>NC_090022.1:189700116-190427616 GCF_037176765.1 Anolis sagrei | reverse complement strand
TTTTAAAATCCACTTGGTAATCACATGAGCCTTTAAAATCCCACACAGTTTAGGGTCTCAAAGGGTCTGTCTACATCTGGTCTGATCTATTAACCTCTCTAAGGATATATTTGCATTGTAGAGTAAATACAGCTTGAAAGTAAGACAAAGAATATGGGACATATTAAAAGCAGCTGAAAAGTGAGAAGGCAGAGAATGAATTAGGACTGTCCCTGCTAAACTAGGAAGTTTGCAGGTATTGGTGGTGCTACGTGCTGTTCTGCCTCAGCAGCAATATATCTATGGCCAATCTTGCTAACATATACACGGCAGGAGTCAGAACGTGCTGACGATGTCCATTGCATTAATGGAATACCAGGGCCTTTTCTGTCACTGCCTTGAGATTGTGGAATGACATCTTAGAGTTAGTCCAAAAGCTACCTGTTTAGAAAGGAATTTGTAAGCTTATGCTACAACAGGTAGGTGTTCATGATTCTGTGGTGACTAGATTTGTTCCCTCAAGCACAACGTGAAGGCAATTCTGCATTTACATTCTTCACCAAGCTATACAAAAACATTATGCTTGCCTTTGACACTGGAAATGATATCTCTTTGTCTATCTATACATATATAGAGTCCGCTATTCTGACAAATGCTATAGATAGTCTTATCTACCAGAGATATATTAAATCCCAACAGCCGTAACTACTCCTCACAGCAGCAAACGACACAAGATTTTTACAGTGTATGGGGAAATAAAGAAGAACCTTTGGTTTAATAGGCTCTCAAGGCATTCACGTTTCATGTTTCTTTTTAAGGTGATATCTCCCATGCTCACGGAGATACCAGAAGGAAATATAATAGGCATAGTCACTTGCACGTTGCCAAGGAAATACATCTCCAAAAGAAAGGATGAATAAGGATGCAAGTTGCCTATGCCGATTTAGAAGTCTAGATGTACACTTTGAAATAAAGGTGGTCTGAAGTGCATTACACCTCCTTGAAGAACATTTTATTTATATATATATATATCTGTGCACTTGGTCATCCTTCTCTCCAGGTGTTCACTTGTTTGGGAAGTCTAATCAATCTTTCAATCAGATATATCTTTTATGACATATGTATGTGTGTGTATCTTCAAATAAAATTTGGAAAGAACTTTTTTTTCAATAAGGGGCAACTTCAAATATTTCAGGGGTGAGAAAACTACAGCATCCAGAGAGCCATTTTTGTGGTCATTTTTTTCCAAATATAATATTTATGTCCCAAATGTCCTTTGGGTGGAATAGGTGCAGGATATTCACCACATCCCTCTTGGCTATCACTCCACAAAGCCATCTTTTATATGATTTCAAGTAATTTCTCACCTTTGATGACCCTGTGGTGACAATATCACACAGTTTTCTTGGCAAGATTTGTTCAGAAAAGGTTTCCCCCTTGCCTTCCTCTGAGGCTGAGAGTGTGTGCCCAAGGTCAACCAATTGGTATCATGTCCGAGGCTGGATCTACACTGCCCTATATCTCAGGATCTGATCCCAAATTATTTGCTTTGAACTGGATTATATGAGTCTACACTGCCAGATAATCTGGGATTAGATCCTGGGATCCTGGGATATAGGGCAGTGTAGATCCAGCCCGAGCAGGGATCCAAATCCTCATCTTCAGAACCATCGTCTAATGTTCAAACCACTATGCCACACACTGGCTCCAAGCCTCCCACTGCAAATTACATTCTAGGGTCTCATCGCACTAGAGAATGAATCCACTTTAAAACCGGTTTCTGCCTTCCTTATTTATTTATTTATTTATTTATTTATTTACTACGCTTATATACCGCAATTCTCAGCCTACTGGCGACTCATTGCGGTGTACAACATGAAAAGGTGCAAAAAACAACATACAATAAAATCCACAATACATAATTATCAACATCATCAAAACATCATCAAAACACGATCCTTACTACAAGATCATTCTGAGTCGTCTCATCGTCAAATTCACAATCCGATACCATTTCCGTAGTTCCATTCCTGTGGTCAAGGTTACCAGTCATAGCACATCTATTCAAAAATTCCTGCAGAATTCTGGGGTTTGTAGTTTAGAGATGAGCCTTTACCAGCCTCACTAAACTAAAAACTGGATTTAAAGTGGATTCATTTGCAAGTGTGATGAAGTTAAATAGGGCATATGTTCTCCCTAGAGAGAAGTGTTAAAGACATGGTTTTACATTACAACATTCTAATACAAACCAAGCCTGACACCCCACATCAGAGGAGCAGAGGAGGAAAGCTGTAAGCATTTGTTTGAATGCAATACCTGCCTTGAAGATTGAGATGTCACTAGGAAATCCATATGGCGCTTGGATTATGATGGATGTAAACAACAGCTTGGCCCTCCCATCCCTGTGCCTACAATTTTCAGAACAATTATCCATGCAAAATTGATGCCCCCTGAACCCTATGATTGATTAATGCCCAACTGTGGCCACTCCTACTGATGGCCTTGCAAGTTAATGAAGAAGAGAAATTAAGCAGTTTACTACTTTGCAAGCCCCTTCTGGTCTTGTAAATTTTACTCCTGGGGGGAAAATAGAGATAAAAGAGGAAGGATGGGGGATAATTTGTTATTCAAATGGCAGGAAATTGATGAACGGGAAAGAAAACCTTAAAGGGATTCTCCTTTTCTCATGTGCATGCTTTTGCCTTAAAACACCCCCAAAAGGATGACAATGTAGCTGATGCTGATTAGATTCCAGTCTTTAATACAGCAATAGATCAATTAATTAATTAACTAAAAACATTGTTCCATCCAATAAGAGTTAAAAGGATAATCAGGTAACTTGTCACAACTAATCTCTGATAGACATTTATGGACACAACTCTCCCAACACTATCAAGAGATGCTGTGTTTTTTCCTGCTTCTCATTAATAGTTTTTTTTCCATTGGAAGGAAACAAAAAAGTCAGAAGAAGTACTGTAGAAACATGAGAGGTTTACAAAAAGAAAGACAAACTGTTTGGGAACATGTTCACACTCCTGATGAAGTATGATGAATCAAGTATGGCAACTGTACAATAAATGTTCCATCCTGGAAGTATTCACTCTACTCCAGCTCATAAATGTGCCACTGTGCAACAGTGGAGTCAGTCCCTGAGAACTAAACTAATGTACCCAACCTCTCCCGATTTGTATCTTCTGTTGAGGCCCTTCGTTTGGACTCATGTGAACTGCAAAAGGAGACATAGCCTTAAGCTTTGTCTGTGCTACTATGCTGTCACAAATGGTGAGGTTCAGTTGAAGCGGAGGTAGACAGGAGAACAATAAATATGATAGTTCTTGTTGATCTTTTTATATTTATGTATATACCTTCAAAGATGTTGGAACTTGTAGTCATAGAATCATAGAATCATAGAGTTGGAAGAGACCTCATGGGCCATCCAGTCCAACCCCCTGCCAAGAAGCAGGAATATTGCATTCAAATCACCCCTGACAGATGGCCATCCAGCCTCTGTTTAAAAGCTTCCAAAGATGTCATGCCAGATGGAATTGGACTCCAGTTGCCATCAGACTCACACAAGAGGCAATGATCACAGATAAAGAGAGTTGCAGAAGACATATGTTCCCTGTTCTTACTTTATAGCATGTCCCAACCTTGCACTGAAAGCCAACATAGTGTACTTGTTTGAGCATTTGATTATAACTCTAGAGACCAGAGTTTGATTTTCTGGAAACTCATTGGGTGACCTTGGGTGAGTCATGGACTCCCAGTCTAAGAAAAAGTTATGTGTTCACTATAAATTGGAAACAACTTAATGGAACATGTCTAGAATACACTAATGCACTGCTGGTGGCTCACAGCTGGTTTGGAAACAACACAGTTCATGATGCGTTTAAAATGACATGATACAATGCATCTGTATACAACTAAATGAACTTTGCGCTAAAACAAAACAAAACAAAACAACAAAACAAAAAAGCAACAACAGTGACTCAAGTCTTGTGACAGAATTTAGTGCCAGGTCTTTCCAAAGATTCTTTCCATGCCAGGCAATGACACAGGTTCCTGTCGTAGCATACACTTTTTCCAGGTGAATGATGCAACAGAGATACACCTCCCCTTTGCAATCGACATGCGAGTGTGGAGAAGAGCAAACCACAGACCACCTGCTGCAATGCAACCATATCCCTGCTACATGCACATTTTTTTTGTCAGGAGTGACTTCAGAAACTGCAAGTTGCTTCTGGTGTGAGAGAATTGGCCTTCTGCAAGGACGTTGCCCAGGGGACGCCCAGATGATTTGATGTTTTTATCATCCTTGTGGGAGGCATCTCTCATGTCCCCATATGAGGAGCTGGAGCTGACAGGGGAGCTCATCCGCCTCTCCCCAGATTCGAACCTGCAACCTGTCGGTCTTCAGTCCTGCCGGCACAGGGCTTTAACCCACTGCGCTACCGAGGGCTCCTACATGCACAATGGAGGACCTTCTTATAGTAACACCAGAGGAACTCCAAGTGGCCAGCTACTGGTCAAAGGACATTTAATCAACTACCAAGCTTGCAAACTTTGTGTTTTGTTTGTTTGTTTGTTAAAAATGCAATACAACTGTTTGGTTTGCTCCTGACATGATAGATAAATAAATACACCTTTTGCAATCCTTCTCAACTAAGATTCTATACCTTTTCCCAACCTCAGAATGGCAAAGTAAATGCAAAAATATCCCACCAGGCAACTAATATATTTTAGAACACAGAACAGTAGTTTTTGCAATGATGCTAACAAGGGGTGCATCTGCACTATAGAATTAATGTAGTTTGAAACCACTCTAACAGCCAAGGTTCAGTAGTATGGAATCCAGCAATCTGTAGTTTGGTGAAGCATCAGCCCTCAGGATGAGAAGGCTAAAGACCTTATGAAAGTACAACTATTATTTCATAGGATTGAGCTCAAACTATTACACCACACTGGTTTTCTTCCTGCTTACAATGGGCTCATTGAAATCATTAACCACAATTAACAAGTTCTGTTTATTTCATTGGGTCTTACCCTAGTTGGCACTTATCTTTGGATTTAGGCCAAGATATGAGTGCTAACGGCGCTCCATGCAGTCATGCTGGCCACATGACCTTGGAGGTGTATATGGACAATGTCGGCTCTTCAGCTTAGAAATTGAGATGAGCACCACACCCCAGAGTCAGACATGACTGGACTTAATGTCAGGGGACAACCTTTACCTTTACCTATGAGTGCTAATGTGGACTGGGTCGACATTGCCCTATACTCCAGGATCTGCTTCCAAATTATCTGCTTTGAATTGGATTACATGAGTCTCTGCTGCCATATAATCTGGTATAAACAGATAATTTGGGATTGGATCCTGGGATATAGAACAGTGTAGAAGGGGCATGGTTATATCTGAGGAAAGGGTGAAGATATACCCTCCCCCCCAAAAAAAATCCAACACATTTTCTGTGTCCTCATTTCCTTGAGAATAGTGCCCACCCCACTTCATTACATGACACAATCTATTTCTGAATGTTACCTCAATGCCAGAAATGTGGGAATTGAAGGAACATGTCATGTGAGGGTGCAGGAACCTTATTTGAAGGGGAACATCCTTCAATTTGCCCCTCTTTCTCAGCAGTACCCCAGAATACTAGATGCCCACTGGATATTTCAAATCAATATATGAACTTCAGATCTTCTCACCTCAATGGACCCTATTCTTGTGCTGCACACCTATGCTCTTTTGCAATTTTTATTTTTCAGTCATCTCTAATCAATAACCTTGTCCTCATGTCCCTGTTTCTCAGGACCAATCCAAGCTTCACTATGCTACTCTCAACATGTGGCTCTCATCTGATTTTGTTAGTACTCAGATTGGAGACCAGGTAAGGCTGGGGAAGAAACCCTGGAGGCAGGAAACTGTGCCTGTCAGAATTGATAATGCTTGACTAGGTGGCCCAATGCACTGTATCTGTTCAGTTCTTGCCCTGATGCTCCCACGGTCCCTGTTGCCCTCTTAGGCTCGTCTGAGTTTCATTCTTGACAAGGCTCTCCTTCTCTGCAACCTGTTTCCTCTCTGTGTCAGGCAAGGTGTTCTTCTCCCAGCCACATCCTGATTCTCTGTGACACTTTGTCAGTCTGGGATGGAGACGGGAAATGATTTTCATGCAGGTTGAAATTATTTTGGGAGAGGCATCATTTCCCAGCATTGCTGCTAGCAATTGCTGAGAACGGAATGATGCACACTTTTCTTTTATCAGCTCAAAACGAAACCAAAGCAAACTGGCAATACTAGTTTGCTCAAGGCAAAACAGGGATTCCACCTTCAAAATCCTTCCAGCTCTCCAAAATAATAATAAAAATATTCATTTTCAAAATGAGCCTATGGACAGTTTGCCAGAACCTTTTTTTTTGGGGGGGGGGGGTGTCAGGAGCGATTTGAGAAACTGCAAGTCACTAATGGTGTGAGAAAATTGGCCGTCTGCAAGGACGTTGCCTAGGGGATGCCCGGATGTTTTCATGTTTTACCATCTTTGTGGGAGGCTTCTCTCATGTTCCTTTATGGGGAGCTGGAACTGACAGAGAGAGCTCATCCACGCTTTCCCCAGATTCGGACCTCTGACATGTCTTCTTCAGTCCTTCCAGCACAAAGGGTTTAACCCTTTGTGCTACTGGGGCTCCTGCAAGAGGCTGGGCCATTACCTCATTGCTTCGTATAGCCTTCATGAATCTGGTATTCTCCAGATCTGTTGAACTACAATGCCCGTCATCTTAGCAAGCATTGCCAATGGGAGGATGATGGGACATGTCTTATAATACATCTGGATGGTGCCAGGTTAGGAATGGCTCCCTTAGCACATTGTAATACAAGATAATACAATTCACTCTGAGTAGAGTGGCCTGGGTATGACAGAACTGCCAAGAACAAAACAAACATAATGCATCTGCATTCTGATCTAGTAAAATTAAAATTGTCTTGTTTCTCCAGAGCATGGAAAGCTACTTTGAAAATGAAATTACACTGATCATTTTTGAAGGATCCACAAAAGTACTTGGTTATCACAATGGCTACATTTTCAAAATAACCATCCACTTTAAAACTTCTCAAGAGTAACTAAATTGGTTATTTTAAGTGTTTTCTTTAAAGCCATATGTGAATCCTCCAAACCTCTGGTTGATACTGGTTTATTTCTGAGTTCCTCCTCTAATAGCTTAGTAAGCATTCTGAATGCTATCTCGCTCTCTTTTTATTTATTTCTTGCTGGTTAATAAATAAGGTAGCATTTCCCACCAGCCAATATGTTATTAGTCTAAGTAGTAAATATAGGTTTTATGAGGTGATGGGATCAGATTTTTGAAAAGCTGGTAAGAGCTCTGTCCTGCCAGGCTTTCTGTCTGCTCATTGCTCACTATATTCCATTCAAATGCATGTCTGTGACATGGTCGTACCTCTCTGTAAACGTTTTAGCCATCAGTGATTTGTACAAGTTGTCAAGTCTGAACAAATCTTTTATGGACTGTTCATATTATTGGACCTAGACGAATGCACATCTAGTATGTTGCGGTTTGTTAGTTTATATTGAATCTACACAGCAGTCTTCCCAGTTCCAGATCCCAAATTGAAGTACACAGAGTATAAAAGGAAAAATGTCTTTACTCTTGAGTAATTGACACATGCAGCTTCATAAAGAAAAAATACAGTAGCCTTGAAAATACATTGTCCATCATTGTCCATTGCAGAAGGAAAAACAAACTTACAAAACAATGTATTAATCTGCTTCTTTCCAGCAAACCTTGCAGCATAGTTCCATCTCTGATTACTTCATTTCACCTACTACTTGCATCAAGAAGACCTTCACCTGATATACATTCACCTTAACTTGATTGCTACATTGTCCATGTGTTCTTCCTCAACACACATATAAGCAAGAGATGATTCTTGTCAAGACTTACAAAATCATATACTGTAACACTCCTCCTTGTGTGTAGAGGAAAACACAATACATAATACAATTACATGGTACACTCAAAAATTCCCAAATCATTCAAAACATTCTGATGTTTCTGTACACTCAGTGGCTTAGTTAGTACATCAGCTAGATTTAGATTTGTATTACAATATACTATATCAATTTCACCATTTTTCACTGCATCCCTTACACAACTGTACTTAATATCTACATGCTTGCTTCTTTGTTTTACTCTGGCCTGTGTTGCCATTGTGATGCATGTCTGATTATCCTCATATATTGTTGTTGGATCTTCAACAGGTATTTGCAAGTCTTTAAGCAGTTGTTTTATTACACAAATCTCTGTATATGCTAAGCTAAGTGCACCAAACTCAGCCTCACTGGAACTTAAAGCTACATAACTCTGCTTCTTCGACTTCCAGTCAATTACAGCATTAGAAAACTTAACTAAAACCCCTGTTGTCGATTTCCTATCAGTACAGTTGCCGAAATCACTGTCTGTATATACCTGCAAAGATAGTGAATCATCTGGACTTAATGCCAAACAAAAATCTTGTGTTTGCTTTAAATATCTTGCCACCCTCTTAAGTCCATTCCATGCAGCAATGGTTGGGTTGTTTGCATATCTGCTTAGAAAATTCACAGCAAATGCAATGTCTGCTCTGGTGTAATTACATATGTACAATAACTGACCAATAATGCTTTTGTATAAGGCTTTCTCTTTAAATATTTCAGCATTTTCCACTTCGTTTTGAAAACCTAAAATCATGGGTGATTTAACTCCTTTACACTCTTTCATGTTTAATTTTTCCAAAATCTGCATTATCTTCCCCTTTTGGCTTAACACAAAACCTTGTTCAGTTTTCATAATTTGTACACCAAGAAAATATTGAATTGGACCAAGGTTTCTTAACTTAAAATGTTTTCCTAACTCTTCTGCAAATTTGTCAATTTCTGCTTGAGTTTCAGCCAAAAATGATACATCATCAACATACACAAACAATACTTGATAATCATGTTGTACATTTCTTACATACACGCATGGATCTGCTCTGCTTCTCTGGAAACCCATTTTGGTCAAAACATCATTTAAACAATCATTCCAGAGAAGTCCGGCCTGTTTCAATCCGTATAAGGCTCGATTCAACTTAAAATACGTATTGGTATTTCTGTACTTTGAACCTGGTGGAGGTACAATATATATATTCTCCTTCAGAGTAGCATTCAGATATGCTGTACTTATGTCAAAATGATATACCTTTAAATTCAAACATGCTGCAAGAGTTAAAATCAATCTTACAGAATTAGGACTAACAGTGGGCGAATACACCTCTGTGTAATCTATGTCCCTAATCTGTGTAAACCCTCTAGCAACAAGACGTGCTTTGTACCTTACTTGACCATTAGCATCAATCTTTTGCTTAAAAATCCATTTTGTGTCAATAGGATTACTCCCTCTTGGTAAATCTGCAGGTTCATACACATTTAGCCTTTCCATGCTTTTCAGCTCTTCATCTATAGCCTCTAACCATTTTTCTTTCTCTTCTTGTGGCAAACTTTCTATTTCCTCAAAACTTTGAGGCTCATAATTAACTAAACATACTCTTACATTTTGTATTGTGAACCTGTCAGGTTTCTTTCTGGTTCTTTCACTTCTTCTGAGTAAAATTTCCTGACTAGTTCCCTCTTCAGGATCTTCATTCACCTCATCATCCTCATCTGAGGGCCTAGGCCTCTTACATTTTCTAATTATAGGCTTACTTATGAGTTGAGGTGTAGCAGCACTTTCTTGCTTTGCGTTTTGTCTACCTTGCTCATGAGTTTCCTCTTTTGAAATAGGAAAGAAAACTTCCTGATTAGCATGAATCTTATCCCAATTCTGGCTACAGGCAAAGTTAGCAGATCTTGATATAACAATGTTTCCTTCATTATCTAAAAATCTCCAAGCTTTGGCTCCTTGTGCATAGCCAACCATTGCTAATCTCCTGGCTTTATCTTGGCCTTTCCTTCTCAATGGTTTGGGTATGAACACCCATGCCTGTGTCCCAAAATTCCTTAAATGCCCTAATGGAGGCTTCTTGCCATATAACATAAAATAAGGAGTGTTCTGAATAGGCTCACACCAGAGTCTATTAATTAAATAACATGCAGTCATTACTGCTTCTCCCCATAGATTTTGGGATAATCCCGAATCTTCTAACAAAGAATCTTTCACTGTTTGAACTTTTCTTACTAGTCTTTCTATCTTTCCATTTTCTGCACTTTGATAAGCACATGTGAGTCTGTGCTTTATCCCCTCTTTTTTCAGAAAATTTTCTAAACTATGTGAGGTAAACTCTCCTCCTCTGTCAGTTTGGAGAGCCTTTACTCCTACTCCAAATTGTCTCTTCACATATGCCACCCAATTCTTAATAATCTCAAAAACTTCACTCTTTTGTTTCAACAAAAAACACCAAGAAAAACAAGAATAGTCATCTAATATACACAGTATATAACAGGCTCCACCCTTACTCGGTTGAAATGGTCCAATTAAATCAGCATGTACTAACTGAAACTTTTCTTCTGAGTTTCTTAAACTTTTCTTGTTAATTGGGGCTGACTGTGCTTTAGTTTTCTTGCATACATTACAATCTAGAAACTTCGTGCATTTTTTAAATTTTATGCCTTCACTAAACTCTGGCATTTTATACAACACTTTGAAACTTGGGTGACCTAATGTTCTATGTAAATCATGAATGCATCCCTGGTGTAATGGAGCATTCTTACTTACTACATTTACATCACTTGTGTTACCTCCTGAAGTCAACACATACAAATCCCCTTGTAATACACCAGTTCCACATAACTTATTCCCTTTCAAAATTCTGACTTTTCCTCCAGAAAAATTAACTTCATAACCTTCTTTATCCAGTTTTCCAACTGATAATAAATTGTACTCAATCTCTGGAACTAAAAATACATCCCTTAATGTTTTACCCAAATGCTTAACATAAACTTCCCCTTGTTCCTGTACTTTGTACTGTTTTCCATCTGCAAGGGTAACATTTGAACATTTAGGATTCACAGGATTACAAATCAAACTTTTGTTGTTCACTATATGCTGTGAACATCCAGAGTCCACGTAAAATATGTCTTCATCTGTTGGACTCCCTTGGGACTTCACAATGCTGACATGCGAGGAACTCCTCCTCTGGTTCACCTTCTTCCACCCTTGCTTCTTCTGCTGCTGCTTTGGACAATTCCTCTTTAAATGTTTTGGAGACCCACAATTGAAGCACCTTCTCACCACACAAACTTTCTCCGTCTCCTCCTCGAGTGCAACTCCGGCTGACTGCTTTCCTTGAGAACGCCCTGCTGTGTTTGCAGTCTCCAGGCAACGATCTCTTCGCCTTTCGCAATCAGCAAGAATTCTAGCACAAATATATTGGAGGTTTAATTGTGCTTGTGGGAGTGATTCCAAGGAATTTACTATCCCATCAAACGAATCATCCAAGGATGACAGGACAATAAAACACTTGTTTGGCTCTGTGAGATGAAAGTCTCTCTCCTCCAATTGCAAAAACAAACTCTGCAATATCTGCAAATGGTCTTTCAGACTTTCATTCTTCTCCAATCTCTTCCTGTAAAGTCGCCTTGCCAGTACAGCCACTGTTGCTGCCGAACTGGAAGCATGTACTTCTCTGAGTCTCACCCAAATTGCGTTGGGAGTTGGCAGGCTGCTTATATGAACC
Source organism: Anolis sagrei (assembly GCF_037176765.1). NCBI lineage: Eukaryota > Metazoa > Chordata > Lepidosauria > Squamata > Anolidae > Anolis > Anolis sagrei. Next base: position 190,415,933 of record NC_090022.1, on the reverse strand, counting down.
AATTGGTCATCGTCAACTCCTAACATCAGAGTAGACCTTGCTCTTTCCAGAGCTCTCAGCTGCTCTGCTGTAGCTGGCTGCTGCACTGGGTTCTCTGTGCATTCCCACAAGGATTCTCTCCTCAAATAACTTTCCATTCTGACTTTCCAAATGGAATAGTTATTGCCATTTAACCTGGCCATAGGGAAAGCAAAATTCATTCCAGTATCCATCTTCTTGTTTTGCCAACAAAACACTCAATGCAAAACAAAAAATGTCTTCAAAACTGGAACTGGAGAAAAATAATATCCAACTGGGCAATCTGGTCAGACTGGGCAAACTGGGCCCATAACCTGTTGCGGTTTGTTAGTTTATATTGAATCTACACAGCAGTCTTCCCAGTTCCAGATCCCAAATTGAAGTACACAGAGTATAAAAGGAAAAATGTCTTTACTCTTGAGTAATTGACACATGCAGCTTCATAAAGAAAAAATACAGTAGCCTTGAAAATACATTGTCCATCATTGTCCATTGCAGAAGGAAAAACAAACTTACAAAACAATGTATTAATCTGCTTCTTTCCAGCAAACCTTGCAGCATAGTTCCATCTCTGATTACTTCATTTCACCTACTACTTGCATCAAGAAGACCTTCACCTGATATACATTCACCTTAACTTGATTGCTACATTGTCCATGTGTTCTTCCTCAACACACATATAAGCAAGAGATGATTCTTGTCAAGACTTACAAAATCATATACTGTAACATAGTAGGGAATGAATTATAGATGGAATCTGTCCATCAACTTTTATTAAGGTAAAAATATGGAATAAAACAAGCTTCAATCAATATGACATTTAATTTCTAATATAAGCACGAGGGGGCAGAGCATGATACCCACTCTGATATCCATAGATGGCAATTCAACTGTAGATTTTAATCTGAATTTTCGTGGAATCGTAGGATCATAGAATCTTAAGAGTTGGAAGGAATCAGAATAACCATCTAGTCCACTGGTGCCCAACCTGTGTTCCGTGGACCACCAGTGGTCCATAAGAATGAAAATATGGTCCGCAGACTCACCATTACTACACCGTTGCCTTAAAACAACGCGACAAAGATACAGAATGGGGGATGAAAAGATACAGAATGGGAGGACGTGTGACTCGAGAGCAGTACGTGTGAAAAAGATCTTGGGGGTCCTTGTGGACAACAAGTTAAACATGAGCCAACAATGTGATGCGGCGGCAAAAAAAGCCAATGGGATTTTGGCCTGCATCAATAGGAGCATAGTGTCTAGATCCAGGCAAGTCATGCTACCCCTCTATTCTGCCTTGGTTAGACCACACCTGGAATATTGTGTCCAATTCTGGGCACCACAATTGAAGAGAGATATTGGCAAGCTGGAATGTGTCCAGAGGAGGGTGACTAAAATGATCAATGATCTGGAGAACAAGCCCTATGAGGAGCAGCTTAAAGAGCTTGGCATGTTTAGCCTGAAGAAGAGAAGGCTGAGAGGAGACATTATAGCCAAGCCTGTTTTCTGTTGCTCTGGAGACTAGGACATGGAACAATGGCTTCAAACTACAAGAGAGGAGATTCCATCTGAACACGAGGAAGAATTTCCTGACTGTGAGAACCATTCAGCAGTGGAACTCTCTGCCCCAGAGTCTGGTGGAGGCTCCCTCTTTGGAAGCTTTTAAACAGAGGCTGGATGGCCATCTGTCAGGGGTGCTTTGAATGCAATATTCCTGCTTCTTGGCAAGGGGTTGGACTGGATGGCCCATGAGGTCTCTTCCAACTCTATGATTCTATGACAATGAAGGAGACTGGTTTCGTGAAACTCTCTTATAGTGCCGAGGTAACAGGGATGTCAGGAAGGGAGAGCTGACTACCCATTACTACCACATCAGCTCTATATTATTAAATATGGTTTCCTGTGGGTGAGCAGATGGCAACTATGGGATGGTTTATATTCAATATCAGAAACTAGAGCTGATGTACTCTATACAATTTTCTGAATCAGCATTCCAAATAACCAAACCAAACTAAAGTTGACCAAAAACTAATTTGTAACCCTTTTAATACTAATGTTGGAGAATGGTCCCTGGTCAAAGTGGTCCGTGGTCAAAGTGTTCCCTGTCCAAGTGATCCCTGTTCAAGTGATCCCTGGTCTAAGTGGTCCCTGTTCAAGTGATCCCTGGTCAAAGTAGTCCCTGTTCAAGTCCCTGGTCAAAGTGGTCCCTGGCCAAAGAAGTCCCTGGTCAAGTGATCCCTGGTCAAAAAAGGTTAGAAACCACTGTCCAACCCTGGCCATGCAGCAATACAAAACTCGAATATGCTGAAAAGATGCCCATCCAATCTCTGTTTAAAAACCATCAAAGATTCAGAGTCAATCACCTTCCAAAAGAGTCTTTCCTACTACTTAATAGCTCTTACAGTAAAAAGGTTCTTTCTGATGTTTAGGCAGGATCTATTTTCTTGTAATTTGAACCCATTAGTTGGTGTTCTAGACTTCAGCAGCACACAAGCTTGTTCCAGCTGTACAATCTGTCAAGGTCATTTTGAATTCTATTCTTGTCCTCTGGGGTATTAGCTAATTTGCTATCATCTGCAAATTTGATAAGTATGCCTTCTATTCCATCATCAAAGTCATTTATAAAGATGTTAAGCATCACCAGGCCCAGGATAGAACCCCGAGGCATCCCACTAGTCAATTCTATTCAAGTTGTTGAATCATATCACCACAATCTGAGTTAGTTCAGAGCCCTTGAGAGTTCTCCTAATATTCAAAATCAAACCTGGAGCTGATTCATTACCCCAGTAATATCAGTCACCTGGCTGCCAGTTGGTGGTGTGACTTCTGGGGACAACTCAGAATGCCAGTTATATTAAGCATGTGTACACAACACAGCAAAGGATATTTATTACACAGGGCTATAATCTCTGGCATTGCTAGGTTGTTTATTATGTAAGAAAACAAACAGTTTAAAAATGAGTAAGACTAGGATTTGGAAGGACAGCTATGAAGGAACTAAACAAGGCCCTGAAGTGTCAAGTCAGTGACACATCATTAATGCTACAGTTAGGATGATAATGCCATCATATTTCCCACTTCTACGTGTGCTTGTGAAAGCTCAAGAAGTAAAGAAAGCCAACAAAAAGGAAATTGAATAATTTGAAATGTGCTGAAGAAGAGTCTATAGATACTGTGGATTGCTCAAAAGACCAGAGTCCTTCCATGCAGCCCTATATCTCAGGAGATCAAGGCAGAAAATTCCACATTTTCTGAGTGTGGTCTCAGATAACCCAGTTCAAAGCAGATATTGTGGGATTTTCTGCCTTGATATTCTGGGATATAGGGCTGTGTGGAAGGGCCCTTGGACTGGACACAACACTTCAAGCAGATGGTTGTGCTCTTTGAATTAGGACAGATGAGTACCACATGAGCCTTGTTAACTGATAGCATCTCATAGGTTCATAAACTTGGGGGTTTCAATCCATAGAAGCCCTAGCTGTCATGGCCAATGTCAGGAATTCTAGGCATTGTAGTTCAACAACACCTACAGATCTAAGATGGAGAGCAATTACTGCCATAAAACATATGCAATATTCATTCCTCTTTGGCTGCTCATCTCAGTAGAGAATTGCCAGTTCTCTATAAGAGGATGTATCTCTACACTATAGAATGAATTTAGCTTGACACCATTTTAACTGCCATGGCTCAATACTATGGAATCATGGTTGTACTTTGGGAGAATAAATACCATATAAAACTACAACTCCCAAAATCCTGACAGTACTAAAAGCTTTACAAGCTCATTTTGACCTTTTGCAAAAGGCAACATGCTCAAGAGGTTAACATTAGTACATCTAGTACATGAAGAACTGCTTGGATGAATGTGGTGACAGAAACAAATGGGGAAGAGGAAGTGTTATTGGGTTGCTCCCTACAAATAAGCCTAGGACTGGATTCTTACCCCAGTCTAATGGGGAGCTGCAGCGCCCTGCCTCTTTTAATCCCCCATTGTTGCCATCTATTATTTATTATCTGTAATGCTATATAATTCCCCCAGCTATATTATTAAATCTGCAGAAGTGTTCGGAGATACCTTTGAATAGGATGCGCTTGCTGGAAATTAATTGCATTCTTATTAGGTTGACAGGTCCCCTTTATTCGCATGCAAATGAGCAGCAGGGAGCTCCAGAGACAGTTCTGGGAAGTGAGTCTCTGTGTTACTGGAACGCCCTCCTCTCGGGAAGAGCTAAGTCGTGGGCTCCATCTAGTGACTCCAGTGCTTGTAAACATTACAGAATTTATTCTGCTTTAAGCATGACTCCCATTTCTCATTAGCATTTATCATATCTCCATGGGCCTACTTCTCAGGCTGGATCTACACTGCCCTATATCCCAGGATCTGATCCCAGATAGCAAATGAAATTGTATGTCCGTGTCTGGCCTGGGCCAAAGCAGAATACAGATATCAAACTGGCATTTGAAGAGAAAGCTAGACTAATATCCAAGTCTCCTTGGCTCACCAATTTTCTCTATGCAGAGAATGGAATGGGACAAGCTAAGGAATTGAACTACTTCGTTGTTGCTGTTTTCAGCTTATGGTGACCCTATGGTTTTCTTGTAAAATATGTTCAGAAGGGGTTTGTCTTTGGCTTTCTCTGAGGCTGAGGAAATATGGCTGGCCAAGGTCACCCAGCAGCTTTCCATTGCTCAGCTTTTGGAAAATGGAAATCTCCAGAACCTTTTGGAGATTTTATGATGTTTGGAAAGGGCACGACCTTGTTAGAAGACACAACCTTTTGAATAATGATGCCATAACCTCTTGGTAAAAGCATGACCTGTTGGATTCATAACCTTTTGGAAAAAAAATGGCATTCATGCAAGGCAACTAGGTTTCTCAGCTGTTAAACCGATATCCTTAATATCTCTTAGAACCGTTAGGGACAAAGATATGCCAATGCAGAAACGTATGTATGTTTAGTAGTTTCAGAAGTGTTCTTTTTAGTTGCCCAAAAACATCTACTCTTCCTTAAAATATATTTGCCTTTAAATCATGCTCTCAAGAGACAAAAATAAACAGATTTTTAAAAAAGTAACATATTTTGTTTACTCACAAATTTCACGTATTCAGCATACAGATACTTTGCATATCAATCAGTTTCAAATAGGATTTGAAGTAGTTTCTTTGTGTAGGTAACATTTTTCTTATAACCAATAGCCCATAATGTAAAGTCAGAAACTCTACCCATTTTCCCTACACTTACCTTCCTTATCCTCATTCCCTAACCTGCCCCTTTTCCCCATCCTCTTTCCTTGGTCCTCCTATTTCTGTAACCAAAAACTCCTATATAATATATATAGTCCATAGTCCAAAACATCTCTCTGTTCTGAGGGTCTAATAAAGTCTCTGTCTAGTCTGAAAGTCCAATAGAGTCTCTAAGCATACTGTTCCTACATTGAAGTCTAAACCAAAACTGTTCTAAAATGGAGTCTGAGCCGTGAACAATCCCAGTTCTAATCACATGATCTGCAGCCCCTCTCACAACAAAGAGTTAAGATCCAATTGCACACCAATACACACATATACAATACTGTAAACAATCTGAATTATCTACATAACAAGTGGAGGCTTGAGAAGATTGCTATTTCCAACATCAGCAGTGATTTGTACCCCAGTCTTCAGAGTCCTAGTCCAGCAGTCAAACCACTACCATGCTGGATCTCTTCGAACTAATTATTTGGGTTGTGTTGGAAAGTGTATGACTCCACAGATGTTGTTGAGCTGCAGTTCCCAGCAACCCTGACAACACAACCAAAAGTGGGAGTTGCAATCTGGAGGAGAACTGCACATGGATTCCTAGTCCTAGGTTAATACATTCAGGACATCCACTCAATATTTCTTCTACGAATTTGTTCCTTTCTTTTTGCTTTTGGCTTACTGCACTGTCAGTTACTTCCTGTGTTTCCCCCTTTTAAATTAAAAGACCTAGACTCGTTGGTTGTTATTCAATAATGCCTACTCAGGAATAAGCCCCATTGAACTCAATGGAACTAATTTGTATGTGTATGTTTATATACCTTTACTCAGATTATTGTTGGGACCAATTCCTCCCCCTTTCCATCTCTTCTTTCTCTTTCCTTCCTTCACACCATTTCTCCTTTCCTTTCTCTTTTGCTCTTTTTCCTTTCTCCCCCCCCCTTCCTCTCTTCTCCTTTTGTTCTTTCCTTCCTTTCCTTTCCTTTCCTTTCCTTTCCTTTCCTTTCCTTTCCTTTCCATCCCCTCCCATGTCTCATTCTCCAGCTCTGAGAGAGTATCTCAATGCCTGTATAGCAACATGGCTCATTTTGTGGCTCTTCCTTCCCCCTCATAGACATGTCATCTTTCTTTCCCAATGACATCACAGTGGGCCACTTCACCTAGCAACATTCACTTTACATGACTGAGATTGATTACTGTTGTTTTATACCTGCAGCGATTGTTGTATTTTATTGTTTTTACTAGGGGGGTTTGTGAAGTGAGATATTTATGTTGGCTGATATTGTTTTATGTTATTATTTCTGCAATTATTGTAGTTTGCGTGTTTGCACCTTTAAGTACTCTGTAAGCTGCCCTGAGTCCCTCTGGAGATGGTGGTGAGGTATAAATAAAGATTATTATTATTGTTGTTGTTGTTGTTATTGAGTTGTTGTAGGTTTTTTCAGGCTATATGGCCATGTTCTAGAGCAGGGGTCCTCAAACTAAGGCCCGGGGGCCGGATGCGGCCCTCCAAGGTCTTTTACCCGGCCCTCGCTCAGGGTCAACCTAAGTCTGACATGACTTGAAAGTACACAACAGCAACAACAACAATCCTATCTCATCAGCCAAAAGCAGGCCCACATTTCCCATGTAAATACTAATAAGTTTATATTTGTTAAAATTGTTATTCATTTTAATTATTGTATTGTTTTTAAGTGTTTTTTTTTACACTACAAATAAGATATGTGCAGCGTGCATAGGAATTCATTTTTTTTTTCAAATTATAATCCGGCCCTCCCAACAGTTTGAGGGACTGTGACCTGGCCCTCTGTTCAAAAAGTTTGTGGACCTCTGTTCTAGAGGCATTCTCTCCTGACGTTTCGCCTGCATCTAGAACATGGCCCAAAAAAACCTACAACAACCCAGTGATTCTGGCCATGAAAGCCTTCGACAATGCATTATTATTATTATTATTATTATTATTATTATTATTATTATTCTAGAAACATTACAGAGGGCCACTTCACCTTGCAATAGTTAATCTAGAAACATAACAGACGGCCACTTCATCTAGCAACAGCTTTTGTGATACAGGCAGACAGGGTTTGGCTTTTAGATAGAAAGATAGATAGATAGATAGATAGATAGATAGATAGATAGATAGATAAGATATGTATAGGATTATGTATAGGATAAAACTGCTATCACACTGAAAGTGTTTGTTTACTTAATACATGCATTTTTTATGTTATAAGTCCACCTTAAACAAATATTTCAAGGTATATACTTCATTTTTATCATAAACAAGAACACTACAACACATTACACAGTCCCAGTGATTTTGCTCAACCATAGCCCATGCTATGCTCTTTCAGTTGCTTTCACAACTCCCAGTGGTGAAAACAGATACCTTTTAGTTACTTAAAACATCAAATGAACAAATCTTGCCAAGAAAGCCTTTGGGTTGGGTCGCCACAGGTTTGGAATCGACTTGAAGGCATGCAACAACAACAACAGCAACAACAATAACAACGGAATGTAAATGACTTTACTGTGAAAATAACATTCCAGCAAGGGATTCTATAATTTTTATCTGTAGCCTCTTTGCCACTGTGCCAACACAGCTATATACCAATCTGTAAAGTGAATACTCATTTTATTTGGCAAGTGGAATCTCTTCTGCAGCCCCTGATACAATTTTATACCTTTGTTTCCGGCCAGTGCAAATCATGTCCAAAAAGGCAGCAGCAGGTTTTTTTTATAAACGAAAGCAACTACGCAAATGACCATGAACTTTGCAGACCTGAGCTACAGGAACTGGCAACGTAACAATGACAAGGATCATTAAATTTCGACAGTAAAACATCATGATTCAGGCAGCAAAGGGGAAACACAAGCCTCTTCCTGGAAGTCAAAACAGAGACGGTTAACAGAGATTAGAAATAATTGATCCGCATTTCCCCATCTAGATCAGAGAGGAGAATGACTCACCAGCCCAAGCCAACACTAACTTTGGGCATGAGGTCTGGAATACAAAGAATACTTATGAAACCTCTTCAGGATGAGATGTGCAAGCAATAAAAATGAAGAGGGAGCCATGTTGTCATCCTGGTGGCTTTATTTGAGAAACTTAATCAGCAGAAAAAGAAACAGGGGTGCATAAGAAGTTTTTTTTTTTTTTGGTCATGTCAGGAGAGACTTGAGAAACTGCAAGTCACTTCTAGTGTGAGAGAACTGGTTGTCTGCAAGGATGTTGCCCAGGGGACGTCTGGAGGTTTTGATGTTTTGTCATCCTTGTGGGAGGCTTCTCTCATGTCCCCGCATGGGGAGCTGGAGCTGATAGAGGGAGCTCATCCATTTTGTGTGTGTGTGTGTGTGTCAGGAGCAACCGCTCCTGTTGTGAGAGAATTGGCCGTCTGCAAGGACGTTGCCCAGGGGACGCCCCGATGATTTCTGATGTTTTGTCATCCTTGTGGGAGGCTTCTCTCTTGTCCCCGCATGAGGAGCTGGAGCCGATAGAGGGAGGTTATCTGCCTCTCCCAGGATTCGAACCTGTGACCTGTCGGTCTTCAGTCCTGCCAGCACTGCGCCACCAGGGGTTCCCATAAGAAGTTGATTTATACTCAATCTGACAGCTGGCAACTCTGATTGGCAACAAGCAGGCATGTAGCCGGGGGGGGGGGGGAGCCTTGAGGGGCTTCAGCCCCTCCCTCTGAAATTCTCATATCATGATCCCATGGGGGTATTGGGGGTATTGGGATAATGATACAAAAGGTTTGCTAGGGTAGATCCTCTCTCACTCGGATTCAGCCCCCCCCCCCCGAATCAAACTCAGCCCCCACCCCCCACCCCCAAAATCAAAATGCTGGCTACGGGCCTGGCAAAAAGGTTTCCCCACATTGCATTGTTACACAACCAGGAGGTGACAATGCAGGCTTCTCGGCTTGGAAATGGAAAATAGCACCTCCCCCAGAGCCAGAGATTAGCACTGCCTCCAAAGCCGGAAATGAAAGGAGAAGCCTCTGCCTTTGTTTGTGTTTGTGTGTCTCATTATATTGTAACAAGACACTGAATGTTTGCCAGGATCTGTTTAAACTGTAATCCACTCTAACTCCCCACAGGGAGAAGGGTGGAATATAAATTATTATTATTATTATTATTATTATTATTATTATTAGAAATAATACCGCTGGATTCTATTTTGTTCAAATCCCATCTGGTATACTGTGTCCAGTTCTGGGTACATAATTCTAGAAAAATATTGACAGCTGGACTATGTCTAGAGGGCAACCAAAATGGTAATAGGTCTGGAAGGCAAGCCCTTTGAAGAGAAGGTTAGGGAGATAGGTATGATAACCATGCTTAAATATTTGAAAGGATATCACTTTGAGGAAGAGGAAGCTTTTTTCTTGCTGCTCTACAGACTAGGAGCAATACATTCAAACTGCAGGGGGAAAATCTACTTAAACATTAGGTTTCAATAAATGTCCTATGCTGTTTGTTCTGAATGCAGCCAATCCTCTGTCCTATACTGATTAGGGCTCCACTTTATGAGTTATTCAGTTCTCAAGATGTACCTAATATTAGCAAATATTAGCAATCATTATTATTTGGCATTATAATTGTGAGTTTTATGAGGGAAAGCGGGGGGGGATGAATATGGAAGACAAGTCCAGAACATGTAGGATAAAGCAGCTGTCCTAAGCGGCAGTGCGGGATTACGGTTAAGTGACAACAAAATAAAAGTAATTTCAGTTATATAACCTCTGCAGACTCCGCAACTATGAACTGATTAATCAGCTGAAACATGAATTGATTAATCAGCAGAGGGGTTAGTTCTATAATCTGCAAAGTCTCCATAATCTATACCAGGGGTCCTCAAACTAAGGCCCGAGGGCTGGATACGGCCCTCCAAGGTCATTTACCCGGCCCTCACTCAGGGTCAACCTAAGTCTGAAATGACTTGAAAGAACACAACAACAACAATCCTATCTCATCAGCCAAAAGCAGGCCCACACTTCCCATTGAAATACTCATAAGTTTATATTTGTTAAAATTGTTCTTCTTTTAAATTATTGTATTGTTTTAAAGTGTTTTTTTGCACTACAAATAAGATATGTGCAGTGTGCATAGGAATTCATTCATGTTTTTTTCAAATTGTAATCCGGCCCTCCAACAGTTTGAGGGACTGTGACCTGGCCCTCTTATTTATTTATTTATTTATTTATTTATTTTACTTGTATACCGCAGTTTCTCAGCCCAACAGGCGACTCAACGCGGTTTACAACAAGGATAAAAATCAATCAACGATATACAATTTAAAACCATAAAAGCATAATATACAATATTGACACAACAATAAAAAAATTTAAAAATTTGTGGACCCCTGCATTGTATTCCCCCCTTCCCCCACGTTACTCAAAAAAGTTGAAGATTATTTCTCTTTTTTATATAATGCATATTTTTTTATTTTAAGACATACACAACAATTACAATTCCCACCACCTTTTTCTTTCTAATCAAGTAGAATAATGTTTGTTTACTTAGATTGTAAGATACCTCACATACCTCGCAATATCTGTGAAAGACACACAGACAATGCTTGCGGAGACATTAACCAGTCCATCAAATCATCTATTGCTGCCTAATAAAGGATTTTCATTTGGCAGCCTTAGTATTTTAGGGTCTAAACCCAGAGTTTCTCACTCTTAATTTTATATATGGTATATGTGTGTGATAGTGGTCATGGGCGAGGGGGAGTTGGAGAGAAAAATATGACAGAAGCTCTTTCGGCTTTGCTGCTCCTGAGCCCAAAGTCGTCTTGGGCTGGCTGAGTGCATTCAATCTGCATAATTGATAAGGATGCAAGATTTGGTTTTTATTGGTGTGACTTTTCCCTCCCACATAAAGAGCAGGGGACTCCAGCTACAGTCCATCATAGAATCATAGATCATAGAATCATAGAATCAAAGAGTTGGAAGAGACCTCATGGGCCATCCAGTCCAACCCCCTGCCAAGAAGCAGGAATATTGCATTCAAATCACCCCTGACAGCTGGTCATCCAGCCTCTGTTTAAAAGCTTCCAAAGAAGGAGCCTCCACCACACTCCGGCCCAGAGAGTTCCACTGCTGAACGGCTCTCACAGTCAGGAAGTTCTTCCTCATGTTCAGGTGGAATCTCCTTTCTTGTAGTTTGAAGCCATTGTTCCACCTCCTAGTCTCCAGGGAAGCAGAAAACAAGCTTGCTCCCTCCTCCCTATGACTTCCTCTCACATATTTATACATGGCTATCATATCTCCTTTCAGCCTTCTCTTCTTCAGGCTAAACATGCCCAGCTCCTTAAGCCGCTCCTCATAGGGCTTGTTCTCCAGATCCTTGATCATTTTAGTCGCCCTCCTCTGGACACATTCCAGCTTGTCAATATCTCTCTTGAATTGTGGTGCCCATCAAATCATCCACTGCTGCATAATAAATAAAGGATTTTCATTTGGCAGCCTTAGTATTTTAGGGTCTAAACCCAGAGTTTCTCACTCTTAATTTTATATATGGTATATGTGTGTGATAGTGGTCATGGGCGAGGGAGAGTTGGAGAGAAAAATATGACAGAAGCTCTTTCGGCTTTGCTGCTCCTGTGCCTAAAGTCGTCTTGGGCTGCCTGAGTGCATTCAATCTGCATAATTGATAAGGATGCAAGATTTGGTTTTTATTGGTGTGACTTTTCCCTCCCACACAAAGAGCAGGGGACTCAAGCTACAGCCTCACAGCATTCCCTCACCAGCTGACGTCGCCTAAAGCGAGAGGCTAATGGATTTTGGGGAGCCTTGCATGACAAGAGAGTCTTTTGTTTGGTCATTCCACATAGTAGGAGCTCTTGCATAGGAAGAATTTTTCTACCAAGCTTCTCTCATCCCCTCCATCATTGTCCAAGGAAAGAAAGGATGATGACTCGAAGGGCTTTTTCCTGCCCCTCGTCTATCTAAGGCATAATTAGGCAAAAATAGGAGGCATGGCAAGAACCCTGGAGTGACCAGCTGCCCAGCTTTGGAAAGTCGCCTCTTCGGCCAGTATTCTTTCCCCAACCCCTTGTTTTTAGTAAACAGACAAAGTGTCAATGGATAAAGGGAACAATGCTTCCTCCTTCAATGGCTCAATATAAGATGGGTTGTTGTAGGTTTTTTCGGACTATATGGCCATGTTCTAGAGGCATTTTCTCCTGACATTTCACCTGCATCTATGGCAAGCATCCTCAGAGGTAGCAAGGTCATTCCACAGATATATAAACCCATTTTCCTAGTTCCAATAGACCTCGCTACCTCTGAGGATGCTTGCCATAGATGCAGGCGAAAAGTCAGGAGAAAATGCCTCTAGAACATGGCCATATAGCCCAAAAAAACCTACAAAAAACTTACCTACAACAACCCAGTGATTCTGGCCATGAAAGTCTTTGACAATTCAATATAAGATGTTTCTGAATATCCTGGTGAGAGCTCCTCTGAATTTGCCAGAAGTCCTGAACACATTCAAGGACAACAGTAGGTCAACTCACTTTCTGAATGAATGGCATGCATCTTTGCAGTAATAATATTTTTCCTGCAGAGCTGCCCATATGGTCAAGCTGAATGGAATACTTTACCACGATTTATATAAGGCGCCTCATCTTGCCTGATCTTGGAAGCTAAACAAGGTCAGCCCTGGCGAACACCTGAATGGAAGCTAACAAGAAATAGCAGGTACTTTCTGTAGGATATATTTTAGAGGAAGGAACTGACAAGATCTAAGAAAGCCCTATGAAATCTATGGGGGTCAACGTTGTCGACTGATGACTTGAAGGTAAACATACACACATGCAAATCTTTTTCATTACTAGACAAGGAGCCCCCAGTGGAGCAATGGTTAAACCCTTGTGCCGGCTGACCAAAAGGTTGGTTGTTTAAATCTGTGGAGTGGAGTGAGCTCCTATCTGTCAACTCCAGCTTCCCACGAGAAGCCTCTCACTGGATAGTAAAACATCCATGTGTCCCCTGGGTAACGTCCTTGCAGACGGCAAATTCTCTCACACCAGAAGCGACTTGCAGTTTCTCAAGTTGCTCCTGACACAGAAAAAACCCTACCAGACAGGTAGCTGATTTTGGAAGTAATGTAAAGGCAGTAAATCAGTGGTTATTGTATTTTTACACTCAGGGATGAGAGATACTTATGGGTTTTTCTTCCTCAAGGGCCAACATATCTTGGTGATCATTGGGTGATATGTACCCTAAGCAGAGGGAACAGACAAGTATATATTGCTCAGTCATAAGCAGCAACTTTTATTGGGCAGGCCCTGTCAAACAGAACTAGAATCATTGACACACAGAGAGATATTAAACACAGGACGGTGATAGTCCCTGCCTTGAATGGTAGAAGTACAAGACTGACTCTGGGGACATCATGGAACAAAACACGGAGGGAATTTGGGGAAAAGTTTTGCTGAAAGTGTAGCTACTATGGAGGAATCTGTGTAGAATGTGGAGCAGCTTTCACTGTGGAATCAATCAACCTACGATTTCTGTAAATTATTATTATTATTTACTAGCCGTCCCCTGCCACGCGTTACTGTGGCCCAGTCTGTGTATATGTGATTTGTGTGTGCATAGATTTGTGTATATGTGTATATTTGTGTGTTTGTGTGTATATGTGGTTTTGCGCATGTGTTGTAATGTATTTTTTTGTTTTTTGGCTTTTTAAGTCCCTCCTATTGTGTTTTTCAGTGTTTTTATAAGTGATGGTCACTCGTTGGCCTGGTAGGTGTATTGTGTCCAAATTTGGTGTCAATTCGTCCAGTGGTTTTTGAGTTATGTTAATCCCACAAACGAATATTACATTGGGTTGTTGTAGGTTTTTTACTGGCTATATGGCCATGGTCTAGAGGCATTCTCTCCTGACATTTTGCCTGCATCTATGGCAAGCATCCTCAGAGGTAGTGAGGTCTGTTGGAACTAGGAAAAAGAGTTTATATATCTGTGGAATGACCAGGGTGAGACAAAGGACTCTTGTCTGCTGGAGTTAGGTATAATGTTTCAACTGACCACCTTGATTAGCATATAATGGCCTGACAGTGCATAGAGCAAACTTTTATTGAGAGGTGATTAGATGTCCTTGTTTGTTTCCTCTCTGTTGTTGTGCTGTTGTAATTTTAGAGTTTTTTTTTAATACTGGTAGGCAGATTTTGTTCATTTTCATGGTTTCCTCTTTTCTGTTGAAATTGTCCACATGCTGGTGTATTGTGAATATTACATTTTTATTTATATAGATTTTCCCTGTCAAACATAGCTCAAAGCAGGTGACGCATGCAGATGAGAGCTAGTGTGGTACACTGCTTAGAGCAGGGGTCAGTAACATGTGGCCTATGGGCTCCATAGCCCTCTGCCACTTTTTGGTCCCTTTGGCTTCCGATGTTTTGTTAAAACATGAAGAAGCATAGAGAAAATCTAATTGAAAGCAGGGCGCACACACTGTGCATATCTAATTTACTTTAAGAAGGAGAGGGTTTATTATTTAACTGGAGATAGACCCAATCACTTATTGTTCCTATAGAAGAGGTGATGTGATCCACAGGAGATCTAAGAGGTAGGAAACTGGCCCTCAAATTCTCCAATGTTGCTTATTCCTGGCTCAGAGAGTTGGGCAAGAACTAGAAAGACCTCTGGTTGTAATCTTTTCTCAGTCACACATTTCCTGGGTTGACCTTGGGCAGCCACTCATTCTGTCTAGCCGACCTCTTAAGGCTGTTACAGGGATATTGATGGGGAAGGGAGAATAGCTGTGTATGCTACGCTTTGGGGAAAGAGTGGGATAGGAAAGTAATAGCAAATAAAATACTGTATAAAAGCAACCAAACAGCCACAGCACACTAACAATAACTCAGCAACTGGCTTGAGTTGAACAAATTGATCTAATGGGCAACTGGACTGTCAGGAAGCGAAACAAGATGAACCACATTGGTGGAGATACAGTTAATACCTCCAGAAAACCTTAAAGGAAAACGCTTGCTTTAGATCCTCGGCAAACAATTAGGATCTATTGGGAAGGCTACTCCATTATGAGAAAGAGACATTCTCAGCCGTTACCGTCCCGGAGCAGTACCTATTGATCTACTCACATTTGCATGTTTTCAAACTGCTAAGTTGACAGAAGCTGGGGCTAACAGCGAAAGCTCATGCCGCTCCCCAGATTCGAACCTGTGACCATTAGAGGGGTGTGGGAGGTTCGAACCACACTGGGTGACACCATTAGAGTGGGTGACACTGTAATGACGGCCTATAAAAGTTCTGTGCAGTGTTTTTACAGAAATGTATTATGCATAAAAATATCCCTGTACTTAGATACAAACATAAGCGCATCTTTCATAAGCCCAGCTTACATGCACTTACATGCTATTTCACTTTTAAAGCTTTTAATGTACATGAGCTGTAGTCAGAACTGTCTTCATTACAGAATTGCAATGATGCTTTGAATCATGTGGTTTCAAGCACACAGTGTTATTTTCATGGTTCCTCTATTTTTTTATAGTCCAATTTTCTGATATTTTAGCTTCAATATTGTATTATGGTCTAGTAGCAGAGGAGGCGTATGGAGGTGACACTGTGCATTACTGCATCAGGTGACACCAACCCTAGTGATGTCACTGCCAGATGGGACTCTGGAGATATCATCAAGCATTACATGTTAAGCACCGACCACAGTTTTTAGGACACATCATTCAAATAAAAAAACCCATCAAAGTCTAATTATCCAGTTAGAAATCAAATTTTCAGGCTCTGCCTTGAATAGAAATCAATAAACTTTTCCCAGTTGTGCTTTTAATACTTTCCCAAGCCCTGCTTTTGATAATACGTGGGACTTCTAGAGAATACCAAAGCAGACAAGAATTTCCCCTTAGTGACCACTTCTCTTACAGAGAAGTTTGGGAAACTTTGCAATACGCGAGGATAGGAGAGGAAGTGTCAGACTACGGGTGCATCTCCACTGTAGAAATGAAGTTTGACACCACTTTAACTGCCATGGCTCAATGCTATGGAATCATGGGAGTTGTAGTTGCACCGGGAATGTGGCGCAGCTGGCTGGCTGTCAGCTGCATTAAGATCACTACTGACCGAAAGGTCATGAGTTCAAAGCCAGCCCAAGTTGGAGTGAGCTTCCAGCCAATTTGTGTAGCTTGTTGTTGACCTTTGCAACCCGAAAGACAGTTGCATCTGTAAAGTAGGAAATTCAGGTACCACCTATGTGTGGCGAGGCTAATTTAATAAATTTACAAGGCCATCTCCAGCAAAAGCACGAAGGGAATACAGAAAGTACTTCATCAGTGTTACAGATGGACGATGAAGCGACAGCTCCCCTGGTGGCCAGAAATTTGGAATGTTAAATAGCCTCTGACTGTCTGTCTATATGTGCTGTGTGTCTATGACATTGAATGTTTGCCATGTATGTGTACATTGTAATCCGCCCTGAGTCCCCTGCAGGGTGAGAAGGGTGGAATATAAATACTGTAAATAAATAAATAAATAGTTCAGTGAAGCACTAGTAAAAAGGTAAAGGTATTCCCCTGACATTAAGTCCAGTCTTGTCTGACTCTGAGGATTGGTGCTCATCTCCATTTCTAAGCCAAAGAGCCGGCATTGTCCCTAGACACCTCCAAGATCATGTGCCTGGCATGACTGCATGGAGCACCGTTATCTTCCAGCCGGAGCAGTACCTATTGATCTACACACATTTGCATGTTTTCAAATTGCTAGGTTGACAGAAGCTGGGGCTGACAGCAGAAGCTCATGCCGCTCCCTAGATTCGAACCTGTGACCTTTCAGTCAACAAATTTAGCAGCTCAGCGATTTAACCCACTGCGCCACTGGGGGCTCCAAAGCACTAGTACTCTTTGGCAAATGATGCTTGTCAGTCTCCAACTTGCATTATACCATAGCATTAAGTCATGGCTGATAAAGTGCTATCAAACTGCATTCATTCTACAGCGGAGATACAATCCAATCCTCCAGAGAGTCTAAAATTGTTGTCTCAAGGCAGCTGTGGCAGTGGGGACCAAGAATACACAGAAAGAGCAGGAATCTTTTATTTTTAAGATAGCGCTCTCACCCTGAGACCCCTCTTCTTAACTCAAGGAACCGAGATTCTGGTTGGAACCCTGAACACAGGCATTCTGTGTTGCAATGCTATATTTCTATATTTACATTGTTCCCCTTATGGAATAAGCCAATGGGCTGAGCCTATAAGCAGGAAGCTTTTCATTAAAGGCACAAAATTCTGCACTGATGATGCTGATGTTGCAACTGCATGAAAATCTTGAAGGACAGCAGAGAAAAAGTGGAGCTGCAATCACTTGACAATGAAGGCATCTGGGTTCTTTGAAAAAATGTGAATGAACCAAGGAGGGTGCTTCCAGAATCAGATGGAAAAGCTATATTTGGAACCAAAGTTGTTAAACTGAACCAGAGCAAGGGGAAAAAACACACATTAGTTTTCACATATTATTGGATGGGGAGAGCAGTAGCAAAGGTGACTGTGATAACCTTGGAGCATAATGAAATTACTCCTATTATCTTAAATTTTGGGGTACCTTGAGCGACATGACTTGTAAATGACATTTAGGGGATTATTTGGAGGACGTTTGGAGTGTCTTTGTATTTTAAAATGATTAATTTTTAAATAACTGTTAGTAATGAGTTACTAAGGAGTAACTCTGCTTGCTGCTCACATATAAAGGTTAAAAACAACATTACTATATTGACTTATAAGCTCTGTGAAGAACACCTTCATAGAATCCTAGAGGTGGAAGAGACCTCATGGGCCATCCAGTCCAACCCCATTCTGCCAAGAAGCAGGAAAGTCGCATTCAAAGCACCCCTGACAGATGGCCATCCAGCTTTTGATTAAAAGCCTCCAAAGAAGGAGCCTCCACTACAATCCGTGGCAGAGAGTTCCACTGCTGAACAGCTTTCACAGTCAGGAAATTCTTCTTAATGTTCAGGTGGAATCGCCTTTCCTTGAGTTTGAAGCCATTGTTCCACAACCTAGTCTCCAGGGCAGCAGAAAACTCCTCCCTATGACTTCCCCTCATATATTTATACATGGCCCTCATCATGTCTCCTCTCAGCCTTCTCTTCTGCAGGCTAAACATGCCCAGCTCTTTAAGCGGATCCTCATAGGGCTTGTTCTCCAGATCCTTGATCCTTTTAGTTGCCCTCCTCTGGACACATTCCAGCTTGTCAATATCTCCCTTCAATTGTGGTGCCCAGAATTGGACATAGTATTCCAGGTGTGGTCTGACCAAGGCAGAATAGAGGGGTAACATGACTTCCCTGGATCTAGACATTATACTCCTATTGATGCAGGCCAAAATCCCATTGGCTTTTTTAGCCTCTCCATGACATTGTTGGTTTGTGTTTAACTTGTTGTCCATGAGGACTCCAAGATCTTATCCATGCATACTGCTGTCCATCCAGGCATTCCCTATCTTTGCATTTCATTTTTTCTGCCTAAGTGGAGTATCTTGCATTTGTCCCCGTTGAGCTTCATTTTGTTGGTTTTGACCCATCTCTTGCCCCACCTTCCACAAGACAGCAGAAGAATGAAACAGATAATCAGCGATGGGAACTAATTAAAATCAGTTATCTTTTTAAACATCCTTTTTATTGAACCAAATCAAGTGCTGAATGTAAGTCAACACTTTGGAAAGTTTTATTGATTTAATGGTTCGAGTTCATCTGGATTAGTAATTGAATTTAGGGCATGGTCTCAAAGCCAGATCTGTCTAAACATTCTGAATCACAAAAAATCAGTTCTGCAAATACAACAATTCTTCAGATTTTATTACAGTTGAGATAAATATTCATTAAGACGTGTTTGTCTGAATCTCTAAAGGGTCAGTTTAATTTTGTTTTACCCTGCCAAACTGCAATGAAAAAGACAAGCTATCCACATTGTTATGACTTGGATTTTGAAATGGATTAATGTGATGCATAAAACAGAGCCATAAAACGTGCTTGGTTTTACCTTGGCAACTCAATGTTGCTCAGCTTAATATACCTCACAAGGTTATTTTTAGGATAAAGTGGGTAAGAGAAGAGCCACATATGTCACATTGAACTTCATGGAAGGAAGTGGGGCATACATGCAAAAGATAACTAAAGAGTGTCTCTCCTACAAAACATTGTAAGATTCCAATGCAGTAATAACTAACAATGCAAACTGCTCCATCTAAGGAGATGAAAAATAATATAAATATATTAATCATATGTCCATCGTGTGTTTCAATGGCAGTTTTGTTCTTGTTTATGATAATAGTAATTCAAGGATAAAAGGTTTTAAACAAACAAGTAAAAGAGCAGTGGGAAGGGGGCAATATCCAGGTAGTTCTCCTGTTTGATGCATTTGGCATCTTTCCTGATCTGAATTTTAAAATGCTTATTATTGAGACATTTGCTGGAATCCACATGGGAATCAATAAAAAAAAAGAGAGAGGTGGGTGGAAATGAGACTATGGTCTCTTCCACACAGCCCTATATCCCAGAATATTAATCCCAGATTTTCTGAGTGTGAACTCAGATAATCCAATTCAAAGCAGATGTTGGGGGATTTTCTGCCTTGATATTCTGAGATATAGAGCTGCGTGGAAGTCCCCTATGATGGAGAAAAGGAAAGCAAGGGGATGGTGTTTGGTGGAATAGGAGAGAAATATATATGGGTAGTGTCATTGTTTCCTTCTTTCCCATTCTCAGGAGTAGAGAATGGAGTAAAGTCATTGGCCCCTTCCACGCAGGTGAATAAAATCCCACATTTTCTGCTTTGAACTGGGATATATGGCAGTGTGAACTCAGATATTCAAAGCAGATATTGTGGGATTTTCTGTGTTGATATTCTGGGTTATATGGGTGTGTGGAAGGGCCCTTGGATGAGATTTCTTTTAACTTCGTTTTGCGATTGAAATTTTAGCACAGGTATTGATTTAAATATATATGACAATTTAACATGAACATAATGCTCAATATTGCCATTTCTAACATGAACTGGATAATTAAGATATTTAAGATTAAGGTACAGGTAAAGGTAAAGGTTTTCCCCTGACATGAAGTCTAGTCGTGTCCGACTCATCTCCATGCTCATCTCCATTTCTAAGCCGAGGAGCCGGCATTGTCCGTAGACACCTCCAAGGTCATGTGGCCAGCATGACTGCATGAAACGCTGTAACTTCCTGCAGGAGTAGTACCTATTGATCTACTCACATTTGCACGTTTTCAAACTGCTAGGTTGGCAGAAGCTGAGGCTAACAGTGGAAGCTCACCCTGCTCCCCGGATTCGAACCTGTGACCTTTTGATCAACAAGTTCTGCAGCTCAGCGCTTTAACCCACTGCAACACTGGGGGCTCCGATATTTAAGATTATTAATGAATAACTCTGAACCCTTTCCTGCAAATTTTTCTATCTCTGCCCAACTTAATTTAAATTCCAATACTAGCCCAAGTGTGCCTGTATATTGTATAATTCATACTGTTTGACACCGCTTTAACTGTCATGGCTCAATGCTCTGGAAACATGAGATTGGAGTTCTACAAGCTCTTCAGCCTTCTGTGCCAGAGGCCTCTTCCACACAGCTGTATAAAATCCACACTAAACTGGATTATATGGCAGTGTGGACTCAGATAATCCAGTTCAAAGACAATATTGTGGATTATCTCCCTTGATATTCTGGATTATATGGCTGTGTGGAAGGGCCCAGAGTGCTGGCTTCCTCAACAAATTACAAATCCCAGGATTCCAGAGCAGCATGTCATGGCAGCTAAAGTGGTGTTAAACTGCATTAATCCTACAGTGAAGATGTAATTTGAGACAAACCTAGCCCTGTGAAATATCTGTTATTCAGTTTAAATAAGCACAAGGAGAGAGGATCACATTATTCCCATTCCACAGTTGATCTTCTCCATATGTAGAAAGTGAAAGTTTAGAGAGAAAGACCACCTCTGCCCATTTTTTAAATCAAATGACATTGTTTTACTGCATGGTTTTTCACTAAAAGTATCCAGGATAATGCAATAAGGTAGGAGGAAGAGAAAGGACTTAGGACATTTTAAAACAGACATGGGCAAACTTTCTAACTTGGGGGCCTCATGCTAGTACTTCCTGCTAAGAGGACTGGCTTCCCAGGAAGAGAAGGAGGAAGGAAAGAGAGAAGGAAGAAAGGACGAAAGGGAGGAAGGGAAGGATGGAAGGAGAAAGAGGGAGAGATTGAAGGAGGGCAGAAAGAGGGAAGGAAGGAACGAAAAAGGGAAAGAAGGATATTTTTTTTTGTCTTGTCAGGAGCAACTTGAGAAACTGCAAGTCGCTTCTGGTGTGAGAGAATTGGCCATCTGCAAGGACGTTGCCCAGGGGACGCCCGGATGATTTGATGTTTTTATCATCCTTGTGGGAGGCTTCTCCCATGTCCCCGCATGAGAAGCTGGAGTTGATAGAGGGAGCTCATCCACCTCTCCCCGGATTCGAACCTGTGACTTGTCGGTCTTCAGAAGGAAGGATGAAAGGATGGAAGGAAATTGCTACTTTTTTCACACAAAAAACACCTTTTAAGGAATTTCTAGGCTTTCCAGCATGACGATATGGTTGACCTCCATTGGAAACTGATCAATTTACTAATTAGCCCCGAACTTGCACTCAATTGTTTGGTTTGCCAGCTTAATGTACTGTCAGGTTTCCACATTCGTTGGAATTAGGGGCACAAGATCCCCATGAAAGAAACAATAAAAAACAATACAATGTCTAGGCTTTCCAGCATGACAATATGGTTGACTTCCACGGAAAGCTGACCAAAGAATTTCACTGGAAGACCTAGATATTCCTAGTGAAATTTCTCTAAAAATCTCTAGGTCCTCCAGAATGACTGGGAAAGTTGACCATAAAGTCACATTGGAGGACTTATGGCCCTTCCACACAGCCATATGACCCAGGATATCAAGGCAGAAAAGGCCACAATATCTGCTTTGAATTGGAATATCAGAGTCCATGATGCCATATATTCCAGTTCAATGTGGATTTTATACAGCTGTGTGGAAGGGACCTTTGGTACAGAAGGCTGCCATATATTCCAGTTCAAAGGAGATAATATGGGATTTTATTCAGCCGTGTGGAAGGGACCCTAGACATTCCTAGAAAGAGCATGTTAATTAAATCCATTAATACTCAAATCCAAAAAAAGAAAAACAACAGAGGGACAACTGTAAATATCTCTTCTGGCATGCCTACCCAGTCCATTTTAATCATGAATTTTAAACGTGTCTTGTTTTCACTATATTTTAATCTTTGTTCTGTGTATATTAATATATGTATTTGTAGAAGTGTGTTTTAATGTATGTATTTTATGTAATTTTTATGATGATTATGTGTTTTAGCTATGTTGTAACCCTCCTCAAGCCACGAGGTGAGGCAGGTAAGAAAGAAAATTATTATTATTATTATTATTATTATTATGGTGTTGAAGGCTTCCATGACAGACAGGAAACAATCAGGGCCGACTAACACCTCCCAGCAAAGGATTCGCAGGCAGGAAGCAGGCAGGCTTTGAAGCTACAAGGCTATTCAATGCTCATCAAGGTGGCCAATTGCAATATTCACACTTGCCTCAAGCAGACAAGAGTTCTTTCTCCCACCCTGGACATTCCACAGATATATAAACCCCACTTGCCTTGTTTCCAACAGACCTCACAACCTCTGAGAATGCCTGCCATAGATGTGGGTGAAACGTCAGAAGGGAATGCTTCTGGAACATGACCATACAGCTTGGAAAACTCACAGCAACACATTATATCATCATCATCAACAACAACAACAACAACAACATGCTTGGTCCACAACATCAGTTTATACATGTGAAATCCAGAACAGAAAACTTACTAGATTCTTAATTTTAGTGTTATTGAGCAACACATCAAATTTGGTAGCCCTGTGGTCAGGCAGCTAGATTTGTGCGTCATTATCAGAAAGAAAGACTGAAAAACATTTTGATTTCTAATATATATGTTGAACCCTGTTTAAATAGTATTTGAAAAGTTATCCAGAGACTGTTTGAAACAGCACAGGCTGGACAGGAGAGTATAGTTTGGGTCACCAACAGGAAGGTCATCAAGGATGGAGCTCCTTGAAGTCATTACAAGAGTCCTGTGACTCATCGACTCATGAACATAAACCCTAGACAGATTCCTATTGAAATTACTTAAGATGTCATGATCTTAAGCTGTTTCTGCTAAGTGCTAACTCCTAATGAACCCACTACAATAGTGGTTCTCAACTTGTGGGTCCCCAGATGTTTTGACCTTCATTTCCCAGAAATCCTAACAGCTGGTAAATTGGCTGGGATTTTTGGGAGTTGTAGGCCAAAACACCTGGGGACCCACAGGTTGAGAACCACTAATGTTGATGAGATTCCTTCCTTTACCGGGAAACAAGCACCGTAAGGCAAGTGAAGCAATGTGTCAGCCTTAGGATGCATCATCTCTAGAGAATGAAAGTCATTTGACACCACTTTAACAGCTGTAGCTTAGCACATTTAAAAAGTTCTTTAGTTTTCACTGCCAAAGAGTACTGAAGTCTCACCAAACTATAAATCCCTGTATTGAGCTCTGGCAGATAAATTGGCATTAAACTGCATTCATTCTACAGCAGAGGTCCTCAAACCAAGGCCCGGGGGCTGAATACGGCCCTCCAAAGGAATTTATCCGGCCCTGGCTCAGGGTCAACCTAAGTCTGAAATGACTTGAAAGCACACAACAACAACAACAACAACAACAACAACAACAACATTCCTGTCTCATCAGCCAAAAGCAGACCCACACTTCCCATTGAAATACTAACAAGTTTATATTTGTTAAAATTGTTCTTAATTTTAATTATTGTATTGTTTTAAAGTGTTTTTTGCATTACAAGTAAGAAGGAGGAAGGAAAGAAAGAAGGAGAGCAGTGTGCATAGGAATCCATTCCTATTTGTTTGTTTGTTTTTTTCAAATTATAATCCGGCCCTCCAACAGTTTGAGGGACTGTAACCTGGTCTACTGTTTAAGAAGTTTGAGGACCCCTGTTCTACAGTATAGAGCCAGCCTCAGTCTTATCTTCTGCAGTATGGAAATAATGCTATAGCGATATAAAGAAATCAACTGATATTCTATATTTTAATATCATAATCATGCTGTCTGGTGATGATGGGAATAGTATTTCAATATATATAAAACAGGCATGGGCTTTGGCCCACCAGGTGTTTTGGACTTCAACTCCCACAATTCCTAACAGCCTACCAACTGTTAGGAATGATAGGAGTTGAAGTCCAAAACACCTAGAGGGCTGAAGTTGGCCCATGCTTGATACAGAAGCTCTCAGGCTGATGAAAACTAGTTTAATTTTCTCTCTTCCTCTCTTTCTCTCTCTCTGAAAAGCACAAATCATCCTGGCTTCTGAACAAATATTTTTCATTTCAGATAATCAGCTAGCCAATCTGAATGCGCCACCATTTCGACAGAACTGGAACTCTCTGCAACTGTGCGTCACACCAGGTTGAATATCGAATATAAAGTGAGACCATTCTGATGTGAGAAGCCATTTAACCAATCGGCAGTCTTTACTCCCTCCGTTATTTACACATTAATATTCTATTGGCTGTCGAGACTTGGATGAGCAAAGTAATGTTGGCAAACGAATGAAGTTCTTATAAGGACAGAGACATTTTGGGCCTGCCAAGCAAATATTATAGAAATATATCAGATTCTGTCCATTCATATCCAGAGCGCAGTCTAAAATTTGGGAATGGGTTCAATGTGGTTTCCAAAAACCCGCAGAACACATTGCCACACAACAGAGATCCACAGGGCTTTGTTTCCAGTTGAACAAGGCCCATCAAAAATCTCATAACATGGTAGTTCCCAACTTTTGGTCTTCTAAGCATTTGAAACTTCATCTGAAACCCAAAACACCTGGAGAACAAAGGTTAGAAACCCCCTGTTATTGCAGACTCTTGGTTCTCAACCTGTGGGTCCCCAGATGTTTTGGCCTTAAGCTCCCAGAAATCCTAACAGCTAGTAAACCCCCATTAGAATGACAAATGGAAATACTTCAGGTGAAAGTTGAAATTAGAGACACGGGGAATGCATTTGCTTCTCAGATGAGAGCCTATGACCACAGTCTTCACAAAGCCAATGTCCTTTGAGCCACACATTTCCTTCAACAGCTAGATATTACTCTTACAGTAAGTACTGAGCAGATATGTACACTTATACACATTGGCAACTTTAATTAACCCAGAAGGTATTGTTGCCATGCAATTAAAACAAGAGGCCAGAGTGTTTACATTCATTCCTGGACTCAAGGAAGAGATGGGGTTTCATAGTATTATTATTATTATTATTATTATTATTATCTATATTCCACAACTAGAAATGTTGGAAGGGCAGCTATGAAGGAACTAGATAATATCCTGACGGTTAAATAAATATAATTGAATATCCAAGTCAAGGTTGCCCTTGCCATCATATTTTCCATTTCTGTGTATGGTTATGAAAGCAGGACAGTGAAAGGAGTTGATGATAGGCAGAAAATCTACTTCTTTGAAACATGGTCATGGAGAAGAGTTCGACAGAGACCATGGACAGCTCAAAAGACAAATAAATAGGGCCTGTTGCAAATTAAGCCTGAATTCCCTCTAGAAGCCAAGATGACTAAATTGAAACTGTCGTACTTTGGTCATGTCATGACAAAAAAAAGGACTCATTCGAAAATAATATAATGTTTGGTAAAGCAGGAGCAGGAGGGAAATAGCATGATAAGTAGATAAACTGAGGAAAGGACGCCATAAAGATCCTGAGTTTGCAAAACCTGAGAAGGCAGTTGAATAAGATTTGGAGGCATCTTATTCATGGGGTTGCCACAAGTCAGAGTCAGGCAACTGTGGAACACCTAGGGGCCGCATTATCCCTGGAGTGCAGGTCACTCATCTAAAAAGTCATTTGGATGGAAAGTACAGAATAGGAACATTTAAAAAAGCACATTAAATGCTAAAAATGCTGATTCACTTCTAATAAAGTCATAAATTGTGATTCTCCACTGCACCAAATCTGAGGTAGGTATGGATTCTTTTTTTTTTCAAATGTGGTGCAGCGGGTTAAACCGCTGAGCTGAAGAACTTGCTGACTGAAAAGTTGACAGTTCGAATCCAGGGAGTGGAGTGAGCTCTCACTGTTAGCTCCAGCTTCTGCCAACCTAGCAGTTCGAAAACATGCAAATGTGAGTGGATCAATAGGTACTCTTCTGTGGGAAGATAATGGTGTTCCATGCAATCATGCCAGCCACATGATCTTGGAGATGCCTATGGACAATGCCGGCTTTATGGCTTAGAAATGAAGATGAGCACCATCCCCAGTGTTGGGCATGACTAGGCTTAATGTCAAGGGGGAACCTGGGTTATCTGAGTCCACACTGCCATATATTCCAGTTCAAAGTAGATAATGTAGGATTTTATTCAGCTGTGTGGAAGGGCCCACAGTTTCCTGTAAGCCAAAATTCCTCAAGCTTTCAGATGCAGTCCCTCCAACCAGCGACTGCTGGTACTGGAAGTTTGTGTTAAAATCATTTCATTTGTTTACAGGCTGAACTGTTTATAAAGTAACCCTCAAATCAAACAAAATCCAGACACAAAGTTCTGAAAGATGCAAAAACTAGGAGCTGTTCTGAAACTGGAGCAACAAGTTAAGAAAGGGTTGGGAATGAAGAGGGGAAATCAGGTTGCAAATATGTGTAAAATTTGGAGAGAAGGCAACCTTTACAGAAGGCTATTCCTTCTGTAAAAATGAAAATAAAATAAGGTAAACATGGCAAGGAACTGATTGAGGGAGGTATTTTTTTTACCCTTGATGAGCTCTCTAGCTTATATAATGTTTTTTAGATTAGCATTCCAAAATTGGTCCCTTACTCCCCTTTTCTGAATTGGTGCATCACAATATTGTGCTGTTAATGAGGCTATTAACCTATATCACCAGGATGTTCTAGGAATACAGTCAGAAGGAAGAGAGAGGTGTATGCCACCTTGAACTCTTTTGAAGAAAAGCAGGAGAGTCTACTTTGGTCAGACTTCATCTGGAATATTGTGTCCAGTTCTGGGCCCTACAATTCAAGAAGGATATTCACAAACTGGAACATATCCAGAGAAGAGAAACCAAAATCGTCAAAGATCTGAAAGCGTCTTTGGGAGCTGGATATGAAGTCTGAGAGGAGTTGTGAGCCATGTATAAATATGTGAAAAGGGTATCCAAAGGAAGAAAGAACAGGCTTCCTTTTTGCTGTCCTAGAGACTAGGACTCAATGGAGCTATTGGTTCAAAGGCCAGGAAAGAAAGAACATCCCACCTGAACAGTAGGAAGAACATCCTGACCGTAAGAACTGCTGTTCAGCAGTGGAACACTCTCTCTCTTAGACTATGGTTGAAGCTCCTTCCTTGGAGACTTTTGAACAGAGGTTGGATGGCAATCTGTTGGGGATGCTTTGTGGTTTTCCTGAATTGGACTAGGTGGCCCATGTGGTTTAAACAGAGGTTGGATGGCCATCTGACAGGGGTGCTTTGATTGTTCTTTTCCTGAGTTGGACTAGATGGCCCATGTGGTTTAAACAAAGGTTGGATGGCCATCTGACAGGAGTGCTTTGATTGTGCTTTTCCTGCATGGCAGAGTTGGACTGGATGTCTCATGCGGTCTCTTCCAACTCTATGATTCTATATGTTTTACTTGGGGAAGAGAAGGTTGAGAGGGGATGCCCAAGTTCAAATATTTGAAAGGATGCCACACTGTGCAAGGGACAAACTTGTTTTCTGATGCTCCAGAGTCTTGGACACAGAGCAAAAGAATCAAATTGCAGGAAAAGGGATTTGATCTAAACATTGAAGGCCCTTCCACACAGCCCTATCAAGGCAGAAAATCTCACATTATCTGAATGTGGTCTCAGATAACCCAGTTCAAAGCGGATATTGTGGGATTTTCTGCCTTAATATTGTGGGATATAGGACTGTGTGGAAGGGCCCTAGGAAGAACTTTCTGATAGTAAGAGATGTTTGGCAGTGGAATATGCTGCCTCAGAAAGTGGTGGGATCTCCTTCTCTGGAGGATTTTAAGCAGAGGATGAGGCCATTTGTCCTGAGAGATTGGATTGTATATTCCTTCATGGCAGGGAGTAGAACTTATGTCCTTTGCAGTCTTCCAATTCTATGATTTTATGTAAGAAATTAATAACGAACTGTGTTATAGCAGACCAGCTGTGTCTATGCACTTTGCTTTCTTTAGTCACAGCTGCAATTCCCCAGAATCTTGAGAAAGTGTCTTTCTTGGGTTTTTGCCTGTCATTTTTTAAACTGAACGATGGCAGGGCTAAAGACCTGGAACTTGAAATGTGAAACATATCTGTATTTCTGCTGAATGATGGCTCCCCAGTTTCTCTAATTTAATGGAAACGTGAAGTTGTTGCTAGTACTACCAATCATCATCATAATCTTGTTGTCAAAGGGCCAGCTAACACCTCCCAACAAAGAATCCCTCCAGGCAACAATCAGCCAGGCTTTGAAGCTACAAGGCAATTCAATGCTAATCAAGGTGACCGATTACAACATTCACACTTGCCAAAAACGGACAAGAGTCCTTTCTCACACCCTGGACATTATTCCACAGATATATAAACTCCACTTGCTAGTTTCCAACAGACCTCACAACCTTTGAGGATGCCTGCCATAGATGTGGGTGAAATGTCAGGAGATAATGCTTCTGGAACATGGCCATACAGCCTGGAAAACTTACAGTAACCCATCGTCATCACAATTTTACTTATTTATACCTTGCTTTTCCCCAAGTTTGGGACTCAAAAATAGCTCACTAAAAAGTGTTTGATTTCAGCAATACAATTAAATACTTACAAAAAGTAAACATTAAAATGTAAAACTATTTACAATATCAAAACAATCCATGTCTGAATAAAAGAATAAAATGCAATGAGAAAAACAAAAAGTTCTTGTGTGTGTGTTTTGATTATATTTTTCTGTTTTCTTTTTTTCTTTTTTTACTCTGGAGGCTTGGATTTTACAGCCATCAGGATTAAAAATTAAGTAGTTCTCTGCATAAACATCTTAAATGGTTCTTACATTGGTAATTTAGGGCCCTTTCAAACAGGTCCTTATCCCAGGATCTGATCCCAGGTTTTTCCACTTTAAACTGAATTATATGAGTCCGTACTGCCAGATAATCTGAGATAAACAGAAAACCTCAGATCAGATCCTGAGATATAGTGCCAACTGGAAGGGCCCCTAGAATACTTCCACACTGCAGTTTGACAAATCTTTTAAATGCCATGGCTCAATGCTATGGAATCTTGGGAGTTGTAGTCTTACAAGGTCTTTAGCCTTCTCTGCCATTGAGTGCTAGTGCCTCACCAATTACCAATCCCAGGTTTCCATAGCATTGAGCCATGGTGATTAAAGTGTTGAATTTTGATTATGCAGTGTAGATGCCCTTTTAGGTAGGATAAAATATGATGGTTATCATATAGTCCTCTTCTAAATGTCCTTGGATTGCAACTCCCATTTACTATATCAACTTTAGTCAAAGGCAAGAGATGATGGATCATACCTTAACAACCTGTGGAGGACTACATGATTCTTGGCTATGTTTAGGAATTTTCACATAGTGTGGCCCCACACAACTGGATTTTTTTTTCATGTCAGGAACAACTTGAGAAACTGCAAGTCGCTTCTGGTGTGAGAGTGTTGGTCATCTGCAAGGATGTTGCCCAGAGGGTGCCTGGATGTTTTGATGTTTACCATCCTTGTGGGAGGCTTCTCTCATGTCCCCGCATGGGGAGCTGGAGCTGACAGAGGGAACTCCTCCGCCCTCTCCCCAGATTCGGAACCTCCAACCTGTTCGTCTTCAGTCCTGCCGGTACAAGGGTTTAACCCACTACACCATCGGGGGCTCCTGTACAACTGAATAAAATCCCACATTTTTTTTGCTTGAACTGGAATATATGGCAGTGTGGACTCAGATAATCCAGGTCAAAGCAGATTTTGTGGGATTTTCTGCCTTGATATCCTGGGATATAGGACTGTGTGGAAGGGCCCTAAGTTAGTTTATCACATATTTTGGACGAGGAAGCAATAGACAGAGATCAAGTGTCTGGGGTTATTTCCAGACATTTCTCATGGGGTTTAGAAGCGAAAGAGTTCCAGCATCCCAAATACCAGTCCCATAAGATCGTTCCACAATAAGGTCTTTCCCATCACATCTCTCCACATCACTCTTGTAACTGGAAATGGCAGGGATTGAGCCTGGGGCCCTTTTGCAAGCACATCAGCCCCTCTGCCTCTCTATACTCCATGGTTTGTCCTTAACAGTCAGTTCTGTGACCACACGGCAAATCTCTTAAATGAGTTAAATACAGATAGCACTGGTTTAGGGAAGAAGACAGGGAGGAGGCTGCAGATACGAGGCAGGGAGAGGCTTAAAATATTGGTCATTTGGCTCCCGGATAACAAACATGAACCTTGCAAGACTGCAATGAGAGTATTTCTTCATGCAGAGTGGCAAGAGAGGTCAATGGTAGTCCAGCTAAATCATGAAGTAAGATTGTAGGGGAGGTTAGCCCTTCTTCTCCAACCCCAATGCACCAGAGCATCTCTCTGGGCTCTTCCACGCAGCCCTATATCCCAGAATATCAAGGCAGAAAATCCCACAATATCTGGATTATCTGAGTCCACAGACATATAATGTGGGATTTCCTGCCTTGATATTCTGGGATATAGGGCTGTGTAGAAGGGCCCTCCAAAGGATTTGCATGGTCTAATAATTCCTTTTGCATCTGACCAGACCATAATATTGGGGGAGAAAGATGGGTACTGCCCCTTGCTGGACAATGGCACAAACTACAGATTGTTTCCATGCTCTCTCCTTGTTTTTGTTTTTTTAAAAGACAGATATGTTATATAGGGGCTTCTCCCCAAACCCTTTCTGTGTGAAGCAGGGTCAATTCCTCTAAGTTTTGGCAACTCTCCAGATAGAATTACACACTGACATTTAGTTGCTCCAGTAACGTAACATTTGACTTCTCTTTTCCTGCAAATCTGTGTTCTCCAAAATGGGTGCAGTCCAGGACTCCTCAACTCACATCTGGATGTGACAAAGCTAATATGAAGACTGGAGGCCTACAAGGGATAAGTGACTTTCCCAAGGTCATACAGGAAATCTGTGGCAAAGCAAAGGCCCTGTGCGATCCGCTTTCAAGCTTAGCAACCCTAAGTAATACACTGTGCTTCATAGCATCAGAGGCTGTGGGACACTTCCTTCCTGCATCAAAAATGAAAGTGAATGAGGTCAAGGAAAGGCTACCCAACATTCCCAGTAAAGCTGTCAAAAGAAGGCAGATAGATGGAGTAGAAGGATGAGAATGTGAGTGGCTGGAAAGACATAAATCTCCTCTTTTTCTCTTGACCTGAGAGCCGTCCCATGCTTACATTCCTCTTAATTTTCCTATAGTTCGTGCAAGGGAATGAGAGAGCCCTCCTCTCCTCTCCTCCAACCTTTGGGATGCTTTGTCAAATCTACTTATGGTGAATTTATGAGCTCCCAACACCATTTAGTCATCTATTTACCCAGATTCTCAAAATAATTTAAATAAACAGCAAAAGGGAGAGTGGATCTTTGTTCTCCTGCCTCCCTGCTTTATGGGACAAAAGGGAATTCTCGTTTGCTTTAAGAATTCTTCATGATGGTTGTGGTAAAAAGGTAAAGGTAAAGGTTTCCCCTGACGATAAATCTAGTTGTGTTCAAGTGACAGATTACAGGTGCATCTTCACTGTAGAAATGAAGTTTGATACCACTTTAACTGCCATGGCTTAATCATGGGAGTTGTAGTTTAGTGAAGCACTAGTAAAAAAGATAAAGGTTTTCCCCTTGACATTAAGTCCAGTTGTGTCCAACTCTGGGGGTTGGTGCTCATCTCAATTTCTACACCAAAGAGCCAGCGTTGTCCGTAGACACCTCCAAGGTCATGTGGCTGGCTAGACTGTATGGCGCACCATTACCTTCCTGCAGAAGTAGTACCTATTGATCTACTCATATTTGCATGCTTTTGAACTTTTTTTTCATGTCAGGAGCAACTTAAGAAACTGCAAGTTGCTTCTGGTGTGAGAGAATTGGCTATCTGCAAGGATGTTGCCCAGGGGATGCCTGGATCCTGTGGGAGGCTTTTCTCATGTCCCCTGCATGAGAAGCTGGAGCTGACAGATGGGAGCTCACCCTGCTCCCTGGATTCGAACCGCCAACCTTTCAGTCAGCATTCCTGCTGCCACAAGGGTTTAACCCATTGTGCCAACCTAGCAGCTGGGCCTAACAGAGGGAGCTCACCCCGCTCCCCAGATTTGAACTGCTGACCTTTCGATCAGCAAGTTCAGCAGCTCAGCGGTTTAACCTGCTACACCACCATTAAAATCCCTTAAAGCATACACCTGAGATGAAGAGAAAGAAACCAATAAGTGAGAAAGAGAGAATTAGAGAATATATGTCTCTAAGTGTATGCAGAGTGCTTTTATTTCCCTATTAAATGACCACAGCTATCACCAAAAGCATCTCATATTACGGCTGGAATTTCCCCATAAAGCACTCATCATTTCCAGCCTGCTTTTGAAGGCTGGCACCTCTGCTTCATTTGGAAGTGCCCGTAATTGGCAGCTAGGCCAAATTAAAGAAGCAGAGGGACAAAAGTGCCATCTCTTGCGTGCGTGAAGGGCCTGCGGAGAGTGTGCCAGCAGCATCCTTCCCGTCCTCGCCAGCCTGGTCCTGCCAGGGCCTGGGTCACCCTCCCCCTCTCCCAGCTGCTCCCTCCTCCCCATATCATCCCAGAGGAAGGAGGGGGAGGCCTGGGCCCATCTGCTCCTCTCCATCCTCCCTTCCTTGCCTCCCATTTCCACCAGGCAGATCCTCCTTGTTCCATAAGGCCTTGAAAAGCCTGATTCTGTGGGCAAAGCCAAAGAGGCGGCCTTGGGCTCTGAAACAAGCACATCCATCCATCCTTTGAGCACAACAAGCAAAACCTGGGCGGGGGGGGGGGGGGGGGAGGTAGGCAAACCATCTCTGATGCTCCCCTGGGGTGGCGCAAAAGCAATATCTCCAATCCATCCACACAGTGGCCTTTTCCATTTGGAGTTGCAGGCAGAGAAGAGGAAGATGGGGGAAGGAGAGGACCACTTGCCGCCTCCCTTCCCCACACTCTCTGTCCTGGAGCCTCTTTTTCTCTTTCCCTCCATCCAGTCCTAAGGGGGCCTCCTCTGGGAGAGTCACCCAGCAAAAGGTGATACAGGGGCTGATCTGAAATAGTGAGAAGGGTGAGAAGAAGAAGAGGTGCATCCCTTCCTAGGCTGGCCAGCGCCATCCTCATCCTCATCCTCATCATCATATCCTTGCCTCCATCCATCTCTCCATCACCATCCATCCAGATACTGCCCTCTCCTTCGGCCATTCCTTCCTTGGCCATTCCTTCCCTTCTCCATCCCTTCCCTTACCTCCACCTGACGCCTCCTCCGCCTCTTCTTCTTCCTCTCCTCCCGTCTTTCCTTGCAAGGCAGGGAACAAAAGCAATGCCCCTTCTTCCTCCTCCTCCTCTTCTTCTCTATCAGCTGGTCCCCATCTGGCTCCTCAATGCGCGCCCTGGACCCAGGCTGAGGCTCTAAGGAGGAGCATCCTCCTCCTCCTCCTCTTCCTCCTCCTCCTCCTCTTCCTCTTCTCTGTCCAAGGCGCGGTGGCAGAGAGGGATGGGGAGAGGCAGGGATGCAGGAGGAGGCGCCTCGCTGTGTGCCAGCCTCCCTTCCCTGCAACGGCAAGGAGGATAGCTCGGCCTCTTCCTCCTCCTCCTCCTCCTTTCCTTCCCTCCCTCCACTCAGCTCTCCTTCCCCCCTTTTCGGTGTCACCCTGGGGACAGACCCGCCTTGGCCCCTGGAACCACGCTGGGCTTCAACGCAAAGAGCAAGAGAAGGAATTAGGGGCAGCAGTGGTCCAGGACAGCTTCACCCATAACATCATCCCCCCTTCTGGGGTGCATCCACTGCTGGGGAAGGAATGCAGCTTGGACTCCCACTTAAACTACCATAGCTCAGTGCTAAGGGATCATGGGAGCTGCGGTTGAAGGCCTTCAGCATTCACCAAACTAAAGATCTCATGGGCTAATAATAATAATAATAATAATAATAATAATAATAATAATAATAATAATGGGTTGTTGTAGGTTTTTTCGGGCTGTATGGCCATGGTCTCTGGGAGCCCCCGGTGGCACAGTGGGTTAAAGAACTGAGCTGCTGAGTTGTTGATCGAAAGGTCGCAGGTTCGATTCCGGGGAGCAGCGTGAGCTTCCGCTGTCAGCCCTAGCTTCTGCCAACCTAGCAAACATGCAAATGTGAGTACATGTGAGTACATCAATGGGTAGCACTCCGGCGGGAAGGTAACGGTGCTCCATGCAGTCATGCCGGCCACATGACCTTGGAGGTGTCTACGGACAATGCTGGCTCTTCGGCTTAGAAATGGAGATGAGCACCACACCCCAGAGTCAGACATGACTGGACTTAATGTCAGGGGACTACCTTTACCCTTTACCTATGGCCATGGTCTAGAGCAGTGTTTCTCAACCTGGGGGTCGGGACCCCTGAGGGGGTCGTGAAGGGGTGTCAGAGGGGTCGCCAAAGACCATTAGAAAACACAGTATTTTATGATCATCATGAGGATTCCATGTGGGAAGTTTGAGCCAATTCTATCATTGGTGGAGTTCAGAATGTTCTTTGGTTGTAATGAACTACAAATCCTAGCAACTACAACTCCCAAAAGTCAAGGTCTATTTTCCCCAGGCTCCACCAGTGTTCACATTTGCAAATATTGAGTTTTTGTGCCCTGGTGGAGTTCAGAATGCTCTTTGATTATAGGTGAACTATAAATCCCAGCAACTACAACTCCCAAATTATAAAATCAATCCTCCCCTAACCCCACTAGCATTTACATGTAGGTGCATTGGGTATTTGTGCCCAGTTTGGTCCTGTGAATGAAAATACATCTTGCATATCTGATATTTACATTATGATTTATAACAGTAGTAAAATGACTGTTATGAAGTAGCAACAAAAACAATGTTATGGTTGGGGGTCACCACAGCATGAGGGACTGTATTAAGGGGTCGCTGCATTAGGAAGGTTGAGAACCACTGGTCTAGAGGCATTCTCTTATGATGTTTCACCTGCATATATGGCAAGCATCCTCACTACCTCTGAGGATGCTTGCCATAGATGCAGGTGAAACGTCAGGAGAGAATGCCTCTAGACCAGGGGTCCTCAAACTAAGGCCTGGGGGCCAGATGTGGCCCTCCAAGGTCATTTACCCGGCCCTCATGCAGGGTCAACCTAAGTCTGAAACTACTTGAAAGCACACAACAACAACAACAACAACAACAACCCTATCTCATCAGCCAAAAGCATCCCACTGAAATACTAATAAGTTTATATTTGTTAAAATTGTTCTTCATTTTAATTAGTGTATTGTTTTAAGTGTTTTTTGCAATACAAATAAGATATGTGCAGTGTGCATAGAAATTCATTCATATATTTTTTTCAAATTGTAATCCGGCCCTCCAACAATTTTGGGGACTATGACCTGGCCCTCTGTTTAAAAGGTTTGAGGACCCCTGCTCTAGACCATGGACATACACCCCTACAACAACCCAGTGATTCTGGCCATGAAAGCCTTCGACAATACAATAATAATAATAATAACTCAGTCGCTATCAAGACCTCAAAATCGAACTGCAAAGGCTCTGGAATAAACCAGTACAGGTGATCCCAGTGGTCATTGGCACATTGGGTGCCATGCCAAAAGATCTCAGCCAGCATTTGGAAACAATAAACATCAACAAAATCATGATCTGTCAATTGCAAAAGGCGTGAGCCCCCGGTGGCGCAGTGGATTAAACTCCTGTGCTGGCAGGACTGAAGACCGACAGGTTGCAGGTTCAAATCCGGGGAGAGGCGGATGAGCTTCCTCTATCAGCTCCAGCTCCTCATGTGGGGACGTGAGAGAAGCCTCCCACAAGGATGACAAAAACATCAAATCATCCGGGTGTCCCCTGGGCAACATCCTTGCAGACGGCCAATTCTCTCACACCAGGTCACTCCTGACACGACCAAAAAAAAAAAAAACTGCAAAAGGCCACCTTGTCTGGATCTACGCGCATCATTTGAAAATACACCACACAGTCCTAGACGCTTGGGAAGGGTTTGACTTGTGATTTTTTTATACGAAATCCAGCATAGAGATCTCATTTACTGTGACATACTGTGCTTTTGTGTCAGTAAAGCAACAACAACAACAAGTTTTCTTGTAGTGCAAGAAAACTGCACTACAAACCAGAGCTGACAGGTGGCACAATAAAGCACTGCATGGGCAGTTCTTTGACAAAATTGAAGGAAAAGTTGACAAGGAGAAGACCTGGTTATGGCTCATGAATGGAACCCTGAAGAAGGAGACAGAAAGCCTGATTCTTGCAGCTGAGGAGAAAGCCATCAGAACTAATGCAATCAAGGCTAGGATCGAAAAATCAGTTGATGACCCAAAATGCAGATTGTGCAAGGAAGCTGATGAAACCATGGATCTTATCCTCACCTGCTGCAAGAAAAATCACACAAACGGACTACAAACAGAGGCACAACTCTGTGGCCCAAATGATTCACTGGAACTTATGTCACAAGTACCACCTGCAAGCAGTAAAGAATTGGTGGGATCATAAACCCGCAAAGGTAATGGAAAATGAACATGCAAAAATACTGTGGGATTTTCGAATCCAGACTGACAAAGGTTTAGAACACAATACACCAGACATCACGATTGTGGAAAAGAAAAAAGTTTGGATTATTGATGTCGCCATACCGGGTGACAGTTGCATTGAGGAAAAACAACAGGAAAAACTCAGCCATTATCAGGACCTCAAAATCGAACTGCAAAGGCTCTGGCATAAACCAGTACAGGTGCCGTGCCAAAAGACCTCAACCAGCATTTGGAAACAATGAACATTGACAAAATCATGATCTGTCAACTGCAAAAGGCCACCTTTTGTGATACGAAATCCAGCATTTATATCTTGTTTGCTGCATCATACTGTGTTTTTGTGTCAGTAAAATAATAATAATAATAATAATAATAATAATAATAATAATAATAATTTATTTTTGTACCCCATCTCCATCTCCCTGAATTGGACTCGGGGCAGCTTACACATGGCATAAAATGCCTAAAACAATACATAAAATAAAATAAAATAAACACACAATACAATACCAGATAAACCAGTTGTATATAAAGCAACAATTTGACTCAAAATGGCACCCAATAACCTATACTGTTGACTGTCATAAAAACGTGGTCAAATGAATCATACAATCATGGTGTCACTATTCATTCTGCAGGGTACCACATTGGAGGAAGGGTTTGGACTTTGTGTTGTCCAAGGCTTGTTAGGAATTGTGAGGATTTAAGTCCAAAACACCTAGAGGGCCCAAGTTTGCCCATGCTTGCTCTAGTGCCCGGCCTCTGCTGTCCACTCACATCCACCTTATCGGCACCCAGCACTTGAAGCAGGTGCCGCATAAAACTGAAGGGCAGAGCAAATTCTAGTCATTGTGTGTATTTATGTGACAGCAACCACATTTGGAATATTGTGTAGCCAAGACTTTGAGACATACAGAGATACTCCTTTGAAAGCGGGCATCACGGAGCAAAAATGAAGCAAATGTAGAAGAGAGCAGTCAAAACTGCCACCTGACACAGACTTCCATGGAAGCAAAGGCCACTTTTCGTGAAACTTCATTTTAATTAGACTTTGTCGTATAGGATTGCAGTTCCCACAAAAGCAGATTTTTGTGGGTGAACTGGTTATTTCCTTCTAATATTGGAGGAAACAGGGAAGATGTTGAGGATATAATGTATGTGGAGACTGGATAGAAATTTGCTCTTTCCTTTGGATTAGCTACTTCTTTGTTGTTGGGAATTATCCTGGGGTGTATGACTTTTTGAAGGAAAAATGTGAAAACTTAAACTGTTAGAGATCAGCCTTCTTTTCTTAACAGATAAGCATACCTAAATATCATATTACTTTCCTGGCCCAAAATAAACAAAGCAGGAATTTTCTCGTTGGAGACTTAGAAACTAAGTTTACTGATGTCTTTTATATGTATTTACATTTGCATGGAGTGCCTACACCCTAGAAGAAGATGGAAGTGGGACCTAGAGACAGAAGTGGGGAGTCTAGGGGCCCTTCTACATTGCTTTGGATTACATTGCAGTGTAGATTCATATAATCCAGTTTAAAACAGATTATGTGGATGATCTGCTTTAATAATTTGGATTATATGGCAGTGAAGAAGGAGCCTCCAGCAATACATCCCAGAAGCACTTTATTAGAGATTTAAGATTGTCCGCACACTGCACTTACCCAAAAATCCTTATATTTCACTTGGCATACTCAGCACTTTTTAATCTGTACCCATTACACTTGGCCCGGCCTAGTTTCATTGTGCTATGGTGTACTGTTTTTACTGTTTACTGTTATTGCTTTAATGTTTTGATTTGCTTTATGGTTTATGTGTATTGGTTATATTGTTGTTTTATTGAGGCCTTGGCCTTTGTAAGCCGCATCGAGTCCTTTGGGATATGCTAGCGCGTTACAAATAAAGATAATAATAATAACAATAATAATAATAATAGATGGCTAATGACCCTTCAGATTTTCACATGGTCTAGGTCAGGTATGGGGAAATCCAGGCCCGGATATGGCCCTTTGGGCTCTTTTCTCAGGCCCTCCTCTCTCTCACCATCCTATCCTTCTTTCCTTCTCTCTTTCCTTCTTCCTTTCCTTCCCTTCCTTCCCTTCCTTCCTTCCTTCCTTCCTTCCTTCCTTCCTTCCTCTTTCCTCCCTCTCTCCCTCCCTCCATTCTATACCAGTCTTCTGTCTTTCCTTCCTTCTTTCTTTCATTCCTCCTTCCCTTCCTTCCATCCTTCCCTCCCTTTTATCTTTCCTTCCTTCTCTCTTTCCTTCCTCCTAACCTCCTTCCCTCCCCTCTCCTCCTTTTCTCCTTCCATTCTTCCCTTCCATCCTTTCGTTATTCCCCCTCTCCTTCTTTTTCCTTCCTTCCTTCCCTTTTGTCTTTCCTCCCTTCTCTTTCCTTTATCTTTCTTTTCCTTCCTTCCTTCCCTTCCCTTCTTCCTTCTCTTTTTCCTTCCTCCTTCCATTTCATCCTTCCTTCCCTTTTGTTTTTCCTTCATTCTCTTTATCCTTCCCTCCCTTCCTTCTACCCTTCTCTTCCACCCTTCCTCCCTTCTCTTTTCTTCCTTCCTGCCCTTTCATCCTTCCCTTTTGTCTTTCCTTCCTTCCCTCTTTCCCCTTCCATCTTTTCCTTCCTCCCTTTCATCCCTCCTTCCCTTTCCTTCTTCCTTCCTTTCCTTTCCTTTCCTTTCCATCCATCCATCCATCCATCCATCACCGGGCAGCCAATCCACTTAGCAAGAGGTGCTAGCATGCGGCTCTCAGGTTAGAAAGTTTGCCCATGCTTGGTCTAGATATTTGGATACACAAAAGTATTTATGACCACTCACTTCAATAGTGAAGACTTAAAATGAGAAAACAGAAGCCCTTCTCATGCAGGAAATTTTGTCCTGCCTAAACCCCAACCACTGTAACAGGAAGAGAGGGGTGAGAAAGAGTGCTGGATTTTCTCAATAGTTTTACTGTCTGGCAGTACAAACAGGACCACTCCATGATATTTTGCTGCCCGAAGCAACACAAATATGGCTTCCATCCTGACAGTAGGCATTTATTACAACATGGTTAACAACTCGTAGAGTCCTCTGCCACTGGCTAATCTAAAGAGACTAAAACAGAGCAAAATGTGTAATCACAGATTGTAAGGACCAGCACAAATGTCATGAAGCTTTAAGACTTGACACTTTTATTGATCTGCTAGTGGCTGCTAATGATTCGAGGTCCATGGAACTAGTTGTCATCCGTAATCACAACTAGTATACAAAGCCGGAGGCAACAAGCAGAAAAGTTATTGCCTTCCACAACTTGCTTTTGAGTTTCCCATAGTCGCTGAGCTGGCCTCCGTAAGAACACAATGCCAAAACTAAATGGATCTTTTTGGCCTCATCCACTAACACAATCTAATTTAGCAGTTAAATCTGGTGCATGTGAGCTCTTAGAGTTATCAGGAAATCACAAGACAGAGTAAACTCTTTCCTCCTTATACTCAATCTCTCCCCACCTCTGTGGGAGGGAGGGTTGAGGAGATGGGAAAATATCAAGGTATCCCTCCCTACTTGTTTTATGTGCTCAAGAACAAAAAAAAGGAATGGAAAGGCACTTCTAGAGCTGCTCCTTTGGGCCCTTCCAAACAGTAATATAACCCAGAATATAAAGGCAGAAAATCCCACAATATCTGCTTTGAACTTGGCCAAAGCAGATGATGTGGGATTTTCCACCTTGATATTCTGGATTATATCACTGTGTGGAAGGGCCCTAAGTTCAAATTAAACCATGATGATAGGACAGAGTTCACTAAATAGTGAGAGGGATGTAGGCACACACACACACATACATATACACAATTATGTTTGGAGGGAAATTGTTCAGCACTGAAGCTTGACTGTCACTCTTGGTAACAGTCCCTATCACACAACTCCATGTCCAACCTCCTCCCCTTGACTCTCCTTTCCCTAGCTATCAAAAGATAAAATCTCATCAATAGCTCCCAATCAATAGCTCCCAATCCTGAAATGGTCCCATCACCTATCTTAGTGTAATGTATCCTTTCTAATTCTATGCTATCATTCTGACTATAAAATAATGTCAGAAGTGGGTTCTCTGCTTCCACCCCACCCATTGCTATTCCCAGGCTGGTTGTTTTCCTTTAATTTTATACTTATAGTTGCCTTTTAAAAAATACCTGAAATTGCCTATTTGTACTCAAAACATAAAGAAAGCAGAGGTGAAGAAAGGTAGGGTTATGGAAGTGCGATTGTGGGGCCACAAATTGGCACAATTGCACTAATGAAGAGAGATGCAATATTGAAATTATGTATCTGCTATCAATGACAACATGACTGT
This sequence comes from Anolis sagrei, assembly GCF_037176765.1. Classification (NCBI taxonomy): domain Eukaryota; kingdom Metazoa; phylum Chordata; class Lepidosauria; order Squamata; family Anolidae; genus Anolis; species Anolis sagrei. The sequence continues at coordinate 190,374,472 of NC_090022.1, read as the reverse complement.
AGTGGAATAGCGGGTTCATGCAACAAAGTCTTGTGACATCATGTGCCATCGCTCTTGAACTCCCCGTTCCCGCTGAGTTTAGCTGCCATCCCCATAGTAACTGGAAGGAAAATGGATTTTCAGCAGTGATGCGTTGTTATGAGCTATTCTTGTGATATATCAAAGTATTTGGGGGTAGCTTTCCAAGAGAGCTGTTCCGAATACAAAACTGCTAGAAATTGTTTTAAATCAACAGCTAGCCACAATTTTGGGCTTTCTATAGGGATGTTGCTATAGACTTGAGGACTTGAACTTCAAATACTACCACTATACCACTAATAGGGATGTGAAATGGTATAGCTACCACAGCTGGGAGAAAAATCATACTGCACGAAAACATACATCATTGAATCATAGAATCATAGGACTGGAAGAGACCACAGGGGGCATCCAGTCCAACCATGTCATGCAGGAGAACCACAACCAAAGCACCCCCGACAATGGCCATCCATATTCTGTTTAAAAGTCTCCAAAGAAGGAGCTTCCACTGCACTCCAAGGCATAGAGTTCCAATGTTGAACAGCTCTTACAGTCAGAAAGTTCTCCCTAACATTCAGGTGTAATCTCATTTCCTGTAATTTGAACCCACTGCTCTGGGTTCTTGTCTCCAGGGCAGCAGAAAACAAGCCTGTTCCCTTTTCCTTTTGGCATCCTTTCAGATATTTAAACATGGCCATCATGTCTCCTCTCATCCTTCTCTTCTGCAGACACTATACTCTTTTGGATGCAGCAAAAATCCTAGGCGGCAATCCAGAGTCTGTTTAAAAACCTCCAAAGAAGATTCCTAGGCAGCACATTGCTCTGTTGAGCAACACTTACTGTCAAGACATTCTTCTTAATATTCAGGTGGAATCTCTTTTCCTGCACATTGAATGCACTCCTTCATCCCCATGTTTCTAGAAAAGCAGAAAACAAGCCTGCTTCATCTTCAATATGGCATCCTTCAAAAATTTTCAAAATGGTTATTGTGCCTTTTAATGAGTGTTTCTCAACCTTTCTGATGCCATGATCCCTTAATACAGTTCCTCATGTTGTGGTGACTCCCAACCATAAAATTATTTTTGTTGCTGCTTCATAACTGTAATTTTGCTACTGTTATGAATCGTATTGCAAATATCTGATATGCAGGATGTATTTTCATTCACTGTACCAAAGTTGGCACTAATACCTGATATGTCCACATTTGAATACTGGTGGGGTTGAGGGGAGGGATTGATTCTGTCATTTGGGAGTTGTAGTTGTTGGGTTTTATAGTTAACCTACGATCAAAGAGCATTCTGAACTCCACCAATGAAGTACTTGAACCAATTTTAGCACACAGAACTCCCATGACCAACAGAAAATACTGGAAGGGTTTGGTGGGCACTGACCTTGAGTTCTGGAGTTGTAGTTCACTTACATCTAGAGAGCACTGTGGACTCAAACAATGATAGATCTGGACCAAACTTGGCATGACTACTTAATAATGCCAAATGTGAACAGTGGCATAGTTTGGGGGAAATAGACCTTGACATTTGGAAGTTGTAATTGCTGGGATTTATAGTTCACCAACAATAAAGGAGCATTCTGAATCCCACCAATAGAATTGGGCTAAACTTCCCACACAGAACCATCATGCCTTGAAGGGATTCGCTGGCATGCTCCTCCCTCCAGCTTTGCACCCTCCCCCTTGTCCACACATATGCACCAAGCTGCCATGTGCCAAGCACGCCTGCTCTCCCCTCCCTGCTTGGAGTCTCAGAAACAGCCCTCCCATTGGGTGAGAGGCTGGCTGAGAGGCCGGCCAATCACAGTGCAGGAGGGCTTTTGGTGGGCTTTTGGCTGTTTCCGAAAAGGAAGGCGGAGAGATCTTCGGCCTTCTCTGCGAAGGGTTCCTAAGACCATCAGAAATATATGTTTTCAGATGATTTTGGTGACCCCTCTGAAACTGTTCTTGTGACACCCCCCCCCCCCCCCACCTCCAGGGATCCCAACCCTCAGGTTAAGAAACACTGATTTTGAGTCTGCAATGACAGGGGTTCCCAATCTTTGGTTTTTCAGGTGTTTGGGGCTTCACCTGAAGTCTCAAACACTTAATAGACTAAAGATTGGGAACTTCTGTGCCATGAGATTTTTGATAACCCTTGTTCAACTAGAAATAAAGGTTCTATGTTGTGTGGCAGTGTGTTATGCGGATATTTGAAAACCACATTGAACCCATTCCCAAATTTTAGACTGCGCTCTGGGTATGAGAGCAATGTCCAATCTCGATAAAATAGTAAAGAGTAGAGACATCACAGATCCGCATAGTCAAAGCCATGGTATTCCCTGTAGTAACCTACGGATGTGAGAGCTGGACCTTAGGGAAGGCTGAGCGAAGGAAGATAGATGCTTTCGAACTGTGGTGTTGGAGGAAAGTTCTGAGAGTGCCTTGGACCGCGAGAAGATCCAACCAGTCCATCCTAGAGGAAATAAAGCCCGACTGCTCATTGGAGGGAAGGATACTAGAGACAAAGTTGAAGTACTTTGGCCACATCATGAGGAGACAGCAAAGCCTAGAGAAGACACTTATGCTGGGGAAAGTGGAAGGTAAAAGGAAGAGGGGCCGACCAAGGGCAAGATGGATGGATGGCATCCTTGAAGTGACTGGACTGACCTTGAAGGAGCTGCGGGTGGTGACGGCCGACAGGGAGCTCTGGCGTGGGCTGGTCCATGAGGTCACAAAGAGTCGGAGACGACTGAACAAATGAACAACAACAACTGGGTATGAATGGACAGAAACTGATAGATTTTTACTTGGCAGGCCCAAAATGTCTCTGTCCTTATAAGAACTTCATTTGTTTGCCAGTATTACTTTGCTCATCTGAGACTCGACAGCCAATATTTGGTGACTCCTTTGAAACTCCCTCGCAACCCCCCAGGGGTCCCAACTCCCAGGTTGAGAAACACTGCTCTTAACCTTCACTTCTCCGCCCTAAACATACCCAGCTCCCTAAGCCACTCCTAACAGGGTATGGCTCCCAGATCTGTGATCATTTTGATCACTTTCCTCTGGATACGTTCCAGTTTGTCACCATCTTTCCTGAATGACACAGTATTAGACAGAAGAATGAGTCTGTGACAGCCACTTTTACTAGAATGAATGCACCCAGAAATTATATATATATATATATATATATATATATATATATATATATATATATGCTGAAATCTAGACCTTTCCAGGCAAACACATTCAGTAGCAAGACAACCAACAGATCTTTCTTCATCTCCATCAGCAACAAGATGACCAATAGATTTCAATCTCTCCTTTCTGCAGAGTTTCAGGCATCAAAGAACCCTGGATCTTGAATTTGAGGCAATCCAGATGTGGGACAGAAATTGACAGACCTCTCATTTCTATCTAACTAACCTAATTGGGAATATTGGGAGCTGGAACACTGACTTTTTTGGGGGGTGAAGACCAGTTATTTCCTATATGGTCCTAAATAAGTGGTTAGGGAGGGAAAGTGGAAAATTATAATTTCCAGTCATGCCAAGCGGTAAAGGAGGTGTGTGAGTGAGTGTGTAGAAAGAGGGGATTTTTCAAGCTTTTAGCCTAGTGAAACCTGCCAGGCTACTATTTCATTAAAGTTGTACTAGATCAAGATGAGGCCCACAGGAAAAAGAAAGAACTTGGATCCAAAGTGACTTCTCACTTGCTCTACATATTTCATTATGAAACATTACCAGGTTCATAAGTTCTCTTTCTGTTCTGTCTGTCTCTATATTGTCTATACAAAACAACATTGAATGTTTGCCATGTATGTGTACAGTGAACTGCCCTGAGTCCCTTTTGGGGTGAGAAGGGCAGAATATAAATAAAGTGTTGTTGTTATTATTATTATTGCTTTACTGACACAAAAACATGTCACAGCAAACGAGATATATATGCTGGATTTTGTGTCAGTAAAATAACAACAACACTTTATTTATATTCCACCTTTCTCACCCCAAAGGGGACTCAGGGCGATTATTATTATTATTATTATTATTATTAAAATTCAAATTGCAGGTTCACTATACCATGACCTAGGCTACAACACCCAGCTGTACCTGGCTGCTACGTCCAAAGAGATCCTTCTGAGAGGCTCTTTTTGCACATCTGCCATCAAGGCCCATTGGATTAAGAGGCCATGCCTTTTTAATACTGCCGTTATATTTGTGGAATTACTGCTAAAGGGATATACTGTAGATCTGTCCTGTTTTTCATTCTCTTCTTTAATGAGCCTCACAATCCTTTTCATTTTCATTCCAATTGACTTTAATTTAATTGGCTTTAAAGTGTTGGTATTTAGAATGGAAATAGGAGCGACAATTTAAGCAACTGATTAATTTCTAGTTCAATTGCTATGCTGAACTGTATATTGTTCTTAGTTTTGTAATTTTTTACATGTATTTCATGGTGGAAAATACGCAAGCTGTTGTACCTCCTTTGAGGTTTGGCAAGAGAAATACTTTCTTAACTTCTCCAAGGAAAAATACCGAATTTATTCCCACCTTGCAAAAATCAGGGTGATCAGAGAGAAACAAGAACAGTGTTGTTGTATCCCCTCAAGATATTTTTAATTTTTGGTGACCTTAAGGCAAATCTATCATTTTTATTTTGGGGCTGAGTGTGTGTGACTTGGCTAGGGTCACTCAATGGGTTTCAATGTTCAAGCAAAAAACTGAACCCTGAGTCACAATCCAACGTTCAAACCACACCACCATCGGTTCTCTAGATATGAATAATACTCTCCAACAGTTGGGGAATAAATGACAACAAAAGTCTGATATGGGTCTATTAAATGGGGAAACGTTTACCCTTGCCCAATATTGTTGGGCTGCAATCCCATCCTCCCATTAATAGCAGTTAGCGTAACAATGGTGAGGGATGATAGGTTTTGCTAGCCACACTTTTCCTTTCCCAAGGGTCAAGGTGGGTTTATGCTATGCCATTGCAATGGTTTAGGACTGAAACTGTCACAATGTGTCCAAACTCATCCAACTCATGATCATCTGCAGAAACATCCCACCTCCAGCTATACAAATCTCAGGCCCTAGCCTTTGGTTGTAGGTGAGGAACACAGTATACTCAGCTGCTAATCCCTGATATCTCCAGTGCCACCACTATGTAACTAAGTACTGAGGAGCAATGAAGAACATAATGGAAGGTGCCAATGTATTCATCTCTGCTAAGTCCTATTGAACTTGTGACCAGTGATAGGCTGGGGGAAGGAAGCCATTCTGCTGTTATTGTATTGATTTTGCTGTTATTGTATTGATTTGATTGTTTTAACTAGTAATAACTGTTGATGTTAAATTGTAAATTGTATATTGTATTTTGTGAATTGTTGGGCATCGAATTGTGCCTTCTGTAAGCCGCCCTGAGTCCCCCCTAGGGGGTTGAGAAGGGCGGGGTAGAAGCACTCCAAATAAATAAATAATGATGTGCATCACGTGAAGACTGGCAAATATGCATTGGACAGGGCTTTCCACTTAAAAAGGTTCCAGTGAGATGCATGGTTGACCTTTTGACATTGCAGTAAACCATTATCTCGGCTTGAATGTCAAATAAATCTTATGATCCTCTCTCTTTGTGCGTTTTCCTTTTCTCATGCTATCTGACATGGAGAACGAATGAGATTATGTTGTCATGTTCCCCCCAAAAAGTCTCAAAAATCCATAGAAGCAGCAAGTTGCCGCCACTTGGAAAACAAACCTGTATTGAGGATCTTTCAAACCAGTCCTAAATTTCTAGTAACTTGCTCCAAATTTCTATACACATTTATTTGGCAGGACGAGTAATGAAAATAAATTATGAATTGTGTGTGTGTGTCAGGAGCAACTTGAGAAACTGCAAGTCGCTTCTGGTATGAGAGAATTGGCCGTCTGCAAGGACGTTGCCCAAGGGGTGCCCAGATGTTTTGACATGTTACCATCTTTGTGGGAGGCTTCTCTCATATCCCCGCATGGGGAGCTGGAGCTGACAGAGGGAGCTCAACCCACTCTCCCCAGATTCGAACTGCTGATCTGTTGGCTGGCACAAGGGTTTAACCTATTGTGCCACTGGGGGCTCATGCCACCCATTGACTTCTATGACACTGTTACTGTAGGAGCTCCCATTTATGGGGAGATATACATATGGAGCTGTGGATGAGCAAGTCCCTCCCACTCATTTTAAAACTGCAGGGATATTTGGCATACCTCATCCCCTCTTCTGCATGTGGACCTATCCACAATGCTGAATTGTAGGAATTATCTTAGTGCTGAGGAACAATATGAAAGGGTTTTGGATCAAGGTGCTATCTTTCTTTTCCATTACTGCTGGAAAAAGGGGAGTTGGGACAAAACCAGTGGTGCATTATTCTTTGCATGCTAATCCTTGGGGACTTGCCCTTATTCAGGAAACTGGGAAGAAAGTGCACTGTGATAGCTTGAGATATCATAAAAACCCAACCCTTACATACTCAATTATTTAAAGTACTCAATAAAGAAATTAAACCAAGCCAAGGAAGCTGTCGTGTAAAGTGGGGTGGGGAAGCACAGTGAGAGAAGCTCCAGAAATAGCCCTTGCTGCTTCCTGGTACATTTCTTCCATCGTGAGTCACCTGCCATCCTAGTTCTGCATTGGACTTCAGTGATGCAACCCTTGTTTATATAAAACCATAACACCTGCTCATCAGTCAGAGAGTGAAAGAGGCGCAGGTGTGACTGAATGTTGATTTCTTGGCTGCATACCTGGCCAAACAACTTGGCGCATCTTCTTGTTTGCTTCAGACACATCAAGCAATGGTGCCTGCTTTATTTTTGGCTCCGCTTGCTCGAGGGAAGCCCCCACGGGACTTCTGTTCCATCCCACAGAGGAAACAAGATATAGTGATGACACCACGTTTTGTTTCAAAAATTAGAGTCTTCATTCAAAATTAGAGTTTGATCTTTGGCAGGGCTCTCCACTTAAAACAGGTTCCAGTGAGAGACAAAGAAAGTGATACACACGCAGACACACCGCTTCACGTGTTTGCACTCACGCACACACACAGAGCCTCCCAAGATCTTGCCATGTTTCTGTACAAAAATGTCAAATACAAACAATTCCACAAAACAAAGACTTTGCTCCTGTACACAAAAGTTGAGAGAGTGAGCTGACGTTTGGTAAGCAAATGGCTGTAGTCACCTGAATCCGCACCCTATGAGGGGAGGGGTCGAATGTTGCATTCATGTTAGATGTCCACAGAAGCTATTTTTCCTACCATGGGTCTTGCCTACATACTCTCTCGACAAAGAGCTAAAGAGAAGCAAGGAGAACATAGGAGGAATTTTACATCCCGTAGGGCCAACTCCATGAATTGGAGTTGGAGAAAATTGGGGGCTTAAAGGAACTGCTCTCTGTCGAGGAAGAAGGGGATGCCAAATCCTCCATGGGAAAATATTGTACATTCCTGGATCAGTGGTGTCCTATAAAGTCACTAAGGAGGAGAGCGCTTGCCAAGATGACCTCTGAAGCTGGAAAACTGTATAGATCTTAGGCTCAAAAGGTTGAGGAACATGTTCCACACCAGACACCATGATTTTCTAGGCTTCGATGCCTGGAGTTAATTTAATAAGAGCATGGGCACCAGGAGATGTCTGCAGAATCTCTCCAGTAAAAAGATGCCTCCCAAGCATCCCATGCTCTTTTCAGGGCCAACTCCCCATGCCTGCTTAGTCCAGCATGAAGAACTGATCCCTCTCCTGTCACCCCATCTCCTTCTTACCAAGGCATGCCCAGCAGACCTGGCATAACTTCCTAACAAGTGGCAACCACAAGACCAAAATACAAAGCTGAGCCTGGAACCTACTCCTCGCTCTTGATGCTTGCCAATGCCACAGGAACACAGAGTGCATCTGGCCACACATCCTACAGGCCTTGGGCTATTCCTATGCTAGAGGAGGGAACCTCAGGCCAATGGTTCTAGCTACCTAGCCAGCACACAAGCAGTGAAGACTGCTCCAAAGCAAGCAGCTCCAAACTGTCCACGAGTTGAAGCAGCTGTAGAATCCAGATTAGAGTAATTGGCCACTTCCGGCTGAATTCTCTGGAGAGTCCTGCAGTGGCAGCGGTGTATCTGTAGTGAAAAGGAAGAAGAAGCTGTATGAGAATGAGAGTGTAAGCCTTCAGTCATGAGCTCAGACATTATCCCTCTGCCCTGCAGTCTCCTAGGTCACACTTCTAGGTCACACTTCTTATGAGAGTCAAGAGGCAAATAATAGAATATACAGGGTGTCCCTAAAGTCTCTTTACCATTTTAAGTCTCTTTACCATTAAAATGATAAAGAGACTTTATCATTTTAATGTGTTTTCAAAACACAGAATATACATGGGACGAGAGACAGGGCCTTCTCAGTGGTAGCCCCTCGGCTGTGGAACGCCCTGCCTGTAGATATCAGATCGGCCCCCTCTCTGCTGGCATTTCGGAGGAAGGTGAAGACCTGGCTGTTCGAACAAGCATTCGACTAAACAGTATAATTGAACATAGGAATACGGAATAATGGATGTTGAGACTGGATTCTGATTTTACTGTTGAGGCGCTAATTGATTGTTATACTAATGTTTAATTGTTGATGCTATAATCTGTTTTTAATGGCTTTATACTTGTCTTGTGATGTTTTGCATTGATGTTGTCAACCGCTTTGAGTTGCCTGAGGGCTGAGAAGAGCAGTATATAAGTAAAGTAAAGTAAATAAATAATAAATATTATATTTGTTGAAAGTAGTTGTTTTATCATTTTTTTGTGATATTGTTTTATACTTATGTACCATTTATGTTATATGTTGCATTGGAGTGCCTTGTAATGCCACCCCAAGTCCCTTTGGGGAGTTGGTGGCAGAATATAAATAATGACAATGATGATGATGATGATGATGATGATAGAGATTAATTACTCAAGTGCATCAGATAAAACATGACTGATCCTTTCACAGGAAGGCTTATGTACAATAGGACTGGAGACTTACAAAACCACATTTATACGGAACGATAGACTAGCATCCTGGGGAATACCAGCTTCCTGTGTACAAGATTGTGCTGGGGTATATAGCCCATCAGTGTCTATTTTATTCATTCATTTATTTATTTATTTAAAGCATTTATACCCCGTCCTTCTTGACCTCCGAGTAGGGACTCAGAACGGCTTCCTAACAGGCAATGTTTCAATACCAAACATGATATAAAACACATAATAAAAACATCCATATACATTAAAATAGTTTAAAAATATATACATTAGAACTAGTTCATCAGATTAAAATCGTCGTCCAAACCAGTCCAAGTAAAGTTCAATAAAATCTTTGTGCCTCTCTGCAACTACCATACAAAGCAAGGTTGTTAAGATCTTCTGGAGGGGCCCTGCTCTCGGTCCCACCGCCTTCGCAATCACGTTTGGTGGGGACGAGGGACAGGGCCTTTTCGGTGGTGGCCCCTCGGCTTTGGAACTCCCTCCCGATGGAGATTAGATCTGCCTCCTCCCTCCTGATGTTTAGAAAGCTGGTAAAAACATGGCTTTGGGATACTGCATTTGCAGAATGATGACTGAGTCAATAACTGCTGACCTTTCTGGCGGATGGCAATGAATTTGTGATTCTTTTTGACGAACTGATTTTTGCTGTAACTTGTATGAATTGTATGAATTGTATTTTAATGTATTTTATATTGATGATTTATAATGTTTTCTTATATTGAATTTTATGTTGTTAGCTGGCCTGAGTCCCACCTCGGAGGTCGAGAAGACCAGGTTATAAAAACTCTAAATAAATAAATAAATCAGGAAGGATTTGTTCAACATGTCATCTGAATTAGGAACTGTGAGTTGATGCAGTGATATAAACAAGGATTCACAAAATCTTTGTTGAGAAGTCTTGATTTGAAAACGTAATGGCATGCTAAAAACCTGATTTGGTTGCCATGCTAAATAAACCTCCCTGATTAGTTTAACAACTACATCACCAGGAGAGAATAATCAAGAAATACCCGCGTGCATGAGCCAAAGTTTGTGCCTATTGTCTTGCATGAATACAGGTAGGAGCTCCAAAAAAATTAAAGTGGTTTCTAATTGGAGCCCAAAGTACATATGAGTATGCTCATTCTATTTCTGCTCATTGCACTGATTAGTTGCAGAAATCAGGAGTGTAATGGGATGGATGCAAAGGCTGTGCTTGTGTGCACACTATAAGAAATGTGTTTTTTTTCAACCTATTTAAATATCTCTTTTTTAAAATATTCTTTTTCTTTAAGCTAACTCCTTTTTTTGGACTGTTTTGTTCTGAGAAGCTCCTTACAAGAAGGATGGAATGCTATATTCAATTCTGGCACAAGGCCTTACAAGAGGACAGGACAAAAGTGTGCAGGTATTTATTGTTGTTGTGTACCTTCGAGTCAGACTTATGACGACTCAAAGACAAATCAATCACAGGGTTTCTTTGTAAAGATTTGCTCAGAGAGGGTTTGCCATTGCTTTCCTCTGAGAACAAGAAAGTGTGACTTGCCCAAAGCCACCCAATGGGCTTCCATGGTTGAGCAGGGATTTGAACCTTGGTCTCCAGAGCTGTAGTCCAGCACTCAAACCAATACACCATACTAGCTCTCTTGTGCAACTATAAATGTGATCATTACAGAGCATAACCAGTTTTTCAAAAGCCAGACTATTTTTATCGTGACAAGCAATGATGGCTGCACTGAGAAAGAAAACATTGAGAGCCACAATAGTCCCTATTCATATTTACAAAATGGAATAGAAACAAAGGACATTGTTGCAATTCAGTACTAGCGATCATGATTTGAAATTATTATCAGGAAGCACTCCAATAATGCATCTTGAAAATGCCCGAAGGACAGTATTTGTTGCATCCAGAAGAAGCTACTTTAGCATTGGCTCCTGTTGTGGCCTGAGACCTATCAGTTTTTATTATACTTGATCTCTTAATTTCCTCCTGACCCATATGTGTTAAATATGAGAAAGGCCTGTTTTTAATCCAGTGATCTTCTTCTAAAACGTTTGCATGATCTGAATGACTTCTGGCTGCTTCCTTTACAGTGAAAAAATGTAGTCTTTAAAAAGGAAGAGAGTATAGTCACATCAATTTAACCACAGCAAAATAATAATAATAATAATAATAATAATAATAATAATAATGTATGCTGGGTCTGTGATCAGGATACAACTGGGTTTTGCCTAAATTAAATATTCTAGGAAAGCAAACACTGTAATATCCTTTTAGCAAGTACCCTTTTTGGGAGGGGCTGAAAAAGCTTCCCTCAGCATATAATGGGATCAAGGCTCCAAGCTGCTTCCAGCCACTGCTTGCAATATATGATATATTTCTCTCTCCTCTTCCCTTCCCTTAACAGTCTGTCTTCTTTTCCAAAGTGTCCCTCACTTCACTACTCCTCCCAGGCTGGGGTTGCCCATTTTGGAAACTCTTATTTTTTAATAAAAAGAGAGAGAAAGAGAGAAAAGGGAATGTTTTGAAAAGGGAGAGGAGGGGGAGCTTGTAAATAATATATAGATTTTCCCCCTAGAAATCTTTGCAAGCCCTATGTTATCTGCAAATACCTATATGCATATTCATCTTATATATGCATTTCCCCCGAATTTTTTTGCAAGCCCGATTTCTGTGTCTCTAAATGTATTAACTTTTTATGTGCATTTTTGTACCCTTGGAAGTGTTCACTGGCCTTTGCAAGCCCTACAGATATATAAATTTTTCTCCTGAAGTCTTTACACCCCCCCCCCCGCTCTCTCTCTCTATATATAGAGTCTCGCTTATCCAACCTTCGCTGATCCAACGTTCTGTATTATCCAACAGAGTCTACCTCCCGCCTGGATCCACAGCTGTTTCAATACATTGCGATGTTTTGGTGCTAAATTCATAAATACAGTAATTACTATGTAATGTTACCACATATTGAACTGCTTTTTCTGTTGACTTGTTATAAAACATGATGTTTTGGTGCTTAATTTTAAAATCATAACGTAATTTGACGTAATCCCTCCTTAACTGTTCAATATTTTCACTTATCCAATGTTCTGCTGGCCTGTTTATATTGGATAAGCAAGACTTTACTCTGTGTGTGTGTGTGTGTGTGTATAGAGGCATGCTCCCCTAAAATATTTGTTAATCTATCCTACAGACATAGAGGCATTTCCCCCTACAAGCCCTTGCAATCTCTATGTACCTATATATCTGTATCTATCTATATACATTAATTTTATATATGAATTTCCCCTTATATGTTTGCAGGTCTTTGCAAATCCTATATACTTTATATTAAAATGTAACTTCAATCTTCTGTGAAAGTGAGTGAAATATTGCAAAAACAGGATGTAATAATTATGCGTCTTCAGGTACACTTTGAATTACAGCAATTCTATCCTAGGTTTTCTTGGCAAGATTTATTCAGAGGAGGTTTGTCACTGCAACAGAAAATGCGGGTGCTGTTGCCCGTCTTTGGTCAAAAGATATTTAGCTGCTTGTGCTCCTTCTATTCTTATCAGTTTTATACTAATTCATACAATGCTTTTGATACAAAATAAATAAAATAATTGCCTTCTTCTAAGTGTGGACTCAGATAACCCAGTTCAAAGCAGATATTGTGGGATTTTCTGCCTTGATATTCTGGGTTAGATGGCTCTGTGTAAGGACCATGAGAGTGTCTGGGAAACAGTGGGTTTCCACTGGAACCCTGTTCATCCAGAGCTTTAGTCTGTGATACCACTACATCATGCTGGCTCTTTTTTTTGCAAAATACAGTACTGCTGGCAAAACTATCTTCCTTGTGCTGAGCATCTCCCCTTCCTCTATGTATAACCGCCCCAGTGTTTCTACATCATCTCTCTCTTCCCTTATTAACCTCATGCATTTATTTGGTGATGGCTCCTACCAACTGCTTCTTCGATGATGGTGCCAGTGGGGCTCTCGGGGTGGGCACCCTGTTGCCCCCAGTGCTGCGATCGTAACATCACCATTTCCTCCAAATTGCGTAGCACAGTAACGGTGCCCCTGGGAGGGACGGGTGGGACACGGGTTGGCTCCAGAGCCCTGCAAAGAAACGTTTCAGGGATGAATGGGTGGGACTTCTACGTCTCATGCCCCCACCTCCCACCCTGCATCACTGAGGCTGCGCGGCTAAAAGCAAATATGTTTGAGATGTTTCTAACTTTTTAAAATACCTTTAAAAATGTTATTTAATTTTTTTAAGTTTGGGGAACTAGCTTAATCCTTTACAAATATTGTAAACTGGCTTGAATTACGTCTCAAGATGTTTATAAATGCAATAAACACAGAAACAAACTTACTGCTGGATGATTTTGTGGCCGGTTGCTCTGCACAAAAAGGAAATTTACTTGATGCAAAATAAACAATTATCTGTAGAAGGCATTCAAGGCTGGAATCACTGGGTTGCTGTGAGTTTTCTGGGCTGTATGGCCATGTTCCGGAAGCATTCTCCCCTGATGTTTCACAAACATGAATCAAGGAACATGAAAGTCACTGCAGACTACTTCAACCTGAGAAGTCAGCCACAGCAGAGTACTTGATGAACCAACCTGGTCACAGCATATTATTCGAGAACACAGAAATGCTGGACCACTCTAACAATCACCATGTGGGACGACACAGAGAAGCTATTGAAATCCACATGGATTTGGACAACTTCAACAGAAGGGAGGAAACCATGAAAATGAACAAAATCTGACTACCGATTTTTTTTTTAAAAAAAACCTTTAAAACCAGGAGAGTAAATAAAGAACAACACTAAATAACAGGGGAATTCCAGACAAGAAACAATCAGGGCCAGCTAATGCCTCCCAACAAAGGATCCCCAGGCAGCAATCAGTCAAACCTTGAAGCTGCAAGGCCATTCAATGCTAATTAAGGTGATCAATTGCAGCATTCACACTTGCCTCAAGCAGACAAGAGTTCTTTCTCCCTCCCTGGACATTCCACAGATATATATACCCCACTTTCCTAGTCTCCAAGGGACCTCACAACCTCTGGGGATGCCTGTCATAGATGTGGGTAAACGTCAGGAGAGAATACTTTTGGAACATAGCCATACAGCCTGGAAAACTCACAGCAACCCAGTAAACAATGATCTGCTCGCTTTACTTATGATATATTTTACATTTGCTCTTCTTTCTTTTTTTTTTTTAAAAAAAAAGGTACTCCCTTTCTCATCTTTACTTTTAAAACTCAAAATCTCATTTCTAAAGCAAATACAAAATGTGGATTGGGGGCAAGGAACAACCAGATCATTAGCTAAATACTGGAGAATTTGAAACTGTATGGATTCAGAGAGAGACACACCTTTACAAATCTCATCCGCCCATCTACGCACTGTTATTTAGATCTGGTTTGTAATGGGGTGTGTACATACTGCTAGGTGACCCTCCCTGACAGTCCCTTTTCTTTTGACTCCATTCTCATTCAAGGAAGAAGAGCACTTGACAAAAGACAGGCTAAGCCTTGCCTTGGCTGAACTCTTCTTCTGTTGTCAACTACACCCTTTCTCATTCTAAAAAATAAGTGTGTGTTGAAAAATGAGGTGGTCACAGAGAAGAAGGGAAATATTTGAGCCATGAATTTTCCCCTCTGATTTTTTAGCAAGATTGAAGGATATCCATATGTATCCTTCTTCCCCTCACACACTTTCTTCTTCGAGCATTTCCTGGGAATGTTACACATAGACTTGGGAAACCACCTCATCATACACAACACTCGTACACTTTACAATAGTTAACCAAAGGCCATCCAGCAAATAAAATGGTCTCAAGATATAAAAATGCATTTACAAAAACCAAATGCCTTCCCCATGAGTGCTTACCTGTCTGAGGAGACTATGCCTGTGTGGCTCATAGAACGTCTCACCTGAAGGCAGAGGCAGCAAGGGGTGGGGGTGGAGACATAAACACAATGCAACATCCCATTAGTCCAGATTGATACGTGCAGGAATAATTGTGGTATTTCAGATCACCACTCCAGAACATCCGTGACTACTTCCTAAGTCATTCATAAGGCTTTAACTAAGTGGTTCTCAACCTGTGAGTCCCCAGATGTTTTGGCCTTCAACTCCCAGAAATCCTAACAGCTGGTAAACTGGCTGGGATTTCTGGGAGTTGTAGGCCAAAACATCTGGGGACCCACAGGTGGAGAACCACTGCTTTAACTGGTTAAACTACCATGAACTGAAACCATCAAAAAGGTCTCAACCAGTAAATTACTGTATATACTTGAGTATAAGCCTAGTTTTTCAGCCCCTTTTTTAGGCTGAAAAATCTCCCCTCGGCTTATACTCGAGTCAATGATATTTACTGTTTTACTCTGTTATTAGTATTATTTTACTCTATTATTATTATAACATTTATTATTTTACTCTTTATTGTTATTATAACATTTATTATTTTACTCTTTATTATTATTATTACATTTATTATTTTACTCTTTATTGTTATTACAACATTTATTATTTTACTCTATTTATTATTGTTATTATTACATTTAATATTTTACTCTTATTACTGTTATTACATTACCATAATTTTACTCTATTATTATTTTTATTACATTTATTATTTTACTCCCTTTATTATTATTGGAAGGATATGTAAGCACATTCACATTGAAGAAGGTTAGAATAATGGTTTAATCAGAGTTGGACAGCTTTGTCTTAAATTACAATTTTAAGAAAATATTTTTGAATATTTACTCTATTGATGCCTCAATTAATGTAATTTTATTGGTATCTATTTCTATTTTGAAACTTACCAGTAGCTGCTGCATTTCTTACCCTCGGCTTATACTCGAGTCAATACATTTTTCCAGTTTTTTGTGGTAAAATTAGGTGTCTCGGCTTATATTCGGGTCAGCTTATACTCGAGTAATGGTTTAATCAGTATGCGGTATAAGTTTTCAGCTGGATGTACAATCTTTAGTTGATTTTCTAAAATGTTAAATGAACTGTACCAGGAAATTTTGAAACCACTCTTTTGGCTAACTCTCATAGAGAGGTACTGCTTGGGACAGCAGCAGTAAATTCAGATTAGAAGGAATCCCATTAGACATAGCTCTTCCTTCTTCACCATAAAATTAGACCAAATCACCAATTATATTAGCTCTTCTTATTCTTTCGAATTGTTGGTGTACAGCTATAGAGAAGGACGCAGCTTCAAAAAGATAGAGAAACCCTCAAGGTCCAGTTTACAAGCAGATAATATCTGGTGCCATGAGAGACACATTGCATAACAATATATAATAGATACATTGGACTACAGCTCCCATCACCCTGAAGTCAGTATGACCATAGGCTAAGCTGTCTGATGAAAATTGAAAGTAAATTTTGAGGAATCCAATTTGGTAGGACAGCTAAAGAGGAACATAGGGAACAAAGACCTAAAGTAGGCTGATGAACAATAACTTTGTTACAGCTGGTTCAAAATGAAATTGCTCCACTTTGGTAATTAATGCTTTCCTAATAATAGTAACAATAATAATACATTTTCAAATTATGTGCGCAGATCCAAGTAAGGTAACTTGTGATTTTCTGATACGAAATCCAGAATATATATCTCTTTTGCTGTGTCACACTGTGTTTTTGTGTCAGTATAATAATAACACATTTTATTTATATTCTGCCCTTCTCCCCTAGGGAACTCAAAGCGGATTACAGCATTTACATACATAGGCAAACATTCAATGCCTTTACAATCATATACAATGAGACACACAAACAAAGGTTTCTCCTTTCATTTCTGGCTTCTGGAGGCGGTGCTCATCTCTGGTTCTGGGGAGGCTCTTTTCTCCATTTTCAAGCCGAGGAACCTGCGTTATCACCTCCTGGTTGTGTGGCCGGCTAGATTGCCTGGACCATCTCTTTGCCTTTTCCCACGGAAAGCGGTACTTATTTATCTACATACATTTGTATGTTTTCAAGCTGCTAGGTTGGCAGGAGCTGGGGCTGACAGATGGAAGCTCACCTCATCTCATGGATTTGAACTGCCGACCTTCAGGTCAGCAATTCAGACAACCTTCAGGTCAGAAGTTTAGCAGCAAAAGGGTTTAACCCACTGCATCACCGCAGCCCTTAATTTTAGTATGGCAACAGGAACATATCGCAGCTGCTGCTTTTTTAATGATCTGCACATACAGTCCATTAATTGTCAAAATGACAAGTTAAAATGTTGTTGATTACATTGTCTTCCATCTCTTGCCATTGTCTATGGTGACTTGGGGTGATGGGGGTTAGAGTCCAACATCACCTGGAGGACCCACAGATTCCCTAGCTGTGCCTTAAGACAATACTGTTACATAAGCACACACAACCTGTGTATTGTGATAAAAGGATGGCCTCCTTTAGTTTTGAAATCAAAACCAAATAAATGCAAATATACAGAATTTCAAATTTTTTTACCTGCTATTGAAAACATTTATACATTAAGGATACATTCAATACATTTCACTCTGGATTGAATGACCAAAGGGACAGATATCCCAAATTTCCCAGCAAACAATTTTAGCCCTGGGTGCCATACAATAACAACACCCTTTTGCTCAGGAAATCATTTGTGAAGCTTGTTTCCAAAATGTACCAGATATAATATAAAAACAAGGAAGAAATTAATGGAAAAACAGACTCACCCGGTGGGAATGTGGTAGTTTAGTGCCCACAAAATCAGAAAGCTGAGAGACCGTTGAAGGGTGGTAGAGCTCTGGAGCCAATCGCGTGTTTGCGAATTTCATGCAGTCCTCTAGCGTTGAGATGAACTGGCTGCAGGTTGCTTGTAACAAGGATGATGCTTCATTCATTTTCTGGGGAAAGTCAAGAGCAGCAGAACAGGATGAAGGAGAGTAATGGCAGTCTGTGCAGCCTTGGTATCCATGTGCAAGATCCTTCAAACATGTGACTGCACATGAAAATTCTCCACTATGATATCAGACATTGATAATAAAACAGTATTGGGAAATATCAGAGAGACTGAAATTGCTGGATTCTTCTAAAGTTGGAAAACCATTATGTTATCACAAATAGTCTGTTTGGGTTTTTGAACAGTCTATTAGTTGTGCTTTCAACATCAATAATGCTTTCAACATCAATAATGGTAGCAGTATCAGGAAAAAAATCTCATTAACTAAAACACTTTATAACTTTGTGTTGTTGAAGGCTTTCATGGCCAGAATCACTGGGTTGCTGTGAGTTTTCCAGGCTGTATGGCCATGTTCCAGAAGCATTATCTCCTGACGTTTTGCCTGCATCTATGGCAGGCATCCTCAGAGGTTGTGAAGTCTGTTGGAAACTAGGCAAGTGAGGTTTATATATCTGTGGAATGTACAGGGTGGGAGAAAGAACTCTTGTCTGCTGGAGGCAGATAACTTTAATCCAGTTGATTAATACTAACTAGAGTAGATCTAATCACTCAATGGTTAGATAGTGAGTCAACACATGGGTACATTTTACCAATTCAATGAATCTATTCTAGTCAGGACTAATAATGGAATTTTGGCCCCTTCTACATCGACCATTTGATGTACTTTCCTACCTTGAATCAAATGTGCAATTCCTGCTTCTTGGCAGGGGGTTAGACTGGATGGCCCATGAGGTCTCTTCCAACTCTATGATTCTATGACTGAAGAAAGTGGTTTAGGTGTACAGATAATTACACAGAACATCCTGGAACCAGTTTAAGGCCTGGATGGTGTTTACACAAACCACAGATCATTAATGCACATTAAGGGGTGTTGATTATCTGGCTGCCTTAATTTGAAGCTATTGTCAAACTGCATTAGATAATCAGTGTAGATGAGGCCTTAGATCTTGCTTTAAAGAGTGAATTACAAAGGAATCCTCTAATTGTTTCCAAAAGCTATTTTGCTGTGTTTGAAAGAGAACACTAGGCAGTGAAATTTCAGCATAATAACAAGGAGCATCAAAAACTAAATAAAATTCCAGACCAAGACACTTTAACAATATACCCATATTTATTCGAGTCTAATGTGCAATCGAATCGAATGCACACCTCCATTTTAAAAACCCCAAAACCAAAAAAAGTATTTGCTAGTGAATGCAATACGCAGTGGCAAAAAATTGCATTCTTTCTGATTTGGTCAAAAAATGTGCATTACACTGCCTGCCTGCTTAGAATTCCTTCTTTAAATATAAAAATATTGGAACACCAAAGCTTTCAGCAATGGAAAAGAAAACCCACGGATGTATCAATGCTGTAGAATAAATCCACTTTAACTACCTTGGTTCAATGCAATGGGGTCATGGAGGTTGTAGTTAGGGATCATGGGGGCTCCCAATGAATGCTGATGCCTCACCAAACAACAAAACCCAGCACTACATAGCATTCAGCCATGGCAATTAAATTAAAGATGAGGTCCCTCAAATAGGAGCTCCAAGTGCAGCTCCTGAAGCAGTTTCCCCTTTTGCTTTGGCTCAGCACTAAGATTCCTGTATTATGCAAATCTAATGCACACCCTAATTTTGGGAAGGTAATTTAGCCAAAAAAAAAGGTGAGCATTAGATTTGAGTAAATATGGGTATTTTTATAAAGCATATAATAAAGAACTGGGACATTTAATCAATACATTATTCATCTTTACTAAATGTAAACATTCCAAATGCAAGGGAAAAGGCAACTGCAGCTTTGCTATTAAAAGCAAACAAATATCTGCCAGCTTATCTCGCTAGATGAGAACTATAAAATGGAAAGGAACCAAACACAATTCTGAATTGTCACATATTAAAGGAGTGGTTCTCAACCTGTAGGTTCTTGGGTGTTTTGGCCTACAACTCCCAGAAATCCTAGCTAGTTTACCAGCTGTTAGGATTTCTGGGAGTTGAAGGGCAAAACATCCGGGGACTCACAGGTTGAGAACCACTGTATAAGAGGATCAGAGATACCAATAATTTTTTTAAAAGATATCAAATTTTAAAATAATGTTTAAATATAGTATTCAGACACTTAGAGGGTTTTTTTATTTGTTTGTGCTGGGAAGGCACTTTAGAGAAAAGTGCAGTGGTTCCAAAAAAAATGCTAAAAATGGGGGTGGGAAATACATTTTCAGCATGAGTTTTTGCAGAGACCCAACCTACAGTAAGGCTTGAGTTCAATGGAATAAATTACTTTAAATAAGCAAGGGACAAGAACAAGATAACTATGTTTTCTATTTTTTCCCCTACATCTGGCTAAGGATCACAGGAACTGCAGTCCGGCAACATTTAGAGCACCACACTGCCTTCTGCTGCTTCGACTGTATGCCTGCAGATTGCCACTAAACTGTATTCTTGCAGACTGCAGCAGCAGGCATGTTCACCATGACCCAAAGGTGACATGACAACACTTGGAAGAGTGGTTGAAGGAGAGAGAAATCAGGTGGTTGGATTTCAGGGCAGTTCTGTGCTGTACTGGGCCAGAAAATGCATCCAATTTTTGGAGAGAGGGGAAGAGTTCCAGAGTCTTGGGGATTTTATGTAGTGGTACTTTTTCCATCCCAAAGAAAAATAAGAAATCCAGAATTATGATATTAATTTATATAACATCTTGCATTTATGGTAGGTAAAGGTAAAGGTAGTCCCCTGACATTAAGTCCAGTCATGTCTGACTCTGGGGTGTGGTGCTCATCTCCATTTCTAAGCCGAAGAGCCAGCGTTGTCCGTAGACACCTCCAAGGTCATGTGGCCGGCATGACTGCATGGAGCGCCGTTACCTTCCCGCCGGAGCGGTACCTATTGATTTGCATGATTTGCATGTTTTCGAACTGCTAGGTTGGCAGACGCTAGGGCTGACAGCAGAAGCTCACGCCGCTTCCCGGAATCGAACCTGCGACCTTTCAATCAACAAGCTCAGCAGCTCAGTGCTTTAACCCACTGCGCCACCAGGGGCTCCATTTATGGTACTCTATTTATGGTACTCTATTTATGTATTTATGGTACTCTAGGATAATTTTTAATGTAATTTGGCACATGTTTACTTCTGGGGATGTAGTTATACAAAAGCAGCCTTTAGGTATCTCTGATGGAAGTATAATTAGGGTTAATGTTATTGATATTACTAAAGAGGTAACACTACATAAATTCCCATTTGGCCCTTTAATTAACCTAACAACATCAAAAATTACAAAGAGTTTTAATATGTATTGTTTTTAAATATGCTGTTAGATGCTTTGAACCTCATTTAGTGGAGAAAATTTGGATATTAATGAAGATTCTTCTATACAAGCATCTCCCAGAGATGAAGAACTTGTTCTCATATCCTTAAATAATATATTACTTAAAAGGTCCGTATAAAACCAGATTGTGGGGTATTGGTCTCTGTTATATCCAAGGGCTACAATAATTACACTATGTAACACAATTTTGTTCCTGGACTATAAATGTCATCTCCTATCATAAAATACAGACAAAGTTTATTAAACTGCAAAAGCTTTTTTTGTGGGACATCCTGCAGCTCATTTTGCTATAGTTTTTCAATGAATATCTCACAGAGTCTCAACCAATTCAATATAGTTTGTGGCAGCCAACTACTTTCATAACAACTACTTTCAAAGTAAGTACTGCATAATTAAACAGAAAATAACACTTTCAAACTGGTAACAGAAAAAAATGCAAATTCTGTTACTGGTTGTGTTCCATAAAATCCCTTTCAGAGGCTGAAGACGGTTAAAAAAAACACAAGAGTAACATTCTCCCAGCTAGACTATATACACACAAAGCCCCTCTCATGTTTTGTCCCCCATACCTGAATGTCAAGTGGGGAGCCATTATCTTGAGGGTGTGTTGCATCTTGCACAGCCAGGACCTGCTGTGTGAGTACATCACAATACAGCCGCAGTTCAGACAACTTCCTGCCAAGGGACTCATTGCTTAGGTCCAAATCTGTGGGTGACAAGCAAGTATGACACAGTAAGGAGAGTATAAAAGAAACCAGTCAGTAAGCACTGCAAACAGGAAGAACAGGTGACTTACGTGTAAATCTGGTTCTATGAGTGGTCATTTGCATCCTCACACAAATGGGTTTTCACACCTGCGATCCACTCAGAATGTTCTTGGACTGAAAAACTTGGAGGGAACCCTGCACCCTCCCTCGTACCATGCCTGCCTTTACCCACCAGGCTGCAGTCCCCTCAGTTTTCAAGTTTGCAAAAAAAACAAAAACAAAAAAAAAAGATAGGCAGGGACCTGAACAAAAGCATATGGTTAGAACCATATATAGGAATGCACCTTTCTCCTTTGCTTCGAGCTGCTTTAGTAGCAACAAAAAGGAACAGTTATGTGCTATTTATTCTTATTCTTATTATATTTATTTACCTTGTTGTCATTTAGTCATGACAATTAATGCCCTCAACAGACCATTCACTTGTCTAATTCCCTTTGACAAATTATGAAATCTGTGGTCACCATCCCATCCTGTCGCAGCAACTTTACTTACAGAAAAGTTACAAGGGGAGAGTGAGCTATGTATACTGCCCTGAGGTCCTTAGAGAAAAAGCAGGATGAAAAAGATAATAAAATTGAATATTTATTATATTATAACTTATGGCAAGGGAACAAGTGAAACATATATCCAATGTGACAAATTTTCCATTGGATTTCAGCATGGGTTTATCTCAATACAGAATTAAGCCAAATGATTGTGTGTATGTATGTGTCTTCAAGTTGCTTGGTGACTTGTCAAGGTCCCATGAATTCATTAGAATTTCTTAGGCAAAGAATACACAAGAGCTGATTTGATAGTTTCCCCCCCTCTGAAATATAGTCTAGAGCACCTAGTATCCTTTGGTCATCGCCCATCTAAGTACTAACCAGAGTCTTATATGCGGGGGGTCATCTTATACGCCGGGAGTCGACTTATAGAGCGGGTGCTGAAACTTCCAATTTGAGAATCTGTGGTTGCTGCATATTGTGGGGGGAGCTCTAAAATGGCAGTGGCTGCGTCCCTGCCATATGCAGCGACTGTATGAAAGTATTAAGGGCGACGCTGTCCAAGGATGATAGAAGAAAATCCATTCATCGTGGACTTAATGCGGTCCCAAAGGTGAAGTGAAGGGGAGCCTCACCGAGAAGGTGTAAGTGAAGGGCAGAGCTAGCTGCAGGTGTCTGGGGCACCCAGGCTATGGAAAAAAGAGATAGAGTGGCTCTGGGCCCAGAAAACACACCTCATTTACCCGTCTAGCCCACCCTTGTATCCTATTACCGTACCTCCTCCTCTGCCTCTCATATCTCACTCCTGAAGACTGCAGTGAAACGGTGCAGGTGTGCAGGTGCGAGATCTGAGAGGCAGAGAAGGAGGTACAGTAATAGGAAAATAACCACACTGAAATCAAATCTGATGCTTTTAAGTTTGGGTTGGTCTCTCTACATTATCTTTTAAAACCCTCCTGCTTAGATACATCCTACCTCTGTTCATGTAATAAAATTTTAATTTATTACATCTGGCCCAACCATAAGGTTTTAAATTCTCTGTGTTGTTGTTTATATGTAAGTTATATTAATTGTACTGTTTTATTTGTTTGCTGTTTTGTTTTTACTGATGTGTTGTTGGGCTTGGCCTCATGTACGCTGCCCCAAGTCCCCTTGGGGAGATGGTGGTGTGGTATAAATAAAGTTTCATTATTATTATTATTCCTTATTGTCCAAAAAACATCCATTCCAGGTTATTTTTTCCCCCAGAAAGACACAAATGCACATCAGCCACCCAGTCAGCATGTCCTTTTCTTGTAAGAGGGAAAAAATCATGAGGACATAATATGCCAAGCTCAGGTGTTTGCTTAGGAGGTGTGAGAGTTAAGCTCCTCTTTCTAATCACCAAGTACCAGCAATCCCCACCCTACAACTCCACAGCTTTGCCTACATCCTCCTTAATCTCACTAGGTTTACAAAACATGAATAACCAACCTTTCTCCTTCTGGCTCCTGCTGTCCCCAAGACAAGCCTTGGAGCTGCCCAAAGCCACCAGCCATTTCTGTCTTTCAGCAGCACCTCCTGCCTTCAGGTAGAAGTACTGCTCACCTGGGATGACCAGCTCCATACGGGTGGGGTCAGTAGTGTGCACTATGAAAAAAAAGAAAAAAGAAAACACAACAAAGTGAATGCTGCAATATCAATGCTTCCCGTGTCATACGTTCTGCATCCCACATGAATGAGGAGCTACCATGAGGAATCACGACCTTGCCCAGAATGATGCACAACGGGAGGACAAGGAGTCCAGCTTCTTGCCATTGTGAGGCAGAAGAACAGCCACATTAACTGGTCTCATCAAGAAGGCTTGTGTGAAGCCAGCCTTACAGCCACGAACCTGGCTCCACTGTTACATCTTTGGCATATGAAATAAGAAATTTCTGCAAGTCAGGGGGCCATTTCTTCCCCTTCCTGGAACCATAATCAATTTTGCTGCTGAAATTTGGCAGGGCAGTGGCAAGAAAAGTGCTGTGCTCTCTTTAGAAGCACCACTTTCATTAAATGAAGTGCATACCCTTGGATGCACGAATCTGCTTGTGAACAAGTATCATCTCCTCCCTGCAGAATGTTGGTAGCAAAACTGGTGGCAGCTACATCCACTTTGGGAGCCAAAAACCAAAACCCCAGACAGGGGACACACATGAAGCATGTTTGGTTCACCACAGGGGGATATCCCGGTATTATGGTGAGGTAATACCTGGCAGAGCCTCCAATAGGCAGAATGAGGTAATTGTCTCAGACAGCAAATGATAGGAGGCAGAGACAGCAAAAGAGTGTTGACAGAGTGAAGCATATCTT
Source organism: Anolis sagrei (assembly GCF_037176765.1). NCBI lineage: Eukaryota > Metazoa > Chordata > Lepidosauria > Squamata > Anolidae > Anolis > Anolis sagrei. The sequence goes on along the minus strand of NC_090022.1, from coordinate 190,349,643 downwards.
CTATCTATATAAAAATGCTCTGTGCATAATGAGTACCTTAAAAACATAAGAACCAATGAACAAAATCACACCAAATTTGGCAACATAACTTCTCACTACACAAGGAGTGACCATCACTCAAAAAATTATGAATTTGTCATTTGGGAGTTGTAGTTGCTGGGATTTATAGTTCACCTACAATCAAAGAGCATTCTGAACTCCACCAACGATGGAATTGAAACAAACTTGGCACACAGGACTCCCTTGACCAACAGAAAACACTAGAAAGGTTTGGTGGGCATTGACCTTGGCTTTTGGAGTTGTAGTTCACTTACATCCAGAGAGCACTGTGGACTCAAACAATGATGGATCTGGACCAAACTTGGCACGAATATTCCTTATGCCCAAATATGAACACAGATGCAGTTTGGGGGAAATAGACCTTGACATTTGGCAGTTGTAATCACGGGGATTCACAGTTCACCTACAATCAAAGAGCATTCTGAATCCACAAATGACAGAATTGGGGCCAACTTCCCACACAGAATCCCCATGACCAACAGAAAATACTTAAGGCCATCCAGTCCAACTCCCTTCACCAGGGCAAGAAAACGTAATCAAAGCCCTCCTGACCAAAGAGCCATCCAGCCATAGATATAGATAGATATGATTCACACACACATGTATATGACAGATATAGTATCATAGATTTGAAAGGGACCCCTAAAGAAGGACAATTACATGTTGCATGTTCCAGGGTGGGCAAACTAGATATTCTCCTAATCAGCACTGACAAAGAAACAGCAAGAAATACTGTTTACCCACAAGCATAAAGAAATTACATATATTAGAAACCAACACTTTCTCTTTACTTTATTTTCTAGATCATCAGACTGGGCCACAGCAACACGTGGCAGGGGACAGCTAGTATGCTATATATCCTCTCTTGTGTCCCCAAGGAGGCCTGCTACCACCAGGCATGTTGTTACACTGCTGCCAGTATTAAAGGAAAAAGTCAGCTCCCGTACATAGGATGAGCCAAGGATAAGTAGAAACAACATTGCCTTAAGCAGCAAAATGTATTTGGCCAATCTGCTCCTAAAGGAGGAGCGTTCTTAATTTTAAAAAACAAACAAAAAACCTCCCTGATGTAAGGTAAATGTAAAGGTTTCCCCTGACATTAAGTCTAGTTGTGTCCAACTCTGGGGGGTGGTGCTCATCTCCATTTCTAAGCTGTAGAGCCTGCATTGTCCGTAGACACCTCCAAGGTCATGTGGCTGGCATGACTGCATGGAGCGCCATTACCTTCCCACTGAAATGGTACCTATTGATCTACTCACTTTTGCATGTTTTAGAACTGCTAGGTTGGCAGAAGCTGGGGCTGACAGTGGGAGCTCACGCCACTCCCCGGATTCGAACCGCCAACCTTTTGACCAGCAAGTTCAGCAGCTCAGCAGTTTAACCCACTGTGCCACCAGCCCCCCCCCCCCCCAAATATAGGAAAGCATATTTATACCAGTCTCAGTATATTTTAGAAAAGCAAATCTTCCTCAAGGACACAATGAGATATGCATATGGTAGAAAAAGAGGTGGCAACAGTAAAACATAAATTAGAAAGAAAAAGGTAGAGAGAGAAAAGAAAAAATGAGGAAACATTCTTCTACTCTCATACTAACTAAACAATTAGTCATTCAAAAAATTACATTTCCCTGGAAAAAGTTAATGCTTGAAGAATATGCTTGAAAACTCCAAACCATAATAAAGTCTAAGTTGCTCATTAAAACACAACACACACAGAAGTAACCAAACAATAAACAACAACAAAATGTTTTTTCTAACAGCAGTTTTCAAATTTAACAGCAGTTTTTCAAATTTAAGGGACTATTGTGACTACTACTGCAGGAAAAGATCCGAAAGGAAACCACTTAAATCAATCCCCCATGAACTTTCCACATTGAATATTCAATGGCATACACCACATATGCGACACCAAATTTATAGACTCTGTGGCAGGCGAGTTAAATGAATGCACCCTGATCGTGTATTTGCAAAAGATGCAATCATAAAGTTAAGACATATGCAGGGGTGAAGCTTTCTCAAAATGTATAGGGGAATATTTTTGTCATGTGTGAAATTATACACCGCAGTACTTCTCCAGTGGGACGTTTTGCATCATGCTATTTGTGACCTGTCCTTTTCCCTGGCCATTGAAAATGCACATCAACAGGATGCCAAACTTGATAAAGAGGAAGCTGCATTTGGATTTTTCCCTATATTATTTCATTCCAAAAGATCTCAAAAGGGAACTGGATTGTCTCTCTTATCTTCACCTTTCATTTTTGTTCCCAGTTTTGGTGCTCCGCTCTATTTATTTAACAACATATATAGTAAGTGGGTGGCAGATTTAAGCATTTGGTTCTAAATTTCTGGCCAGGTGACAATTGTTCCAAAACCTAAATGAAACCTGAGAAAGGGAATGAACAACCTGGTACCCCTAATCGAAGAGGGTAAACCTGATGCTGGAAAAGTAAAAAGCAGCACAAGTGTTTAAATGGTGCAAAAACAGCACAAAGCAGTCCTTACCTTTGATCTCGCACACAGCCATCTTGATGCTTCCTTTGCTGCCTTTACCCACATCATCCTGAGAGTCGTAATAAGAGAGGATACCATTCTCCAGCACAAAGTACCGGGGCTGCCAACCTAAGATGGGAGAAAGAAAGAGGGAAGATTTGAGTCTATGTTGTTTCATGAGACAAACATGTTTGAAATAAGAAAAAAAATCCTATGCACAATACAACCTCTTTATTCATGGATTCAATATCCATGATTTTACTTACCTTTGCTCAAAAAATTTGTGCTCATCCCACCAGAAGTGTTTGTGTCCCTCTCTAGGCCCACTGGTGTTTTTCTAAGGCACGTTTTATAGGCCAAGCATAGTCAAAAGATAGGGTTTGCCCTTATCAAAAGTTTCAGTTAATTACAGGAGGCCTCAGAACATTTCCTCCAAGTACTGTATTACCAACAAGTCTAGTTTCAAATTCTCCTTTGTTGAATGTGCTAAATGTGAACATGCACAGAGGTCCTTCTGCAACAAAAAAATACAGTTTCACATGTTTTATGGTAAACTATGGCTCAAACCATTTTTAACCAGTTCTTAAGCAGACGTATCTAGAAGTATAGTGAAGTAGGGCTGAAGAAAGAGAGACTTTCAGTGTTAGGTTGCAGCAGCATGTTTGCAGTAAGTCATTCAAGAAACTTGACCTGGGAAAGAATAGGATCCTAACTTTAGGAGATCTTATTCTAGCGGTCACAACAGGCAAGGTAAACAGCTGACTCCAGAATAATTTACTAAGCATCCTGTGAAGAGTAAAACTGAAAGAACAGAGGAAGGCAGATTAGTCTACACTGGCATGTTGATAACACATGGATCTACCATGTGTTTTGGTGTGTGTATTTTATAGTGGTGTGTTTTGATACATGTATTTCATGTTGATGTGTTTTGACTGGGTTGTAGCCTACCTCAAGCCATGAGGAGGTGGATAACAAATAAACTGTTGTTGTTGTTGTTGTTGTTATTGTTATTGTATCTTGCCATGAAAATAGAATCGTAAAAGTAGGGGCTGTTGGAAGAAAAAAAGTCACCCCAGCGTGCATTTTGGAAGACGCTCTAAAATCATCTCTAGAAGATTCAAAATACGTTTGTTCACTTTACTTGACCGAGTTGTTTTTTCTCCTATTTTCTCTCTCCCAAAACAGGAAATAGTAGCTAAATGTACCTTTATACATTACAAAATATTGGATCTGGACCAAACTCGGCACGAATATTCCATATGTCCAAATATGAACACAGACGGAGTTTAGGGGAAATAGACCTTGACAATTGGGAGTTGTTGTTACTGGGATTTATAGTTCACCTACAATCAAAGAGCATTCTGAACCCCAACAAAGACAGAATCGGGGCAAACTTCCCACACAGAACCTCCATGACCAACAGAAAATACTTAAGGCCTTCCAATCCAACTCCCTTCTTCAGGGCAAGAAAATGTAATCCTGACAAAGAGCCATCCAGCCATAGAGATAGATAATAGATATGATTCACACACAGACATATAGTATCATAGATTTGAAAGGGACCCTTAAAGAAGGACAATGATATGTTGCATGTTCCAGGGTGGGCAAACCAGACACTCTCCACATCAACACTGACAAAGAAACACCAAGAAATACTGTTTACTCACAAGCATAAAGAAATTACATATATTAGAAACCAACACTTTCTCATTACTTTATTTTCCAGTTCAACAGATTGGGCCACAGCAATGCGTGGCAGGGGACAGCTAGTAGATATATATATATAATTCACACAGAGAGATATAGTATCATAGATTCGAAAGGGACCCCTAAAGAAGGACAATTATATATTGCTTGTTCCAGAGTAGGTAAACCAAACAATCTCCACATCAACACTGACAAAGAAACAGAAGAAATTCTGTTTACTCACAAGCATAAAGAAATTACATATATTAAAAACCAACACTTTCTCATTACTTTATTTTCCAGATCACCAAACTGGGTCACAGCAACGTGTGGCAGGGGATGGCTAGTGCATAAATATGTGAGAGGATGTCATAAGGAGGAGGGAGCAGTCTTGTTTTCTGCTGCCCTGCCTGAAAACTAAGACCTGCAGCAATGGGTTCAAATTACAAGAAAGGCGATTCCACCTGAACATTAGGAAGACCTTCCTGACCGTACAAGCTGTTCAAAATTGGAACTCACTGCATCTGAGTGGGATCGAAGCTCCTTTTTTGAAAGCTTTTAAACAGAGTCTGGGTGGCCACCTGTCGGGGGTGCTTTGATTGTGTTTTTCCTTTATGGCAAGGAGTTAGACTGGATGGCTCACGTGGTCTCTTCCAAGTCTGTTATTCTATGATTTCCTATATTTTGCCTGCTTCAGTTATTTTTCCATACTCTATTGCACCCGTTTTCCCCTTTCAGACAGTTGTAATAATAATAATAATAATCTTTATTTATACCCCACCACCATCTCCTCCAATGGGGACTCGGGGCGGTTTACATGAGGCCAGGCCCAAATAACAAATTGTAAAGTGTCTTTACAAAATTGCTTATTAAAGAAAGTTAAGAAAAGAAAGAAACTGGAAGAGTTTCAAAACAGGTAAACAGTTTATTTCTCCACTATAAAGGGGTCCCAGGGTGCCTCTACACTGTGGAATTAATGCAGTTTGATACTACTTGAACTGCCATGGTTTAATGCTTTGGACTCTTGGGAGGTGTAGTTTGGTGAGGCCCCTGCACTCTTTGGCAGAGAAGGCTCAAGACTCTGTAAAACTAAAAATCCCTGGATTCCTCAAGCATTGAGCCCTGGCAGCCCAAGTGGTGCCAGACTGCACCCATTCCACAGTGTAGACGCTCCCCTCCCTCCTTCCCTCCCAGCCCGGAATGGCTGCGTTGCTAAGAAACGGGAAGAAGGGAGTTGAGGGTCTGGGACTGGGGGGGGGGCGTTGCCTAGGAGACGGGAGGGCTCGCGGGCCCTCCCTCCCTCCCAAAGCCACGTCCCGATCCGCCTTGGACTCACCCGACAGATAGTTTGTCCATTTCAGCAGCGCTCCCTCCATCTCCAGCGCGGCTCCCGGAGACCGGCGATGCACCGACCCGGACCAATGGCGGCTCTGCGCCGGTGAGACTCAACCAATCGCAGAACGCGTACCAATAGGGGAAAGGTGGGGGAAGAGAGGGAGGAACAACGGAGACAGGCGATTGGATGCCCAGTGGGAGGAGGAACCAATCAGGATGGTCAAGAGCCAGAGCATAGGACGGGAAACAAAGCCAGGAAGGACGAGGATGGAGCCAGTCCGATGACCCGCGCGGTGGCTCATGGGCAGTGTAGTTCGGACGCCCATTGGAGACAGTCATCCCATTCTAATCCAGGCTCTTCCTTAATACGATTCTGGTAGATGTAGTTCGCTGGGGGCCCTTCTACATAGCCATATAACCTAGAATATCAAGGCAGGAAATACCACAATATCTGCTTTGAACTGGGTTATCTGAGTTCACACTGCCATATAATCCACTCTAAAGCAGATAATGTGGGATTTTATTAGAAATAGTTTTCTAAGATCTACAGAGACACTCGCTGGAACATATACATATAATATATTGTATATACATATAAGAGCTTGTTGATCGAAAGGTCGCAGGTTCGATTCCGGGGAGCGGTGTGAGCTTCCGCTGTCAGCCCTAGCTTCTGCCAACCTAGCAGTTCGAAAACATGCAAATGTGAGTAGATCAATAGGTACCGCTCCGGCGGGAAGGTAACGGCGCTCCATGCAGTCATGCTGGCCACATGACCTTGGAGGTGTCTACGGAAAACGCTGGCTCTTCGGCTTAGAAATGGAGATGAGCACCACACCCCAGAGTCAGACATGACTGGACTTAATGTCAGGGGACTACCTTTACCTATAATATTTATAATATTGTAATGCAATATAATACTACTACTAATAATATATTATATATATTTATATTACATGTAATATTACGAATAATATTACAGTATAATTGATATAGTGCAATATAGCAATATTTAAACTGATATTGTACTATGTTAATAATATATTGTATGTATATATACCTTGTAAGCCACTCTGAGTCCCCTTCGGGGTGAGAAGGGCGGCATATAAATGTCGTAAATAAATAAATAAACATCTCAGCAAGCGAGAGTTCAAAAGTGGCAGGCTCAAACCCAGATCCTCAATCAATGGCTGATACCAAATGAGAGACTCCCCCCTGGGCACACAGAAAACTGGGTGACTTGGAAGGCGCTGAACAGATTGCGCTCTGGCACCATGAGATGCAGAGCCAATCTTAAGAAATGGGGCTACAAAGTGGAATCCACAACATGCGAGTGTGGAGAAGAGCACACTACAGACCACCTGCAATGCAACCTGAGCCCTGCCACATGCACAATGGAGGACCTCCTTGCGGCAACACCAGAGGCACTCCAAGTGGCCAGCTACTGGTCAAAGGACATTTAATCAACTACCAAGCTTACAAACTTTGTTTGTTTGTTTAAAAATGCAATGCAACTGCTTGATCTGCCCCTGACACGATAAATAAATTCAGGTGTGTGGAAGGGGCCTGAAGTTAGGGAAGCTGTCAAAGCAGACAATAGCCATTCTAGCCTGCAAAACACCACATAGTCATGCTCCCATGTTTTGGGTGCACACACCATTCATCTGCCAGCAACGAACAGAAATATGAGAAACATGTGGATGGAAAAAACAGCAAGAGAAAATGAGAAGCCACAAAAATGATATCAGATCCATCAGATGGTGTTGTATTTCGGTGTCGATGTTGACTTTTGCGGAGAGGTGGCTGCCAAGGTAGCAGAAATGGTCAACATTTTCTAATGTTACACCATTGAGCTGTATTTCTGGCATTGCCAGTTGAAAGAGCACTTTGGTTTTCTCGATGTTCAGTGAAAGACCAAACTTCTTGTATGCTTCTGCAAAGATGTTTAGAGTGGCTTGTAGGTACTCTGAATGAACACAGACCACATTATCATCAGCATATTGGAGTTCTATAACATGTTGTGGCCATTGTTTTTGGCTTTCAGTCTGCTGAGGTTAAATAACTTGCCTATTGGACAGATTGCAAGGTATTTAACCTCAGCAGACTGAAAGCCAAAACCAAGGTCAAAACAACATCTTTTATAGAACTCCAATATGCTGATGACAACGTCATCTCTGCATTCAGAAGAAGACCTACAAGCCAGTCTAAACACCTTTGCAGAAGCATATGAGAATTTCGGCCTGTCATTAAACATCGCGAAAACCAAAGTGCTCTTCCAGCAGTCACCAGCCAATCCCTCTCCAATGCCAGAAATACAGCTTAATGGTGTAACATTAGAAAATGTTGACCATTTCCGCTACCTTGGCAGCCACCTCTCCACAAAAATCAACATTGACACTGAAATATCGCCTGAGCTCTGCAAGTGCAGCATTTTTCTGAATGAAGCAGAGAGTGATTGAGAACCAGGACATCCTTAGAGATATAAAAGTGCTTGTTTATAAAGCTATTGTCCTCCCAACCCTGCTATATGCCTGAAAAACGTGGACTGTGTACAGATGTCACATGCAACTCCTGGAACATCAGCATTGCCTCTGAAAAATCCTGCAAATCTCTTGGGAAGACAAGCAGACAAATCCCAGAGAGCAGAAGAAGCAAATACCACCAGCATTGAACAGAGTTGATGGCTCCTATGCCATCAACTCTGCTGGACTGGCCACATTGTCTGAATCCCTGATCACTGTCTCCCAAAGCAGTTATTATACTCCCAGCTCAAGAACAGGAAACATAACATTGGTGGGCAGGAAAAGAAATTTAAAGATGGGCTTAAAGCTAACCTTAAAAACTGTGTTAACTGGGAACTAGGAAGCCCTGGCCCTTGAGCGCTCTAACTGGAGGTCAGCTGTGACCAGCAATGTTGGGGAATTCGAAGAAGCATGAATGGAGGGTGAAAGAGAGAAACATGCCAAGAGGAAGGCATGTAAAGCCAACCCTTATTGGGACGGCCTTCCATCTGGAAATCAATCAAGAATATACCTCTATAGTCACCTACGGATCCACCACTAAGACCCTACATTTGGAAGGCAATCATACTCAGTCACAAGTGACAGCCTATGATGGTGATCCATCAGAGTTAGGCCTCTGTTTTTAGACATCACAGAAGGGGAGGAAATAGCTAGTTATTTTACAGTATATTTAAAATACAAATACTTACTGCCAAATAGAGAGAAATAAGTGTATCATTTTCTACAATTATATTTCAGCTCAAATATCTTTTGAGATGGGAAGAGGGGCTGCATCTTGCTTTGCTTAAGGCAGGGCATCTCAGTCTTAATGTCCTAAGCCAACATGGCACAGTTATATATAGAGTGCAATCCTATTATTCAAAAGTCAGAGCAGTGGAGTTCACAAAGGCCCCATCCACACTGTAATCCAGTTCCTGAATCCAGATTATCTGCTTTGAACTGGATTATATGGCAGTGTGGACTCAGGGCTCTTCCACACAGCCATATAACCCAAAATATCAAGGTAGATAATCCACAATATCTGCTTTGAACTGGGTTATCTGAGTCCACACTGTCATATAACCCAGTTCAATGCAGATGTGGGATTTTATACAGCTGTGTGGAAGGGGCCAAGGTATAAGGCTATAGAATGGCCACATTACATTTTGTTTTATTTGGAGAAAAGATTTAGACTGTAATGAGATGGGATAAGAAGAAGCCCTACTGAATCAATCTGTGGTCTGTCCTCAGTTTCAAGAGCACAGCCTCAACTAGCACTCCAAACGACTTAGGTGTCCACTCAAAAGCCCAGGAAGCAATGCAAGTAGGAGGCCACAATTTCCTACTACAAAGACTTTTATTGTAGGCCACAGCAATAACATCAAAATGCATATAGAAATGCAATCAAAGGTTTTGTCACAGCCTAAAATGGGGTTGCAAGGCCTTTTTATCATTTTCAAAGAAAATTGAAAACACATTCTCATTGGTGTTCAAATATCAATCATTTCATTGGTCTAAACTGGCTAATACAAATTTCATTGGCTCTCTATGACTTTGACAGGCATGAAGACACACATGAGATCTTAACAATGGCACAACTTTAATCTATTGGTCTCCAACTCTGGCTGTCTAAATGAATCAGTCTTACCTGTTCTTCTGTTGCAAGCATAACTCGATTGGGAAACTAGCTAGCCAGTTTTGTCCTGATGTACTGTTATCCTTGAAAAGTAACTTACCCTCTGCAGCAATATTTTTCCAAACCATCTGCAAACAAAGGCCCTCTGCAAAAGCAGGCACATATGGCAGTTCGCAGCTTGGGAGTTCTCCTGGACTCATCACTGAGCCTGGAATCCCAGGTTACAACGGTGGCCAGGGAAGCTTTCGCACAATTAAAACTTGTACGCCAGTTGCACCCGTACCTTGGGAAGTCAGACTTAGTCATGGTGGTCCACACTCTTGTTACATCCAGGATAGACTACTGCAATGCATTCTACATGGGGTTGCCTTTGAAGACTGCTCGGAATGGGACGGCATACAGGGAGCATACAACTCCCATGTTACGCCAGCTCCACTGGCTGCCAGCTTGCTACCAGGCACAATTCAAAGTGCTGGCTTTGGCCTACAAAGCCCTAAATGACCATGGCCCAATGTACCTGTCCGAACACATCTCCCCCTATGAACCATCGCGGAGATTAAGATCCTCTGGGAAGGCCCTGCTCTCCACCATTGTCACAGGCACGATTGGTGGGGACGAGAGAGAGGGCCTTCTCGGTGATGGTCCCCCAGCTATAGAACTCCCTTCCTGGTGAGATCAGATCGGGCCCCTCCCTCCTGTCCTTCAGAAGGATGGTAAAAACTTGGCTGTGGGACCAAGCTTTCGGGACAGGGCAATAAAGCAATAGGAAATTTTACCGGCCAATTAGATTTGGCGCAGATGACCAAGACGATTTTAAATAGTAATAATAATAATAATATTTATTTATTTGATCAGTCATATGACCATTTCAAAATAGAACACAAGTAAAAAAACAAGGCAACAAGGTGATAAGTCTGGTTCTTCTTTCAAGAAATCTGCTCTTTTCTTAATAGCTTTCAGAATAAAAAGGCTTACTCTGATTATGTTGGATCTTTCCTGACCTTCAAGAGGGATGTCAGAATATCATTTCTGTTGGGGGACCTGCAGTTGGATAATATTGGATGTAAATATCTGTCTCGCAGTTCAATGTATGCTGGACAGTCAATTAAGAAATGTTCAATGTCTTCCACTGTTTGTTCTCCCCAGACGCAGAATCTCTGGTTTTAAATAGTGTTTTTTTTAATATTGAAATAAATGTTTTTTTTAATGTTTATGTATGCATATAATGAAATCTTGTCCCGGCATTGCATGTTTGCCATATATATGCTGTGCTCTACCCTGAGTCCCCTTCTGGGTGAGAAGGGCGGAATATAAATGTTTTAAATAAATAAATAAATCAGGACAATATGGGACATTGGAAGCATCCCTGAAAATACCCCTTTAAAACTACGTCTCTCTCATCAGGGTGCATCGAAAGGTCTCCTCGCACTTGAGCATTTATCCACTTTAATCCACTTTAAATACTGCGACTGCCTCCTGCAGAATTCTGGGATTTGTAGTTTAGGGAGTGGGCTTTTAAACTGCTCATCCAGAGAAGCCCTGGGCCTCCCTAAACTGCAAGCCCAATAATTCTGCTTGAAGCAGTCATAGCATTTAAAGTGGACTAAAGTGGACAAATGCTCAAGTGTGTTTTGTTGTTGTTCATTCATTCAGTCATTTATGACTCTTCGTGACCTCATGGACCAGCCCACGCCAGAGCTCCCTGTCGGCCGTCACCACCCTAAGGTTGTTAATGTTTCTTCCAGCAATTTTTACCCCAGCCTTGCATTCGTCAAGCCCTGCACATTGCATGATGTGTTCTGCATGCAAGTTGAATAGGTTGGGTGCGAGTAGACAACCCTGCCGTACGCCTTTCCCAATCTTGAACCAGTCTGTTGTTCCATGGTCACTCAGTTCTGACTGTTGCTACTTGGTCCTTATACAGATTCCTCAGGAGAAAGATAAGGTGATTTGGTATGCCCATACCATCAAGAACGTGCCACAATTTATTATGATCCTCAAGTGTGGGGAGGCCCTAATTCATGCACTTGCACTTCCATGGCTCAGAATTGTCCTTTGAGGCTTCTCTGCCAAAGAGGGCTGGTGCCTCACCAAACTATAACTCCCAGGACTCTATAGCATCCAGCCCTGGCAGTTCCAGTGGTCTCAAACTGCATTTCTTAATCTCCAATTAGGCAACGAATCCTGGCTAATAAATTACAGCAGGCATGGGCAAACTTGGGCCCTCCAGGTGTTTTGGACTTCAACTCCCACAATTCCTAACAGCCTATCGGCTGTTAGGAATTGTGGGAGTTGAAGTCCAAAACACCTGGAGGGCCCAAGTTTGCCCATGCCTGAGTTACACGCTTAGGAGACTACTACTCCCAGCATGCAGCGCGAACGAGTTTCGCGCGTCGACACTGAGAAAAGCCGCTCTCCGCGGCCGAAAGGCCTTGTGGGTGTTGTAGTTCTTCAGCTGATGTGGCTCGAGGGCCGGGAGCCGGGTGCGGACTCCATCTTCCAGGATGCGCCTCGCCGGGCGTGGAGGCGGTGGAGGCGACGCGGGGCCGTGGCTTCCTCTTTCCCGGCCATTGTCAGCCGGGCTGGAGGGCGGCAAGCGTTGTGGTGGCGGCGGCGGGGCAGGAGGAGGGAATGAGCGAGGAGGAGGCGGAGGAGCCTTGCGGGAACGCGAGGAGCGGCGGCGGCGGCGGCAGGTGAAGGACGCGCCGCGCGGGTTTGTTGCCAGGGGACACGCCCCGCCCCTTTGGAACGCCGTTGCTAGGCTACACCCGTGCCCGCGAGGCCCCACTTAGTAACGCGTTGCTAGGAGAGCGGGAAGGCCCCCGTGGGGTCGCCCTCTTTATTTAGGCCTGTTCCCTGCCATTGGTTAGAGAGGTTCAGAGGCAGCCTTCTTCCCATCCCCTAAAATCTGGGAGATGCGGATTCAGGTCCCCACAGAGCACACCCACATGAAATCCCACATTATCTGCTGTGAACTGGAATATATGGCAGTGTGGACTCAGATAAGTTAGGGCCCTTCCACATAGACATATAATCCAGAATATCAAGGCAGAATAACCTACAATATCTGCTTTGAATTGGGTTAGCTGAGTCCACACTCCCATTCAGTCTATGGGCCCTTCCACTAAACCCTATATCAAGGCAGAAAAAAACCCACAATATCTGCTTTGAACTGGGTTATCTGAGTCCACACTGCTATATATTCCAGTTTAAAGCAGAAAATGTGTGGTTTTATTCAGCTGTGTGGAAGGGGCAGATATTGTAAGATTTTCTGCCTTGATATTCTGGGATATATGGGTGTGTGGAAAGGCCTAGGCCCCTCAGATAACCCAGTTCAAAGCAGATATTGCGTAATTTTTTTTGTTGTGTCAGGAGCAACTTGAGAAACTGCAAGTCACTTCTGGTGTAAGAGAATTGGCTGTCTGCAAGGACGTTGCCCAGGGGACGCCTGGATGTTTTGATGTGTTATCATCCTTGTGGGAGGCTTCTCCCATGTCCCCACGTGAGGAGCTGGAGCTGATAGAGGGAACTCATCCGCGCTCTTCCCAGATTCGAACCTGCGACCTGTCGGTCTTCGGTCCTGCCGGCACAGGGGTTTAACCCACTGCGCCACCATGGGCTCCATAATTGTGGATTATCTGCCTTGATATTCTGTGTTATATGGCTGTATGAAGGGGTCCAGAGCCCGGGCAATTCCAGTGAGACCAAACCACATTAATTCTGCTATGTAGATGCATCCCTGGAGCTCAGTGGGACCCCTTCTACACTACCATATAAAATCCAGATCATCTGCTTTCAACTAGATTATATGGTAGTGTAGAAGGGGTCTGGGTGACCTTGGGTTAGTCATTTGTGAGGCTAAAGCAAAGAGGAAAGGAGCCAAAACACATGAAGCAGAAGTCCATTGGCAGGGACCAATGGTGAAAAACATGTTTCACTCATTTATTTATTTATTTTTGTTGTTGTTGTTACATTACAATTATTACATGTGATTTTAATTGGTGTTTTAATGTCATGTTTTTAATGGGTTTGGTTTTAATATTTTTGTATATTTACCAATGTATTAATATATGACATTGAATTGTTGCCTTCGTAAGGCTGCCCTGAGTCCCCTTCGGGGTTGAGAAGGGCAGGCTATAAATGTGGTAAATAAATAAATACATTACAAAGTTGTATTGCAGTCCTCTGTATTTCCTGGAGTTAGGGGCACAGGAGCCCGTGAAAGTGAAAAACCATAAATAAAGAAATTACTATATATTTTTCCTCAAAGGCCCCTTCTACACAGCTGTATAAAATCCACTTCGAACTGGATTATATGGCAATGTGGACTCAGATAACCTAGTTCAAACCAGATATTGTGGGTTATTTGGCTATGTGGAAGGGCCCTATGAGAAGACTTGGACAAATTTGTTTAAATTTAAGAAATTAAAAAAAATTCTAGGGATTTCTAGGTCTTCCAGCATGACTTTACAGTCATCTTTTGCTAAAAGCTGATAATAGAACTTCATAGGAGGATCTAAAGCAGAGGTGTGTTGCAACATGTTAATGTGTTGGCTGCAGTGTGTAGCTGTGTTGCACAAATGTAATGAAAAATCTCTGAGTTTATGCAAAATAAGCAATAAATAATATATTTCAAAAATATAAAGGAAAGTTTTTCATGATATACGTTGTGTCTCCATACATTTCATTATTACAGTGTATATATGTGTCCTTATTTATTGTGCAAGGTTGATGTAACCTCCAGTATGCTAGTAAAACTGGGTCACAAAATGATGCCTGTCTAAAAAGTGTGTCATCAACATGAAATGTTTGGAAAGCTCCTATCTAGACATTCCTAGAGAGACTCTTTCTGGAAATCTTTGGGTGCTCCAGCAGGACTGGAGGGAGTTGATCATGAAGTCAGACTGGAGGACCTAGAGACTCCTAGAGAGAACATTTCAAATCAAATCCATGAAAAATCCACAGAAGTAAATCCACAAAACATGGAGAGGTGACTGTATGATTAAATATATCTAATAGATGATTTTTGCCTCACTCTGTACACAACAGCCATGTACAGTGTCCAGTTCATTTCACCTCTCGTGACTTAAGACGTGGACTTGAAGGGACTTGAAAGCAACCAATCCTCTCTAAAAGAGAGGGGAGGGGTGAAATCCTTTTGCTATGAGTGCAGTGGATTCTATGTGACATAAGAAAGAATACAGGAGGGGAGAGAGTTGTTTTCTGATCTATTAATTTAGTATATACCTCACTTTTCCCTCTGCAACAGATCCAAATTGCTTGGATATGTCTATGCATGTTTACAAAGACACTTGTACATAGTGGGAGTGGGGTTGTGCAACATTTCAAAGTCTGGCATACTTCATCACGGGGCTTAAATAGAACTGCAGTTTGTCAGATAATTTTTCTATCCAATCTATATAAAACTAGGCCCTTTTGCTCACTCATTTTGATGTAAAACACAGAACTTATAGCTCTTTATTGCTGTATTGTACAAAAAAAAATCAACATACCTCTTGAATCAGAACATGGAAAAGTTCCCATTTTTGGATTACAACTCCCAGAATTCCTCCAGTTAGCCTGGCCACTTTTCTAAGATCTGCTCTGGAGACACATTATATGGATAGCTGTTTATCTCTTTCCATGTTTACCATTCCCCAAAGACATTAAGCTGGCTGCTCTTGTAAATTGAGTTCCAGGGCTAGATGGACTTTTACTCTATTCTGGTTCTTCTTCCTACCTGGAAACACAGACACCCATTGCCTATAGGAACATATTGAAAATAAATCTCCCATCCCTGGCTGTGATCACAATAGTCATAAAAATGACAAGAATAATGCTGCGGTCTTTCAGCAATCATTGGAAGTTAATCTTAGGGTTTCTTCATGATATATTTCTAACTTATCCTTCCTAGCATTCAAGATGGGGCGGAAGGATTGGCTTAGGGCCCTTCCAGACAGGCCTTATATCCCAGGATCTTATCCCAGGTTTTCTGTTTATCATCTAGCAGTGTGGACTCCAGTTTAAAGCAGAAAACCTGGGATCAGATCCTGAGATATCGGGGCTGTCTGGGAGGACCTTTAATTGTAGGCCTGTTGAAGGAGATATTGGTATCAGTTGAGGGGGAGGTTCTGCTGTTGCAGCAGACATTGACTACTGTGGAAATACCGTTTGATTATGGTGCTTGAGATGGGGTATGTGTCTTTTCTCTGTGCCTTATCTTCACACCAATCCAGTTAGTTAAGTTAGACTGAGAGACTGCCTGCACCTAAGTTTCATGGCAGAATAGGAATTGAAACCTGGAAACAAGTTGCTCCTAGCATTCATGAAGGATGAAAGCATGCAAATCAGAGAGAAAAGATATATGTAAGAACAAAAGTTGTTTTTTTTTTTTTTGGTTTTGTTTTTTTTGAATTCCCATTGTACTTTGCAAATGGTTCTGCTGGCTGTTACTGATGGAAGTTGCAGTTGAACAGCACCTGGAGAACTACAGATTCCCTTTCTCTGTTGTAGAAGATGGGATTGCGAACGGTTCAGAAAGCACTGTTTGACTGAAGAGGATTACTACAAATGGAAGGCTGACTCTTGAGCATTATGTCTTGTCTCTCAGTATAGAGCAAATGCTGGCCTCCAACCCCGGCAAGACCCCTATCAGCCTGCTACAAGAGTATGGGACACGCATAGGCAAAACCCCCGTCTACGATCTGCTGAAAGCCGAAGGACAGGCACACCAGCCCAACTTTACCTTTCGTGTCACAGTCGGTGACATCAGCTGCACTGGTTAGTTGCAATAAAGAACAGATGTGTGGATGAACCCACTGCTAATTCTGTATTTTTTCGGGAGTGGGGGGAGATCTTCCACTTTGTGCAGTCATTCACGTTTGATGGACAGTTGTTCATTCGTTCAGTCGTTTCTGACTCTTTGTAACCTCATGGACCAGTCCACGCCAGAGCTCCCTATCGGCCGTCACCACCCCCAGCTCCTTCAAGGTCAATCCAGTCACTTCAAGGATGCCATCCATCCATCTTGCCCTTGGTCGGCCCCTCTTCCTTTTTCCCCAGCATAATTGTCTTCTCTAAGCTTTCCTTTCTTCTCATGATGTGGCCAAAGTACTTCATCTTGGCCTCTACTATCCTTCCTTCCAATGAGCAGTCAGGCTTTATTTCCTGAAGTATGGACTGGTTGGATCTTTTCGCTGTCCCAAGGCACTCTCAGAACTTTCCTCCAGCACCACAGTGGATGGACAGAGTGGATATTAAAGAGTCTGCGTGGCTAGTCTTCCACTATTGTATGGGTGGTAGGAGGAGAAGGCAGCTTTTTCCCCAGGTCGTATCACCATAGGCCTTTATCCCATAAGAATCAGAATGTACTATTAAAAGGGAAGCAAAGTGTTCGCATGGAAACCACAATAACAATATTAAAATGCCATGTGTCTATAAATTTTTCCTGAGGCTCACTTGTATCTTCTTTTGGGCTCTAAGGAGGATGAAATTCCTTTCCTTTCTCTGTAGTAAAAAGGTAGAGGTTTCCCCTGACATTCAGTCTAGTTGAGTCTGACTCTGGGTGGTGGTGCTTATCTCCATTTCTAAGCTGAAGAGCCGGCATTGTCCGTAGACATCTCCAAGGTCATGTGGCCAGTATGTCTGCATGGAGTGCCCTTACGTTCCCGCAGAAGCTGTACCTATTGATCTACTCACATTGCATGTTTTCGAACTGCTAGGTTGGCAGAAGCTGGGTCTAGTAGCTGGGGCTCATGCCACTCTCCAGATTCAAACTGCCAACCTTTTGGTCAGCAAGATCAGCAGCTCAACAGGGGTGCTTCCTTTCTCTGTGGTGCTTAATATAATAATAATAATAATAATAATAATAATAATAATAATAATAATATAAAACTTGATTTATATACCGCCCTATCTCCCCAAAGAGACTCAGGTCAGTTAAACCCACTCCCCTCCTCAGAGTTATTAGACAGAGTCCAAAATCCCCTCACATGGCCATTGTATGCCTTGTGGGGAATGGGCAGGATTTTAGTAATGCCTCCTTATAATGCCATATAACATTTTTAGCAGTTCCCTTGGAATTAAAAAACTAGTGTCATGTCCACCAGCTACTCTCGAGAAGAGTATTTGAGAGAGGGTATTCAGAGCTATAATGAGATGGTCAAGAGAGGTGGGGATAGGCTGGTTTTGCAGCCTGAGGACTGATTTCAAGAGGAGTGAGGCTTTTCAGTGTAGAAAATTCAAAAGAATTTTCAAAAGAATCTGGTTTGGATAACCAGATAGGGTCACGTAGCTGCAGTTTCTCCTTGTTTCTGCAAAGCTGGTCTGGTGAAATACCCATTAGGACCCAGTAGTACTACACCATGTAACAAAATTTGAAAAAAGTCTGTTCCTGCTTAATTGTGCAGTACTTACTTTGAAAGTAGTTGTTACACTCCAGAAACTTTGTTTTTGTGTCTGCCATAAACTATGTTGAATTGGTTGAAACTCAATGAGATAGTCATTGAAAAACTAGATCAAAATGTGCTTTAGGGTGTTCTGCAAAAACAAAGTTTTTTTTTCAGTTTAATAAACATTCTCCATGTATTTTATGATAGAACCAATTAGGAAATGACATTTATAACCCAGGAATAAAAATCCTGCTACATAGTGGTATTAGGAAATAGTTACATTGTCATGTTTCATAAATGAGAAATGCTGCATGAAATGTTGGTCTAGCGGCACACGAGGAGCTGCATTGCTAAAGTTAAGCAAGTCTGGGTTTGACCATGGGCTGGATGGGAGACAGCGAGGAATCCTCTGAGAATGCACCATCTTGGAGGAAAGGTAAGGCATGAATACAAAAATAAAGGGCTCTGTGTTTGGCTCGGGACTTTGTACGTATCCCTGTCAGGGTGCACTTTTAAAAATTACCCTTCTGTTCTTGTAGCTTGTCTGCTTTCTCTCCTGTTCCTCTTTCCAGGCCAAGGGCCTAGCAAAAAGGCAGCCAAACACAAGGCAGCAGAGGTGGCGCTTCGGCTTCTGAAGGGAGGAAACATGTTGGAGCCTGCTGCCATGGAGGAAGCCAGGTGAGGAGGACACTATCCCGGATTGTTCAGAAGGCTACAGACACCTCCACTCCCAAGCCCTACCCTAAAAAAGATGTATCTTCTGAAAGATTTTTTCTCGTGTCTTTTCTTTCCCCCTTCGTGTTGAAAGATAGTTGGTTCACAAAAAAAGGGATGGGCTTTTCTGTTGTTGTTGTGGGTGGGAAGTAAAAAAAAAAAGATGAAGATAGGTCCACAATAAGGAGTGGTTGGGCACACCTCTTGAAGGCAGAAAGAAATATGAGGAATCGAAGGAACTTAATTGGTTCTCTTTTTCACTCATAGGCAGACAGACAGACAGACAGACAGACAAGTGGCCTAGTGTAGTGACTGTTGGGCGAGTTGGCTTATTAACGAAAGACCCTCCCATGAATGCACAGTAGAGAAACTTATCAGCAGTAGTGTTACCAGTAGCTCACAGTGACAAAAAGAATAAAACACAGAGACCAATGTTATATTTTCCATAGGAGGCATTTCTTTGTAGTAAAATAATATAGTTGCACTATTTACAAGAACAAGGTTTCCATAGCACGAATAAACAAATATATAGTAGCTTTACAGGCAGCAGCCTTCACACTGAAGCTTTCTCACATGGGGCTTTTCTCACACAGAGGTTTTCCTCACACTCCTCAGGGTGACACTAGCTTTGGCCCACTAACTCTAACAGGCTTTGACCTACTCACTCTCCTCAGGACAACACTAGCTTTGGTCCACTGACTCTTACAGTGCTTTACTCACACTTTTGTAATAAAAAATAAAAAATAATTTTTAATATTTCTGACAATGACTTCCCCACAATTTATAAAAATCAGATGCAGTTTTGGCCATTGGTTTCCTTGGTGTTTTCAACCAAATACTGGAAGCAAGCAAGGATATGTCCTTTAAACCTTCTGTCTTCATACCCACACTCTCTAATAGAAACCAAAATCTATTCCAAGCAATGCCTCAAAATGTTCCACGAGCCAAGTAATGTGCATATGTTCTTGATCAGCAAACAGCATTTGCCTTTGCCAATCAGGTGGGGAGCCAAATAGGATTACAAACACAGGTTATCACCACTCCACCTTCATGACACAATCAGTTCCCACACCCTTGGGATTGGACTGGGACACATTTCAGGGGTTATTTTCCCTAGATGCTGAGAGGCAGAAAACATTTGTTAAGAAAGTGAAAGTTGAGACATGCCTGATGCTGCGCACCCTGGCACAGAACCGTTTCTGGTCCTGCATATAGCCCCCATCCCTTTATGCCAAGACCCATGGGACAAGGGCCAGTTTTGCAGGCAGAATTGTGGTGAGGAATGGGAGGATGGATGCAGCATATCTGCAAAGAGCAAGAAAGTTCTGCATAAATACTTGGGATGGAGTTTGTTTATTTTATTGTATTTTGGAAAGTTAAATCAACTACAGGTAATTCTTGCCCCTGAAACTTGCTTTTTTAATGTTATCACCTTGTATTTCGAAGCTCTCCTTTCTCTCTAGAGCCCCTGGCTCAGACCACCATCCCAGCTGCCGCACCTGTACCCATCTTGCCAGTTGCATCACCCAGGTAAGAGCCGGAGGGGAATCACAAGGAGTGGGCTACCTGGAACCTTCCGGCTGCTTGTGTACTTCCATGTTTCCCCTTTGAATACTGCTGCTTTACTCAAAGAAGTTGGTGTTTATTGCAGAATGTTCCCTCTGCTTCTGCCTGCTGTCCTTACAACTTATTTTCCCCAAGCTTAAAGTATAGCAGATGAGGCTCTAGTTTTGGTGGGGCTGCCCCCTTTTCAGCAGCTACCAACATCCTAGAAGTGTAAAATAAGAAGTGCCATTGGGATTGCAGGCAGTTGGTGGTGGCATATCAAAGATGGGTTCCTTCGGTGCTTATGGAAGCCCATTTTCTGCTCCTGGAATGTTCTGGGGCTCACAGACTATTTTAAATGAACAAAAAGAAAAGCCACAAGTGGACAGAAGTTATGTTTTTAGGAAATGTTGAAAAATGTCAAATGTGGATGGGCTGCAGTCCGTTTAAACCATCAAGAGGAGCAAATTCACACACATTTTGCTTGGAAAGGGCCAGTTTTAGGGACTGCAAGACTGGACTTTGCCCATCTTTGTTATTTGGCATTATTTAGTAGCCTCTTCAGTCTGGCATCCCAAATCCTGATTGATTGATCAATGTCTTGCCCTACAAAGGATGTCTAAAATATCCTCCTATCTCTAACTAGGTGATGGGTGGTGGTTTTTACATCAAGAAAATGTGGGGAAATTGCTTATCGCGTGGCATCTTTTATCTAGAAGCTCCCCAATGGAAATGAAGTCCCCAGTATCACCGCAGCAGTCGGAGTGCAATCCGGTTGGGGCCCTGCAGGTAGGCAGTTTTATGTGGTTTATTACAGGCAGTCCCCAAGTTACGGACAAGATAAGTTCTGTAGGTTTGTTCTTAAGCTGAATTTGCATATAATTCGTAACAGGTACATTTTTAAGTGTAACTCCAGCCAAATATATCTATCTATCTATCTATCTATCTATCTATCTATGGATATCATAGAGGAGGGTTTACACCTCTGTTGTGTTTGTTTTTGCCCCGGTCATAAGATTTCACCTTACTTTCTCTTTCTGTGGTAATTGCATTTTGAAAAATGTGGCTTGTTGTGGAAACAAGGACAGGTGAGAAAGCTTCATTGGAGACACCTTTTCCCTATGAGAACACTTCTCTAGGAATCTTCAGGTCTTCCAGCATTACTTTGTGGTCAAATTCCACTCGAAATGGAATAGACATAGATAATCTTCATGAGACTTCTGAGATCTTGATTTCTATCCAGAAACAGTCTATGGTTCTTGTAGTTTTGAAAGGCAATAAGCCACGCTCTTCACTTCAAAAGATCACTAGATTCCCAAGAGAGAATATGAGAGAGCTGCCTTTCCTCTTCACTTCAGCACTTTCAATGATTGGTTTTGTAATCGGGTGTCTGATGAGCCTTTCTAGTGTCTTTACGTGATTGTAGGATGGGTTACTTTTCTGCCCAGTTTCACTTGCACCACATTCCTCTTATAGGCCTACTAAGTTAAACGAGGCTTACTTCCAAATACGTATAAATAGGCTGTAGCTTTATGTATGTATCCATACAACAATGGAGTTAAGAGCTCTCATGCCCTCTGTGGAATCCACGACATGTGAGTGTGGAGAAGAGCAAACTACAGACCACCTGCTGCAATGCAACCTGAGCCCTGCCACATGCACAATGGAGGACCTTCTTGCAGCAACACCAGAGGCACTCCAAGTGGCCAGTTACTGGTCAAAGGAGATTTAATCAACTATCAAGCTTGCAAACTTTGTGTTTTGTTTGGTTGTTTGTTAAAAAATGCAACACAACTGTTTGGTCTGCTCCTGACACAATAAATAAATAAATAAATAAATAAATAAATGCCCTCTATGAATCTGGGGGTGGATGGCTTTTTAGAGTGTTCTGTCTCTTTTTGTCCCATTATCCAGGAGCTGGTAGTGCAGAAGGGCTGGCGTTTGCCTGAATACACTGTCACTCAGGAATCAGGACCAGCACACCGCAAGGAATTTACCATGACCTGCCGCGTCGAAAGATTCATTGAAATAGGTACTGGAAAGCAGGCCTAGGGTGGAGAATATGTTTGGTCAACCAGTGGCAGGGTAGAGTGTGGTGAGATACAGAGGAAAAAACTACAAGCTTGGGGTACAGAAGACTTAGAGACCGTAGTTTGAGTTGTGTATGCACTTGCCTGTGCAGTGAAGTTATTCCAGTCACGAGGGCTCAGTAGGGGTTGATGAGGACAACTAGAATTGAGGGCTATCTATTGGGAATAATGGATGGATCACGACCTGTTAGTGTAGGGGCAAAAGTGTCCCTCTTATTAGGATCGCAACCCATCAGGGGTAAGCAGAGTTTGAGAGGAGTATTCCTTGAGTTTATTTGATGCTTTGGGCAGGCAAAGATTCAGGCAGAATAACGATGTTTATTTACTTATAACTTCATGTATTTAATGATGCAGGCACATTTCTTTTGAGGGTTAAAAACTTCAAAAACGTTTGAAGAGTTTATATCTTAAAACATATAAACTTTAACTCAGTGTTTCTCAACCTGGGGGTCGGGACCCCGGGGGCGGGGGGGTCACGAGAGGGTTTCAAAGGGGTCGCCAAAGACCATTAGAAAACTCATATTTCTCATGGTCTTAAGAATCCCTTTGGCATAGTCGTTTGGGTTCACAGTGCTCTCTACATGTAGGTGAACTACATCTCTGCTAAATCACTGTCAGTTCATCCCAAACCCCTCCAGTATTTACTGATGGTTATGGGGGTTCTGTGTGGGAAGTTTGGCCCATTTCTATCATTGGTGTGATTCAGAGCGCTCTTTGATTGTAGGTGAACTATAAATCCCATCAACTAGTGCAACTCCCAAATGTCAAGGTCTATTTTCCCCAAACTCCACCAGTGTTCACATTTGGGCATATTGGGTATTCATGCCAAGTTTGGTCAAGATGCATCATTGTTTGAGTCCGCAGTGCTCTCTGGGTGTAGGTGAACTACAACTCCAAAACTCAAGGTCAATGCTCACCAAACCCTTCCAGTATTTTCTGTTGGTCATGGGAGTTCTGCGTGCCAAGTTTGGTTCAATTCCATTGTTGGTGGAGTTCAGAATGCTCTTTGATTGTAGGTGAACTATAAATCCCAGCAACTATAACTCCCAAATGACAAAATTAATCCCCTAACCCCACCAGTATTCAAATTTGGGCGTATTGGGTATTTTTTGCCAAATTTGGTCCAGTGAATAAAAATACATCCTTCATAACAGATATTTACATTACGATTCATAACTGTAGCAAAATTACAGTTATGAAATACCAGCGAAAATAATGGCATGGTTGGGTGTCACCACAACATGAGGAACTGTATTAAGGGGTTGTGGCATTAGGAAAGGTGAGAACCACTGCTTTTAACTGTTTCTTCACAACTGAGCTCTCCTCAATAAGAGTTCACTTTCAAAGACAACACAAGCCTTAACCATTTACTAGCTCCTAACATTAGCTTCTGCATAAGGACTTCTACGCTCCAGCTGACTCCAAGCTCAACAGACATTCTCTAACAGGTTCAAAGCTCAACTGACTTCTCTAACTGTCATTCCTTTTAAAACTGAACATGCTAAACTGTCAGTCACATGATCGCAGCCCCTCCCACTGCTTCAGTACAAGGTAACTGCAAGCTACAAACAAGACATTCACTTCAGGTTACAAAATGACATACTAGTAAAACATTATTATAAAATAGACAAACATCACATGGAGGAGGCTTGAGACATTGCTTCCTCCAACACTATCTGTCTAGAGTGGGAGGACTGCAATCATTCTGGGCCAGGTCAAGCTAAGTTGTCCAGCTTGTACAAGTAAACGATAAGCAAGTAAAAGCAACATGCATATGTTTACCATACTTCTGAAACTTTGGGGCTAAACAGCATGGGTGGGTGATGAAATATATACATTATTTTTATTTGTATTTGTATCTCACTTTTTCTTTCTTTAAAATAAACACTTAAAATGGCTCACAATGAAAACAATACAATTTAAAACCTAAAACTGTGCAAACCTTAAAATAGAATTAATTATTTATTTATCGTGTCATCAGCAACCATACCATTGTGTTACAATTCTAACAGAACAAAACAAATACACAGATTAAAAAGAAGAAAAAAAAACACACACAGATTTTGCAAACTTGGTAGTTGGTTAAATGTCCTTTGACCAGTATCTGGCCACTTGGAGTGCCTCCGGTGTTGCCGCAAGAAGGTCCTCCATTGTACAGAATTAATTAATAACTCTATTAAAAATAAACAGCAACAATCCTTAAAACCAATTACAAACCTATTCTTAGCTAAAACCACAACACCTCCTGACTTGATCTTAAAAATCTCCTTCTTAGCCTGCCATCAGAAGGATAGGTGGAAGCGGGCCATTCTAGCTTCCTGGGGTTTGAGGGGCAGCCACCAAAAAGTCCCTGTTCTCTCTTCTCCCTATCAACCGAGCTTGTAATGGAGGTGGGGCTGAGAGAAAGTTCTCCCCTGAGGACCTCAGGGCCCGGGCAAGTTCATCACAGGGGATACAATCTGCCAAATAACCTGGACCTGAGTTGTATAGGGCTTTAAAGGTCATAACCAGCACTTTGAATTGTGCCTGGAAGAAAACTGGCACAGTTCATGGCAGGCTAGAAATACCTAGGTTTCCAAACAGCCATCAATCCTTTCTCATAGGTTCTTTCTTTCAACGGATGTCCCTGCAATTACTATATTTTCAATTTCTAAGATGTACCTTTTCCTTCATATAAACATCCCTAAAAGTGGGCGTTTCTTAGAAATACAGGTCTTTTTTTCTATATATAAAGCTTTTTTTCTGTCGGTGATACTAAAATTAGGGTTCACCTTACCATGGATAGCATCTTAGAATTGAAGAAATGCAGAACATATCCACACCATCTTTGAATCGCCATCTCACTCTTTCTTCCTTCTCCCACCAGGCAGCGGCACTTCCAAAAAGTTGGCAAAGAGGAACGCTGCAGCCAAGATGCTGGTGCGAATCCACAACGTGCCTCTGGACCCTCGAGAAGGCAGTGAGGCTGAAGTGGAGGAGGACCAGTTCTCTATTGTGAGTCTGGGCAGGGCAGGAGAGAGATCCACTCCGTAGGACCAGTCTGGGTGCCTTAGGTGGGCCTCTAAGAGGGGTGAATCAGACTCGACAAAGAATCCCACATTGGAAGTGGCTTCTAGACAGTGAGGCAGTACTCGGAGGCAAATGTTGTGATGCTGTAAGCAGTAGGCTCCCACACCGTCCTCCTTCCATAGGGATTTGAAGACTTGGATGTTTAAACAAGCCTTTGAAAATGTCTAGCCCCAATGGTCCACAGTTAGTGACACAGCACTGCACTTTCATCACATGCCCTTGTTCCTTAGCCAAAGTTTGCACGATCCCATTCCCTTGTCTTGTTTATAGTTTGGCCATGTCTTATGGCAGTTGTCACCATAGGTTAATGGACATTGTTCTGAGTTTTAAAGTGTTGTTTTTATATGCTACTAGCTGTCCCCTGCCACACGTTGAATGTGTATATGTGTTTTGCATGTGTGTATATGAGTGTGTGTATGTTTGTGTATATGTGTGTTTGTGTATGTATGTGGTTTGTGCATGCGTTGTAATGTAATTTTTTGTTTTTTGGCTTTTTAAGTCCCTTCTGCTGTGTTTTTCAGTGTTTTTATGACTGATGGTCACTTGTTGGCCTGATAGGTGTATTGTGTCCAAATTTTGTGTCAATTCATCCAGTGGTTTTTAAGTTATGTTAATCCCACAAACGAACATTACATTTTTATGTATATAGATTGGTTTTACCTTTTTGGATTGTACTGGATGATGATGATGATGATGATGTGTCAAACCTAAGACTGTGGGCCAAATCTGTACTTCCATGTCATTTTATGTGGCTCTCCAGATGCTGGGCTACAACTTCTGTATTCCTCGTTATTAGATATTATGGCTAGAGCTGGTGGGAGTTGTGACACAATGACATCTGGAAAGCTGCAGTTTTGTCTGTTTAGTCAGGAGAGTGGGGTTTGCATTTAGATACAAGTCTTGTGGATATGATGTCTGGCTTTATAATGTCCTCTAACCCTTTCCAAACCTCAGAGCCATAAGTGTGATTGGGTTGCAATTCCTATTATTGGAGCCCCTGGTGGCACAGGGGGTTAAACCCCTGTGCAGGCAGGACTGAAGACCGACAAGTCGCAGGTTCAAATCCGGGGAGAGGCGAATGAGCTCCCTCTATCAGCTCCAGCTCCTCATGCGGGGACATGAGAGAAGCCTCCCACAAGGATGATAAAAACATCAATTCATCCAGGCGTCCCCTTGGCAGCGTCCTTCAGACGGCCAATTCTCTCACACCAGAAGCGACTTGCAGTTTCTCAAGTCGCTCCTGACATGACAAAAAAAAAAAAAACCTGTTATTTCCAGTTTGCATGGCAGATAATCAAAAGTGATGGGAGTTGTCATTTAGTAGCATCTGAGCACCTGAACTGGGTAAAAAGTAAACAGCACTGACGGTTATGTTTAAAAAAAGATAGTTGGCCCTCTGTTTCCATGGATTTTTTCTCTATGGATTCAGCAGCCCTTTGAAGGTAACCATAAAGCTGATGTGGCCCTCAAGACAGCCCTGCTTTAAGAAAGCATGTCCAAAGTGTCCTGTGCAAGCCTCCATCCTAGTCATTGTGAGGTCAGTGGTCAAGGTTCTGTGCTCTCTGCCCTAATTCTGAAGCATTATCTGGTTTCTAGGCGACAAAGTCTCCTGACTTCAGCAAGAACCAGCCCAGCTGTACTGCAGTCAGGCATGTTCCACAGATCAACCAGCCATCCAGAGCTATATAGAGCAGGTCTGCACCAACCAAACCTAAGGGTTTAAAGACCCCGAACTGTGATGCTCATGAATTAATTTGTGTATATCTATATATTCACCAATAGGCCCCCTGGTGGCGGTGGGTTAAACTACTGAGCTGCTGAACTTGCTGACCAAAAGGTCGGCAGTTTACATCCAGGGAGCAGAGTGAGCTTCCACTGTTAGCCCCAGCTTCTGCCAACCTAGCAGTTTGAAAACATTCAAATGTGAGTAGATCAATAGGTACTGCTTCTGTGGGAAAGTAACAGCGCTCCATGCAGTCATGCCAGCAACATGACCTTGGAGGTGTCTACGGACAACGGCGGCTCTTCGGCTTAGGAATGGAGATGAGTTCTCAACCTGTGGGTCCCCAGATGTTTTGGCCTTCAACTCCCAGAAATCCTAACAGCTGGTAAACTGGCTGGGATTTCTGGGAGTTGTAGGCCAAAACACCTGGGGACCCACAGGTTGAGAACCACTGGGCTGGAAGTTCCTAATAAAAGTAGCAGCAAGGAAGGTTTTGAGACAGGAAATTGGAGTAATAATAATAATAATAATTATTATTATTATTATTATTATTATTATAAAATAATATTATCTTCCTGAAAGGACTCGGGGCGACTTACAAAGGGACAAGCCCAGAGAGCAGAGAGTTAAAAACATTACACAATAAGATAAAATCAAAACAAAACCAAACCAAATAAAAACATATCACAATAAAACATAACATAAGAAGGAAGGGGGATGCTGAGGCAATAGAGAGGCAAGACTTGGGAGACTACAAAGAACAGGAGATTCTCCAAATCTTGATGGGCAGGATGGACCCTCTTGAGGGCAAAATGAGTAGAATCAATGGAGGTATGATAACCTTGTTTCAGATTAATGGTACACATCAGAGCTCACTTGGTCGGGAAGACTTAGAAACTCAATGCTCTCTGAACCACCAAACACAAAGTGGGTTAATCACCCTACTGAGATAAACTTTAAGCGCCAGGCTTTCTAAGAATAGTTTAGACATCACAAGATGGGTTTTAAACAAGAGGCAGTGGCAATTGATTTGGAAAATCCAATTTAACCATTGTTGGAGCCCAGGAGGCAAGCGGTTTGCCCCAGAAACAGGAATCTGTAATGATAGCGAATTCACCTACCCACATCCTTTTGAAATGTCATTGCCTGATGGAAAAGGGAACACAAAGGGCACAAGGATGTTAATAGAAAGCAGTACGATGAAGAGAAGGGTGGTAGATGGATAATTCTCCACTGAGTAATTCTGTCACTAGCCGTAGAGTCTAGAACTCCTTCTGGTTGCATTGGCAATTTATTTAGGGACCCAAAACAAGGCTAGGATCTATGTGGGTCCTTGTCTTGATGTAGGAAAGCTACACAAAACCTTGGAAGAGAGGCATTTTTATAGCACCCCCAGATGCCCTGAGTATCTGCCCAAAAGAGCTGGGAAATCCTCCACAACCAAATTCTGGGAGTGGATGAAAAGCAAGTGATGTGAGCAGATAGGAGCTGCAGTTACTTGGCATCTTTCAATACCTGCTAATGGACGTCTATGGATTTGTGTGCCCATGACAGGGAGTCTTGTAAGAGCCCCAAATAGAATGCTTTGGACTGATTGTGTCATAGGGTTGCACTATAAATTTATTTATTAATTAATTAACAGCAGTTATTTTCTGCCCTTCTCACCCTGAAGGGGACTCCGGAGAGAACACAGAACACATACACGGCAAACATTCAATGTTGTTAAACAGACAAAACAGACAGCAGATAAAGGCATCCCCCCAATCTTTGATGTCCTGGAGGTTGTACTCAATTTTGGCCACAGGAGGGTGCTGTCACTCCATGCTCTATGCTAAAAAGCCTTGATCACAAACTTCCTCCGATTGCCGGCATTTTTCTGGTATTTCCTTTATGGTGCTATTCAATTCCTTCCCACTTAAGTGGTGCCTAATTTCTCTACTCAGATATCACAGTTGTTTTCAAACTGCTTAGGTCAGTGGTTCTCAACCTGTGTGTCCCCAGGTGTTTTGACCTACACCTCCAAGAAATCCCAGCCAGTTTACCAGCTGTTTTGGATTTCTGGGAGTTGAAGACCAAAACATCTGGGGACCCACAGGTTGAGAACCACTGGCTTAGGTGGACAGTAAGCTGGGCTGAAGTTCGGGTGCTTACTCTGGCCTCAGCTTCGAACTGGCAACCTTTTATTCGAAAGATCTATTGCTGCTGGCGATTAACCAGCTGTGCTAAAGCCCGGTTGTTCTATCTTGGATAAAGATACTTTGGGACTGAACTCCATTTCCAATCAAAGTTGTTGATAGGCCACTTAAAAAATATCCTTGTGGGAAATTGGTTCCAGTAATGATATTTTAGGGAAGGTCTTTGTGTTTATCTTGAGAGTTTGAGATGGGAGCCTTAGCAGAACTTGGGGACTTTGGCCTGCAAAGCATATATGTAAGTGGTTCTCAACCTGGGGTCCCCAGATGTTTTTGGCCTCCAACTCCCAGAAATCCTAACAGCTGGTAAACTGGCTAGGATTTCTGGGAGCTGTAGGCCAAAAACATCTGGGGACCCCAGGTTGAGAACCACTAATATATGTGTTCCATCAGTGAGCTATGGACCTGCCCTTGGAACAAGGTGCAGGGTTGAGAGCGGGTATTACTTAAACTAAAGTAACTTTGACGGAAATAGCGATTTTTTGAAGTACTGATCTGGGAGGTGTCATTTGCCTTCCTGTGGTTGTTTGAAAATGAATCCAGTCTTCCCGGTTCTCTTTACCCAATCTCTCCCCCTCATTCCGCTTCTCAGACCGCAGGAAACAAAATGGATGGCGTGAAAGGGCGAGGGTCCGGCTGCACCTGGGACTCTTTGCGCAACTCAGCTGGAGAAAAGATTTTGCACCTGAAGAGCAATCCCCTTGGGGTGCTGAATGCTGGTTTCTGCAGCCTCTTGGAGGAGCTCTCGGAAGAGCAGAGTTTTGACATCAGCTACCTCGATATTGGTAAGGGATCTTGAAGCACAGACCTAAAGAGGATGGGGCAGTCCTTTTGCATCTCTGAGAGTCATGGGCTCTTCTTCATTGGCAATTTTACATACAAGTTAGATGACAAACGGGCTTGGATGGTCTGGCAAGTACATGTTACGAATGTGATCGCTTGCTTGGGCCACCCACCCCTGATCTCATCTGAAAATCTCCCTTGCCTGTGTCTTCTCCCTTTAAATATGTGAATTTATGTTTCTCAGTTTGCTAACTGAGATCGATGTCTCTTGATTCTCCCCACAGATGAGATGAGCCTGAGTGGGCTGTATCAGTGCTTGGTGGAACTCTCTACGCAGCCGACCACCGTGTGCCACGGCTCAGCCACCTCTCGCCATGCGGCCCGGGCGGATGCTGCCCGCAATGCCCTTCAATACCTCAAAATCATGGCAGGGGGCAAATGAGCCTCCCGCGAATAGCACTGATGACTCTTGGCAGCTGGGGATTCCCAAACACTTGAGATCCCCCTAATTCTTTCTTTCCCCCTTCCTGCCTTCTAAGGAGAGGGCTTCCTTTCCTTGCTATGAATTGGCAGCAAGGTGGGGAGACCGCTGGCAGGGTCTGCAAGAGGAAAAGCTCCCAAGTTCTGATGGGTTGTTATTTTCAGCAGGAATCAAGACTTGGAGGGAGCTGGTTTGTCCACAGCAGACAAGAGGTTGATGGCTCTGACTGGTCTTGAGGGCTAGTTGCTGGTACTGCCATCCGGAAACCTTGGTTTTTCCCCTCCTCCTCTTCCTCCTCCGTGGCTCACATGAGGCCACCCTGGTTCTTCTTGGTCATGATGGTGGAACCAAACATTAATTCTGCTATGGCTGGGAGGATGCAATAAATTGGATTTTTTAAAGGAGGTCTCCTTTTTAAACTGGGCAATTCAGATAATTACTATTCATACGCAGATCCCTGGAATTGTACTACTTTCAGTTCTGTTCCTTCAGTTAAAGACCTGCAGGCATATTATCTTTTGTTGTTGTTCATTTGTTCAGTCATTTCTGACTCTTCGTGACCTCTTGGACCAGTCCACGCCAGAGCTCCCTGTCGGTCGTCACCACCCTCAGCTCCTTCAAGGTCAATCCAGTCACTTCAAGGATCCCATCCATCCATCTTGCCCTCTTCCTTTTTCCTTCCATTTTCCCCAGCATCATTGTCTTCTCTAAGCTTTCCTTTCTTCTCATGATGACATATTATCTACATTATTTATATTCCTCCCTTCTCACCCCAAAGGGGACTCAAGGTGGATCACTGAACACATATATGGTAAACATTCAATGCTGATTATGCAATGACAAGATAGACAATAAGATAGACAACCTACAACCCTATGTTGTTGGTTTTTCGGGCTATATGACCTTGTTCTAGAAGCATTCTCTCCTGACATTTATGGCATCCTCAGAGATTGTGAGATCTGGCCATATAGAATATAGCCATATAGCCCGAAAAACCTACAACAACCCAATGATTCCAGCCATGAAAGCCAATAGATAGAGGTATATTTAGGCTTTTTTCTCATCATTCGGCATCTTTTGGAGGCTGTGCTCGGTTCCGGCCACAGGGGGGTGCGGTCGCTCCATCTTGTCCAAGAGCTTTCTTTGTTCGTAAACTTCCCTCTGAAACACCGTGCCCAAAACTTCCCTGTTCCTATTCATCTACTCACATTGCTGTTTTCGATCTGCTAGGTGGGCAGGGAGCTGGGCTGAAGGCCAGGAGCTCACCCAGACTTGGCTTTGAACTGTCAGCTTTTCGGTTGGCGCAATTTACTGCAGCTGCAGCTGATGATTAACCTTCTGTGCTAAAGCTGGCCCAAGTGAGCATAAGCAATCATTTTCTTTAGACTTCTTGACCCTTTTTTGCTGCAGTTTGATGGGATTATCTAGTTAAGTGCTGAATTCTATAAAATGCCCCTAAAAATGCACTACTAGAATGAAAAAAAGAAAGTCCTATATTTTCCTACCTGTTGCCATGCTGATTTTCTATGCACTGAAAGTCTCATGCATGGAACTGTATGTATTGCTCGTTCATCTCATGTACTGGAGCTTTTCCTGACCTTCGAGACTACTGCAACTCCACCTTTATGTAGTTTTACTTATCCAAAGCTCCTATTGCTTACACTTTCATGAAACTTTCTGTTAGGGACAACAACTAAATAAAGCCTCACGCAAAGAGGCAGTACACTCTGAATACCAGTCTCAAGGTAAAAGGGACTATGTTGGCCTTACACCATTGTCTCTATTTGCCAGGAAAATTTTGGTTATCCCCCAGTGGCACAAGGGGTTAAAACGATTGTGTGAGCAGGGCTGTTGACTGACAGGTTGCCAGTTCGAATCCAAAGAGTAAAAACATCCAGGTGTCCCCTGGGCACCATGCTTGCAGACAGCCAATTCTCTCACACCAGAAGTGACTTGTAGTTTCTCAAGTCACTCCCAACACACACACAAAATGCCAGGAACATTTTGTGTAGTCACACTTGGGACAAGGTACTGAGCAAGGTGAAGACAAGCAGCAATTACCGGCTGAGTGTAACACAAATTCCAGAGATGATTGATCTTTCTAGAAAGTATCAGTCCTTTCAACACAACATTCGGTGCTGTGCGATAATCCCTATTTCTTCTCCATCTATGATGTAGTTGGTTCTGTAAGCTATATGGTGTGAAGGAGCTAGGTTGTGTCTGCACAGAGCTCTATGACATTGACTGTTTTTTCCCTTCTTTGTTGTCCAGTGGAAAAGTAAAACAATATAATTCAGTGTCACAAGCTGTGGCATTGTTGGACTGTTAGAGAGATTAGAACAGTAGTTCTCAACCTTCCTAATGCCACAACTCCATAATTCAGTTACTCATGTTGTAGTGACCTCCGCACCATAACATTATTTTCATTGCTAATTCATAACTAATTTTGCTACTGTTATGAATCGTAATGTAAATATCTGATAAGCAGGATGTATTTCCATCCACTGGACCAAATTTGGCGCAAATACCCGATACGTCCACATTTGAATACTGGTGGGGTTCGAGGGGGAGGGGATTGATTTTGTCATTTGGGAGTTGTAGTTACTGGGATTTATAGTTCACCTACAATCAGAGAGCATTCTGAACTCCACCAATAATTGAATGGAACCAGACTTGGCACACAGAACTCCCATGACCAACAGAAAATACTGGAAGGGTTTGGTGCGCATTGACCTTGAGTTTTGGAGTTGTAGTTCACCTACACCCAGAGAGCACTGTGGACTTGGGAGTTGTAGTTCACCTACATCCAGAGAACACAATGGATTCAATGATAGATCTGGACCAAACTTGGCACGAATACTCAATAGATCTAAATATGAACACTGGTGGAGTTTGAGGAACATAGACTTTAACATTTGGGAGTTGTAGTTGCTGTGATTTATATTTCATCTACAATCAAAGAGCGTTCTGAATTCCACCAACAATTGAATGGAACCAGACTTGGCACACAGAACTCCGCTGACCAACAGAATATACTGCAGGCATGGGGAACCTTCGGCTCTCCAGGTGTGGTGGACTTCAACTCCCACAATTCCTTGAGGCCAAGGTAAGCCTTTGGGGTGAATGCCGAGCCTCAAGGAATTGTGGGAGTTGAAGTCCACCACACCTGGAGAGCCGAAGGTTCCTGACCCCTGATATACTGGAAGGGTTTGGTGGGCATTGACCTTGAATTTTGCAGTTGAAGTTTGTCTACATCCAGAGAGCACTGTGGAGTCAATGATGGATCTGGACCAAACTTGGCACAAATACTCAATATGCCCAAGTGTGAACACTGGTGGAGTTTGAGGAAAATAGACCTTGACATTTGGGAGTTGTAGTTGTTGGGATTTATAGTTCACCTACAACCAAAGAGCATTCTGAACTCCACCAACAATAGAACTGGGTCATAATTTCTTCATCTTTTTTTCCTGGTGATGTAACCAAACTTTAAGAAACACACATATACATTTTATTCATGTACAGATTTCTCTTTACCGTACACAACTCTTGTTCGCTTTCCTCCCATTTAATTAGCTAAGATGATGGGAGATGTCGTTCAAGCCATTTTAGAGGGCACCATGCTGCCTGCCCCATAGAGTTTACATAGCAAAGGGACTGCGGAGCTTTCCAAGATGTGATAGTGTTTATTTATGACCATTAACAATTAGCAAAGCACAAGGCCCAAACAAGAGCGCTAGCTGCCCAGTTAATTCACAGTGACAACAGAAACAGGAGTGGAAGGGGCAGGAGAAGACAGAATCCACTGAGCAATAGTTCTGGGCTGGGATTGGTTTTGGGGGTTTATTTTCAGGTGTGGGGTTGGCATTGTACTTTCTAGCTTCATTTCTTGCCAAAGCGTTGTGGAACTGCCATGCTCAGAAACTGAGGCGCATTGGAATCCCATGCCCGAGGGTTCATTCGGATACTGCTGGGACCGGACCGGGCATCACGGCCAAACCTAGAGAGAGTCAGAACACAATGTGAACATTTCAGGTGCTGTAGTAACATCTTTGGTGCTTGAAGATAAGCCCTGCCTGTTCCCTGTGCCACCTCCTAATATTCATTCAGGCCCTCTGCCTTGTCCCCAATCCACATCCCCTGCTTATTTCAGATGCCTGGAGAGAAGCAAGAATAGAATCCTAGAGTTGGAAGAGATCTTGTGGGCCATCTAGTCCAACCCCCTGCCAAGAAGCAGGAAAATAACATTCCAAGCACCCCTGACAGATGGCCATTCTGCCTCTGCTTAAAAGCCTCCAAAGAAGGAGCCTCCACCACATTCCGGGGCAGAGAGTTCCACTGCTGAAGAGCTCTCAAAGTCGGGAAGTTCTTCCTCATGTTCAGGTGGAATCCCCTTACCTGTAGTTTGAAGCCACTGTTCCACGTCCTAGTCTCCAGGGCAGCAGAAAATAAGCTTGCTCCCTCCTCCCTATGACTTCCCCTCACATATTTATACATGGCCTTCATCATGTCTCATCTCAGCCTTCTCTTTTGCAAGCTAAACATGCCCAGCTCTTTAAGCCGCTCCTCATAGGACTTGCTCTCCAAATCCTTGATCATTTTAGTCGCCCTCCTCTGGACACTTTCCAGTTTGTTGACATCTCTCTTCAACTGTGGTGCCCAGAATTGGACACAGTGTGATTCCAGGTGTGGTCTGACCAAGACAGAATAGAGGGGCAGCATGACCTCCCTAGATCTAGACACTATATTCCTATTTATGAAGGCCAAAATCCCATTGGCCTTTTTAGCTGCTGCATAACATTGTTGGTCATGTTTAACTTGTCCACAAGGACTCCACGATCTTTTTCACACGTACTGCTATCAAGCCAGGTTCCCCCCATTCTGTATCTTTGCATTAAATTGTGCCCTCTTCTTCCACTCATCCCAAGGAGAACCAATGAAATGCCTTGCTAGATCATGCATGGTTCATTGAATTCATCACCCTGTCTCCCAAGACTGGCCAGTAAGATGGAGCTGGGAAGCTCCAAACAGAATGACAGAGACGTTTGTCCCTAGGACCTAGTGTGCATTTGTGAGTTTTTAATTAGCAAAGCCAGCCCAAGAGTTTTCAAAACCCGAGGCCAAGAAAAGATGGTACTCCCACCCTCTCACCCCGCAAGCATCCCAGGGATCCTGGCAAATTGTAATCAATACATTTTTAGGAATTTGAAAAAATAAAATTGAATAAATGAAAATTCTATTGCTTGGATTGCAGGCATTGCATTGCATTTGGCTGGCAACATTCAAATGTTTTAACATCTGGCATCCTCAAACTGCAGTCCTCCAGCTGTTTGGGCCTCTAATTCCTAGAATTTCCGACTATTGAACGAGCTGGCTAGGGCTTCTGGGAGTCGGTGGCCAAAGCTGGAGGGCCACAGTTTGACGGTGCCTTCTTAATATGATGTACATCAGCATAAAAATAAATCACTGGGTGTGTGCCTTCCTCTTCCCCTCTTTTGATTCCATAGCACTGGAAGGAAAAATGAGCCAGGATTTAGTTTTGCCAAGATTCCTGTTCAATGCTAACCAGGAATAGGGCTCGAAATAAACTAGTCAATTGCTAATAATAATAATAATAATAATAATAATAATAATAATAATAGTCTTTATTTATACCTCACCACCATCTCCCCAAGAGACTCAGGGCAGCTAACATGAGGCCAAGCCCAACAATTACAATAAAGCAAAAAAAAAAAATTACAATAATACATCAAATAAAAATATAATAAAATATAACAAAAGAAAAATACAAGATAAACACATGATATAATATGAAATAACAATAAATTGAACAGAGTGGGCAGGGCCAATTGCAAAGGATAAAAATTTTAAAAACCCAAGGTGAGATGAGAAGTGTAGTGTATCTGGAAGGAGGTTCAGGTGGGACAAGCAATGGGCAACGGACAAGCTAACACAGCTTGTATGTTGCCCATTGCTTGTCCCACCTGAACTTCTTTCCAGTCCAAGTACTTGTGAAAATTTGAAGTATCATAGCCGACTTGCTAACCAAGCCAGAATTTACTTCAAATCACAGTTTGCAGTTCACATGGAATGAAAAAAACAACAAAAAAAAACAGAAAATAAAGTGAAATTGAATTCCAATTTACTCCTTCCAGGAGGAGAGAGGAAAAGCATTTTTGTCCTCGATGTTTTTCTTGGGTTTCTTTTTGTTTCTCTAAATCAGGGATAATTTACAAGGATCCAGAAACTAATTTTGCTCTTCCCACGGAGGTGAGGAGGCCATGAAGGGTGATAGCACTGATGGCAATTGGGTGGTGAAATCCATTGTGGGTGTTAATCCAAAGTTAAAAGAGCCACCCAAGTTGCTCACACCTACCACCCAAGTACGTTCAGCACCTTGGAAGTTCAGACTAAAGTTGTAGTGGATTCCTTGCACCACTAACCTAATAACAAAATATTGAAGTGGAATAGGACTATTTGGGGAAACTCTTTTCTCTTCCTATTACATATGTCCAAGTATATATTTCTTCATCCTGCCCTCTCCCATTGCTCCATATATGTCTTCCTTACCTTTGGGGCTGGAACAGGAAGGATGGGCTGCGCCCAGGTCTCTGCATGGCATGGAGGAAAGAGCGGAGCAAGTTACTCAATGAATGCTCCTCAAGTGGGCTCTGGACAGCATGGTCCTCATTTTCTTGCTGCTGGAGAGAAAAATGTTCAATAGCCCAAGTTGGTGGGGGTGGGCAACATATAAAGTCAAGGCATTCGTGAGAGCATGAGATGTTTACACCAAGATTAGGAACAAAGTTTAATTGTTTCTCCCCTTGTTGAATGATTCTGGGAATTGCAGGCTAAAATAAGTAATTTCTCTCAGCTATGGGCTAGTTTAAAAGCCCTCTCTGTCGCGATGGATCAAAAATGGCAACAGCCAATGTGGATTTCATGTAAAGAGCAGAAGGAGAAGGAAGTGGTCTTGCGGCTTTTCAGCTTCAGATGATGGCTTGGAAATCTATGACTCTCCAGATATGCCTAGACAATTGTACCCACTGGACTGAGCTAGCATTGTCGGTTATAAAACATGATGGGAATGGCAGGCCAATAGCTTTTGAAATTCTTCACCTCTGCTTTGGACTGTAATGCTTTGAGCAAGGTCCTCTTTTTTAAAGACCTTCTTGTGATGGACAGCGTCAACAACTAAGACATCTAGGTCCTACTTGCTTGGTCTGTGCATTTATTATTTACTAGCTGTACCTGCCACGCGTTGCTGTGGCCAACCTTCCCTCCCTCTTTCTCTTCTTTCTTTCTCTCCTTCCTTCATTTCCTCTTTTCTTCCTTCCTCCCTTTTTTTTCTTTCCTTCTCTCCTTCCTTCCTTCCTTCTCTTCCCTTCCTTCTTTCCCTTCCTCTTTCTCCCCTTTCTTCCTTCTCTACCTATTCTTGGACTGCAACTCCCAGCAGTCCTCCTGGTCCATCTCTCTCTCTCTCTCTCTCTCTCTCTCTCTCTCTCTCTCTACCTACCTACCTACCTACCTACCTATCTTTATCTAATCTATCTATCTGGAGGATTGCTGGGAGTTGCTGTCTAGGAATAGGAAATTGGAAATATGCAGGGATTGGGATGCTCTCAAAGAAATCCAAGGAGAAGAAAGCTTAGAGCTTGGAAGTAGTGCATTTTGATCATCCTCCTCTCCTAAAAGACCTGGTCTAGGGGCAGGGGCGGCCCTCAGTAATTTTCAACAGTAAGTAAATAGTATCCCCCCCCCCCGCCCCAACCAATCACTGATATATATTTTCATTTCATCGTGGGAGTTCTGTGTGCCATATTTGGTTCAATTCCATCAGTGATGGAGTTCAGAATGCTTTTTGATTGTAGGTGAACTATACATCCCAGTAACTACAACTCGCATATGTCAAGGTCTATTTTCCCCCAAGAGTGCCTCAAGAGTGCCCCTGGGCAAAATCAACTATATTGAGAATGCCTACTTTGCGTAATGGTTGAGCCGCCCCTGTCTAGGGGATGCTGGGAGCTCTAGCCCAGAAGAGAGCGTGGATATGCTAGGGTTACTGTCGGCCCCACCTGTGTGTTTGTGAGAGAGAGACTGTGTGTGTAGGGTCTGGGTAAACTTGGCCTTAGCTCATGTTCTTGCGTGAGTCAATATTTCCATGGCAAAGCTTCTGTCACTGTGGAAATCTCATCAGTGGAAGATAACAACACCTACATGCGGGTCTGCAGAAACATATTTCCTTTGTGAAGACCAAGGTGGTGCTCCTCGTTCTCCCTTCCACCAAAAAGAGATTATTAACCTCGAAACTGGATCAACTTTGGGGCACTCTCCTTCACAGTTTAGCTTAGGCTGGGGGTTGAAGACAACAGGCTGCCTGTCATATAGAATCTACCATACAACCAAAGGGCTGCTGCTTTTAGTGTCTCCTTCACACCTTTTGTGATTCTGCCGCTGGCAGTGATTGCCTCACTTTGCTAAATGTTGAAGTTCCATGGAATCCTGAAGTACATATAAGAGTGTGGAATATTTTAATTTATGAACTAGTTTCAAAGCTGAAACATGAACCTTCATATATTTCTTCATCCATCGACAGCTTCTCAAAAACAGGAGCTGAAGAGCAGAGGCTGGGAATGGGTAACATCTCCAAAAGGTTCTCCGTAAATGACTGTATTTCTCAGATCCAGTGTTTGTGAGGGAAATTCAGTATAGAATGAGTAAGGACTTCCTCAAACAATATGATAACCTGGGAAGGGATCCTTGGGCGTCCATGTGTCCATTCAGTATTAAGTAACTCCCATTCCTTCAAGAAGCAAACACACAGTGAACTCACACCACTCCCGTTTTCTTCTACTGGAATTCATCCAATTCCATCTGCAGATAGAACCTATTCTCAGTTCCCAACATGATTTGATGCCCTTGAAGGTAAAATGCCACAGTTGGTGGTCATCTTAATCTCTTCAAAATCAAATCAGGCCAATACTACACTGCACTTGCTCGCTCACTCTCTTTCACATACACAAAGGAAAACATATTCCCCAGCCACTCAAAGTATACACCTGGAAATACTGAATTCTAAAAAGCATATTATGCTCATTACTGTATGTGATTTTGTGTTTATGTTTGCTTATTGTCTTGTGCTACCCATGGGGAGTTGGATAGCTGGCAGTGCTGCATGATTGTCTTATTTTTTTGGGCTTTAGTGAATCTTTGTTTATACAATGATTAACATTTTCCTTAAGAAAGAAATGAAAGACAAGATTGTTAAAGTACAGAATATTCTGCTGTGAACACATCTGGAGTATATTGCCATGTTACATAAAGCCACAGAATCCTAGAGTTGGAAGGGACCTCGTGGGTCATCCAGTCCAACCCCCTTTCAAGAAGCAGGAAAATCACATTCAAAGCTCCCCAGACAGATGGCTGTCCGGCCTCTGTTTAAAAGCCTAATCATGATGAACCAAGCAATCAACAGCTGTGATAAGGGATTCACAAGAATCTTCTACAAGGAGTAGTGGGGACATGTATTATCACCATGATGTGAGTCTACACTGCCATAAAGTTAAACTGCATTCTGAAACTACTTTACAGGCAGTCCCCAAGTTACGAATACTATAGGTTCAGTAGGTTTGTTCTTAAGTTGAATTTGTTTATAAGTTGAAACAGGTACATGTTTAGGTGTAACTCCAGCCAAATATCTATCTCTCCATCTATCTCTGTCTCCATCTATCTTTGGATGGCATAGGGAAGAGATAACACCCCTGTGGTGTTTGTTTTGCTATCTGTGCCCCTGTTCAGAAAATGTCACCTTACTTTCTGCTCTTGTGAAAATTAGATTTTGAAAACTTTGGCTTGTTGTTGAAACAAGGATTTGTGATAAAGCTTCAATGGAGATGTCTTTTCTCCATGATAACTCTTTCAGGAGTGAATTTCCCTTCAAAAGGATAGATTTCTCTCACCTCCAGTTATCTCATCCCTGTTCTTAACTATGAGTCAGATGTAAGTCAGATGTTTGTAACTCAGGGACTGCCTGTATATGGCAGTGTAGATTAATGAGTCTCCATAGAGTCACTATGGTGTAATAGTTTGAGTTTTGGACTGTGGCTCTGGAGACCAGCGTTTGAATTTCCACTCAGCCATGGGAATCAGCTGGGTGATCTTGGGCAAATTACACTCTCTCAGCTTCAGGAGATAAAGGCAAACCCCCTCTTAACAAATTTTGCCAAGAAAATTCTGTGATAGATTCACTTTAGTGTTGCCAAAAGTCATAAATAAGTTTTGTTATCATGTCAGAGGATAATTGGAGTTGCTTCTGGTGTGAGAAAATTGTCCGTCTGCAAGGACGTTGCTCAGGAAACATCCAGATGTTTTACCATGCTGTGGGAGGCTTCTCACATATCCCCGCATGGGAAGCTGGAGCTGACAGGCAGGAGCTCAACCCATCTCATGGATTTGAACCGCTGACCTTCAGGTATTCAGGTCAGTAGTTCAGCCAGCACAAGGGCACATAACAACAAGTAGAGTTGATGGAAGTAAGGGAAAAACTGAAATACCTTTCTCAGCTGAGCACTTCAGTCTTCTCCACCTCCCTCACTCTCTATTTGGAAAACATGCCTAGACTTTAGCAAATGGTTGGAGCCTCTGGTGGCACAGTGGGTTAAACTCCTGTGCAGCAGGACTGAAGACCGACAGGTCACAGGTTCGAATCCGGGGAGAGTGCAAATGAGCTCCCTCTGTCAGCTCCAGCTCCTCATGCGGGGACATGAGAGAAGCCTCCCATAAAGATGATAAAAACATCAAAACATCCGGGCATCCCCTGGGCAACGTCCTTGCAGACGGCCTATTCTCTCACACCAGAAGCGACTTGCAGTTTCTCAAGTTGCTCCTGACACAACAAAAAAAAACACACCAAAAAACAACAACAACAACAACAACAACAACAACAACAACAACAAATTGTTTGAATATGGAAAGCCACTGTGTACTGTGATGATTCCAGAGTTTTGTTCCACTCTGTTTCTATGCTAATTCATGTTTGCAGGTCTGTCGGTTTCCAAGAAAAAGCGTGGAAAGATCTGAACAAAGGAGCAGTTTTCCAGGGATTTAAAAGTGGAGACCTTCTTACCTATCCTTCAAGCATTAATTAGCTTGGCATAGCCTGCTCGAGAAAATGCATCTATGGAGGTCATCACCATAGTTGTTATTAATTTGCTACAGTACTCAGTATTTTTACTGAGTTCCTAAAAAATGCCAAAGGCATCAAACTTAACTTTTGCCTCCCTGCCAGAAAGAGTCAGTGGAGTTATATCTAAGAACAAGGTACCGATAATAGGTTTGGGGCTCCATTTTTACACCAGGAGATGAAATAGCAAACCCCACTTTCTGATATATAGCAAAAACAAAAACAGCAACAAAGTAAAGACATAATTACAAGGCATTTTAAAGTAATGCAAGTTGATCATCCTTTATCCAAAATGCTTAGGACCAGAAGAGTTCTGTATTCTAGATCATTTTTGGATATTGGAATACTTTCGTATTCATGAGACATCTTGGAGATGGGAACTAAGTCTAAAAATAAAATTAGTTTATGTTTCATAAACACCTGATATACCTAGCCTGAAGGTAATTTCATGCACAATATTTTTATCATGTTATGCATGAAACAAATGTTTGTGTACATTGAACCATCTGAAAGCAAAGGTGTCCCTATCCCAGCCTCC
This sequence comes from Anolis sagrei, assembly GCF_037176765.1. Lineage (NCBI taxonomy): Eukaryota > Metazoa > Chordata > Lepidosauria > Squamata > Anolidae > Anolis > Anolis sagrei. The sequence goes on along the minus strand of NC_090022.1, from coordinate 190,307,234 downwards.
CTGTGAGCAATTTGGGGGTATTTTGGATTTCAGAATTCCGGATGAGGGGCACCAGACCTGGCTTTTGAACTCCCAATGAAGGCAAGTAAATTCAGTGCATTTAATGTGAGCCACACCATCCCCACTGATCTGTTTTCATGCCTCTGCATATTATAGTAGATTAAAAAAATCAGAGTCCCCAAATACAGATCTTCTGCAATCCCAGATCAGTTGTGTTAAAGGTAAAGGTAAAGTTTTCCCCTGACATTAAGTCCAGACGTGTCCGACTCTGGCGGGTGGTGCTCATCTCCATTTCTAAGCCGAAGAGCCGGCGTTGTCGGTAGATACCTCCAAGGTCATGTGTCCAGTGTGACTGCATGGAGCATCGTTACCTTCCTGCAGAAGCAGTGCCTATTGATCTACTCACATTTGCATGTTTTCAAACTGTTAGGTTGACAGAATCTGGGGCTAACAGTGGAAGCTCATCCTGCTCCCTGGATTTGAACCGCTGACCTTTTGGTCAGCAAGTTCAGCAGCTCAATGGTTTAACTCACTGTGCCACCAGAAGGCCCCTATATTATGTTGTTAACCAATTATTCTAAGCTTTGTTGAGAGTGTTAGAGATTTTAATTTTAATCCCTTTTAATTTGGGGATCTTCTAGCAATTGGCAGGATTGTAAAAATTGCTAGTATATTGATAAATGTACATGTATTTATAGATCTGTACCAACTTCCTCTTTTTTAAAAAATGAAGAATCATTTTCAAAGCAATCCGAATACCAACATTTTATAGACAAGAGAAACTTCACTTGGGAAGTTTTGGAATAGAAAACAAATGCCTGATGATCATTCTTTTAAAATGCCCTAATAACGATTTGTTACCTTTTCAAGACACCTCGTATCTTCTCTTTCATCTGGTAGCTTCAAGGCATGGCCATTGTTGCTTGGGTTTGAACCTCACTTCGGTTAAATGTGTGACTGTGGGGTTGTCACTCTCTCTCGGCCTATCTACTTCACACAACAATGATGGGAATAAAATGGTGTGACACTGGAGTACACAACCATATATACATCACCTCAAACTGCTTAGAAGAAGGATAGTGTAAGACATGGTAGAACATGACAGATGGAATCAAAATAGACTTCACACTCAGCTTTGTCTCTTGTTATGTCTAAGGCCCCTTCCACATAGCTGGATAAAATCCCACATTATCTGCTTTGAACTGGAATATATGGCAGTGTGGACTCAGATAGCCCAGTTCAAAGCAGATATTGTGGGATTTTCTGCCTTGATATCCTGGGTTATATGGTTGTGTGGAAGGATCCTAAGACTGGTAGTGTGCAGAACAAAAAGAATAGCACACACAGAAACTTCACACGCAGAGTAAAAACTAGAGAGGGCTCCTTCACCTTTAATGGTGTAGTGGACAGAGTTTCAACAGAAGTTGCTTGAAGTGTAACCAAGTAACTAGACATACCTGCTGAAATTCCCTCTTCCACCCAACCTTCAAAGGCAGAGTAGCCCTGTCTACTTTTCCAATTGGCAACCCTATGACATACACACTCTCACTTGCACACGCACAGAGTGTGTGCCTTCAGTCCCAATTCTACTTACCACCCATTCTAGGAATCTCTCTGGATAAGCATTGGGTTCTTCAGCAAAGATCTCCCTGGACCCAAGTCCCTCTTCAAGACCTCGACCTAACTTCAGGCTGCCCGAGAACAAAGTCAGCACAAGCAAGAATCGGGGAGTGTCCATCTTTGAGGCCTGCTTTGCTCTCCTCTCCTCTCTTCTCCTCGGTCCCACTTCCCTCCTCTTGGCACTGCCTTTATATCTCCATGCTGGAGTTGGGGGACATGGGGTGGGATTGATGACAGTGGTGGGCAACCATTTGTAAGGCAACGCATGCGGCGTGCAGCCTGCGGCACTTCCCGTGATGAGCAGAGAGGGACCGCAGCGGTCCCTGACAGAGACGGCACAACCGTCGGCTGAGGCTGACTACACGGTTATTGCGGGGATAAATCCACTCAAATGGCTCTTTAAGTTCTGTTGAGACTTGGCAGCTAATTGCTTGTTTATCGCAGATTGTGGAGACTCCAGGGAAACCAAGGCCAGGCTTTTTGGACACCCGGCTACTCCTGGTCTCTCTCATGTGGCTGCCTTAAGTCAGCTTGGATTGATGGGTTTGGGACCCACACATTTGTCATGTGGCTCTCCACGCGGCTTTGCAAGCCCCAATCCCTGCGGCATTCCCTCTGACAAAGCAGGGAGCTCTTCCAGCTTAATGAAACCCATTTAACAAAAGACAGGATGTGAAAAGGAAGGTGTCATATGGAGGGTTTGACAGGCTGAAATGATGCAAGTGCATCTCCATTTTAGGATGCTGGAAGGCCAGTCAACGATGCTGATAATGTCTTCCTTCCATTTACAACACAGAAGGGATTGTATTGTCGAAGGCTTTCATGGCTGGAATCGCTGGGTTGTTGTAGGTTTTTCGGACTGTATGGCCATGTTTTAGAAGCATTCTCTCCTGATGTTTTGCCTGCATCTATGGCAGGCATCCTCTGAGGTTGTGAGGACTCACAACCTCTGACGATGCCTGCCATAGATGCAGGCGAAACGTCAGGAGAGAATGTAGTTCGGGTCCCACCTATCTCCGCCATCGCATCTCCTTCTGTGAACCAGCACGAACTCTAAGATCTTCTAGGGACGCCCTCCTCTCGGTCCCACCTCCGTCACAATTATGGTTGGTGGGGATGTTCATAACAGTAAATAATTAAATAAGTAAGTAAAGAACAACACTCAAAAACAGGGGAACTCCAGACAAGAAACAATTAAGGCCGGCTAATCACCTCCTAACAAAGGATTCCCCCAAGCAGTAAGAAGCCAAACCTTGAAACTGCTAGGCCATTCCATGCTAATCAAGGTGGCCAATTGCAACATTCACACTTGCTTCCATCAGACAAGAGTTCTTTCTCCCACCCTGAACATTTCACAGATAGATAAACCCCACTTGCCTAGTTTCCGACAGACCTCATGACCTCAGATGATGTCTGCCACAGATGTGGGCGAAACGTCAGGAGAGAATGCTTCTGGAACATGGCCATACAGCTTGGAAAAGTCAGTGATTCCAGCCATGAAAGCCTTCGACAGTACATTGTTTTATTTCTATTTTGCCCAGTCTTTGGCCAAGAGGAGAGGTAGGTAAGAAATAAAATTATTGATGATTTATTTATTTACTTAATTTATCGTGTCAGGAGCGAACCAAAACAGTTGTATTGCATTAAAAACAGACAAACAAACAAACAAAACACAAAGTCTGCAGATCTGGTATTCTATTAAATGTCCTTTGACCAGTATATGCCACTTGGAGTGCCTCTGGTGTTGCTGCAAGAAGGTCCTCCATTGTGCATGTGGCAGGGCTCAGGTTGCATTGCAGCAGGTGGTCAGTGGTTTGCTCTTCTCCACACTCGCATGTCACGGATTCCACTTTGTGACCCCATTTCTTAAGGTTGGCTCTGCATCTCGTGATGATGATGATGAAAGCTGGACAGTGAAGAAAAGTGATAGGAAGAACTCATTTGAGATATGGTATTGGAGACAAGTTCTGTGGATACTGTGGACTGCTTCCCAACATTGCCTTGTACTGTGGGCATATCATGGGATGGCAAAACTCATGGGAAAGGATGATAATGTTTGATGGTTGAAGGTGGTTCGAAAAGAGCCGACTGCTCTACAGGTGGAGTGACTTATGTTTGCAGGACCTGAGCAGTGCAGTTGATGATCTTGGAGGTCTCTCCTTCAGAGTTGCTGTAAGTCAAAGCTGACTTGATGGCAAACAGCAACTCATAACGTAGTGCAACTCGGAGTAGTTGCCGCAGCTGCTGATCATTTCAAAACAGGCCAGGGCAAATTAGTACTGTAGCTGGGTCCAAATGCGAGAAATTTAGTTGCTGTACTGCTGGCACCCTTGGTTCTTGAAATGCTCCTGAAGCAAAGGTAAGAAAATAAATAGCACCATCTGCTGACAGCTGAAAAGCAATACGCAGATGCAATTTGAGCAAGGCCGACTTTCCTTTCTTGAACTTCTCCATTTAAGAAAAGAGAGAGCAAGGAAGGGCTGACAAGGTGTTGGGAGAATTGGGCTGCACTGCCTGTGGGCCAGGAGAGAAAGCAAGACATCGATACAAATGGAGATATTAATTTCCACATCATGTTTTCTTCCTTGAGGCCAAGCAGGAACCATCTGATCAGCCCCTGATTGATGCTCCCAATAACAATCCGCTCGTCTCAGGCATTGCTAGTGTTTGGGGGAGGCGGAGAGCTGTCAGTGCAGATCTTGTCCATTTCTCAGTAATGCAGCTCCATCCAGAGGGAGGAGGCGATTAGTTTGCATCAGCATGAGAATAGGCTGCACTCTTAACACTTTTGCAGAAGCATACGAGAAGCTTGGCCTGTCATTAAACATCGAGAAAACCAAGGTCCTCTTCCAGCAGTCACCGGCCAATCGCTCTCCAATGCCAGAAATACAGCTTAATGGTGTAACATTAGAAAATGTTGAACATTTCCGCTACCTTGGCAGCCACTTCTCCACAAAAGTCAACATTGACACTGAAATTCAACACCGCCTGAGCTCTGCAAGTGCAGCATTTTTCCGAATGAAGCAGAGAGTGTTTGAGGACCGGGACATCCGCAGGGCTACCAAGGTGCTTGTTTATAAAGCTATTGTCCTCTCAACCCTGCTATATGCCTGTGAAACGTGGACTGTCTACAGACGTCACATGTAACTCCTGGAACGATTCCATCAGCACTTCCTCCGAAAAATCCTGCAAATCTCTTGGGAAGACAACCGGACAAATGTCAGCGTGCTGGAAGAAGCAAAGACCACCAGCATTGAAATGATGTTGCTCCGCCATCAACTCCGCTGCACTGGCCATGTTGTCCGGATGCCCGACCACTGTCTCCCAAAGCAGTTGCTCTACTCCGAATTCAAGAACAGAAAACAGAATGTTGGAGGACAGCAAAAGAGATTTAAAGATGGGCTCAAAGCCAACCTTAAAAATTCTGACATAGACACTGAGAACTGGGAAGCCCTGGCCCTTGAGCGCTCCAGTTGGAGGTCAGCTGTGACCAGCAGTGCTGCAGAATTTGAAGAGGCATAAATGGAGAGCGAAAGAAAGAAACGTGCCAAGAGGAAGGCATGCCAGGCCAACCCTAACTGGGACCACCTTCCACCTGGCAGCTGATACCCTCACTGGGGGAGAAGATGCAGATCAAGAATTGGGCTCCATAGTCACTAGGCCTGGGTAACAACGGAAAAATTTGTTTCTAAAATCGATTCGTTTTTTGGGGGTTTTTGCGTTTCGTTATTTAAAATAATTACAAAATTTTCCTTTTAAAAAGTTCGATATTTACGAAATTTCGTAAATGTGAAAAAAATTACAAAACATTAACGAATCGATTTCCGAAACAATAACGAATCGATTCGTTAATGGCGGACGCGACCGCAAAATACGCTAAAAAACCTCCAAAAACTTCTGAAGCTTCCCTCTCCCTCTGTTGTTGACTGTTGGTGTGATATTATAATTTTTTTTCACTAATTAAACAAAAAACAACCATAAAACTTGCCCCAGACATGCGGAAATAATAACGAAACGACCTCAAAACAATAACGAAACGAATACAATAACGAAATACGAAGCATTTACAAAACGTATTTAAAAATTCATTTTTTAAAAAAATTGCTCCAGAATGGTTCGTTATCGTTTTGTAATTAAAAAAATTAACGAATTATTAACGAATTACGAATTAACGAAACGAAACCGCCCAGCCCTAATAGTCACCTACGGACCCACCGCCAGGATACTACACTTGGAGGACCATTATCCTTGGACTACGAGGGATCGCCTAAGAAAGTAAGCTCTCCTTAAGCTATAGAAAGCCAAACCCTGTTCCTGCCACAGACAGACAGGATCCTTTATGGTGGGGGGTCCACTGGTGTCCTAGTCTCCAGAGTAGCAGGAAACAAGTTTGCCCCCTCCTCAATGTGACATCCTTCCAAATATTTAAACATGGCTTTCGTGTCTTATTCTTCTCTGCTGTAGGCTAAACAGATCCAGCTCCCTCAACTATTCCGCAGAGGGCATGGTCTCCAAACCTTTGATCGTTTATGTCACCCTCCTCTGGACACATTGCATTTTGCCAATATCCCCCTTGAATTGGCACGGGTCACAGAACGGGTCACAGTGTTATTCTAGGTGAGCTCTTCCCAAAGCAGCCTTGAGGGGCACCATGACTGCCCTCCATCTATAGCAGTGGTTCTCAACCTTCCTAATGTTGTGACCCCTCATGTTGTGGTGACCCCCAAACATAAAATTATTTTTGTTGCTGCTTCAAAACTGTAATGTTGCTACTGTTATGAATCGTAATGTAAATATCTGATATGCAGGATGCGTTTTCTTTCGCTGGACCAAATTTGGCACAAATACCCGATATGCCCAAATTTGAATACTGGGATATTGATTTTGTCATTTGGGAGTTGTAGTTGCTGGGATTTATAGTTCATGTACAATCAAAGAGCATTCTGAACTCCACCAATGATGAAACTGAACCAAACTTGGCACACAGAACTCCAATGACCAACAGAAAATAGTGGAAGGCTTTGGGGGCATTGACCTTGAGTTTTGGAGTTGTAGTTCACCAGAGGGCACTATGGACTCAAACAATGATGGATCTGGACCAAACTTGGCATGAATACTCAACATGCCCAAAAGTGAACACTGGTGGAGTTTGGGTGTTGCACCTAACTGCAAACCAATTTCCTATGTAAGCCGAGCAGTTTAGCAACTTAATATTCTTCTTATGCTTATGCCTCCTTCAGGGTGAGCTCCTGTTTGTCAGCTCCAGCTTCTCATGTGGGGACATGAGAGAAGCCTGCTGCAGGATGGTAAAACATTTGGGCGTCTCCTGGGCAACATCCTTGCAGATGACCAATTTTCACACACCAGAAGTGACTTACAGTTATCTCAAGTCACTCCTGCCACACACACACAAAACCCGACAATCCTGATTATTTTTCTCTCATCTAGCTGGTTCAGTTGGTTTTGAAATGCTTCCAGTTTCTCTTCTCCTTGTACTTTCCCTCCCCTTTTGTCCTCAGCCTACTTCAGCTTTAAGAGTAGTTTTAAATTCAAGTATATTCAATAAACTCAATGGAAAAAAGAGGAGAGAAAAGGAGAATCTCCCTTCCCATTAGGCTCTGGCAAAAGCAAACTCTTGCCGCCTCTTCTTGCTTGTCTGCTCTTCTTCATTAGTAGCTTTTAACATCTTGATCACACTCTCATGTTGGTTTTCATCTGTAAAATGATGGAGCGTGAGACAGCAGAGACTGAAGCGTGAAGCAAAAGTGACAACTGCACAGAGACAATGTGGATCTCTTGATTGATTGATCAATTGATCTATCAGCCTGACATTCTGGAACACTCTTAGGAAGACAGTGCTGTCACTGGGCCACAATGTAGGTGTTTCTGTTTTGCAGTTTTTTAGTTAGTCCCCAAATGAGCAAAATAGAGAAATCCAAAGAAATAAGTTTGGAGCTCTGATGGGGAGCTGTTCCGGAATGATGAGTAGAGCAATGCTGCCACCAAGCGGTTGAATGGAGGAAGTGCGGATTAAGCTAGAGTTGCTAAAAACAAAGTCTCTGCTAGATTTGAAGGAGCAGCTTAGTTTTTTTAAAAAATCGTGTCAAGAGCAACTTGAGAAACTGCAAGTCACTTCTGGTGTGAGAAAATTGGCCATCTGCAGAGATGTTGCCCAAGGGACGCCTGTGGGAGGCTTCTAGGGAGTTGGAGCTGACAAACTCACCCCGCCTTGTGGATTCAAACCACCAACCCTCAGATCAGTGGTTCAGCTGGCACAAAGGTTTAACCCATTGCGCCACTGCAGCTTATGACCTTTCTGTGATTCAAAGAAGTTGACAAAGGGAGCAAGAGTTCCACACTCGCATGCAGAACACTAAAACTATGGGGAATTGGATCAAGGGCATGACAGAACGTGAAGGCTTTATTTTGGAGAGGACTCCTTGTCAGTCAAACATGCCAACATTGGAGCTCGCAACCTATGTGCAAAACTTTAAAACGACTCTCCTTTTCATTAACCAGTTAGATATTGTATGCCTTCAAGTCATTTCTGACATATAGTGATTCTAAGGCAGATCTTATCCCTAGCCCTAACCCTTACCATGAATTTCATCAGGCTTTCCTCCATGCTTGGGATCTTGTAGAGAATGCCAGCACCATGCTCTATTTCATAGCTGCACTGAGCTCCATAGATCAAAGTAGCCCTATACAAGTGTGGTCTATTCCAAAATTCACTCTCAAGGGAGTACTGCTTTCCATTTTAGGAATTACTTCCACGCTGACTTCTATTTTCTTAATCTTTGCCATGGGGTTCTTTAGGACAGTTGAGGAGTTTGGAGTGCATTTGGGAGCAGGTTTTGTTCATGAGCAGGGCTCTGTCAGTTTGAATCTTCCTTTTCTTCTTGTCCCAGGAAAATGTACCTGTAGCAGTAGATAGGCTTTCTACAAGGGAACAGCATCCGTCATTGTTGTTCTCCCTCCCTCCCTCAAAAAATTCCTCAGAAACCCCAAAAAGAAGCAAATACTCCTGCAGAATGTGCTTTGGTCAATGGTTGGTAGCGGCAACCTGAAGAATTATTTGCTGAAACAAAGATCCAAGTTGATAAGAATATTGGGGCAAAAGGCTGCTAGTTTACAACAATGTTTTGTAATACATTATTATTATTATTATTATTATCTTTATTTATACCCCGCAAAATCTCCCAAAGGACTCGATGCGGCTTACAAAGGCCACCGACAACACAGCATACAATACACAATAAACTCATAAGCAAATAATAAAACATCAAGCAAGACAATAAGACAATAAACAATAACATCGTGACCAAAGGCCGGGCCAAATGTAATGGACAAAATTAAAAATGCTGAGCTTGACAGGTAATATGTAGAGGTATTTGGAGGTAGGTGCAATGTGCAGATAATCCTGAGTCTCTAACAAGGTGCATTTGGGACTTGAGGCCAGGAGTTTCCTGTTCTGGAAAGGCACACTGGAACAGCCAGGTCTTCAGGCTCTTCCTAAAGACCCCAGCGTTGGGGCTTGTCTGATATCCTTGGGGAGAGAGTTCCAGAGTCGGGGGGCTATCACAGAGAAGGCCCTGTCCCTCGTCCCCACCAAGCGCGCCTCCAACGCAGGTGGGATTGTGAGCAGGGCCTCTCCAGATGATCGGAGGGAACGTGCGGGTTCGTAAACGGAGATAAGGTCACGCAGGTAGGCAGGTCCCAAACCGTTTAGGGCTTTGTAGGTGAGTACCTGCACCTTGAATTGGGACCGGAAAATGAACGGCAGCCAATGGAGCTCCTTGTACAGGAGGGTTGACCTCTCTCTGTACAGAGCGCCAGTTAACATCCTGGCTGCCCCCCGCTGGACTAGCTGAAATTTCCGAGCCGTTTTCAAGGGCAGCCCCACGTAGAGCGCATTACAGTAGTCCAATCTAGAGGTGACCAAGGCGTGGACCACCCCGGCCAGATCAGCCTTTACGAGGTAAGGTCACAGTTGGCACACGAGTCTCAATTGTGCAAAAGCCCTCCCGGACACCGCCGACGCCTGAGCCTCAAGCGTGAGAGATGAATCCAAGAGGACTCCCAAACTACTTCCCACCCACCCCCCACCCATCCAAATAAAGAACATAAAGATTTCCTTCATGTTCTTTCAAGTCAAAAAGTAAGGTAATCCTTGAGAGAAGGACTTCCTTCTGTCAGTCTAGTACTACACTTGCCTGCAGAAGGTCCAAGAGGTTGAGATTGGCCTTTGCTGGAGATCCTGGAGAATTGGGTCAGCAGAGCGGCTGAGATTGGATCAGATGTGATAAACTGCCCGAATTTCATACCACGCAGAATGTTACATTTGAGTACTTTGTTTTTTCAGACCCCAAACAGGTTACCTCCTGTTCAAGGTTTCTGTATAGAGCAAATGTCAGTTATATGCTCAACGTTTGCATAACACCCCCCTCCCCAATTAGCAAAGTCTCACCCCAAGACCCACCCACCCTTCAAGGCATGACCTGCTTCCTCCAATGCTTACCTTCCCACTCTGGTTTATTTTAAAATTAGAATCGAAGCAGTAACATCTTCATCTTTGTTCTGGGAAGTTTTTTGTAAGCTTGAATGGATGGGGTTTGTACTGCAGTCAGCTTGGTGCCAGTTCCAACTGATTTGCCAGCTACAATCTTTCTTGGACAGGGTTAACTTAGTCATAGTAGTACACCCATGGATAACTTCCTGGTTAGACTAGTGGGGCTGCCCTTGAGGGTGTCTTGGAAATGACAGCAGTTCAAAAAGCCAGCAACAAGAATCACCAACTTACTTGGAGTATATTTGCTTCAGGTGCTCAGATGACCCTCACAGCTTAATAATTTGGAACCCCTTTACTTATAGTAGCACCTCTCTATATATCATTTTTTCTCAACCTGTAGGTCCCCAGATGTTTTGGTCCAACTCCCAGAAATCACAACAGCTGTAAACTGGCTGGGATTTCTGGGAGTTGTAGGCCAAAACACCTGGGGACCCACAAGGTGAGAACCACTGATATATCTGCTCAAGAACAGAGATCTACTGGTGGGCCCTGCTCAATATCCCACAAGAGGAAATTATGTGTCACAAAGGGATATTGCAGAGGGTGTTCTCCATTGTGGCACCTTCCTCTTAGAGAAATACTTGGCACCAACATTGTTAGAATACGGTGTTTCGCAAATGGGGGCTCCATAAAAAAAAAAGCATGCACATTGTTTGTTGTTGTGTCTTCAAATCTTGGCAAGATTTTTTTTCAGAAATTTTTCTTTGCCTTCTTGTGAAGCAACTTGCCCAATGTAACGCAGAGGGTTTCCATGACTGAGTGGGGATCCAAACCCTGGACTCCAGAATCCAAGTCCAAGACTCAAACCACTACATCTACATAGTTTTAACTTTTTTTTTGGCCTGTATTCCTATTTTAACCTGACAATTTATATAAGTGCTTTAAATATATTTAACATCTCTTTTGCGGGCCCCGGTGGTGCAATAGGTTAACCCTTGTGCCAGCTAAACTGGTAGATCAAAAGGCTGGCGGTTGGAATCTGAGGAGCGGGGTAAACTCCTATCAGTTGAGCTCTAGCTCCCCATGTGGAGACATGAAAGAAGCTTCCCCCAGGATGGTGTAAAATCAAATATCTGGGCGTCCCCTGGGGCAATGTCCTTGCAGACGGCCAATTCTTTTACACCAGAAGCGACTTGCAGTTCATGTTGCTCCTGACAGGAAAATATTTTTTATCTTGACTTAAACTATTACACTTCTTTAATTGTATGCTGATCTGAGCTCTCATGATAGAGGGTGAAATAGATCAGATACAAATAGAGAGAGGGGGGAAGAAAGGAAGGAAGAAAAAGAAAGAAAGAAAGAAAGAAAGAAAGAAAGAAAGAAAGAAAGAAAGAAAGAAAGAAAGAAAGAGGCTGAGTAGAGACCTTTCAGGCCTCCAGCTGATGGGAGTTGCAGTATCCTGGGAGGGCAATACGATTCAAAGATCTGGAGCCATGGGACAGTTATTGGCAGCATATGTCCTTGGAGCTACCACTTGAGAGCTTTCCCCTCTTCTACTGATTCCCTGCTCACCATTTCTTCGTTTTGGAAAAAAGTACAGCACAGTCTCAAGCACCCTGCTTGGTTTCTTTGCCAGTGCTTCAGGAAGCCTCCCAGAAGCAATTAGTGGCACAGCTACTGGGTTTCTAGTGCTAGACTGAAAGAGCACTTTTGTGGAAGGACTCTGGGTACACCTGCTTGAAAGGGGCCATTTCCAGGAGGTTTCCTAGTGCACTGGATCCTAAGAGAGAAGCTTCGTGTGGGATGCACAGCTTAGTTTCGGCTTTTAAAATAAAAAAGGTTAGAAGCAGCTTGGTGCAACATTGGACTACAACTGCCAAGCCCAGTGATTAAATCCCTAACTCAAGATATGGAAAGCCACCTTTCTTCAGCCCAACAAGGAACTGGGGGACACAGGCAGAGAGAAAAAGAATGCTGTGAGTATTCCTTGCCCAATTCCAAAGTAACTGTATTTAGTTCCCATTTCACCCCAAAGGAACTAACACCAGGCACTTCTTTGTGATCTGTGCAATTGAAGGAAAATGTATGCACCACTGTATGACGAAATGCCTGCTCACTGGAGGGAGGCTATTAGAGGCAAAGATGAAGTACTTTGGTCACATGAGAAGGCAGGAAAGCTTAGAGAAGATAATGATGCTGGGGAAAATTGAAGGAAAAAGGAAGAGATGGATAGATGGTATCCTTGAAGTGACTGGCTTGACCTTGAAGGAGCTGGAGGTGGCCACGGCTGACAGGGAGCTCTGGCGTGGGATGGTCACAAAGAATCGGAAGCAACTGAACAAATAAACAACAACAACAAATGACAAAATACTAAGCTAAAGGAAAACATAATTGAGTAGTACCAAGTTTGTATGAAAATGTGACTATTTCCTGTGCTGGTCAATGACCGAAATAAATGAGTTTATTTGATAATTGAGTAATGTTCCAGTCTTCTGCATTAGGCACCTCCCATGAACCATACTAGGTAAGAACAAATAAAAAAGGGAGGGAGTTGGGGTGGGTAGAAAGATAGGATGCAGACAAAATGTAATCTTGTTAATATTTTAATGTTACATTTGCAGCATAAATAAAAAGGCACATTATATGTTTGGTAAGAACAGTGGCTGAAAGAACAAGTGCCGGGGTTTTATGTATGTATTTAGGTTTTTTTTATTTAAGTTTCAAAAATAGCAGAATACAAAGATGAAATGCCACAGAGCTCACCCAGGCCTGTGGTAACAGACACAGGTCCATGGGAACCATGGGGACAGGCAAAAACACTTAGCTTGTGAGGACCTGCTCACAGGAGCACTTCGGTGAATTATTGATTGGCTTACCAGTAGAGCAGAAACGTCTTCCCTGGCTTTCGTGCTCTCCCCTCCCCTCTCCTCTTCAAAAGGCAGAAGGGCCTGCGCACAATCTCTGTCAGGGAAAGGGGAAGGGGCTGGGAAGCCCAGCTCTCTGCACATGGTTCACAACGTCATTGCATAAAGAATGGCAGCCATTGAGGAAAGACTTGATATATGCCTATATATTTCTATATATATATATATTTATATATTCATAGATACATATTTCACTTTATGAGATACTAACCCCCTCCCCTCTTATGGCTAAGCATTCGGGGATCTCTCGGTTCCTTTCCCTCGCCCTCCTACCCTCAATTTATTGATCGTAAAAGCTCTCCATAGAATATATCTATATTTGAAAATGCATCAATAAACAAAACACAAAACCAGGCAGTTACTCATGGGAACAAAAAGGAAGCTGTTGCATGGGATTCTTATGCCGATGGCTGTTTTGCAACCACAATGGAGGGTGCTGGAAATGCGAGATTGGACGTCTGAAGCAGAGACATGTAAAAGTGGCAGGTTTGTGAAACGGAGCACCTCTGACACATTCAGAACAGAAATATATGATCTGCGTTAGGTACCCTGGACGATTTGAGGACCAAGAGGCCTTGGAAACAAGGGGGGCTTTTCCAAGCCTCTTCTCAACCACAAAGAAAGGTCACCGTTCTCAGGCTTACGCTTGGATCTCAAAAGATACCTTGCTTGGTATTTCATTCTGTCTCCCCACAAGGAGAAGGAAACTCATCCATATTGGAGCACCTGGCTTTGGCAAACAGCTCCTCCATCTCCTAAAGCAGTGGTTCTCAGCCTGTGGGTCCCCAAGTGTTTTGGCCTACAACTCCCAGAAATCCCAGCCAGTTTACCAGCTGTTGGGATTTCTGGGAGTTGAAGGCCAAAATATCTGGGGACCCACAGATTGAGAACCACTCTTCTAAAGAAAAGTGATGATGAACAAGGAAGGTGGAGCAGAATCAACTGGGGGCATTTCAAGGTGGGGTCTGATCTTAGACAGATATATAATAGGGATCGTAAAGGGAATGTTTGCGTGTATCTATAATCAGTACAACTGCTTTCAGCACTCCCATCTGCCCAGTCTTTGCTATGCCACTTTCCCCAACTGCCCCACCAGCATGGGATTTCCCCTGTCCCTCAAAAATATTGTAGCCCTCTTTCTCCAAATGCCTCTAGCTCTGTTGGAGAAACCACACCATTGAAAATACAGACTTCATTTGAACTTCAAGTGTTGCCAAGCTTCCTGAGCCATTATTGCATTTAAGTTTTCCTCACACATGTGCTTCCTCTCGCTTGAGGAATAAAAGTGGCTTTTTTTCAAATACTTGGCTGGTTTTGTCAAAATGTCTTCATCATGCAGTTATAAATGTAGGGCAATGCCTTCCAAAGGAGTCACCTCTGGCACCAGGATATGCACATTCTGCAAAAGCAACAAAGGTAAAGAAGCTACAACTCAATCTGTCTTTGCTAGGAAGCAAGAGGAAGAGACACTGGATCTTGCTATTCTCCAATAAGGACAACCAGCACAATACCTCTGCAATTCTCACTTTGGCTCCTGTGCCAGAGCCTCCCTGGAGCGGTTGCACCACCTTTCCCACAACATTCATGAAGCAGTGTTAAGGAGAGCAGGCTTGCAATTCAAGACACTTTCTACAATGTCCTTCATTCCTCCTTTTTTATATATATAACTGACAGAGTCCATCAGGCACACCCATGGGATACATTCATTAGATCAATTTCAACACTCCTAGGTGCTTTGTCTGATTGTGTCCCTATACATTAAACATAGAGAATGCAGATTTTATTCTAAAATCAAGTTTGCTTGCATTCACAGTTTCCTTTCAAAAGGAAGTTGTGGCGACACAGGCATATTCTCTTCTTATGCAGTTGTTTGAAAAAAATTTTTTTGGAAGACAGAGCTATTAAATTATGAACACCTCTATGGCTGAATATCAGATGGCAGCATAGATTTTTATAGAAGAGTCTGAGATGGGGTAACTAATGATGCCTATTGCCGCTTTGCTTCACCCTGGTTTCCTTCTGAGCAAAAAGAAGGGAGAAATTCAAGATCAACCCTAAGCTTTCTGAGATATGCGACGAAAAGATCCACGTTAGTATGCAATTCATTCTGTTTTCTGAATGCTATTTTGAAGGGTCCCTATACATTAAATATAGAGAATTGTTGTTGGAAAACCAACAACAATTCAGGGCAAAAATAAACAAAGGTTGTTTGGGTCAGTGGTTCTGAACCTGTGGATCCCCAGCTGTTTTGACCTAAAACTTCCAGAAAGCCCAGCCAGTTTACCAGCTGTTAGGATTTCTGGAAGTTGAAGGCCAAAACATCTATAGGTTGAGAACCACTGCCTTAGATGAACCCAGACTCTGCTCTTAAGTTTAGACTATGACCTGAAGCACAAATGGTAGAGGAACAGGGGCATAAAGTATGCTTTTAATTTTAGAGGGCTCTAATATAAGTTCCTCACAGGTCGGTACCAGAATGAGAGGAAGGCTTCAGAAAACAAGGAGCTCTCTTGCCCAGTCTGCTTGCCACACAGCGCTGTGTTTCAATCACAATTTCCCCACTATTGGAAATTGTGAGTGAGGATGGGAGCTCAGCATGTCTTCAGATAAAAAAAATGAGAAGAGACAGCTATGGCAAGATCTAAATTCCCTACCATCCATCACCACATTGGATTTGTCTCCTGTCTCCTGTTACTAAGTGGACATCAAGAGGAACAAAGACTACTGTTCCTGCTAAAGGCAATCACACTCTCATAAGCTCAATTCTTATTCTACACAACATGATCACCGAGAACAGTAAAAAAAGTCCCTGCTAGATCAGGCTGAAAGCAGATATAGTTTGGCATCATGCTGACCACTATGGTGAATGAATTTTCCACTTCTCATCTGCAGCATTTATTCACCTTTTCTTGCCAACTGTATTGACGTTCCTTGTTTGGTTGGCACACATGGTGTGTCAACCAAAGAGGTGTGCAGGGCAAAGGAGCATCAAAAATGAAAACCAGAAAACACAAGATTTGTTCAGGGGAAATCTAAGCAGTGACGGAGGCACTTCTATTCATAATTTTAGTGGTAAAGTGCTAGAGCAAATCGAACTCTCTGCTTCTAGAATTTGCATCCAGAGGTTTCTTTATGCATCACAGGAACTTGAACAAGGGGATCACTTCACTCCATGCATTCATGAGGAACTGGACTAGCTTTACAAAAGCTTAGGTTACAAACTCTGTCTTCTCAGTCTCTAAGGTGCTAAAAATCTCTTTGCAGGGGGATCAACAGACAAAGCTGACATTTGCCACCATCACATTACCCTTCAGCCAGCTTTCAGCTTTAATAGTCTGCCTGTTTCTCACCCCTGATGCAGTTATTATGAACACGAGTCCCCTTTCCCATTCTTCCATAAGAGAGAGGCACAGAGAACAATTTCAATTCAACTTGAGAAATATGCTAGTCTTAGTTATAACTCAACTCCTATGTATTCTGGGGCAGCTATGGAGCTTTATGTCTATGAAGTGACAATTTTAGGAAGACACTTTGAAAATGCAGTGTGAGAGAGAAACAGCGACTTATCTGCACTTGGCACCATCTAGATCAGGGCTTCTTAAACTTTTCCATTCACAACCCCCTTTAGCCCAATAAATGTTTATGTGACCCCAGGGATATAAGTACATAAAATAGGTATAAAAACAATACATTTACTGATAGCAAACCGGCATTTGCAAGGCTTGCTAAGCAGGCTGATTTTCCTTTTTATGAAGTACAGCTGAAGCATCTTCTGCAGAGTCCACTGTAAACACAGCACAACAGATTTGTATAGACATCTCAAACAGAGACAGGATGATATTCAGAAACCTTTTACTGTTGCCAAATTTTTCGTGACCCCAACATTGAGCTACTGGGACTCCATTTGAGGTCTGGACCCACAGTTTAAAAAGCAGTGATCTAGATAACCCCAAGAACCTAGAGGGGAGTTCAGAGCTTAATCTATTTGGGGGGATTGTGCGTAAGAGCCACCACTGGGGAAAAAGGAGTGATGTTTCAATGTTGTGTGGGCTTCTGCAAATGCCTGAAGCAGCCGTTAAGTGGTTTAGAACTTTGTGCTTAACATTTTCTGGTCTAAACCATAGAGGGCGTTGCCTCTGAATATGTGGTTCTGCTCTTGTTTTTTTGAACATAGCATAAACACAATCTTGAACAAATGGAACAAGATTCGAAACCATGTCGTATTATTTGCAGCACGAGTCCAGACAAGCAGATTGCACATACAGACCCTAAAATCACCATACTTACATGCACACACACACATATGCCAAAACATTCCACATTCTATCATAAAGAAAAACTACTTTATGGAAAGGGCATGCATGGATGTCAATGAGCAAAGCCTAGATTTCCATCCAAGAAGCTACTTAGAGATGGTAATACAAGAGGACAACTATTGCTTACAACTACTGCTAAAGGGATTTTGGCAGAGTGCTAGGATACAGATGAGTGGTGACACAAAACAGAAATGTGTGATAGGGTGCCAGGAGAAAATCAACTGTTTGATGGAACCAGAACTGCCTGTAGATTTTGTTGCTTAAAAATACATTATTTCACAAATTAGATCTACAGGAAAAAATGAGGAGGCACACAATTTTTTCCTACAGAAACGAAACATTTGGTAATTTCAGGAAAACAGCTTGCTGTGAGAAGATTTTAAAATCCCACAAAGGAATGGAAGACAAATGGGCATTTGGAAGTAAACAAACACTTTGGCTCAAGATTAGGAAAAGAGCAACTAAATGAACCTTCATCCTCATCACTAGACTGTTCAACAAGCAAAAGGACATTTCTTCAATAGTGTATGGCATTCAGGAAGAGAAAGAACGGTCTTTTGCAGATGTCAGATATTTTTCTTAGAAAACATGCAATACACACAGTCTCTTCAAGAGGGGTCATGCAAGCAGTAAACTCTTTTACAGAAAACATCAAAATGAATAATTGCAGCCTGAGCCCTTAATTTGCGGTGCTAATAGACAAGACGAATGCGAGGCCCCACTCCACCAAGTACAGCTGCTTCTGCTACCACAACCAGGTCATTGGAGATGGATAATCTGATGAAAACAAAATTTTTAGCCTGAGATTCTCAAATATTTTCTTTTTTATATAGCATGGTCATTCCACAGTCCTCACATAGTGCAAAAACTATATAAGCAGGCATGGATCTCTCAGCATGGGGTAAGAGACAATCCAAATAAAGGCACTTATTTCCCCTTGGTATCATCACACAAGGTCATGGAAGAACAGATGGATGAGGCTTCCGCAGTGGGATGATAAATAACCAAAACAGTGAGGTTGAAATAAATAGCTAAAATAGCAATGCTGCTTGCTGGGACAGGCAGGGTTGTACTTACCCATTTGTCCTATCAGGGAATGAGGAACATCCTAACCATCAAAAAATGTAGCAGAGGTTTATGAAGACAACAAACTGACAAGATTCTCCTTGTAAGAAGGAAAAAGTGATCTCTATAGCATGAGAAGACATGAGTCACTGGAAAAGACAATAATGCTTGGTAAGACAGACAGTAGTAGGAAAAGAGGAAGACCACATTCCAGATGGAGGGACTCAATCAAGGAAACCATGGATGCCCTGAGTCTGCAAGACCTCAGCAGCCCTGCTAAGGAAAGGATTAATTTGAAAGTTTCTCATTCACAAGGTTGCCGTAAGTTGAATTTTGCTTGATGGCAGTTAACAACAACAACAACAACAACAACAACAACAACTCCTTTACCCTAACAAGAAGAGGAATCAAGCGAGGCCCCGCTAATGCAAAAAACAGTCTTTGGTTGAAAGCCTTTCCTGCAGAGACTCAACTTTGTAAGTCACAGCACAGCTTCTACACCGGTGGTTCTCAACCTGGGGTCCCCAGATGTTCCTGGCCTACAACTCCCAAAAATCCCAGCCAGTTTACCAGCTGTTAGGATTTCTGGGAGTTGAAGGCCAAAAACATCTGGGGACCCTAGGTTGAGAACCACTGTTCTACTCAATTCCTTTCCCCCAGAGCCACCATGGAGCTCCTGTTGTGAAAGGAACGAATTAGATGTTCTCCACTAAGAGACCCAAGCCACATTTCAATGGAAACTGGTTTCAAACATTTGAAACAGGATGAGTTATTAAATCTCTGTAGGCATCTTGCACACATGCTGCTTCTTCATCTTTTAAAACAGATTGCTCCATAACCATGCGTTAATAAGAAGTCGCTAGAGATATTTAAGCTCCGCTATAGTTCTCTGTTTTAGTCTTTTCACACTATGAATGTAAAGAAATATTCTGCTACATCTCTCTTAGGGCCCTTTCACCCAGTCATGTAACCCAAGGCAGAAAATCTCAAAATCTCAGCTTTGAACTGGGTTCTCTGAGTCCACACTGCCATATTCAAAGCAGATAATGTGGGATTTTATTCAGCTGTGCGGAAGGGGCCTTAGGAACATTATGCAACACAGGACAACCTGTCTGTATGCTCTATAATCCTCGATACATCTGAGCGTGTTAGATGGCAACCGTTCAGATACACACCAGGGTCTGAAGAACTACTAACCATTTTTGGTGAGGATGGGTTTCACTGTTCAGAGAAACTACAGCTTAATTATTTCATCAGTCTGAGGCAAGGTCTTCAGCATGAACTAAGAATGGGCAAAAATAGGCCCTGTTAAGTACACGTGACTCCCAATAAGGTATTTTGGCCCTTTATACCACAAGACTCCCCAGAACTAACCTTCTTCTGAACAAAGAAAGAGGGTGAATTACAGCTCCTCAGATGCAATCATTTAGTTTTAGTTTAGTTTCATCTATCATTCAGCATTTTTAAAAATACCTATTTTTGAGAACCAGAATGAACTTCCAGCCATGGGTGTTTAATTTTGTTTATATTCTGTGTAGCTCAGGACATAAAAGTAGCTTCTGAATCTGTTGTGGTTGTCATCTGTATCATGAACAAACCCAATCAGTTGTTCTCAACCTGTGGGTTTCCAGATGTTTTGGCCTTCAATTCCCAGAAAACTGGCTGGGATTTCTGAGAATAGTAGGCCAAAACACCTGGGGACCCACCGGTTGAGAAACACTGATCTAAGGTATGCAAATCATACTAAGGAACTCAACACACATTATTAAAGAGGTTGGGGAATATACTGGTCTGGAAAATGGCTTATGAATATTGTCACATTTTGAGGTCACAGCTCCTGCACAACCTCCATTTCAAAAGGCAGCTTGTGAAGAACACCTACCCAATTCGACTCCTAAACTTCCACTCATAATGTACCCGTTTTTCTGCAACTTATAATGTCAATATCGAAACCCAGCCTCAATTTAATATTGCAGATGACTGTAAGCAGAATTTGCATGCAGTTAAGTAGGAATTACAACTGTGATAGCCCCAGGGAACTACAAGAAACGGGCACAGGCAATGCATTCAGAAATTACAGGCCAAGAAGGCCACATGTAACTCACAATTCCACATGCTTATGCAACCTTCTCCATGCGAGTGTGTTCAAGCTGTATTAAGAATACAACTTTATAATTATCTGCAGCCATTGTGGCCAACTGTGATCCCACACAAGTAGAGGACACCATGCTGGGAAATGTTGTTCTTGGGACAGACCAATGATAACATTCAACACGCTGTGATTTGATCAGGAAAGAGACTTTGGTACAGGGACACCCGTCCCCATCCTAGATTAATCAGAGTTTATGAATTGATGGTTTTGTATGTGTGTGTGTTTTATTTTATTGTATTTTATATTGTGTTCACTTTTATGTTTGCTTTTAGGCACTTTGTGCTGTAAGCTGCCCCAAGTCACTTTGGGGGATGGTGGTGGGATATATAAATAAAGTCATTATTATTATTGGGTTTGTGATACAGAACAACCGAAAGGCTCCAAATCTGGGGAAGGCTAGTATAAAGGCAGGCTCTGTATCGCCAGTTAAGAGAGATCTTACACAGCAGTGAGGGGAAAATTCCGTCCCAGTCAGACAAGAGTATCGATGGACCATAGATCAAATGCAGACTCCTATGACTCTTAATCTAGACTTTTGGACTCTTCTCATGCCACCAACCCCAAAACTGAAGGAAGAAGAGAGGGAATCTTGCTCTATCAGGAGGCAGAGGACTGCCTTGAGGCATATGTGGTCTCCCTCTTGTATCATTGCACACCAAACCAGATTAAGAGTCACACGGGCTATAGCACTGCTTTTTTGGAAGCCCCCAGTGGCACAGTGGGTTAAACCACTGAGCTGCTGAACATGCTAATTGAAAGATCGCAAGTTTGAATCTGAGGAACAGGGTGAGCTCCCACTGTTAGGCCCAGCTTCTGCCAACCTAGCATTTCAAAAACATGCAAATGTGAGTACCTCAATAGATACTGCTTCTGCTGAAAGGTAATGGCACTCCGTGCAGTCATGCCAGCCACATGACCTTGGAGGTGTCTACAGACAATGCTGGCTCTTCAGCTTAGAAATGGAGATGAGCACCAACCCCCAGAGTCGGACACGACTGGACTTAATGTCAGGGGAAAACCTTTACCATTACTCTATCCTATCTTCTTTTGCACAATAAGGTACTAGCTGTCAACTAAAGATTAAGTACCAATTAAGAATTCTGACCCAGTCCTTCAGTACCTTCTCTAAACCTTTGTGGCATTATACAAATGTGCAAAAGATTCCAAAACTTTCTTAAAGAGAAATAACCTGAAATCCACTTTGAAAGGTGCATATATAAATATACGTAAACAGACACACGCTGCAATCTGTTCTCCAGCCATCCCGCCAGCACCTTTCCTGTTCTATTATCCTCTATGTTTCCTGGCTGCACCTGCTGAGTGTTGTTATCAGGGCTGTCACTAAGGAAACAGATACCCTGCTGGGAGAAGTTATATTTCAAAGCCCTTGCCAATGTGCATTTTTAGTGTATCAAGAAAGAATGGGGAAGGGAGATGGAAGGGGGGGGGGGGAGACATACGACAGGATGTCTGAAATGCCTGCTCAAAGGAAGTCTGTGGACATTCAGAATTGAGTTCCTTGCTGCTTTTAAACAAAAAAGGAAGGAAAGGGAACCCAAGAGGAGGTTGAAAAAAAAATCACAAAATAATAGAATAGAAGCAAGGAAACCAGTCAAGAAACAATGCTACTGAAGGAATAGGGACAAGGACAACAAGACTATGAAAGAAAATCTCGGTAAATTTTGACACCCCTACATCTTGCAGTAGGCACTGGGAATGTAGTTAGATTACTATGTATTCCAATGGGTGAAAATGTGTGAAAAGCAGCTGATAAAAGAAAATAACTATGACCCTCAGATAGCTGCAAAGACTACAGAGGACAAAATGTTTCAAACGGGGAGAAAAAGAGGCATAATCAGGAATACAAAATAAGAGGAAGAATGGGCATTTTGTGGGCTTGTAAGATGGCTTCTGTATCCTAATCACAAAATGGCATAATCTCTCCTCACTCAAGAGTCAAATGAGCCAGTTATCATACAATCAAGAACAACCCAAGGAAAATACAAACCTGTCTGCATTTCAACAATAAGGAGAGGTAAGGAGAAGAAACAGTTGAAGAGCTTTTGAAATCTCAAGGTGAAATCTCACCTCACTACCTCTGAGGATGCTTGCCATAGATGCAGGCGAAACGTCAGGAGAATGCCTCTAGAACATGGCCATATAGCCCAAAAAAACCTACAACAACTTAAGGTGTTTTGTTCTGCTGGCATCCACCTTGTCAGACCAGGACTTCAAGGGGGTACCACTTTTCCCCCAAAAGGAGTGAATGATATGGAGGGGACATTACTCCCAAAAAAGAATGGGAGGAAAAGTTTTGAAAGGAAAAGGGGAAGAGGGAAACAGGTGGGCATATTCATCTAATCCTCTTGTCTTTAAGACAGACAAGCCAATGATTTAAGGCCACAGTCTTCATGAGTTCACTGGCCTGAAATGTAACAGGTGATTCTTTGAAATGTACAAGGCTTAAAAGGGACTCCGTGGCCTTTCAAATCTATGATTTACAGAGTTATGGAGACTTCTTTGGGGTGGGTTGCAGCAGGTTGACTCCTACATTGTCCAAACTTAGTTCTGTATGAAGCCATACACTGCAGCTCGGTGCCTAGTGAAGGCTGACCCTATAAGCTCAGGCTGATGTGATCCCCCCAAATCAGGTAGGATGCCGTATATTCTGTAGATATCAACATAATTCATTCTGCGAGAAAAGGAGAGGGGAAAGGAGCAAGAAAATGCTTTGAGCTCACAAATTCTGCATTCTAACCATTTGAAATCGTAAGGCTGACCCCACCTTGCTGATATCTAAAATGCCACTTTGTGTCTTGATTACTGATTCCACAGCCAAAAAGCCTACAAGTTTTGACAGATAAAATGACCGAGAATACTACCTCAGGGGCCCTGGTGGTGAAGCAGGTTAAAACGCTGAGCTGCTGAACTTGCTGACTGAAAGGTTGGCAGTTTGAATATAGGGAGGAGGGTAAACTACCACTGTTAGGTCCAGCTTCTGCCAACCTAGTACTTCAAAACATGCAAATGTGAGTAGATCAATAGGTATCGCCTTGGCAGGAAGGTAACGGCGCTCCATGCAATCATGCTGGCTACATTACTTTGGAGTGTCTATGGACAAAGCCAGCTCTTCGGCTTATAAATGGAGATGAGCACCACCCCCAGAGTTGAACTCAGTTAGACTTAATGTCAGGGGAAACCTTTACCTATTACCTCATCTCTGGTAATGGACACAGTCACAGACAATGCCAACTGAGATCCAGGCAGGCAAAGCCATCATTTCCACTATTCCAACTACAAACACACATCAGTCAAAGCAGCTAAGAGTGATGTTCCCTACATGACCCACAAAACAATTTGGGGGAACTAGGGGTGTAGGCAGTAAAACCCTACAAATGTACAAAGCTTACCACCTTCAGAGCCTTGAGCTGGAGTTCTGTGTGAAAGTGCAGAACTGAAAGTCAATCACAGCGGCAAGGGAAACACCGGAGATGCCTGAAAGCAGTGTGAGTGCCTTTTGTTTGTTCAACGGACAGCACCAGCAAAATATTACAGCTTCTCCAATGAGTTACTTTGTTCGCTAAAGTGGCCAACTCCAGAAAGCACCATAAATCACCATACTGCAAAAGGCTTAGTGTTAGCGTAACCTATACCTGAACAGTAACCATTTAAGACCACATTGAGCAATACTATGAGGTTCTATACGATGAGCGATCACCCCTAAGGGATGGAAAGGCTGCTCCTTCTGAAGCCATCCTTTTGAAACCGGACGGCAATACGACAGCTGCTTTGGGCCAAGATCGTTATGGGACATACTTTGTTGAAAGCTCCATAGCTGCCCTTTACTCACGTTTAAAAGAGAGAAAAAAAAGAAAAAAAATGTATCCACCCCAGACTGCTCAAGGGGCTTAGTTGCGATCAGTCTTTCCGGCTGCAAGTTCTGATTGGTTAGTTCTATGTCAGATGGCTTGTGGCATCATCTGCCTGCAGACTGTGATTGCGGAGCCATAATGACGTGCGACTGTACAGGCATGCTCAGTTCTGTCCTTTGGTTTGCCATTTGAGTGAGGACTGAAGTGGCGACGGCTTCGGCAGCAGAGCGGACGTTCAGGCCATTGGGAGAGGCTGTCACAGAACTATGCTGGATGACAGGAGCTGGGGAACCCGTGGGCTCAGAGCTTTCCTTTGGGCTTTCTGTTTGTTTGTTTTTTTAAAAAATAAAGGGCAGGGGGAAGGAAGAAAAAGAAAAACATAAACATTAGTAACAGCGGTGCTACCACATCGTACTATTTATCAATTTCTGGTTTCTAGAACAGAACCTAAACAACCAATCAGCTGATTTCTACTCTTTTGATCAAAAATTTATTTACAGGGTGGGCTAGGATGTTGCTGGACTGTAACGCCCATCAGCCAAATACAGAACAGCAAATTGTGAAGGATGATGGGAATTGCAGCCCAACTGGAAGGATTTGTATATTCTAACCTAAGTTTTATAGGGGGGAAAAGGTAGCTCCAGTTTCTGAAATCAATGAAGAAGGATTCACAATGGACTTCTGGTGTTGCCAAAATAACTCACTTATTTCAACATAATCGTCTAAAACAAACCCAACACCACCCAGGTAACAAAATGGTAATAATGCATGCTGTACATTCTCTGTTATCTTTGCAGTTCCACTTCTGGAGATTCTCCATTAAAACAAAAGCACGGGGAGGAAAAATCATCCTTGCAGATCCAGGATGAATAGGACTTACACTTCTCCAGATAGATTATGAAAAAAAAGCTGAAACAAACTGATGTCACCAAGACTAATGGAGCCCTTGGTGGCACAATTAGTTAAACCCTTGTGCCGGCATGACTGTTCGAATCTGGGGAGAGTGGGTTGAGCTCCCTCTGTCAGCCTCCCACAAGGATGGAAAAACATTCAGTCATCCCATAGGCAACATCTTTGCAGATGGCCAATTCTCACACTAGAAGCAACTTGCAGTTTATCAAGTCACTCCTGACACACACACACATACCAAAAAACAACAAAAAAAACCCAAAACAAATGGCAAAAATATAACTAAATAGGCAACTGATAGAAAGAGTGCATCCTGCACAGCCAAACACAAAGATGAAAATCTAGCTTGATAGTAGTGATACCGCAGTTCAGTTCCAAACCAATATTCATATGATGCTTAATATGAACACCCTTACTTTACGTCAGCTACTTTCTTTGACTTCCAAAGCCTTTTTTGGGGGGGGGGGGGGGGGCTAAAATCCTTTAGCAGAATAGATGGTAAATCTTGCATTTTGCTTCATTATCTCCTTGCATTTTAAGATATTGGGGCATTCTACACACACACACCCTCCCCCAACCTGTAAAAATGATTTACAAGGTACTACAAATAAAAATAACCCAACAGTGCAGGAGGAAGCTGTAATTCCATCCCTGCTCTACTAGTGTTTTTGTCTGAGGAGCTGCTTAGTCACAAATCTAA
Source organism: Anolis sagrei (assembly GCF_037176765.1). Taxonomy (NCBI): domain Eukaryota; kingdom Metazoa; phylum Chordata; class Lepidosauria; order Squamata; family Anolidae; genus Anolis; species Anolis sagrei. Next base: position 190,281,167 of record NC_090022.1, on the reverse strand, counting down.
GTAATAAAACTGTGTATGCATGCGTGTGTGAGGGAGGAAAATAATTTCTTGTTCATCAGTCTCGTGTGTGTGTGTGTGTGGGGGGGGGGGGGGGGTTCATGTTAATCAGTCTGATGTGAGCTGAATTTCTATTCCTGCAGCTAGCACAAAGCAAAAACTAATAACATGAACTATAAACTCCAGAAGTGAACAGGGAGATGGAGTTCAGGGGGAGATTTTTTTCTGCTTCTCTGTATTGTACACAAAGCCTGGGGGGGGGGGGGGGGAGAAGGAGGAGATTTGGTTTCATTACCACATTTCTCAAGCTGTGAGTCACTGTACTGAATCAAAATAAACCGCATATGCCAAGAGCCCTGCAAGGCATGATTGTGTGTTCACTACATGCAAGTGGCATTTCTGAATACCCACAGCAGGAATGCCTTCTGGAGCATTGATATTTTTGTGATTTACATTTGCACTACCTTCCACTCTCTTTCTGGCATCCTGATCCTAGAAATATTATATAAAGAGAGAATCAAAGGGCAACACAGATAAGAGATTTTATTAACAAGAAACCTGAAGAACTCGGGTTATGGAAAATAATGTAGGAAGGAGGAGGGAGGGGAGAGAGATATATGAAACAGCAGGAAAGAAGCAGTTTAAATTAAAGGAACGGACAGCAGAAAACAGGAAGAGATTTCTGGATGTGGCACTTTTCCTATTGTTTCCCTTAGGTGTTCTTAATTTGGAGATTCAGTGGGACAAAAGAGGGTGTCGGCTCATGCTTAAGCAGAATATATATCCTTCCTTTAGTTTCTTTCAAGCTTGATGGCTTTCATGTTTCCCCTATGAAACCAAACCTTATGGAACAGTATGTACCTTTACACACATTCTAAGCAATGACATTCTTTGTGTTTCCCAGTGAGGCCAGTGATAAAGCCTCACTTACTTGCCCCTGTATTAGCATATCTGGAACTGCTTCCATGGCTGCAGGCCACAACTATATGCAAGCCTTTTGCATATGTAGTTCCCACAAACATCATGTTTACAAAATACAAGCAAAGCCTATTAAATTGCCATGTAAATAGGTTGTCATAACAAACTACACAGAAATATTTTTCTATAAATATCTGAACTAGGAAGGGGGTAACACTTGTATAGGTAGTAGATGTCATTTTGGTACAGGTACAGAAAGGCAATCTTCCAGGATCCTACTCAAATACACTTATCACCATCCTTTAAACATCTTCATGGAACAACATTCCTTTAAAAACAGGGGGCTGGTTCAGAATTTCAAAATCTGAGTTGTAGTCAAGAGTCAATGCCATACAAAGCTGCTCAGTCACAGCAACTAGGCTTCTAGACTTGCTTTGTAGATAGGTGAAAGCAGCAAATATATCTAGCTCTCATAAGGAGCCAAGTCTGATAATCCCTATGGTATGCAAACCTGGATAGTAAAGTGTGAAACCTGTGAAACATGAATAGAATGACCCCCACCAGAAAGGTATGTATGCACACATTGCGTTGTCGAAGGCTTTCATGGCTGGAATCATTGGATTGCTGTGAGTTTTCTGGGATGTATGGCCATGTTCTGAAAACTCACAGCAACTCTACGCACACACTGTTTTTTGCCAGACAAATGCCCACGAATTGTGATTAAGGCTGAGGTAAGATTTGAATTAGGCTTTCTTAGCAAGCCACTTCAACCATTATAATCCCACCAATTTTCTATTGTAAGAAATATTAATCTATTCAGTTTAAATTTGTTTCTAATTTAATTCAACAAATGTATATACCTGACATTGCCCTCCTCTGTTACAATGTTCTGACAATGGTGGACAGGCCCTCTTTGTGGCTCTTTCTTTCCTTCCTCCATTTCCCTCGTACTCCCTTCTCTTTTTCTTTTTCATTATTCCCTTGTTTTCCCTCATATACCTTCTCTCTCTTCATTTCCTTCCTTGCTCTTCCCTTCGTTTTCTTTCCTCTCCTTTTCTCATACTTTCCCCCTTCCTTTCTCTTTCTTCCTTCTATACCCTTCTTTTCTTTCCTTAGTTTTTTTCTCCCTCTGTCTCTCCCTCCCCATTTCACCCAACAAGACAGATTCTGCTTCATTCCCTTTATTTTCCAGTGACATGACAGAGGGCCATTTCACCTAGCCAAAGCCAATCCACATTGTCCCTTTCTTCTTGCTCTGTGCCTGATAGGGGTGGGATTTTTTTTTAGGTTCAAATATCCAAAGTTGGATAATGAAAAATATGTATGCCTCCTTTGGTCCAGATCCATCAAGCGATGGAGGAGCCTTTATGGTACAAGCCAACACACACTTTGATTTTTATATAGATGATTATTTTACCAAGCACTGAAGGATAAAGAAATTTATATGTCTTATCCTTACTTGACCCACAGTCACAGTCAGAGGACTCCACTTACCAAGATAACCTTGTGTTTTTTTCTGTAATGCAGTCACTGGGCAGTCCTTGTGAGCCAACAACAGTTGTTTGAGTTGAGCAACTTCATTTCTTAGTAGTGTGACTTCATTCTATGGGAAAGGAAACAACATTTGCCCTCATTTCATGTGCCTCTCGCAATCACTGCATAAAATGGTGACTCTGTATGCCCCTTCCCTTTTCCTCTGGGTGTGAGCTAGCCAGTCAGAGAGCCTGTTGCTGGTTACTGACAGCAAGAAATGCCCCATATTGCATGCCTTGCCAGGGGATATTTAAACTATGTTTACTGTATGGCTTAATCTTGTTCCTAAGGGGGTGCTTTGTGTCTGCAAATTATCGTAAGGGCTGAAGTGAGCAATGCGATCAAATCACTAGTGAGCTTTTCAGTATAGTAAAAGTATCACCTGAGTTAGATGGAAATATGGAATGCCCTATTTTTTTTTAAAGGAACTGTTATTGACTTGGATTTGAGAACTTAGTCTTGGTTGTGTTTTAATACGTTAATGGTCAATATTTCAATAATCTTGTTGGTTTACTTAATGTTAATTGTTTGCAGACGATGTCTGAGTCCGGCAATCAACCAAAGTTACTGACCACAATATATGGACTGAATATACGGACTGAGTTGGACATGATTTTATCTTGGCGAATGGCTGTTATGTAATTTATCCTATATGTATTGGTTAATTTTAATGTTGATGTATGATATTTTAGATTTTAGTGTTAGCATTGAATCTTTGCTGTCAGCCGGTCTAAGTCCCTTTACGGAGGTAGAGAAGATAGGGATATAAAAGTTTTAAATAAATAAATAAATAAATAAATAAATAGTCTGTACTGCAATTGTTTGTTTGTTGGCATCTAATGATTGCCAGTTGTAAGCTGCCCTGAATCCCCCCTCAGGGGTTGAGGAGGACAGGATATAAATGTTCAAAATAAGTAAATAAATAAATAAATTGCCTTCATGCCCAACTGAAACAGGGTGGGCTAAACAACACAAGAACTCAGAACAACAGAGACATTACTGGTAGAAGAATAAAGAACTCAAATGTGCCTCCTTTGTGAAAGTATAAAAGTGGCTAGATATCATCCAAGGTATTCAGAAAGAAGGATTCTGTTCAAGTAGCAGGGAAAGAGGAAGAATTGCAACAGTATACACAATCTAAGTGCTAAAGAACAGAGGGACAAAATGTCATTTGAGGAGATTAAAGCTCTCAGAATTCTCTAGTTGGCTTAGCCACTCACTAAGCTGGCTGGAGAATTTGGGAGCCACAGTCAAAAACAAGGGAAATTTTCTAACTTCTAAGAAACTTTGAAAAATGCACCCATGCACTTTAGCGTATGGAAACAAGGATGATTCGGACTGCTGGCTGATCTATGTGAATCAGATGGTTATTATAATACATCTTAAATGTCAGCCATTTTTAATGTAAAATCTCATAATCTGTTTTTAGGGTGTACACTGTAATGTTTATTCATGTTTTGGTTTTTATGTCTTAATGAATTGTCATTGTTTTTATTTTATTTTGATACTTAATTCCTTTGTTGTAAGTTTTCTGTTGTTACTCTCCATTATTTTGTGTTATTTGATGTGTCTGTACCTATTTTGAGACATTGAATGTTTGCCTGTTTATGTGTAAACCACCCTGAGTCCTTCTGGGGAGAGAGGGTGGTCTAGAAAAAAGTATTATTATTATTATTATTATTATTATTATTATTATTATTATCTTGAGCTACCGGCCCAAACTGGACCAAAAGACATCTCCTGTAGCCACTTTACCAATAAATATTTGCTGGAGTGGCCTTTGAGGATTACAGGTCACAACCTGTTTCAACACCTGGACAGAAGTTGCCTGCACTTTGACCTTGGGGTGGAGGAATCACTAGCGGCATTTCAAAGTCACCATTTAATGCCATCATAAAAGCGTGGGAGGATTAAGTTAGTAATGGAGCACACACACAGGGAGAACTCAAATTGATCTTGTGATGAATTATTTCCTGGCAAAATTATGTTTTGTTTTATTTCTCCTAAGTAGATAGGACTATTTAACACTGGATTAGCCCAACTTCCACAATCTATGGTAAAGCTAAAACCCAATTTCTTTAAGATGGGAACATCCCACCATTTTCCAGGACATTTAAGCAATATAACAATAAAAATATTCACAGAATTGTTGGTTTCAACTACCATAAAGAGTATCACAAATTAGGTCAAAAGTTGGAGAACAAATGGGCAAATGATCCACCAATGTTATACACAAGACTATATCTGGATATCAGCAGTTACCAATGGTACTATGGATATTGAACAGACACTAATAAGGGCGAAAGGGTAATGTGTCAAAAGGAAGGCATGTCAAGTAAACCCTTATCGGGACTGCCTTCCATCTGAAAATTGATGTCCTCATTGTGAAAGACCATGTGGATCCAGAATAGATCTCTACAGGCCCCTCAGACCCACCATCAAGACTTTACTCTTGGAAGACAATCAAACTCAGCCGCGAGTGATCACCTATGATGATAATACCACAGGGAAAGAATAATTTCCCCATGCCTTGGTTGGAAAGATCACCTCATCTGACATCAGAGCTCAATGAAAAGCTATGAACCGAAGTCATATCTGATGCTCAAGGACTGCAAAGAGAGCCACACCATAGCAAAGTGAGCTAGAAAGTCACGTATGATAGACAAATTGATTATCTCAGAAAATGGTCAAAATGGCCACTATAACCTGTTTTGCATTTATGGTGCAAAGTGGCTGCAACAAGCTTATATTTTTTCAACATCTTTCCCACATCAAATCTATTCTATGTCATCAGTCCTCTTTGCTTTTTGAAGATAACACACCCCAAGGAAAGAAGCTTATGTGCCAGAGCTTTCAAGACGCTGTGTCACGTTGTTTGGTCTGTCTGTCTGTCCAACATAGCAAAAGGTTGCAACCAGAGTTCATGATGATGTGTTAGAAAAGAGAGGATTCAAAAGCCATTAAGAACCTATTGGCCTGGATGATAGCATCTCCTCCACCTTAGGACTCCAGCATAGCTGAAAAGGGTTTAAACATTTTTCCTGCTACACTGATTCAGAGAGCAGAATACAAACCACCTTGAAGAAGAATCAAAGTGTTGTTTCCTGAACAGCTGCAGTGAAGAACAGTGAAGGCTTTCCCAGTATTGTTGTAGGCACAGATTGAGGAACACCTACAGGAAACTAGGGGAGTTGAGACTGCTCTGAAGTGGGATCCCACGGCTGGCCTAATTGGGCTTTCTTCCTCCATGCACTCAGAATGAAAGGCAGTGAGGATGAAGAACAGTGTTTCTACTAGTGACTACTATGCAACCTTGAAGGAGTCAGTCAATTAATCGGAAAATCAGGGTCAATGAAGGAATATGGAGATTATTATGGATTATGATTATAATTTTTGATATGGCTCATTCCATAGACAGAAAAAAGCACCAATTTAGAGGGCCAGTGGCCCCTAGCTGCCGCCACCACTTTCTCATCCAGAATTCAAAATGCCCAGAAGAGGCACAGCTGCAGAGAGAGTAGAGAGTGTCCAGTTCCCCCAGGATCCTCTCTACTTAGAGTAGGGGATGGCTCCATTTTGAATAAGAGTTAAGGTACTGTACTCATACTGACCAGTGGATAAGTTGAGTCAGGTTTTTAAAATTTATTTTTTTACTAAAATTTCTAGGTTTATACATGAGTAGAGTGGCGCAGTGGGTTAAACTGCTGAGCTGCAGAACTTGCTGACCAGAACATTGGTGGTTCAAATCTGCAGGATGGAGTGAGTTCCCATCATTAGCTCCAGGTTCTGCCAATCTAACAGTGTGAAAACATATAAATGTGACTAGATCAGGTAATGGCGCTCCATGCTGGCCACATGACCTTGGAGGCATCTACAGATCAAGCCGGCTTTTCTGCTTAGCAATGGAGATGAGCACCATCCCCCAGAGTTGGACTCAACTAGATTTAATGTCAAGGGGAAATCTTTACCATTACCTTTAGGGTAGGTCATCTGAATGTTGAAGTGTTAAAGTCCTCTATCAAAATCCTGGCCACTACAGAACAAAGATGTCTCTATGCCCAATGAAAAAAGCTGATCACTTCACTGTGGAAATAAGGGGATAGTTATCTCATTAATTAATACCTGTCAGCAAGTTCTGCAGCTCAGCAGTTAAACCCGCTGTGCCACCCTATTCATGTACAAACCTAGAAATTTTAGTCAAAAAATAAATCTGCACGGATATTACTGGGCATACTTTTCAGTTGATGGTATGTAGCAAGAGATCTCACCTGAACAGGCAGGGGATGCAGGCCTTAAAATCTAAGTATGTTGTATTTTTGTGATTTAAATAGGGGTTCATGTAACGTTGAGAGACGCTGAGACATTATGGTGCTGGCTTCAGGCTTACACTTAGTTGGATGTTCTGGGTTGTGAGCTCCTCTGCCTTCTTCTCCAGGGATGAAACCCATAGCTTGCGTTTCTGACGGCAGCGGGAGGCTGCCGCGCGGTTGCGCTCCAAGAAACGCTGCCTTCGTTCATCAGGATCCTCATCCAATGTGCGTCTCCGTCTGCCTCCTGTACTAGGAGTGGGCTGAGCTGGGGAAACCTGGCAACGAAGGAAAGAAAATGAAAGATGAATAAGCAAGATGAATAATAGGCCAGTTCAGCTGTCTTGGGGAAGCCTGTTATGAACTCAGAAGGTAATTAGGATCAATACTGAGGACTGAACATTTTTTTCCAGTTCTTGATCTCACATCATCCTTATGAATTCTCATCAGACTATTTAGGTTGAAAAGAAACATAAGATTTTTCCTGCACAATTAAATGATTTAAAAGCCATTCAAACACCAACCAAATTCATACTGTATAATGAGGACTACATTACACTCTTTAAAAAAAGATTTCTGCAATGTGATAATCACATTGAATTTCTTTACATTTGCACTCCTTCAGTTGTAGAACCAACTAATTTACAAATCTTCTGGCATCTATATGTTATTTCATTTAAAGAACAAAGGAAATTAACTGTCGAGAGCAAAAACAGATCTGCAGGTTTTCTGCCTCAGTTCAGCCCCATCAAATGGGATCTATAACTAGGAATCCCTGTTTACACCTTACTACTATTCATTATCAAGTCAGGCAGCATATGGATAGTAAGCTTCTGGAAGCTTCTGTCTAGCTGACAGAGCAGGTGGCAGTCTTGATGAAATGCTGGCATTTGGTGAGCTGGCAGGACCAAATGGAGCAGCATTTAAACCCAAGTAATTAAAATAGGAAGAGAGACAGAGGGAGTGAAGATCTCAAAATACTGCCTTTTATATTCCAGACTGTGTCCCTATCGCTTATGATGCCTAAGTGATAAATGCCTGGCAGCAACGATGACAGAAGCAACATAATATAGGCCAAGGTATGCCAGCGTCTCATAAATTGTGCAACTAGAAAACCTAAACTTGACAACTGGAAAAACATATGGATGTAAGATAAACACACATAACATTTCTATACTATACTTATTTTTATTTGCAGAATCTATTGTTATAATAAAGGACTCTGGTCAAATTGGAAGATTTAACAAAAAACAGAAAAGACAATGGGTCTTCACCAGATTGTATAACCAGCAGCTCCACATGGCTGTAAACACAGCTTTCCTTGGATTTGCTGACCACTGTTCCATCATCAGATCCCTCATCACCACCAATTTCTCACTGATTTCATATAGAAGACACTTTCCCTATTGCTGGAAGCAGCAACAAAAGAGAGATTTGGGTCAGAATTTGCTGCTAGAAGGGTGGAGGGCCTCTATATTCTTTCTGCTTTCAGAGATCTTTCTATGCAAATTGAAGGACTAAGAAAAGGCTCTCCACTTTCTCTGAGACTGCAGACTATAGAGAGGAGGTGGTCCCTAAGTCAGCATCATATATGTGCCCCAGAACAGCAAGGCATTGTGTAAAGTACTAGTTATTTCCTGGTGACTATAAGATGGCCGGGCTGACATGTTTTTGCAGAGATTATTATTTTGAGAATAAAAGAGCCATAAATGCCTTCAGTGTGCACACATTCATCTATTTGTCTCTGGAAACATATTAAAATGCTTCAAAACACTGCAAATTATGCCCAAGCAGATCAGAATGGCATCAGAACAAGAAATCTTGCATATAGTGTAAGTTGTATATCTCACAAGTGATACTTGTCAGTCTTAGCTCTCTTAGACACAAGCTTATTGTCTCTAGTCACCATCTAGAGACCTGGACAATTTTCTATTCCTACTTCTGATAAACTGCTCATTTTATGTGATGGCTCCCATTTCCTGAATTTAACAGAAGCCATTCGATTTGATATTAGCTGTGCTCATTGTATAAAGTTGAAGCCAAGTACTTTTTCTAGGGCAGTGGTGGGGGAATTTTTCAGTTCTTTTGAACAATAACTCTTATTTATTTATTTATTTATTATTTATTACTGTGCTTATATACCGCCGTTTCTCAGCCTAAATCGGCGACTCAATGCGGTTTACAACACAACGACAAGCAGCAATATTCCATTAAAAAGCATAAAAACACATACACAATACACAATATTATTGGGCCACCAATAATAATCCAATGCATCTCTTAATTGTAGTCGCAATCCAATTTCGTCGTCTGTGATTAACCAATCCTTGTTCATCAGTTTCGTTGCACCAGATTAATCGAATGCTTGTTTAAACATCCATGTCTTCAACCTTTTTCGAAATACCATCAGCGAAGGGGCTGATCTCACCTCTATGGGGAGGGCATTCCAAAGCCGAGGGGCCACCACAGAAAAGGCCCTGTCTCTCGTTCCCGCCAGCCGCACCTGTGAACCAGGCGGGATAGAGAGCAGGGCCTCCCCAGAAGATCTTAGGGTCCTGGTGGGCTGATAGGCCGAGATACGTTCGGATAGATACGTTCGTTACCATGCTGGCTGAGGTTTCTGGGAACTGAATGCCACAACACCTGGAGGGTCAAAAATTCCCCAGCCCACCTTTCAACACACAGCATCCCCTCCCAAACCCTAATCCATTCCAACTTGAAACACACCTGTGGCTGTGCAGGGGAAGGTGCATCTGGGTGCTGGATGAGTATTTGACCCTGTTCTGGATGAGATGTCACCATGGTGCTGGCAGAACCCACTACCATGTTGTTTCCATTTAGTGAGGAAGTCAGGCTGGCTTTTAGTCTCTATGAGGGAGAAAAACAACACAAGATCAACAGTGGTTCAATGGTTTTTTTTCCAGATGGAGAGTGAGAACAGGCAAAACTCTTTAGAATGGTTGAATAGACAGTTTTTATCGCTCATCAGTACAATTAAGCTTCTCCCAACTGCATTCTCTTTCAGGCAAGTAGCCAGAGGGCATGAACTAAAGATCTACTTCATATGTGGTTGCAAAAAACCTTTTTTAAAAACTGAAAGTGTGCATGTTTGAGAGGGAAATGCTCAAGTTATCTCATCTTTTAAAGTAAAACAAACACACATGACCTGAGAATTTTGGAGATATTAGCCCATCCTGGAAAGTAGACAGACCCTCCTCTCCCTTGTACAATAGATTCCACACTGGATGATTAGTCTAATGAACTTGGAACATATTCACCATTATACTACTATATCAAGGAACTCACCATTTTGGCTTCTGAGTGCATTGAAAGGCCTGATGGTGAAATGGAGCCACTGCTGATAATTGGAGGACCTGGAATACCAGGAATGTTTGGCACCACAGACATAGGCCTTGCTAGCTGTATGTTGGAAAGAGGACAGAAAACACATTGTGTTAAACAACATTTATAATAAGCTCTTTCCAGGCATGTAGCCTGGGGGGGGGGGGGGGGGGGGCGCTTGGGGGGCTTCAGCCCCCCCCCCCCCCAAAATTCTCATGGTGGTCTGCGAGAAGGCCTTACTGGTACATTATTTAAACTGTTATGTTTATTCATATCAAGATTTGATCACCATGCTCGATATATCCCATATGCATGGGGGTATTGGTGTAACAATACAAAAGATTTGCTAGGGTAGACCCTCTTTCACTCAGACTCAGCCCCCCCGAACCAAACTCAGCCCCCCCCCGAACCAAACTCAGCCCCCCCCCCCCCCCCCCCGAAACAAAATCCTGGCTACGGGCCTGGCTCTTTCTTTAAAGGAGAAATAAACAAAAATCTTGCTAAAATAGTATATATGAGAAATCAACAAACACTGTAGCTGCTTTACAGAGAGGAACAGTGCTGATAGCAATTCAAAAGAGGAAGCAATTCAGCAGCAGTTCAGAAGAGAAAGGAACTGCAGCAAAAAGGAAAATTTTAATGTCTTTCCCCCTTTGTCTCTGAATCATTTTACAAACTAAACTATAGAAAATCCCAGCAGATATCCACAGCAATTCCTGGCTCTGTTACCCAGATAATACTCCCATATGATGTTTTTATCCAACCTTCTGCAATGAGAACTTCCAGATGTTTTGGATTTCACCTCCCATCAGTTCAAACCAGCATGGCCAACTACAAGGAATGCTAGGAATTGTGATTCAAAACATATGGAGAGGCTTGGATTGGCGAAACTCTACTTTACTTGTTAAAATTGTAGGTAATATGTGCAACATCTAACGTATATTTAAGAAGATGCTGGATCAGGCTGAATGTCCACCTAGGTCAATATTCTGTTTAAATCACTTGATATGGAAAGTTCAACAGCTGGATGTGAGCCTCCATTGCACCAAAATATGTTAGGTGTAATGCAGCCCCCCACAAAAATTTCTTTATGAAATTAGATGCCACTGGTAATGAGAAAACTTAAAAGGTTGCTGTGAGTTTTCCATGCTGTATGGCCATGTTCTAGAAGCATTTTCTCCTGATGTTTCACCCACATCTATGGCAGGCATCCTCAGAGGTTGTGAGATTGGCCTCACATAACAACTCTGATAAGGCCAATCTGAAGAGTAAGTGTAGTGTTGTGTATTGGGAAAGCTCAGGTTCAAATCCTCGCTCACCGACAACACTTACTGGGTGAACCTGTGCCAATAATCCTTTTTCAGTCTATCCTACCCTCCAAGAAAATTGTGGTAATCAAATGAAATGAATAAAGCATATACATTGCCTTGAGTTCTTAAGAAATGTTAAAAAAGAGATTGTATTTCCACTCAGTTGATTCCAATTTCCAAAACATGGCAGAAAGGATGCAAAGCACATTCTCAAAAGAAAGCAGCTCTGGATTTGCACAGGTTGTGTCACCAGCAGCAGAAACAGTGCAAACTACACCAGACGGCACTCCCATTTGTCACTCACAGATCCTGAGAAAATTCATATGCAGAAATAAAAGCTAAATAACCATTTCATGCCCCAAAGAGTCCAGGAAGGGAGGTTTTCTGGCTCGGAGAGGCCAACATGTTCTCTGTAAGCTTGAATGATTTCAGCATAGAGTTAGCTAATCAGGGAGCCTGCTAGTCCCAGCCCTGGAACCAACAGAGTCAGCCATCTGCTCAGACGGAGGCTCAGTTTTGAGGCCTGATTGCCCTACAATGTGTTTGGCAGGCACTGCTACCTTGCAGGCAGCCATCCTCCTCCACCCCCGTATCCTCCCCTCCAGCCCTGGCTTATCTCACTCAGAGGGAGAAAGAGAGAGACGTCAATTTTGCAAATTAAAGTGCCCACATATGCTCTGCAAAGGGAAAAGCTGTCCCTTCCTTTATCAAAAGCAACTGGGTGGGAAGCTTCTATTACCGATATGACAGAAGGCATCTGAACGGGAGGGCCAGGAAGGACAGGCATGGTCTGCCCATTCACAAGGTGCATGACAAGTGGTACAGAGCTGGTTGGAGACCTGGAAGAAAACAAACAAATAAGCAAAAGGTACTAGGAATCCCACTCATGCGTAAAACCACAGATGTCTCCTAATGCATTCTAGATGCAAGGCATTGTCTCAGAATCCAACAGCCCACTTATCCACCTTTTTGCAACTCTTCACAGATTACTAGGATTTCACTGCTATGGAAAATAAGGGTCCTTTATCCCAGGATCTGATCCCAGGTTTTCTGCTTTAAACTGGATTATATGAGTCCACACTGCCAGATAATCTGGGATAAACAGAAACCTGGGAGCAGATCCTGGGATAAAGGGCCTGTCTGGAGGGGCCCATAGTCGGTAGAAAAGCATAAAGTGAAGAAGTTTCAAGAAATACACCCACCAGAAAAGGCATGAGCTGAAAAAGCACAGAGACTACCAAATATGTACTAATCTGCTCTTGCTCAGAACTGCAAGCACTTCTGACTTTCCTATCATTTGACATGACAATTACAATGCTCGAATCAGTGATCTATGTTGGATCTAAAAGTGAAAACTGAGCCAACTTGCAGCACCACTTGGTGAGCTGTAGAAATAGTACCTATCCCCCAGGGTTCTGTACCACTGCAACAGAGACACTCAAAGGGTTATGCAAGGTGGCCAGTAGCTTTTTAACCCAGATCAGACCATCAGTGGGATATTTGTCACTTTTTACACTTAAATGAAGCAAAAGACAAAGAAAAATCACGAGTCCTCTTGAAAATTGTCCTTCAGTGAATTCTCAATTCTCAAGAACTGCCCTAACCTGACAACCACTTGTCCTATATATATGGGGGAAAATACAGAGTGTCAAGATTCAGAGGTGGAATAGGAATTGTCTGCACGTACCTAAACTAACTTAAGCAGGCAGAATCTGGGAAGAAGTTACTGCTTAGAACAGTGGTTCTCAACCTGTGGGTCCCCAGGTGTTTTGGACTATAACTCCCAGAAACCCCAGCCAGATTACCAGCTGTTAGGATTTCTGGGAGTTGAAGGCCAAAACATCTGGGGACCCACAGGTTGAGAACCACTGGCTTAGAACAAGGCATGGAGTCACTGGCCTTTCAGGTGGATCTTTTTGATCCTGGCCAGCATGGCCAACAGCAAGAATTGTGGGAATTACAAACAAAATGTCTAGCAGGTCAAAAGTTCCCCACCCATGCTTTTGAGAGAGGATCAAACTAGACATTACCTATAAGATATCTGTATGTGTAAGCATGTAAGTGGGTGAGAAAAAGAAAGGAAGCCTACACAGCTGAGGCATGGAAAAGTCTGGAAAGTGCAGCAATGTTTCTTTGCAATTCTGAGATTAAAGATTGTAGCCAGGAAAAGTGAATGTTTAGAATCTCTTCTAAAAGCTAGATAGGAGGAACAAAAAACTAAACAAGCATGGAGGCCAAAAGTCAGAGATCTCTAAAAAGGAGACTGGAGGTCTCATGTTTTTCCTGAGAAAGCACCCGCGTACAGCAAGCAGTGATGTGGGGGAGAAGATAGTGGTTGGAGTCTTGTGGGAAACTGCATAAGACAGAGCTTAAGACTGCTTCTTCTTCTGTTCACTACTTTTAATTAGGGGACAAAGAGCAGTAACAACCAAGTGCTTGGAATAGTAAGATGCTATTCTTGAACAGTTCTTGCACAGTTCTATATATCACTGCCATCCTACATAAGACCTGTAATAATGTGATTTGAAGGAAAATTTGCCAATTCATTCAATGGTTAGCTGTAAGCACCTTGAAGCCCACAGCTTCTTTCCCATTTCAACCACCATCCTGTTACTTACCCAAGTTGTCTGTTGGAAGGTGGTGCCTGGGTGATGACCGAGGTTGGGGAAGGTAGAGTAGGGTGGATGGGATCATATCCCAAGTGCAGCGGCAGTGACCCAGGACGTACAATGGTTGGAGTTGGCGTAGAAATGATCACAGGCTTTGAGACGCTCTCCTAAAAAATATGTACACATTCAGTGCCAGATATTCTCATGTAATGTGACCAAGTACTTATCCCTCTTATCCCATTTGCAGAATTTCCAAGCCACCTCTCATGCAAAAACAGAACCAATAACTTATTTCAACAGGCAAAAACCAAAAATCCTAAATCCACAAGGCTAAAATCCTCAATTCATCTGCAAAAAAATTCTCAGGAACTTCTAAACATTACTGTCAGAAATCCTTGTTTATTCAAAAATAAAAAAGCAGAATCTAATACTTTACATACATTTGGGGGTTCTCCAACCCTTATGCCACCAAATCTGGGATTCCTTTCAGGAAATCACACTACTATGGCAAAATGTCTAGTGTCTGGTCCTTAACCCACCAAACACGAAGACTTCTGCGGTGCTTATCCCTGAAATTACCAAATGTGGGATTTCCCTGAACCCCACCTCTTTTACCATGTAAGAATTTCTTCCTGTAATCTTTTGTGTGACACCAATTGTAGGGATCATATAAGGTTTATATGAAGATTTTATACAATGTTTATCCCCACTAGACATCACACTTCATCTAGGTAGTGCTCTCAGAGGCCGAAAGTGTATAGTTGCTCCTCTATGTTTGCAGTTTTGCTTTAAAATGTTCTCTCTAGGAATCTCTAGGACGTCCAGTGTGATTCTGTGGTCAACTTCCTCCAATCATGCTGGAGGACCTAGAAATTTCTAGAGAGAACATCTCTCTAGGAATGTCAAGGTCCTCCAGTGCAATTGTATGTTCAGCTTTCACTGCAAGCCAAATCATGATGGAAGACCTAGAGATTCCTAGAGGTTGAAAAATAGCAATTTATTTGTGTTTTTTCACTTTCATGGTGGTCCTGTGCCCCAACCCCAGCAAACATGAAGGGTTGAATGTATAAAGCCAAAAACAATTATTTATGTACAAACGTTAAGCAGAACAAATCCGAATAAGTATTTATTACTGTAAAGAAGTATTAATGCTACCAACAATTGTAAAGAACCTCCGACAATGCTAATTAAACTGCCACCCCAAAATGTATAGAGACTCTGGTATTAAAGTCTCTGTTAGTCTCTATTTGCGTTGTGAGGTAATTTTGGTAGAGTGGAATGCACCGAACGTAAAATCAATGGAGATGAGGCAGTTTTATAACATAACAAAGAGAACACGTTTATTGTTGTACAAAGCTATTGGTTGCAATATAAAGATGTTCAGCTTGGCATATACTTGATGGTTACAATATGACTTGGTTGAGATACAATTCAGGCTTTTGATGTTACAACTTATAAACTCTTGCTGTAGTGAAGGTTTTATTATTCAGTGTTCCCTGCTGTGAATATTCTCACTGTTTGATCTATACTGGGTCAAATAATAGAACTCCAGTCTTCCACCGACTGGCAATCGTACAAAGCCTCTGTTAGTTCTTTTAACCAAAGCAATCTAACGAGGTTTTACCCTTCAGCTCCCTAGCTGAAGAAATATTCACGAACACTAGACTAACTCTACACTTCTTCACTCCTCAGAGTCTCTTCCCTGACTCTGCTACTCTCTCAGAGTCCCTATCTGACTCTGCTACTCTCTCTCAGGGTCTCTTCCTCCTGACTGTACTACTCTCTCAGAGTCTCTCCTGACTCTGCTATTCCCTCAGAGTCCCTTTCCTGACTCTGCTACTCTCTCAGAGTCTCTCTTGACTCTGTTACACTCTCAGGGTCTCTTCCTCCTGACTGAAAACTTAACTGTCACTTTCAAACCTTTTTCTCTCTAAGCTCCTCCCACCTCCTCTTCTGCCTTGTTTCCATGGCAACCTATCTCTCACAGCTGGGCCGCTCCAGCCATAGGCAACCAATGTAAAACACAAATACAGATTTAAACACATTATAATAAACACTTCTGTACAATTACATTTAAAAATACAGCGTACTCTCTCTCACACTCTTCACTAGCTAACTCAAAACCATAAAAACCAATAATATATTCCTATACCTAGCTGACTCTTAATAATATATCTTCCCCAGTCCCACAAAGACTGTCTACACTTCCAAGCGATCTTAGCAGTCTAACTAAAATAAATGCTAATTATCTAATGGCCATTCACCAACTGTCATTCACCAGCCTTATGCAAATCTGCTAAAGCATTCCACCAATTAGCATTCAATCCAACATTCCTTTCCACGCCCCAATAGCTCCTTACATTTTATTCTATTATATGTCCGAATAAATGAAATATTATTTCTTAATACAAACTCATGACATCCCAGTACTCCTCACAATTTATCACAGTGCGGTAGCATTTTGTTTGTAGGTCTCGTTTCTACAGATTCCTGGGACTTGTAGTTTAATAGTAAGGTATTGTATGACCCCTATATTTGTGGGGGGATAGCTTCCCGAATTTACAATGCAAACTGGAAACCATGGATAATAGCAACCTTACTGAAATGAACAACATACATCAGAAGTTACCACAGAGTCCTCCTGAAGGACCTAGAAATTTCCTAGAGCGGTGTGTTCTCTAGGAATCTGCTAGGGTCTCTAGGGCAACTCTTTGGTAACATCCCGCAAAAGCACACCATAGAAAATAAACCTGGAGGACCTAGGAAAGTCTTATTCTGCTGGATGGGGTAAGTCAAACTGCAAGTACTGGTGCCACAGGAATGGGGTTCTTGATGTAGTTAGAAGTCTCTGGTTAAAGAACTCTAATGCCTATTCCCCTAAATGATGTGTCAGTCCAACATAACTGAGTAGTGCACAAGATATGCACTATGTCAGAAATCCAAACTGCTTAAGTTGAACATGACCAGAATAAACAAAGAAATTATTATTTGCTATATATATAGCACAGAAAAATCAAGAAAGCAGATGGAAACACAACTACCAGAGAGCTCACCTTCTCCTTGGCCTGTGGTGACCGTGGACTTGTTACTGGACTATCTGGAGGGGAAGAGTCCACCTCAACTGGCTCTTCTTCTTTTATTTTGACATCTGGAGTCGAGGGGAGAGACATATCCAGAGGTCCAGAACACTATGGAAAGAAAGAATACATATTTCGGTGTTTTGTCATTATGTGACTTGTCTTTTGCATGCACACAAGATGTTTACAGGATACTGCCTTTTATCTTCTAGGACTGCTTGGGATAGTCACCAACATTTTCCTGCAGGATGTATTTCGCCCCCCCCCCCCCAAACAAATCCTAGCTTTTAAAGGTTACTAAACGGTTGAGGAACCTTTGGCCTTCCATATGCTGTTTTTATTAACTCTGTATTAACTCTTCCATTTAAAAATGAGGACACAAACTAATATTATTGATGCTATGTGTGCAGAAATTTCTAGATAAGGTGCTCTCAACATTTTTAGTCTGGAGAACGCTTTGAAATAATTTTCAGATCTCAGGGAACCCTTGTATTGAAATTATTAATCTGTAGCTAAAAAGATGTTTATTCTTTTAACAATCACAACGTCTTGTGGAATCTCTAGTGACCTCTGGTGGAAACCTAGGGCTCCAGGAAGCAATGGTTGAGAAACCCCGCTCTAGACTGAGAAAGTGTATTTTTTTAAAAGTGGAGAAGTTAGCTCTACACCAGAAAGAAAATGTTGAGTTATATAGAGGTTCTGGCAGCTCATATCATAACTGGTTATTAACAAAAGGATGTGGTATTTTTTTCAGATTCTTTAAGTTATGCTTACATGCGCTATTCTTTCTTCATCCTTTTTAAAAAAGCTTTGTCAATATAAAAAGAAAACTTAAGGTCACATAAGGTGCCCTCATTCATAGAAGCAATATATCTTACTATAAAAGTCATTTTTGAATCATTGCTTGATCTGTCAAAAGCCAACAAGAGAGCTATGCAAGTTATTACAGATCTATGACCAGTCCAACGCAATAAAACCTCGCCATATGCCTACGCCTGGCAGCATGCCACCACACCTATTTTCATTTCAGCCGTGCTGCATGGCCTTTTTCAATTTTGCCCACAGCTGCTTGTTGCCTTTCTAGATCAAGGAGTAAGTGCAAGAGGAAATGGTAAAAACCAGGGGCATGGTGTGCTCCTGGAAAATCAGGAAGGAAAAAGAGCACATCAAATGGTCCTGGAGTGATCAAAAACAGAAGCACAGCACCTCCTCAAAGTCCTCGGATGGTAGCTTGCCAAGATAGATAGATAGATAGATAGATAGATAGATAGATAGATAGACAGACAGACAGACAGACATGGGTGGGGGAGAAATATAATGATCTTCTGAGAAGCAATAGGTATGTCAGCATGAGCAAGATGTTCTTGGAGTTATTCAAGGCAGGAAATTGTCTTTAGTGGCTTTCTAGAAAACATGAACAAGAAACACTTAACTGAATCATATAGCTTTTCCTGTTTCTTATTTCCCAGTCTTTTGCTTAATGCCTTCTGATGATCTCTGCTGTACTACTTCTTGTGCACAGACTATCAGGAAATAAAATTATCATTATGCAGAATGCAGTGGTCACCACAAGGGAACAAATGCTGGGTGATGCTACCGAGGCGAAAGTAGCAGTGGTTCCAACTGTTCTCCTCTGGCACCTCAAACTCCTCATTCTGCATGCCCTAAGCAAGCCTGCAAGCCTAGGTAAAGTGAAGGAATATGCCCTTACTAGCAAGGGTCAACATCTTATCTGTCTATTGTAGACAGAGCTGAAGGGGTTGTTATTGTCAACTGCCTTCAAGTCAACCCCGACCCTAATAGTCCTCCCCAAATTGCTCCATTCTCAAAACAATCTTGCTCAGATCTTGTGGCTTCTTTGATTGAATACATCCATCTGCAATGCATCTTTAAGCATGAATTTTAAACTCATGTCATGTGTTTTGATCTCTGTGCTGCGTGATTAATGTGTATTTTACAGAAATGCTTTGATCTGTATCTTTTAGGAAACTGAATTTTAATGTGTCTTTGTAGAATTTTTATAGTATTTGTGTGTTTTTAACTGTGCTGTGACCCGCCTTGAGCCATGGAAATAGGCACGTAAGAAATAATAATAATAATAATAATAATAATAATAATAATAATTTTTCATGCTGCCTCTAAGCAGTGAGTAATGTGTTCTCATTGGATGCCCAAAATAAGACTCCCTCAATTTAGTCAGCTTGGTTTCTACTATCCTTTTAGCAGTTCACAGTATCTGTAGAATTCTTTTCCAGCATCATATCTCAAATGAGTTAATTTTCTTCCTATTAGTTTTCTTCACTGTTTAGTTTTCATAGCCATACACAGAAATGGGAAATACAATGGTTTGGATTACCCCAAGTAGTATTCAATGATACATCTTTAAACTTCAAGATCTTATCTAGTTCATTCATAGTTGCCCATCCAAGTCCTAGTCTTTTTCTGGTTTCTTAAGTCTCCATTTGGATTAACACTGAACCAAGAGGTGGTAAAGCTTGAACCGTTCCTATAAAGTTATATAAATAATTTATGCATATTAATTTTGTTTTGTTAATGTTCAGATATAAACAAAGTTTTGCATTTTTGCCTTGATTTTCCTCAATAATCATTCCAAGTCAGATTTTTTTTCTACCTTATGAAGCTGTTTGAGACACCCCTGCTCCTTAAATCCGTTACTTTTTTAAAATCCATCTCTAACAGTTCTTCGTGAACTACACTACACCTTTTCTGGATGGTGGCTACTGCTTCATCCTTCCACTTGTCCAAGAGAAGACCAGGATCATCAACCCTGACTGGTAGTGGATCTCCAGGTCTCTGGATATAACACCTTTTTGGATCCTACTGTGTGTAAACATCCAAAAGGGATTAACACAGAGACTTTCATTAGCCTTACACCGAGGGATGCTCTGAATGAGAAGGACATCACTTAAAAAACAGCACATCCAGGAATATCCCCATTTTCTCAACTTAATTACAACCAACTCAGTGGCTGGAACTATCCAGTCCTCCCTCCAAAAAATCCCACACAAACTAAAACTAGCACTAGCAACTGGACTTGATTGAGCCAAATGTTCAAAGCATCTCATGAATGCGCCCGGCCGCGCCTGCCAATTTTTCTGAATAGCAAACCAGCTGGATTTAAAAATCCAGGCAATTCTAGTTGGAGTAATTCCTTCAGTCTGTCTGAAACTAGCCAAGCTTTAAAATGCTGCAGTCTCCTGCTGGAGATCAGAAATTTTAGAACAAATCATATTTAACAAGAAATAAACTTCCAGCAATCCATAAGTTGTAGCAGCAGCTATTAAAATGGTACAACAACATTATAATGGGTGGTCTTAACATATAAAATGTCTGGCTAGACTGTGGGTTGTCAATTATTTATACAACAGACCTCAAAATGAAAGTTAATATTCTGTGCCATAACACTACTAATAGTAGGTGAGAAACACAGAACATATACAAAGGACTTCGACTATAGAAGAAAATGACAGCAAAATCAGAATGCAAGATAAAGACATGGCAAAGAGAACCACTAAATTATTTTTAATCTATTTAAAATGTAAAACGTTACAAAAATTTGTAGCCACGTATCTTCAAGTTGTTTCCAACTTAGGGCAATCCTGAAGGGTTTGCTATGGGATTTTCTTAGCTATATTAGTTTAGAGGTTTGTCTTTGCCTTTGAATATCTGAAAGTTATCATCTATACTCTAAAAAGAAAAAGAAATATCCTTTTTAGTGATTTTTAGATGCTAAACATCCTTATTCAATCAGAAATTTAATCTATTTTATCAACTTAATTATTTTTATTTTTGTTCTAACTTCACATTTTGCACCAGATAGTTTTTAATATACTGACTGCATAAGGAGGAGCATTTTATGGGCAGATCGATAACAATAATTATTTAATTTATTGTTGAAGGTTTTCATGGCCGGAATCACTGAGTTGTTGTAAGTTTTTTGGATTGTATGGGCATGTTGCAGAAGCATTCTGTCCTAACATTTTGCCTGCATCTATGGCAGGCAACATCAGAGGTTGTGTGGTCTGTTGGAAACTAGGAAAATGGGGTTTTATATATCTGTGAAATGTCTAGTGTGGGAGAAAGAACTCTTGTCTGTTGGGGGTAGGTGTGAATATTTCAATAGGCTACTTTGATTTGTTGGAAGGTGATTAGCTGTCCCTGATTGTTTCTTGTCTGGAGTTCCCCTGTTTTTTGAGTGTTTTTCTTTATTTACTGTTATGATTTTAGAGTTTTTTAAATAATAGTAGCCAGATTTTGTTCATTTTCTTGGTTTCTTCCTTTCTGTTGAAATTGTTCACATGCTTGTGGATTTCAATGGCTTCTCTGTGTAGCCCGACACAGTAGTTGTTAGAGTGGTCCAGCACTACTGTGTTCTCAAATAATATGCTGTGTTCAGATTGGTTCATCAGGTGCTCTGCTATGGCTAACTTCTCTGGTTGAAGTAGTCTGCAGTGCCTTTCATGTTTCTTTATTCATGTCTGGGTGCTACGTTTGGAGTCTACCATATACCATGCAGCTATGGAGAAGTCTACAGAATTCCGGGGTTTGCAATATAGTGAGGCCCAAAAAGTCTATGACTGAGCAGTTTAAAGGCCTCTCCCTAAACTACAAACCCCCAAATTCTGCAGGAGGCAGCAGCTGGATTTAAAGTGGAAAGATGCTCAAGTGCAGTGTTTCTCAACCTGTGTGTCCCCAGATGTTTTGGCCTTCAACTCCCAGAAATCCTAACAGCTGGTAAATTGGCTGAGCTTTCTGGGAGCTGTAGGCCAAAACATCTGGGGACCCACAGGTTGAGAACCACTGTTCCAGTGTGATGAGGTCCGTTTAAATAAATGAACGCACATGTACACCATAAAATCTCTTTTCTCCCCATTAAAGTGTTCTGGGAAGAAACTTCACATAATGCTTTTACTCTAGTATTTGATGCAAATCTTACATTAGTTTTGTGAAACTTGATTTCAGCTATGGCTGGGATAGCTTCCAAAGTTTGCGACTATGAATTGGGTCAATAAAGTATTTACCTCCCATTTTATGTTTTGACTTAAATCCTGTAATGGTTGCAAGAAAATCCCACACGGAATCAATTCTGTCTGTATCCAGAACTTTATCCTTGCAAACTCTAACCCTAGATTTTTGATATTGTAGGCCTACAGAACAGGCTTATCTCCCATTTATTTTTCTGCAAAGCTTTGAGATCATGACAGCCATGAGACATTACTTCACATTATCAATGTTTTTGTTATCATGTTCAACACTCAAACCACTACATCACACTGGGGTAGCAATCAATGTATGAGTAATTAATTTGTGCTAAAGTATAGGCACCCTGGTGGCACAGTGGGTTAAATCGCTGAGCTGAAATTGCTGATCAAAAGGTTGGCAGTTTGAATCCAGGGAGCGGGCTGAGCTCCTGCTGTTATGCCCAGCTTCTCCAACCTAGCAATTCGAAAGCATGCAAATGTGAGTAGATCAATAGATACCGCTTATGTGGGAAGGTAGCGGTGCTCCATGCAGTCATGCTGGCCACATGACCTTGGGGGTGTCTACATACAACACTGGCTTTTTCGGCTTAGAAATGGAGATGAGCACCACCCCCAAGAGTTGGGCATGACTAGACCTAATGTCAGGGGAAACCTTTACCAGTTTGATTTACTAATACCAATACTAATAATATCCACTGGTTTTGCATCTTGCACATTATAAATGAGAGTGGCTTTCCTGGAGGAAAGGTCAACAGGCAGAGGGAGGCTCCAACAGCCTACTTCCTGGTATTTTTTAGTTTTCTTTAACGAAATGTGCACAAGCTGGAATTTGCCAAACTGGCTAAGCAAGAAGCAAATTCACTGTTGCCTTATGCTGGTCTGGTCAATGACTGCAGAGATGCCAAAATGAATGGCAAGTGCTTCAGCATTTCTCATTTATTTTAAAGTTATTACTTTTCTTACGTATGCTTGAAAACCAAACATCATAACACTACCTGAATTTAGGTTTTTTGACGCTTCATGTAGGCTTGGAACATGCAAGAGAACATCTGACAAAATAACAGGAAACAACAAGCAGGAGGTAATTCACTCCAGCTGTAGAGATGAATACCAGGTTTATTCTGAGGAATAATGAGATAATTATTGTACCTTTGACCCTCCCTTTGAGTGTTTCCTTAAAGACTTTCATAGACCATCCTCATTCACTTTTTCTGTGCCTCCTCTATGTTAACACCTTTTTTGTTTTGTCTTCACCTTAATTCTAGCTGTCTTTTAGGTTGCACAGATTGAAACTGGTTTTGGCAACAAAGGCAAAAGCAATGAGTCGATTCATTTCAAGCAGGACAAGGACCTCTCAATGTGTTCCACTGTTTATCCATTCTTCTAACAGGAGTCCGGTGGCAGAGAACTGAACTGCTATTTTGCAGTCTATGGTTGAAGGCCACGTTTGTAGGAATGGGCTGGGAGCCCTTCTTCCTCTTGGCTATTAGTAGACCCCAAAATCAAGTCCAGTGGTTCAAATATCAAGCCATTTTAGTGCAATCCCTCTGGGCAAAAGTGTACTTTCCACAGCCCATGAGCTACTCAGATTCACACTGCCCATTGGATAGTTGATGTTAATATGCTTCTATAATAAAAAATGAGTTTACCAAAGTTGCATTTCTCACCATCTGTTAACCAAACCAGTAAGGCAGAACAGCTGTTTCTATTCAAGATGTCCATAACCATCTGATTTCTAAAAGCAAAAACCAAACCACAAAAACACAAAGGGCCAAAGCTCTGTGCTAGAAGACAGTACTTAACACACAGCTGCTGTCTCTGACTCATGAAAATAGGAAAACAGACTTCTGCCAGAGAAAGCTGTATTGGAGAGGCAGAAATAACCAAACTAAGCAGGCCTCTGGATCGACAGTATGTAACTCACTGCTGGACAATAATGGAAAAAAGACAAGAAGTTAGAGAAATCTCTGTGGGCAATGTTTGGGTGATGCCCACTTTTGAAAAACCAATGCAGAACAGTAAGTTTTCTGCAAGCTCTCAATATTTTACATCAATGCTTTGGCCCTTGCCTTTTTCTCATCATCTTCTGTGGCTTTCTTGAAATCATGCTCAAAGGAGCTTGCCAGTTCATTGAAGAGCCCAACTTCCTCGCAATTCTTCAAGAAACGGGTTGGTGTTGGCGTCTGATCTGTTCAGGGAGCAAAATAAAGAGACAGTTAAGAAACAAGAGGAAAAGGATTGTAATACTCACATCCTAGAAAGCTGAGTCACGGAGATTGATTCAAAGCACAGTTTCTTACCACCGAAGCTGTCAGTCTTAATTCCTAGAACATTAAGATTCCTTAATTTATACATCTCTGCAACTTGTACTTTGCAGTCTTACAAAATACACTCTGATCTACTGAAGAGACATGCAGGGAAAGGGAATCTGTAGGGAAAGGCTTTGGGGTTTTTGTCATTATAAGGGTGCAGAATTAGTGCAAATGAACATCCATTGGAAAAATAAAAATCTGCATTAGCAGTTTGGGTTAGGTGAAGCTGGTGAAAACATGGAAGCAGGAACATGTGTATCTTTGAAGATACAGAAAGAAAATTCTATTTAAAAACAATGATAATGTAAGATTGGTTGAGAAAGGTTGAGAAAGGAGAGTGGTAACTTATGACAGTTTTGATTATAAGGAAAGTCAAAAGATATTTTGCAGTCTCAGATGGTATTATCACATGATCTAAAATACATGTTCTATAGTCTCATAATATATCATGTGGCTTAAGCATGGATAATGGGCATTGCACAGCCACACCTAACCAGCTTCCTTGGTCCTCTAGAGCTGGGAAGATTGTGGCTGTCCAAAGGTTGTACTCTTACTTACCTGCTCCAATCTGATTAATGTTGAGGGTCATTGGTATTCACATTCATCAACACTATGGCTGGTATCAATGGCATCACTCATGGCTTTTGAATAAAGAAGTCGACCAACAACTACAGCCATACTTTCCCTAAAAATTAGTCCATTAGATCAAAAGATCTATGGGACATCAATGATCTAAAACAATATTATTTCAAAAACCCTCCCTAATTCCTGCCTTACAATGTCTGTTCTCAAGTACTGCATATGGAAATAATATCTGCTTTATATTTAAAGGGCTGAATATATCCTACTTCAACAAAAAACCAGGTATGCCTTAATAGAAACTACATCACTTAAAGTAGTGCCCCCCATATTTACAAATCCCGCAACAACCATAACACCAGCTGGTTTTCAGAATATAAAACCTGGAAACTGACAAATCCGAAGTTTGGAGGATGAAAATACAGCAATATACTATGGCATCATCTGTAGATGTCTATCCTTATTGTTGTTGTTGTTGCTTGCCTTCAAGTAATTTGGGACTTGTGGTGACCCAAAGGGGAAACTATTCCAGTTTTTTTTTTTTGTTGCAAGATCTGTTCAGAGCTAATTCTGAGACTGAGAGAGTTGACTTGCCGAAAGTCATCTGGTAGGTTTCCAAGGCTGAATATAGAATCATAGATTTGGAAGAGACTTCATGGGCCATCTAGACCAACCCCCTGCCAAGAAGCAGAAAATCACGTTCAAAGCGCCCCTGAGAGATGGCTATCCAGCCTCTATTTAAAAGCCTCCAAAGAAGGAGCCTTCACCACACCAGGGATTCAAACTGTGGTCTCCAGAGCTTAGACAATTATAATTCTGCAGAAACCGCTCCACGTTTTAAAGCTATGCCAGGGAAAAATACATAAAATACTGGAGACATATGAAGCTTCATAAATTAACTACTCACAAACAAACTGCTACATCAGTGTGGTGAAGTGATTTGAGTGTTGGAAGACCATGGTTTGAATTCTCACTCTGCTAGGGAAGTCCACTGTGTGCCCTTGGGTAAATCGGACTCTTTCAGGCTCAAGGGAAGGCGAAAGCAAAACCCCTCTGAACAAATATTTCCCAGAAAACCCAGTGATAGGCTAATTAGGGCCACAATAAGTAGTAAACAGCCTAAAAGCACACAAGTACCACTACCACATTTTTCAAGCTTAGCTTCAAATCAATAAAATTTGCTTTCCATCTAAAGTGAAATGTGATGTTCTCAAAGTGCCATATACTCTATCCATTTCAAAATTCAGTAAACATGTTGGGAACAGTAAAAAGTGAGGGCAAAAGTAATTTGTGTGGGTACATGTAACTAAGATTTTGCTGGTATACTAACACTAGCAAACCCAGGATCGCACAGGAATGTTCTATTTGGACAGTACATTAGTGGTGTCAGAGATAAAAAAAAACCTGGTTTGTTCTGATTTGAAAGGACAAGATGTGTAGACTGATATTTCTATGACATTGCAAATGATAGGAGAGGAGTTCTGAGTGACTCATATGCTTAATCGAATAGCTGCTGGAAGAAGAATAAATGATGTGAATCCGGTATCCTTGAAAGGATCATTTATCAGCCTTGCAACATCCAATGGAGATGGTGGGAGTTGTCAATGTTAGATTACTAAGAACATTTTCCTTTGGACAAAAGGAAATAAAAAAGGCAGACAAATGCTCTGTTTTGTTCTAACTCTAGCAATTCAAACTCAGCATGTTCTCTTGCATCAGCTCCTTTGTTTGTCATAAGCTCAAAGAACAAGAAGGATTCTGCTACTAACACATTAAAAGTTAGAAACAGCAGCTCCACAAAACAAGATGGACAATCCTGATCTTTTGGTACAGTAAACGTATAAAGAACTGTACTAAGTGCAGCAATTCAGAGGGAAGGGGCCATAGCTCAGGACTCGAGCACATGCCATAGTTGGAACAAAGGCATGCAATAACAATGGGTAAAGATCCTTTCTTGTCCAAGATCCTGGAGTGAATCACTGCCAGTCACAATAGGCAATATTGTGTGACATGAACAAATATTCCAATATGGTATCGATCAAAATCCTGTATAAAATCAGGTTATAAGGACTTTCAATAGACTGTTTTATGGAAGAATGGCAGATGTGGCCATTCTTTTGTCAGTGATGCTATAAGGGAAGTTGTCCCATCTAACCAAATGTTAAAGGCTTTAGGCAGTTCAAAAATCCCAACCCGTTTTCAGCCTAAGGTACAGACACCAAAGAAGCTACAATGTACACAGCACAAAATTTACACAGAGCTTGGAAAAACTGTTTGGACAAGAAAGTCCCGAACTGCCCAGTCAGCAGTGGCTGTGCTGGCTAAGGGATAAAGAGAAATGTCATGCAAAAACAATTCTTCCAAGCCCTGACTTTAATATAGGGACGAATTCTCAAATTATTTTTTAAAAAATGCCTTTTGATAGCCATGTTTAAATATTTACTGCTCCAACGACTAGGACACGGAGCAACCAATTCAAACTACAGGAAAGGAGATCCCACCTAAATATTAGGAGCTGTTTGATAGTGCAATATGCTGCTTTGGAGTGTGGTGGAGTCTCCTTCTGTGAATGAAGGCTTTTAAGCAGAGGATGGGTGACCATCTGTCAGGAGTGCTTTGACTGTGTGGCCCTTGGGGTCTCTTCCAATTCTATGATTCTATGGCTTGGTAAGAGTAAAAACAAAAAACAATTTCCTTCAATAATTGTTGGTTCTACACCTTCTTGCGTCTAAGGGCCCAGAATCCAGGATAGTTGAGAGTACAGGAGTATATTCCTCCCTGTTAACAGTCTACTGCCAAACAATCAGGTAAATTTTTTCTGAAATGCCGTATAAAAAGGCTTCATGGACTGCACATGCTGAGAGACCCACCTGGGTTTTGCAAAGGCACTCCTAGCAACAGCCAAAGTGCAAGATGAAGTTTCAAATTTATTAACTGACAGCCTAAAAGCTTGAGAGAATCGACACCTGGGACTAGGAGAGGAAGCCGAGCCTGTCAGCTTTTGTTCATTGCACTGAAAAGAACATGAAGAAATGTGAAAGACCTTTCGTTGTAAATCTTTCACTCTCAAGTCACAAAACCAGGCACTAATACATAAAGATCTAGAAATCTATCACTTGCCTTCCCCAAATCATCCCAGTTAAATGAAAGTCACAGAATAGATTGAACATGTATTACTTGATGCATTGGGTACCTGATATTGATCTTATAGCTGGGTTGTATTAAATATACTATTTTGTTTTAGCTGACCTAGATCACAAATACATACCTGCTATGATGACAGAATCTGTCCTGGCAGGACCGAATTTCAGTGTCATCTCATGCTTGAGTTTATGAACCGCCAGGTGGTCCTCATTTGTAAACCTCTGAAATGAAATGTTTGGAGAAGAAACAGTAAATGAATAGACACATTTTGTATTACGCTGTGCATCTCGCATCCGCATGTAAAGTAAAGTGTGAATGCCCCAAGACAAAGGCCATATTATCATTCCAAAAAGCTAAGCAAAAAGAGAACAGGACAGAGTACAAAGGAAAGTCTGGGTGAACACATTTTCTCTTAGCAGAACAGGGGAAAGCTACAAGTAGCAAATAGATTTAATAATAAAAAATAAGAAGGGGAAATAGAACAATAGCATGTATTTATTGCAACAAACCTTGGAAATGTGAAATATTGTCCCTGTGGTGCTTGGTAAAATGTGTCACTTTATTATTAACACAGAGAGAAATTATTTATAATTGGTAATGGGGAGCTCAACACAGGATCTGTTTACAGCTTGGGTTGTGCTAAGCGGAACTGGAATCTACAAGGCCATTTGGTTTTCCCGTTTACGAACCACACTGGACCTATACAGAGAAATGCAACTGTACATATGCTATGTTGCATCTTCAGGATGATTAGAGGTAAGAATAAAGCCTCAGCCAGTTTCTGGGAATTCTCTCTACAAAATTACATCATACTTGTTTATTATTTGTCAATTAAAAGAATTAAGAAAACAGAGGTCCCATATATCTCTTTTAAACTGGGACAGGCAACTCTGTGTTTAGGAATGGACACTCATCTCCTAGTGAACTTTAAATGGCTTCAGAGCTCTCTACTATGTAAGCATCAAGTGAGGAATTTCACCATGTTTTTAACCCCATCTGAGCTGTTCCCAGAGGCCTTCCTTCTCACCCTCCAAACAAGAAAAAATTGAAAGTCAACATTTAGCTAACTTTCACTTTGAAAAAAACACAGCCAAATCCTCCTCCAATTTGATGAAATTTTGCTCCCACCCCTAGAGAATGGTGGGTATTCTTGGTCACAATTTTTAAAATATTGGATGTCTTTGGGAAGCTTCAAAAGTGGCCATTAGGGCTACAGTGTTTTATTTTATGCTCCATGCCAGCAGAAGAAAAACCATATACTGTATAATGAAACAAGGAAACCCCAACCCTCCTTGAATTGATTTTGGCTCTTCTAACATGCTATAAAAGTTTTAAACAATTTTTCTGGAACCATACTCCATAATTTCATACTGTATGTAGCTTTGGCAATGGATGGATATGACTTGGATTTATTACAATATTTATATCCCACCCTAAGCGAAAACTATCAGGCCAGCATACAAAAAATCTACTGAAACCAATTTAAAACTCTTTAAAATGGTTAAACAGTAAAAGGTAATTTAAACACTCTAAAATATACATTCAATAATATAATAGTTTTAAATAGGTTCAACAAATTATGATGCATAAATGTGAATTGGATAAAATAATTAGACCCCCAAAGATTTTAATAAAATCCCATGTTTTTGCTTGGTACTAAACTAAAGCCAACTGGATCTCTAAGAGGAGGGCATTCTACAACCAGAAGTCCTATGTTCTCCTATTGCATATTGTTGCCACTTGTGGGACATCAAGGTTTCTCCAATTGACAATCTTCAGAGAGGCACATGAAGAGAGAAGTGATTCTGCAATCATTGAGCTCCTAAATGCAAGTAGTAAGGTCATGACAAGCATCCTAGATTTAGTCTATAAATGTATTGTCTGCCAGAGCAATTCTTTTAAAATTGAAATACATCAATATCCAAAACAACAATATTTTTACTGGGCCAACCAAAATGCACAAAATGGTATATGATACAAACTTTCAGAGCTCCACTGGCTTCATCATTAGGCAAAGTTGTTATAAATGATACAGAAGGGGAAATGATTATGTGAGAGTCACAGGCCTACATTTTATCAAAGTGTTGTTTTTCCTCTTGTTGGTTAAGATAATGTGGAGGGATAAAAATGCAGGCAAAGGTCACTCCCCTTTTCGGCTATGTGGGAGATGAAGAGTTGAAAAACCCAGTTGCAAAATTAGCAACAGAAAAAGTAACTTCCCTTGAGATCTACACTGTTTCTGCAAGGCTATCCACTGACTTTAAAACCATGGCTTTTTGCGATAAGTTCTGGCCAACTGACTGCAGCTTTCAACTTGTCTTCAAGATCAATACTATGTAGGGAGAACACTTTCCACTAGTTTAAAATGGGAAATTATCTGTTCATGAAAACAGAAACACAGTCCAATCCCTGCTCAATACAGCATTTCCAACTGAAGCATCCTTAGAAGTACCTATCAAGGCTTTTTATTCCAGAGAAAGAGACACCACCTTCTCTGCCCAAACTGCTCTTACTGTCAAGAGGTTCCTTCCAATGTTCAAATGAAATTTGCCTTGCTGCAACTTAAAACCATTAGATCTGGTTCTACCCCCTGAAACACAGGAGAATAAGCTTGTCTCCTCCGCTGTGTGAAAGTCCTTGAGGTATTAAAGAGTATGATCATGTCACACCACATCAGGCTCCTTCAACCTTTCCTCATATGTCTTGTTCTCCATGCCTATTATCATCTTTCTTATCCTTCTATGAACCTTCTCCAAATTGTCTCTATTCTTCTTAAAATGAGGCATCCAGAGTCCCAACTAGTGTCAAATCGAGTGGTGCTATTATCTCCCCTTGAAGCTTGTTTATTTATTTATTTAGTGTCAAAAGCCTTGCATACATAAATAAGTTTAAAAACTGATAAAATAAAGGGATCAAAGCAGCTAAATAGTTTTAGACCAAAAATGGGCAACAGCGACTGCATTGTCTGTAGCTTTAAATAGTTCTTCCTCTGTGCATGAAGGAAGGCATTGTGGACAAGCATACAGATGCTGTTGTTTGTTCTGCTCCACAGTCACACAAGGTGGAGGATTCTTCTAGGTAGTGCCATTTTGCCAGGATGTCTTTTGATCTGCTCACTCCACTTCTGAGTCTGTCCAGGGACTTCCAAGTTGCCCATTCTTGGTTTGCCCCTTGAAGTAATAGCCCTACTATTCTATTAATAAAGACTAACGTTGCATTCACCTACTTTGCTATAGCATCATTCTGCTGGCTAAAATTCAATTTATGATCAATAATAATCCCAAGATTCTTTTTGCATGCAATACTGCTGAGCCATGTATTCCCCCATCTATACTTATGCATTTGAGTTTTTTTCGCCTAAATGTAGAATTCCGTATTTATCTATATTGAATTTCATTATATTATTTTTTGTTCAATTTGCTAGTTTATTGGGGTCCTCTTAATTCTATTTCTATAAGGTATGTGTCATGTAAAAATGTCTAGAATAGATGCACCCAACATCTAAGGGTGCATCTAGATTGTAAAATTAATTTAGCTTGAAACACCTTCAACTGCCATGGCTCAATGCTATGGAATCCACTGCCCTGGAGACTAGAACTCGGAGCAATGGGCTAAATTACAGGAAAGGAGATTCCACCTGAACACCAGGAAGATCTTCCTGGAACTCTCTGCCTCAGATGTGGTGGAAGCTCCTTCCTTGGAGGTTTTTAAACAGAGGTTAAATGGCCATCTGTCAAGGGTACTTTGATTGTGCTTTTCCTGCATGGCAGGGGATCGGACTGGATGGCCCATGTGGTCTTTTTCCAACTCTATTGATTCTGTGATATCTATGAGTTGTCGTTTTACAAGGTCTTTAGCATTCTCTGACAAAGAGTGCTTGTGCTCACCAAGCTGTAACCCAGAGAGCCAGATATAGACAACAGAGGCAGAACGAATAAATCATTCTATGAACCTTCTCCAATTTTCAAAAGATGTGGCCAGATTTTACATTTAGCAATGTCCAG
Source organism: Anolis sagrei (assembly GCF_037176765.1). Lineage (NCBI taxonomy): Eukaryota > Metazoa > Chordata > Lepidosauria > Squamata > Anolidae > Anolis > Anolis sagrei. Next base: position 190,249,032 of record NC_090022.1, on the reverse strand, counting down.
TGGGGAAAATCCAGACATTCCTTATCATTCCCTTTTGTGGACAAGGAAAGGTGAGAGCATAGTCCATCCAGGGACAACCTGAAAGAAGTACCAACTCTTTTACACTACCTCTGAGACTTACTAATGTTTTCCCTCTCCTTATCCCCAATCCTTGACTTAGCCACAGGTCATATCAAAATCCACAATTCTGGCCCACAATAATCTTCTCAAGTTATACATGAGGTTGACTTACAAATAGTTATATATGGTAGGTTGAAAGTTGAAATGTGTTGCCATAACTTGACAGTTAATATACTCTTCTTTCTACTGACAACTGTCTTAAGTGCAACTTTGGAGCTCTGTTTAGCAAAACAGGCAACAACTTATAAGGACAGCTGTTATTACTTTAAGCTCTTTAACTGGGGTGCTTCCAAAGCCCATTTGCTATGATCCATTGTAAAAGCTCATTCCTTTGTCTTTCTCTTCAACCCAACACCTCAGAAAAATAAAAAATAATGGCATTAATTTTAAAGCAGATAGATGAATGAAGGCAATGTGAAAGCAAGTTATTTTCTTTGGTAGTAACAAACTAAAGCATTTAGTAGCAAATCTGCCACATTCCAGAAGCAGCTTTAAAAATAAAATATTCAATGAAGAAAATAAAATTAAAATCTGCATCTACAAGTCTTCTTCCTTTTGACACCACAATCTGGCACTAAACAAGCAGAGAGGGAAAATTTGCTTTGTGAGGATGGTACGCAGTGGCAGCAGGACTATAAAGCATTGGAATTGGGAGTCAAGCGCATTTATTTGCCACTATGGAAGGATTTGTGGCATCAAGTTTTTAAAGTAAGTGCTGTGACACCATGCTATATTTCATCAAGGAGTGATAATGAGAGCACTGCCACATAATCATGGCACATGAAGATGTAAGCCAAGTTCCTCCATAAAGTGCAAACTCTGAAGATTGCTTGCGTCTATTCTGATATTGAGCTATATTTGGTGCAATTTCACAAATTTTTTTCACGCTCTCGCACTCCAGAATCCAAAGATGTCAGATGGGAATTTGGATGTGCATCTTTAGAACTATGTTGGCAGCAGTGCCGCGACATTGTAGAATGAATGTAGAATGAATGTAGTTTAAATTCACTAACTACTGTGGCTCAATGCTATGGAATCCTGAGAGTTGTAGTTTTACAAGTCTTTTAGCCTTCCCTGCTTAACAGTGGCGATTCCTCACAAAACTACAAATCCCAGGATTATATAGCATTGAGCCATGGCAGTTAAAGTGGTGTCAAGCTGAATTAATTCTACAGTGTAGATGCACTCTTTGTTGGAGGTCCAGCCTGAGGGAAAGCACAGTACAGGCCATTTGAGGAAAGAGAAGAAAGAGAGTTCATAGAAGTATAGATTCATCAAAACAGGGCTGCTGCAGAGGCACAAGACCCAAATCTATGCGTTACAGAGACTTCGAAGAACCACGATGAAATTGCCCAAAGCCCTTCACACTCTTCTAAGCCGCCCAGCAAAACAAAACGAAAGCTATAACAGATGGCTGGAGGCTGCCCAGCTACAAGAGGAATACCAGGCTCTAAGCCAGGACACTCTTCTTTTATATTCTTGCTAATGGGTAGAGCATGAAGTATTTATTTATTGCAGAGTTGAACCCAAAGTTTTGAGGAGGGAATTTGTAATGGGGTTTAGCCCACTTGCCCCAACCTTAGTTAATGGGATCTGGGATATTAATTACTGGAGTCATGCCACACAGATCCATCCAACACCAACTCTGCAGTTTTTCTGGGAAATAGGGCTGCCAGGTATCCCTTATTATAAGAAACGAACATATATACCCTGCACTGCAGAAGTTTGCTTCCCCCCCCCCTCCCTTTTTTCTAGTTACTCCAGCACAACTCTATGGTAACATCCAGCAGAAGTAACTAACTAAACTTGAGCATTCTGCTTGACAAATGACAGTATCAAAGAACAAGGTTAACTAATTTTGCATGCTCTTACATACACAAATACAACCAAAGAGCAACTCCCATAACAATCATATTGTTGGTGCATTTTCAATAGTCATTATGGCCTCGCAGGAACACCACAACAAGTGAGAGTCCAAAGGTAGCAGGTGAAAACCTGGAACCTCAATCAGTGGCTGACACCAGATGAGAGACTCCCTCTTGGGCACACAGAAGATTGGGAGACCTGGAAGGCGCTGAACAGGCTACGCTCTGGCACCATGAGATGCAGTGCCAACCTTAAGAAATGCGGCTACAAAGTGGAGTCCACGACATGTGAGTGCGGAGAAGAGCAAACCACAGACCACCTCCTACAATGCAACCTGAGCCCTGCCACATGCACAACAGATGCCCTTCTGACAGTGACACTCCAAGTGGCCAGCTTCTGGTCAAAGGACATTAAGCATAATGCCAAGTTTTTAACTTTGTTTGCATTTTTAAATACATTATAACTGTACCCAATTCACTTCTGACATGATAAATAAATAAATGGCCTCTGCCTATATTGAGATCCTCGCAGATTATCTTAACTGATAACAGAAGCAACATCAGAAAAAAAATGTAGACTTGTTTATTTATTTATTTTATTTCCAGTATTTCTATCCTGTTCCTTCTCAATCCCTGAAGGGGGATTCAGGACGGCTTACATTTGGCAGCAATTTGATGCCATTACATATAACAAAGAAATATAATAATTAAAACAGTAAATAAAACATTCATTAAAACAGTAAAAAACAGTATTAATAGCCATATTATGACATTGTAATTCTAATGTCTTAATATTTTTTTTGTCTGGTATTATTTTTAACACAGTTAAGAAACCAATGAAGCTTCAAAAATTTGCATGATATATTTTATGCATTTGTATCACTGTTTTGTGAATTTTGTATATTTTGCCACATAACTAATATAGCTGTCCCTGAATATTGGTCATTTTGGAGCGCCTTTCCTTTACTCATCTGCATAATGACTGAGAATAGGTCATATTGTGGAATATTGGTCAATACACACAAGTCTAACTGATGTTATGTAACTGGTTAATCCTCTAGGAATGAACAATAGAATTTGTTCAGCATTTGATGTGACACTGATAACAATTTAATATTATGACAGTTACTGGCTAAAATGTTTGTTTTCACACTAAGTAAGTTGCTTTTTTATGCAAATATCTTGTGAACGTGCTGATTTTATTTTCTGTGAGAAGCTTAGATTTTATTGTTTATTGCTGTATTCTTATTATTTTAATTTTGCTTTATCTTTGATCCTGCACATTGCTTAGAGAATTCCACTTTATAAAACAGAAATAAAAACTCAAACAAAATACCAGAACAAAATGAACCATCCAAACCAAATAGTCGTAATTACCTATTTTACTGAACCAATCTGTTGGATGGTAAACATGCAAAGGGAATGATGAATAATCTTTTGGTTGGAAAGAATCTGAACTGAGGCAAATTCATTGAAACAACTTCCTTTTGTTTCCTCTCCAAGCCCACCATTTCCATTACTACTGAAACAGGATGTCGGTATCTGAAATGATTCGGGTATAAGATATACAGTGCCTTTTCAGATCAACCTTGGAGAAAAAAAGTTAAAGGAAAGAAGTTATTTTCCCTTCAATTTTATTAGCAGCTTGCTGAAATCAGGAAACCCACAACTAGACGTGCCCCCCTGGGAAACAGGTTTTCAATGCATTTATGAGCAATGCAGAGACTCAGAATGTTGCCTCATGCTTAAATCCTAAAATGTTATTTTTGGCTCTGTCAGCTTCAGAGACCCATGTGGATATATATGCTTTTTAGTTTCTTTAAAAATGTGCTTACATCCTGAAGTATGATTAATCCATGTTCTTCTGTTGTTATAAACTAAATCAGAAATACAAGCTACATTCTTGGGCAACACTTATTTATGGTATGAGCAAGCCAAGTCTCAGTATCTGAAAATGAATGCAGCTTCAAACATTGCCCACTGCCTGAGCTCCAGCCAGAAATAACAAAATTTAAAATAGCTGGATGAAAAAAAAATCAACTGAGTAGGGTGGAAAAATATATTCATCACAAGTTCATACTATTCCTCCTTGTTCGCAAATGCCAGGTTTAAAATGGCTGACCTAAATTTTACACTTTATTGTTTGAGTGACAGTGACACCCACCAGAAAAGCTCACTCCATTTATTAAACATATCTGCCAGAGTATGTGTGAACAAACTTTGGTTCTGTTATCCTGAATTATCTGGGGGTTTTTTTCTGTCCACCTTTACTGAAGCCTTGGATCTTTTGCACTGTTTCATAGTCGGCTGAGAAGCAGTCACTCAGTGGAAAAAGGGACATTAAAACCACATGAATGTATCAGTTATATACAAAGAAAAACTTAGATTTATTTTTTTCCATCATAGTTCTGGGGGTAAGACACAACTACTGAAATGCTCCATTTTACACAGCTTTGTTATCCACAGCAGTCCCAATTGTAAAACAGAATTGTTGGAGTTTATGAAGCAGGGAAACAGTGAACTGATGTGATTGAACCCAGAAGCATACAGACTAATATCTGTGCCTTATTTCATAATGACTGAAGGTCACATCTCCTATCCTTTTTTGGTTTTGTTTTTTCTTTTACTATTTTGCTATTAGCCCCTGTTCCTCTTGGGGGGGGGGGGGATGGGGACTTTCGACCCCATTTGGGGTTGGGATCTACAGTGCTTATTAAACCAGGACCAGGTCTTCTTAAACTTTTTCCACTTGCAATCCCTTTCCGCCCAATAATTTTTTGTATGAACTCAGGTATATGATATAGAAAGCAGATATATAAAAACAAACATTTACTGATAATAAATCATTTGTGGAGTACAGCTGAAGCATTTTCTGCGGAGTCCACTGAAAACACTGCAGATTGTAGCTAACCTATTTGTGGAAATGGGTGACGTACAGAAACCTTTTATTGTTGCAAAAAATCTTATGCCCCCAACATTGACCTAAGGGGATCCCATTTGGGGCCGGGAACCACAGCTTAAAAAACAATACTCTAGATCTGAAGAGTCATTTGTGTTAAGAAGCAGTTGTAAACTGCAAAGAGGAGCCAATACTAAACTGTTGGGTCTCTTTTTTAGAACAGATAAGGCAGTGGTTCTCAACCTTCCAAGTACCCCTTAATAGAGTTCCTCATGTGGTGGTGACCCCCAACTATAACATTATTGTCATTGCTATTTCATAACTGGAATTTTGCTACTGTTATGAATCGTAATGTAAATATCTGACATGCAGGATGTATTTTCATTCACTGGACAAAACTTGGCACAAATACCCGATTTACCCAAATTTTAACACTGGTGGGGTTGGGAGGGATTGATTTTGTCATTTGGTAGTTGTAGTTGCTGGGATTTATAGTTCACCTACAACCAAAGAGCATTTTGAACTTGACCAATGATGGAATTTTGAACTTGACAAATGATGGATGCTTTCAAATATCCCAGATTTTTTTTAAAAAATCTCTTTAGTGTTATATCTTACAGAAATGTCTGAGAATGCTACTCTCAAATGTAAACTGAAAGTTATTTTGGCTTCCTAACCAAATCTCTATTGCCCAGCTTCCCAGTCATGAAATCTTAAGAAGTGTGTATGGACGCTTCACATACACACACCAACATCTGTTTCAGTGCTACTCTTATATACTAAGGAATACGTCCCAATACATAATGTAATCAATGGGGCTTAATTCAAGGATACTAGGAGTGCAGCTTCAAGTAAATATCTGGGGCATTAACTCACTGAATGCAGTTTTTCAGAAACTGCTTTTTATGGCACCACAAAATAAAAGTTGTCTGAATAACTGGTGGTTAAATTAGCTTTTAAATACTTAATCCTCTATCCCTGCTTCACTATCATCTTCCTGCATCCATAAAATCAAACAGAGAAAATATACTGAGCATGCTTTTATAGTGGAAGGAATAACATGCTTACACTTCCTATGTCCTAAGGCCTCTTAAATCCAGATTATCTGCTTTGAATTGGATTATATGGCAGTGTAGACTCATATAATCCAGTTCAAAGCAGATAATGTGGATTTTCTGCTTTGATGATCTGGATTATATCACAGTGTAGAAGGGGCCAAATACATTTACAGCTGATAGAAGTTACGTTTATACAGCTTACTCCATATCCTTCAGCGTTCCACTTTTACTTAGCAGTATGCTTCAGTGAATAAAGCAAATATACACTAAGATTGTGCTGCATCCCTATGCTATGGAAGTAGATTGATGCGGCTGCTGCAAGCTGGTCTGAGAATTGTGCTATGAAAATCAAGTACATGGTGGTTATTTAATTTATAGTGTGCTGTCATTGCCAGGTAGAGATGCTTATGTGATTTTTAAGGTGGCAAAGCAATACAGATACCCTTTAGTCCTTGGGGAATTACTGCTCTGACTCCATGGTGAAATATCTTGCCATGACCTCATCCCTGTAACCCAAAGTATTTGAGTGTTTAAACGGATATAGCAATTTAAGATTATCAAAAGCTTTTTCTACAGCAACAGAATTTTCTTATTCTTCTTACATGTAGCAATGATGCTCCATGCATATTCACGGCTAACTTCTAACAAAATCCAGTCAGTCATCAGCACACAATCTTTTATCATTTTACTGATACAAACTTGAATCAATATGGATTACATATTATTTATTGATTACATACTATTTAAAGGAATATAGGAGTCAAAGAATACAGTACCTATAATATTCAGCTGAGAACCTATCTGAACAGAGAGACCTTTTTGCTTTTCATTTCTGTATTGTTTGCCTTTTTCTCTTGGAAGACTATGGGATGTTTTCCTCATTTCACCTCAGAATGCCTACACTGGCAAAGAACTAATTTAAATCTGTTCCTTGTGGATAATTTGGACTATCCATCTTGTTGCACAATTCTACGAATTCGTCTAAAATCTCTTATTGGCCATTTTCATTCTTCTACCTCAGGAGAAATCATTTCCTTCCATTTTGCCTCCTGTTAATCTCCCAGCTACAGACTTATCTAGCTAGTCATCTCTCAAAAAACACATTTGCTTAATGTTCGTATTAGCTCCAGTAATTTTACTTCAGTAATTTTTACTTCCTCTAAAGATTCCATTATCTGCATTATTTTTATTATATTGTTCCAATTCTCTGACCTTTTGAATTAACTCCATGTTGCTTTTGTTTCTCAGTTTATTTATATAGGGAGGCGAGCTTATGATAACATCCCTTACATAAACTGTACTTGTATCCCGGCTTATGAATGGTGATACACCAAGAGAAGCGTTAAGACTGAAATACCCTGCAAAATTACTGATGACTAGACTATTACAATTCCTATCACATTTTTTTTCCTCGTGGTAACTTGAAATGAAACATAGCTTTAGAATAAAAGTAGTGCATGAAATTGGCAAGTCTAAGAAATATTTTTCATCCTTTGCATGCCCAAGCATGGTTATGTTAAAGGGTGGCATAGCAGTGGTTCAAGTGTGCATATAGTAGGGGATGATTGCTTTTTCATTTATAAAACTTTCATCTCTTGGTTTCCTTATAAAATTCTAAGTCATCATAACTAACCCGGAAGCTGTTATTTGCAGGCTGAAAATGCAGGTATGCACAACTTTTATTGAAGTCCATCATCATCCATAGCATCATGTTTGTAATACACAGATTCTGAAGAGTGACAATCCAGCCTCCAATAAATTAACAATGTCATGATAATTATACTATGCTTTTAGAAAAGGCTCTCTGATGCTAAGTACTTTATGTACAGTATATCACCTTATATGAGAATCTGGTACTATCCCCCTTTTAGAAATTGATGGATACTAAAGTTTGAATAGATGGCAATTAAAAAAATCATCTTGTGAGATGAGGTGACATTTGAACTGCTGACTTCCCACCTCTCAGCTCTCACATGGAATAGTTATGCTGCACTTCTTCAAACATTATGAAAAGGTCCTGCATTGCACAAAACATTTAGGTATTGGAAAGGAAAGATCTGTAATGAATGAATCTGTGTCAGTATAAGTGTTGATGCTAGATGCCTACGTATGTCCAGACACAGCTTCCCAGAATAAATGTAAAATACAGGAGTGACGGTTACACATGATGGTCCTATGATCACATGTGGTTGTTGTTATTACTGTGACTACCCTTCCTTATAGGAGCATAAGATCACAATTTCCTGCCTCATAGAGCTGCTGAAAATAGTACTGATATTAAAACTTGGAAAGCCAAAACTAGGTAAGACAAAGGCAGCCAGATCTGCTTTTTTGTGCTTTTAATGTCTCAGGAAATGTAAGTGCAGGCACAGCCATAATTTTTGAAAGAGTAGGTAAATGTAGGTGAGCAGGAATCTCCTACTTTGCTGTACTTTGCCTCATTGTGTTATCCCCCTAGAACTGCTCCTGTTCATTCTGTGGGAAAGATCAAAGCAAAGCAGGTTGAGGCAGGAGAAGAGGTTTCAGTTCTTCTTACCTATGTATCTCTTCTTTCAAATTCAGACTCACAGCTTTTCCATTCATACATGGGACAGCCATGCACAAAAACACATCTAATCTAAACTGGTCACATGGCTTATCTCATTAACCAGAAGAGTCTTTAATGCAGTGGTTTAGAACCTGTGGGTCCCCAGATTTTTTGGCCTTCAATTCCCAGAAATCCTAACAGCTGGCAAATTGGCTGGGATTTCCCGGAGTTGTAGGCCAAAACACTTGGAGACCCACAAGTTAAGAACCACTACACTAATATAATGAACCTGCCAGTCATTTTCACACTCACCAAACTGCAATCTATGATGCTGCTTGCATTTAATTGCAAATGGGAGCATGTGTGCTGAAATGGGGAAAGTTTAGAGGAAGAACACACAGAGAGATCCACTGCAAAAATGCAGGGCTAGAGTCTGCCTTTTTTCATGCTCCTGCTTACTAAATGAATTTCACTTCCCACTGCAATAGCTTCACAGCAAATGCTCACCTGTGGACCCAACCATTATTTTCAAGCGAATGTAAAGACAATCGTTTCTCAAAGTAGAGGGGAGGGGGAGGATATGGCAAAATGGCTGATGTTCTCATAAAATATCTAGATTAACAACAGAAATCAATTCAATTATCTACAGTACTGGGCATGAATGCCATGGGAGGTTATACCGGTCTCTTAAAACATCTCTGGCATCCAGCCTGGCCTTGTCAGTTAAATGGAAGCAAGGAAGCCTTTGCCAGCAGAGTGTTAACACAAACATTTAAGTGTAACCAATACAAACCACTATGATTTTGAGATTCCTTGGCAAAAGTTGCAATGGCTTAAAGTGCACACACACAAATTGGTTTCATAAGGCTGGCAACAAATGGGAGGGCATGTACACATATGCACTCCCAGCAGAATTGAACATACTTCAGTTGCAGGACAGAAGTTATTCAAGTGGATGTGACAGAGCATGTGACAGAGACACAGACAGACAGACAGACCTTCACACCTTCTTCTTTCAATATTTGACAAATTAGCTTACCTTTCAAAACTAATTACTCCCCTAACTATACAAGCTTAACACATGCAACTTCACAGGCAACTGTTAAAATTTGTTTGTGCTCTTTCTGATAAATGATTAGCTTCTGTTCAAGAGATGGAATTACAATGAATGAAATAATATTAAGATCATGAACTGCAACTTCTTCTCTTCAGAAAGGACCAACTTTCTTGCATCAAAGGCTAAGGATGACAGATTACAGTAGGCCTGAAGAAGAATGACTTTTTAAAGTCCTAAACCACTCGGTGAAACGACAAGCAATCAGACTGTCTGCATGTAATGACTGTCAGAGCTACTTACAATTAAAAGGACACTAGGTTATTGACTGATATTTTTCCATGATCTCCATACTGATATGTATTTTCCTTCTCTGAACATTTTACAACAGAAAAACAGCATACGTGTCAAGCTCCGTCCTCATAACCTGGAGGTGATCTTTAACCCATGTTGTATAAAATATAATTCTTTGAAAGATTGCTAATAGTAAAATTACAAAATTAAATCCCCACAATTATTTTAAGAGTAAAAGTATTTTAAATATTTGCATTCAATTCACATTCTTCCATAAAGCCAAATCAAAGTTATTTTTATTCTGTCAAGTGATGAGGATTAACAGCTGACTAGAGACTTTCAATTGCTTCATTTCTTATTGACTGGCAGCTGTACTCTTACAAACTTTGTTATCTTTGGAGGAGTAGCAAACTTTTAGAAACAGAATACGGCAATTCAGCTCTTACAAATTTTACCCTCTTTCTCTTACAGAAAAATACGCTGCATGTTTTCACAAGGGTAAGACCAACCATTTACAATAGGTTTTATTCTGAAATAGAATTGCAGTCACAGTGTTGATAAATTGAGATTTCCAGCAGCTCAATCAACTCCGAGGCAGGAGTTAAAATTGCTGGATGAAACATTAACAATCTTAGATATGGAGATGATACCACTTTGATGGCTGTAGCGAGGAGGAACTGAGGAGCCTTCTAACCAAGGTGAAAAAAGAATGTGCAAAAGTTGGGTTGTAGTTAAAACATCAAAAAACCAAGATTATGGCAACCAGAATGACTGATAACTGGCAAATAAAGGGAGAAAACGTTTGCTTCTTGAGAGGAGAGCAATGGCCATGCTTGATAAAATAGTGAAGCGTAGAGACATCACATTGGCAACGAAGGTCCACATGGTTAAAGCAATGGTATTCCCCGTAGTAACCTATGGATGTGAGAACTGGACCATAAGGAAGGCTGAGCAAAGGAAGACAGGTGTTTCTGAACTGTGGTGCTGGAGGAAAATTTTGAGTGTACCTTGGACCGCAAGAAGATCCAACCAGTCCATCCTCCAGGAAATAAAGCCCGACTACTCACTGGAGGGAAGGATTTTAGAGGCAAAGATTAAGTACTTTGGCCACATAAGAAGAAGACAGGAAAGCTTGGAGAAGATAATGATGCTGGGGGAAATGGGAGGAAAAAAGAAGAGGGGCTGACCAAGGGAAAGGTGGATGGATGGTATCCTTGAAATGATGGCTTGACCTTGAAGGAGCTGGGGGTGGCTGAGGCTGACAGGGTGCTCTGGCATGGGCTGGTCCATGAGGCCACGAAGAGTCAGAAGGGACTGAATGAATAAACAACAATCAGCATAGCCAATTGGAGTTAAAAGATAACTGGAGGACTGAATAATTCCCAGTCCAGTTGCAACTGTAATTACTCACCATATACTGTATCTTGAGAGGGAAAAAAAACACATTGTGATAGCTTCGCTTTAGAGTAATCTTAAGTTGGAAATTAGTTGAGGGCACACAACAACAAAACAACAACCAGAAGTGATAATGCTATTCTATTATTATGTTGAGAAGACTATACAGTTTATTGGGGTAACATATGCATCAGTATAAGAAAAAATGAAAAATAACCAAGAAAGAAGTTTTATCCTCACCATCAATGACATTCTCATGATAAAATTAATGTTCCTGCAACCTGGATTTATTTTTTTAAAACTACTTGGGTAATGGTCCAACTTAATTCCATTTGCTTTCCTGCAAATTATTGGTTTTTAAAATCAAGGTGGATTTTAAAAATAATATTTACATTTAAGTTGACATTATGTTTAAACTGCTAAATTTGGGAAGTAACCCCACTCTGCAAACGGACACCTTACACTGTTGCTTCCTTGAATAAGACCACTATTACCTTGTTTGGTTAGAGTAAACAAAATCTGTTTGCACAGTTGGAGTTTAAAACATTATGTAGCTGCAGAATGAAAGGGGATGTTCACATTACAACAGCAGAGCAGATTTCCTGAATGCCAAACCCAGTGCAACTGGAATGCATGGAAATTCACCCAAATCATTCTTCAAGTCCCCAACCCATCCCAAATCCAATCCCTTTCTTACTGAAGTATAATACTTTAATCATAACTTGAATAACAACTCTCCATGACTCCAGTCACTAAACAACAAATTCCTACTTGCAATTGGTAGAAGGACTCTGCAGTACTTGATGACGTATTGCAAACTTATCACAGGGGCTTCTTGGCAAGATCTGTTCAGAGGGAGGCTGCCTCTGCCTTCCACTGAAGCTGTGAGACTGTAACTTGCCCAAGGGCACATAATGAAAGGAGAAAGGAGATTCCATCTGAACATGAGGAAGAACTTCCTGACTGTGAGAGCCGTTCAGCAGTGGAACTCTCTGCCGTGGAGCGTGGTGAAAGCTCCTTCTTTGGAAGCTTTTAAACAGAGGCTGGATGGCCATCTGTCAGGGGTGATTTGAATGCAATACTCCTGCTCCTTGACAGGGGGTTGGACTGGATGGCCCATGAGGTCTCTTCCAACTCTTTGATTCTATGATTCTATGAATTTCCACGGCCAAGCAAGGAGTAAAATCTCGGTTTCCACAGTCCAACACTCAAACCACTACACCAGGCTTGCTCTTTTATTCTATATACATGGCTAGAATAAAATGACTGTTTTGAACTGTGCCCTAGTTATTCTGTCTAAACACAACTGAGAGAAGATGAGACAAAGAAAAGACACTTCAACTGGAAGAGAATGAAATCTGGCAAGTCCATTAGCAAACTCCCAATGCACCCATACTAGCTGTGTACTTAGCCGGCTGATAAAGTCCTCAATGAAGAGCCTTCCCATGTTTGTTGCTTCTCAATTCCCAGATGCAACTGTGTGCCTGATGTGTCTCTAATTTACAGTTCTAATTGCTTTTTTAAAGTAGTCCTGAGCAGTATCCAAGGCTTTTAAGCATTTTACATTCCAGCTGCAGCCTCTTCATATAAAGACTGAATGGTGATGAGATCAGTATTGATAGTCTTAACACAAGCTTTGCCCATCCTGTTTTCCCAGTGTGCCCATATTTTGGTCTTCAAGTGACCTCTTCCCCTTCTTATGATACTAAAAGTCTTGTCTATCCCAAACTGAAATGCAACAACTAATGGGGCAAGTCAACAATGAACAGGATTAGAAACAAAAACCAGACTACTGAAAGAGCTTAACTATCAAACTGGTAATTCATTTGTTTCAAATTGGAAGATTAAACTGGTTTAACAACAAAATCCCTTCTTTGTAGAAAGGAAGACATGCATGCCTCAAAATTGTATGCTGTTTTCTTCTTTGAAATTTATGAATGTGAGCATGATCGCAAACAAACTAAAACACATAATGAATGTAATAATCCCAGTTCTGTTTTTGAAAAATATTGTCAAGGGTGCAATAAGGTGGCCACTGACTGCCAAGGGGCAAGAAAGCAAAACTTCACTCTATATCTATCTATCTATCTATCTATCTATCTATCTATCTATCTATCTATCTATCTATCTATCTCTCTCTCTCACTAAACTAGTGAACAATGGCAGAAGAAAAACTTCTATACCTAAGAACCGCACCTATCTTCCGGAGTCATTAGATATCAAAAGACTGAATAGTACAGATTCTTAACTGATTCATGGGATACGAGAGGAAGAATAGTATGGGCAAGGGTCCAAAGCAAGCCTCTTACTGGCACAGCCTGAAGGAAGCCAACTACACTTGAGAATATTGTCCAGCTGGCATCAGGCACCAGTGGCTACTGTAAAGTGGTTTAGCAGATGACCCACTGTGGAAACAATCTGTGACAAAATGATATGCTTAATTTATTTTTAAGGACAGAGGCTTTGTTTTCTTCAGTTCCCCATTTCCTGATATTGTAGCTGAACATTTCAAAATTCTTTTCCTCGAGATAAAATTTCAGCAATATAACAGGGGACAATAATAAGTGTTTAGGACTTCAATGGGCTTAGAAAAAAGAAGGCTTATTTCAGTCCTTTGCCAAGCAGCAATGGGAATAATAATAATAATAATAATAATAATAATAATAAGTTTATTTATATTCTTCCCTATCTCCCCGAGGGGACTCAGGGTGGATTCCAGCATACACAAACACAAAGGCAAACATTCAATGCCTAGAAACTACCAAACACAGATAAAGGTAAAGGCTTTCCCTTCTGGCTCTGAGGTTTCTGGGGTGGTGGTGATTATCTCCATTTCTAAGCCAAAGAGCCTGCGTTGTCCATAAACATCTCCTGGGTCATTTAGCTGGCATGACTGCATGGAGTGCTGTTACCTTCTCACAGAGGTGGTACCTACTGATCTACTCGCATTTGCATGTTTTTGAACTGCTAGGTTGGCAAAAGCTGAGCCTATCAGCGGGAGCTTACTCCGTCCCACAGATTCAAACCACCAACCTTCCAGTCAGCAAGTTCAGCACCTCAGCGTTTAACCCATTGTGCCACAACAGGCCCTAGAGGGAAATAGGGCGAAAATAGTGACATTCCATTTTCAAATTAGGCAATCCCCTAGACATCCATGTAACATACATCTCCTAGGTACAAACAGGGGTGAGACAACAGGATGTGAGAGAAACTACCACTCAGAAGGGAAATGACCTCCTGAAAGAGTTATCATGCAGGAAAGGAGCTTGAAGTCTCAATGTCCAGCAGAGTTCATACAAGGGTATAGACTTGCTCCACCTCCAAACTATCTGAACATCTTTTAGTGTGCATAACTCACCTTGTCATTTTGGTTCCAGAGAAAAAAGGGGTAGGTAACTGAAGTGATTGGTTTCAGGAACAAAATTTATATTTCTTCAAACGCATAGTAGCCATACAGCTCCAACAATAGCATTCTTCTTCCTCAACTAAGATAAAATCTTTAAACCATCTATGGGCAGGTAATAAAATTCTGGGGGGAGTACTAGGACATACAATCTGCAGCCCATGGCACCTGGATGCCATCATGTCACCATCAGAAAATATGGCTAATGTTGAAGTAGATGAGATATGTGAAGATTTGTCCTTGGCAGTGGTGTAATATCCCTTACATCATAAAGAACAGTTGGGCCTATGCCCTATGACAAAGTCTCAATCACTGTGACCAACCAGCATGACTGCATAAAGGACCTCAGCTTCACTATCCTTTCTTACACAGTTTCAGTATAATTGCTCATCAACAACACAGGCATACACTTAGTCCCTCCCCTAGAGAGAGAAACTTTCATTTGGATGCAAGAGGCTTTAATGCTGTTAAAAATCGTATGTAGGTGCACTGTTTGGGGACTTGGTAAAATACATTAAACCCAGAGTGGAAAAGCAGCTTTGAGTATCTGCATCATAAATCAACTGACACAAAAGATAGAAATTGGGGGTGAAGGCTGGTAATACCTTAAGAGATGTGCTGCATGGTCACCAACTGACCCAAAGAGCTACTTGAAGGACTGCATCTATCCCTATGAAAAACTTAAATAGTTCTTTTTCAGGATCATGGTGGGGAAAGGGTGAAGGATTTCTCAGTGGCTGCTCTCAGATTTTGAACCCCTCTTTCTCCTTCAAGAGTCTAGGACAGTGGGTTCCCAAGTGTTTTAGCCTTCAACTCCCAGAAATCCCAGTCAGTCTATAAGCTGTTAGGATTTCTGGGAGTTGAAGGTCAAAATATCTGGGGACCCACAGGTTAACCCACTGGTCTAGGATGAGATGCTACTTGCTTTCCTTCCAACAGCCAAAGTCAAAACATTTGTATGCCATCAGCCTTTTAAAGACTGACTGGGTTGGGATTTTAATGCTGCACAATATTACCTGTAAATTTTGTGTAGGCTTTTTTAATGAGTTTTAAATGCTTAATGTTTTAATTTTATAAATTGTTTAATCGCTTCTTACATAAATCTTATAGGTTTATTAACGACTTCATATAGTTTTAATCCATTTTGTTTTTCAATTCATTGTTAGCTACTTTGAATTTTATTATAAAAAGGACAATCAATCAACCATCAATCACAATTTACAAGTTCTCCTTCCTTTTCTGAAATTATTTCCACACTGACTTCTATAAGAAATGCCTCCTGTCATCATACTAAAATGCCGTGTGCATTACAGAACATGTAGAGCAGTCTGTAGGGAGCATTAGATATGCAGTGTAAACCAGGAATAAGCCACAATGAGCCCAGGGTTCATATACTGTCTCTTGTCACAGACAGAAGAAAGCAAAAGGAAGCTACAGCTTAGAGTAACCTATCACTGATCATCTAAAGTAGTGCTTCTTAAACTGTGGGTCCTGGCCCCAAATTCAGCTCAGTGTTGGGGCTGCAAAAAAAAAAAATAGGTAACAGTAAAATGTTTCTGAATGTCACCCAGAATTTTATATGAACCTATTAGCAGCAACTTGCATTGTTTACAGTGGATGCTGCAGAAAATGCTTCAGCTATACTTCATAAAAAGGAAAATTAGCTTGTTGCCTAGTTTATTATCAGTAAATGTTTGATTTTTATACTTATTTTTATACCTATATACCTGGGATCATGTAAACACTTATTGGATGGAAAGGGATCATGAGCGGAAAAAGTTTAAGAAGCCCTTATCAAAATAACAGTTTGAGTTCAGTCAGTGTCTACCAAGGTGCACACTAAATTTACATGGAATTGTGTCCAGGACCGCTGAAGTTAGATGTTACCCCATGTAAAACAAATGGCCAATCTAAAGTATATTTTAGTGTTTTCCCTGAGGATGCACATAACAGGGGAAGATCAACAGATGCTGGCATGGCTGCCATGTACTGCGTTTTAGGAAAACTCCAGAATTCTTTGTAAGAAAGGAAAAAAGTGTCTGACACAAAGAACTGAATTTGTCATGAAAAATGCAATATAACTTTCACCTGTCTAGATATGATTTAAAACCTAGCACATGTGTACAAGATAAACAACTCTGCACCACTTCTTATTAACCAAATTCATCAGCATTTGAGCCCAAGTTCCAAAAGACTATCTTTTTCCACTATAAGGCAGTTACAATATTCAAATGCACTCCTGCCAGAGGTTGATTTGCCCTTAGGGCAAGCGTGTAGGTATATGTATGTGTGTATACACACACACACACACACACACACCCAAACTTAAAGGCACCTTAACATTTTTAAATAATCTCAAACCACGTGAAACTAAACCTCAGACACTACAGTGATTTTAGATGCATCAGTTATTTGCATGCCTGGTCCTAGTTCCACATTATAAAGTGGTTTTATTTAACAAGGTTTTACTACAGTGGCTAATTTATTGCTTTGTTTTGCTGCGCTTTCCGACTCCCATATATCCCATTCCTTTTACACAAACAATTCTTAATTTGTTGATGTTTACTCTCAGGGGGATCATAGAACCATTTTCTCTTCTTCGTTTTTCTTTCTTCTTTTTAAAAAATGCATGCTGCTTTTTAGCTAGCCTATAAAGATTATTCAAGAAACACAGCTGGTTGCTCTAAAACACAGTGGTTCGGTTTGCCAGCATGTATCACTAAGACTGTGTTAGATTCCAACAAATTGCTACATTTCTCAAGAGATTCAGTTCTCACAACCCCACAGGGCTCGCTTCAGAACAGCAAAATCTCTTAAATCCCACTAGCCTGATACTCTATGGGTTCCTAATGCTTTGTTTACTTTTATAATATGAAAAGTCATCAGATTATATAAAGAGATGAGAGTTTGCTTCAATTTAGAAAGGTTTTGGGGACAATAGTACACATGGTGGGACTGACTTGTAATGTCTAAGGACAAGCATCTTCAACCATGGAAAACTGGATGTACAGAAAAGGGAGGCGCAATAACAAATAATGAAGCTTTACACACTCAGATCCACAGAGATCCCTGGAGTCTCAAGCAGGTAATGTAAAATTGATGGAAGTACAGTAGGTTTTTTTTCCCATTCGAAAAGGCTAGAGGTAGAACCAAGGCAGATAGAGCAAGAAGCCTCAAACTAATGCCCAAGGTGTGGAATCTGGCCCCACAAGGCAATTTTCCTGGACCCCACCCCTCCACTCACAGCCGTCGAAATCCTCATTGCCTCTTCTTCCAAGGAGCCCCAAACCATGCCGCACTGGCCACTGCTGCTGCCCAGACTCCATTTTGTTCCAGCTCCAGAATCCTCCCACTCATTTCCCCATCCAGATTTTTTCACACCACATTCGGTTGGTGGGGGAAAAAATTCAACCATTTCAAGCTAATCTAGAAGAGGAGGACAACATGCTGGGCTGAGGAAAGCTGGGGAGGGAAAGAAGGGAAAGACAAGAAAGGAACAGGGGAAGAAAGAAAAGGGGGGAAGGAAGGAAGAGAAAGGAAAGGAGGAAATATGAGGAGAAAGAAAGAGAAGAAAGAAACAAGAAAGAGAAAAAGAAGAGATCAAAAAGGAGAAGGGAGAGGGAGAAAGAAGAAGGAAGAGAAAGGGGGGAAAAAAGGAAAGATATGAGAAGAATGAAGGAAAGAAACAGAAGAAAGGAACCAGAAAGAAAAGAAGAAAAAGAAAGGAAAGTAGAAGGGGAGAAAGAAAAGGGACGGAAGGAAGGAGGAGAAAGGGAAGAGGAGAAGATATGAGAAGAGGGAAGGAAAGAAAGAGAAGAAAGAGAAGAGAATGAGAAAAAGAAGAGAAAGAAAAAGGAGAAGGGAGGGAGAGAGAAAAGAGGGAAGGAAGAGAAAGGAAAGGGAGAAAAATATGAGAAGAGGGAAGGAAAGAAAGATATGTAAGGGAAGAGAAAGAGAAGAGGAAGGGGAGGAGAAGAAGGGAAGAAAGAAAAAGGAGGGAAGGAATGAAAGAGGTGTTCTCAATTTTAAATGTTGTATTGTTCTTTCATGGTTTTTGTACTACAAATAAGATATGTGCAGTGTGCATAGGAGTTTGTTCATTTTTTCAGACGATAGTCTGACCCCCCCAACAATCTGAGGGACCATGAATTGATCCTCTGTTTAAAAAGTTGAGGAACCCTGGAGTAGAGGGTGCTTGGTGCTTCTTTCACAACAGAGTAAGCTCTTGCCTTTTGGTACCCTACTCAAGGGAAGGGGGTGGTTCCTTTTTTGTTGGACTTTTTCAAAGTTAAGGTATAGTAGTGGATAATTTGACACAGCTTTTAGGGGCTGATTTCTTTGACTAAAGTTTCTAGACTTGTTTGTGAGTAGCAAAATAGTTTTTTATAGTTGTAACTCTGGTAGTTATTAATAATTTTATTAGCAGCTTAGAATTCTAACTGTAACCAAGAACTTTTTAAAAGTAAATTTTCAGCTGCTTTTACTTTTAATTTGGGTGTACAGCTTGGTGATTTCAGAGCTATATGTGAAATATACAATAGCTTTTAGCATCCTTTCCGAGTCATTCTGACAAGTTACTGCTCTCAATACATATGGAAGGATGCAATGTCAAAATTACTCAGAAGACTGCAACGTTTATAAGTCCAGTTTTTGAAAATCAAGCAAGGATAT
The DNA here is from genome assembly GCF_037176765.1 of Anolis sagrei. NCBI lineage: Eukaryota > Metazoa > Chordata > Lepidosauria > Squamata > Anolidae > Anolis > Anolis sagrei. Next base: position 190,229,746 of record NC_090022.1, on the reverse strand, counting down.
TAGAAAATGACTAACAGATTTGTCTTTTTTCTCATTATGAGTTGATATTTTATGAGTTTTTATAGACTTTATAATTAGATATTGAATGGCTTCTTTTCCCCTTGTAAATGGCAAATGATCTATGGATTAAATAAAACAAATTCATTGGATTGATACAGCAAACCTAGATGAGAGCACTCAATTTATAGGTGTTTGAGGAAGTAGTGCAGCTTATAATGTCATTTTGCTAGACTCACTATGTAGATCAGCCTTCTACATCCTGGTGACCATCAACTGATTGAAACCCATTTCCAATCCTGGTATGGGGGCAATTCAATTCAGACAGAAAGTCAAACTATTTTGTCTGAAAGCTTCAAGGACTGGAAAGCTATGCACACATCAGCCAAATGTCTGGAGTTCCTTCTGAAATGGAAAGGTCAGAAACCTTGCTTGTCTTTTAGGAAGGCTGCCAGGGCTGAATTGGCAGCTGGAGACGTAAGCCCGGTTCTCACGTATTTACTGTATGCTCCTAGTCAGTTTCTGAAGCCCTGTTCCAAAGGCAAGGGACATGGAAAGGCAAAGAGATACAGCATTTTCCGGAGTAGCATTACAACAGTAGAAACATCTGCCCAATGAAATCCACTCCCCCTCAAGGTTGGATGATGTCCACCTTCTAAAAGCAGTGAAAAAGATATTTAGATAAGCTTCTGAGTGCTGGTGTTGGATACTGTTTTATTTGAGATACTGGTTTATTGCTCTTCATCAATTCATTTTACAATTTCAAATTAATAGATAAGGTGGTAAAGGTTTTCGTACTTTAATACTACTACTACTACTACTACTACTGATGATGATGATGATGATGATGGTGATGATGATTATGATGATGTTATTCCTTAGGGCTCCAGGCAGATTACAACATTGTTAAACACACACAATCAAAATCATTTAAAACACTCTGTAAAATACACATATTAAAACATATTTACCTATGAATTGGGGCTTATAATAAAGTGTTCCTCTGCATCAGGACTGCACAACTTGTCAGTAGGAAAAGAAGTGTCTCAGCTTTTGCCTCCTCTTTGCCTCTAGGCTGCCTCTGTCTTCTCCTACAGAGGGGAAAACCACCAACTCTGCACTGTTCCATTTCCCTCGTTTGTGAGGGAGAAACTTAGCTCAGCAATGAAGACTCCACAACAGCTTCATGGTGGAGCTACATTTCTCCCTCACAAGCGAGGGAAATGAATGGCAGGGAGTTGGTGGTTTTTCCCACTGATAGAGGAGGAGGCAACAGAGGTAACCCGTAGGCAAGGAAAAAGGATGGGAGATGTAGCCAAGATTCTCTCACAAGCAAACAGTGCGATGCTGGTGGTTTTTCGGATGAGAACTACACAACAGAGGCAAAGAGAAAGGAAAAGTGGCAGAGGCAAAAATTGAGGCCCTTCTTCTATAGCTCCTCCTCCTCCTCCATCTAAAACAGCCCATCTAATGTTACATTTTCACATAACCTGGAGCCCAAGATTCCAACAGTCCTGAATAAACGTCCAATACCCACTAAAATGTCATTCCCACTCCCCACTACTGAGTCCAACAACCTCCCCAAGCTGTGTTCCCAACTGAGACCATCACTTCCAGCATCCTGATTGGATCTATCAGTGTTGCCGCCTTTATCACAGGTAACTTTGGTCAACATAGAAAAGAAAAGCAAAAAGGTAAAACACTTGGAGGAGGGAATAGCGGATTCCAATGGCTACTCTGCTGTAGACCTGCATGTGACTTCCCTATCTAAGGCTTAAACTGAGATCCTCTGTGGATGGCATCAAATTCTTGTGAAGATCACATCATGTTATGCAGATCTGCTCTACATCCTCATACATTGACATTTATCCCTGCATACAGAGAACTAGCATGTTAGAGGAGAATGCTAGCCAGAACCTTTCTCTCTGAGACGTCAGGGTTTTTGTATGGGGTTGTTTGCAATAGTACTTTGTCATAAAATCTGAAGTGAAAGAGTTAAGAAAAAAAACAGTATTCTCTCCCACAGTTTGGAGCATCCAGCTGCAGTATGGGGATTGTGCTCAAACTCTACAAAGAAAAGGATAACTCAGATCTCAGACTGCTTAGTAGACATTGCTCTAGGATATTACCTCTAAGACCACAAGTGCTTTGTTATTCATTGTTATGAGCATGAGGGGGAGAGATGTTTGAAAATTTGTATTGGGCCCTTGCCAGAAAGAAAACATTACAGGTAGATTTCTTTATTTTGTTTTAAATAACACACATGCATCCCGGATAAAACCAGTTGGGCTCGAAAACTTTAATAGAAAGGCAAGAACACTGGCTGTATATTGGGTGTTCTTAACCTGTGGTCCATACATGGATTTATGAACTATGTTAACTACTGTAGGTACAAAAAGGAGACCCCCTTTTCCTTCCTATTATTGCCATTGTGAAATTTAAGATATATATCTAGGCTGAAATCCTGCAGTGGAAGACATATATGCCTCAGGTAGTGAGATCTCTGTAGCTATGCCTCCCGATGCGGCTTTCTCATATGAAAAAGTAATTAGGAAATACACAGTATAACATAACCATTGGCATATAACATATGCATTAATCCTTATAGATAGATGTTAAAGAGAGAGGAGTTATGAGAGTGAGCCTAAAAAACCAAATTCATATCCAACCTCAGCCACAAGTGACCTGGAGAAAACATTCTGCCTTAACCTCATTCTCATATCTCCAATTTACAATGAATAAGAATATAAGTGTGTAGAGATGTAGTTACTAAAGGAATTTCAGCATGTATGGCTCAAAGTGACTTACATTATTGGTAAACATTTGTAAAACAACTCTCTCACTGAAATATGAAGTCCTTCGTACCAATATGATTAAACCAATAGGTGTACTCTAGCACCCGTAAAGTCATAATATAATACCTTCCATTAGCACACAAGACCCTTGAAACAGTTTGTTTACTGTCCACTTTGTATAGAAGTTCAACACTCAATTCCTTGATTTTTGAGAAGTGTTTCCTTTCTTAAGATGAACTACATTCATAAAAAAGAAATGAAAGATGTCCAGTTCAAGTATCAATTTCCCCTGTTCCTAAGCTATTTATCATCACCATTAAGCCTTTTGTTCATGTGCAAAAGTACCACACTCATTAAAGAGCATTCTTGCCTTTATAACAAAAATGTTGCTGCTCCCAGAGTGATCAAAAACCAGTAATTACAAGGTTTTAAAGAAGAAAAATAAGGGTTCTTATTTGTCTTGTTCTTTGTTCCAGCGTATTATAATCACAGCAGCAAATGTTGATCATGAACCACAAAGTGGAGGAAATTGGACCAGCACTTGTGAATTTTAGTTTAATTCAGAGTATCTGTACTCCATCTTACACCTCTGTTGTATAAAACTGAGGAAACCAATCAGTCCAGGTTAAGGCCCTGGTGCTTCCTTTCTATATTCTGGATGTCACTGCTGAAGAGGACTCATAACTGAAATAGACAAAGAATGTATTTGTTCTACTAGTTCATTTTAAAATAATTTTGGCATATAGTACTGTTCTTATGGAATTCTGCACTATTTGTAGCATCCATAAGACCGGTTCTATGTGCCAAAATTATTTCAACCATATCCTACTTCAATCCACTTTGTGAAGGTTTTTCAGAGCATGGTACATTAGTCCCGTCACAAAACCACTTGACCTCTCCTAAACCCAATGTTGCCAACTTGTATAACTTATCAATGTCAGTAAAAACAGATCTTGTTAGTGGACAGCTAATCAAGCAGCAGGGAACACACACCCTTCAGAAAAGAAGCTCATTTAAGACAACAGTTTCTAACATCACAAACAAAATTTTCTTCCCCAATAGTGGTAGTTCAAGTTGCTTTTCGCCTTAGGCTCCATCTTAACAACTCAATGTAGCGTTCTTTCCAGTACAGACAGATGGCAAATGGAAATGGTTAGAATTTGCGGATGGATAATTAACTCATTCCCTTTGCTCAGTGAGCAATAGATGACAGGTTAGAAGCAACATGTGCTGCTCATAAATAAAACAAAAGATGGAGATCAGGAAGAAAACATCTCCACCCTCCTGCCATCTCTAGAATCCTTCCACTAATAGAGGCTGCTGGCAGGCAAGCAAAGTTGTCACGCGACAGGAGACTAACAACAGAACAGCATGATAATGGCTGCTTCCCATAACAAACACCCCCAAGAACTATGATGGGCTGCATCATAATTCATTATCTGTTCCTAGATTATATTTCAGGCATTGAAGGAACACGTAAGAGGCAACTGAAACCCTTTCTTTTCTACAAAGAAATTCATTACAGGTAGTGAAACTAACTGTGCAAAGTAAGAAAAAGAAAATATGGAGGAATTTTTAAAATATACCATTCACAGAGAATTGTAATAAAAGGTAGCATTAGGGTGGGAAGAGCACACAGGTTTGGGGGCGGGATGCTTTTCAAATAAGGTACTCTCCAAATTCATTTAATACTACAGTGATGAGAGTAGTTTAATACCAACTTCATTAAAAAATTGGAAAGGAGACAAAAATCGAGCCTTTCAATCTATTATCCACTTTGGCCTAACTGAACTCTTCTTGCAGCCCAACCAACTGCTACTGCAGGTGTGAAATGTGTGTGGTGGGATCTGCCTCATAGCTCTTTCAATATGAGCAGCTCCTTTAAAATCCTATGTAAAGCACACCTTCTAGACAATATGTTTCCAAAATCTCCATGCCATTATTTTATAACTGCAGTTAGATAATGAGGAAAAGAAATATAAAAGCAGCTGATTTAATCTATAGTCAACGTTGTTACATCAAGTGTTTTTTTTTTCTGCAGTGAATGCGAATGCGCCATCAGAAATGCTTCGTACATGTGCCTTATCAAAAAGTAGTTTTAGCTTGCACACACATTATGAAAGTATAATCCCAACAGTTCAAATGTGTAGATACACATAAAAAAGGCATAAATCTGGAAGGAGAGGGCGCATTCCAAAATGGGAACATTATGTTTAAACAGTTCATATTCAAGTATCTATAAGAAACAAAAGATATTTCAAACCCCAGTCTCCACTGACCTATGTACCAAATCCCTCCTCATCCCTTGTACAAATAAAGATCTCATTGAACTTTTCACTCATGGGGTTTTCGACTTGGTATGCAGGGCCAAAAATATCTCGGAGGCCCTGCCATGTTGTTACATGCTTTACAGCACTTGGCTTCATTTCAAAGGTCTTGTACAGTTGCAGTTGGCAAAAAGGTTTCAAATCCTTTCAGACAAGAAGAGGGAATGTAAAGGTGTATTTATATAAAACGGCTGGCCGTGCTCTCTTGGTTTTTGTGCCTGACAGCAACGTAGCTCTGCTTTTTGGGAGGAAAAAACCCAGATTCAGAAACTAACCAAAACTAAAGACTTGACACTGAAATTGATTTTCTCCAACCTGAAAACATTTACTTAAAAAACCCACTGATTTCATTAAAAGTTCTAAGTAAGCACTTTGTAATTCATGACAATAGACAGTGGTAGTGTGGTGTGTACATTGCAATTCTGCTGCTCATAAACCAGATTATGACATGGAATGCAGCATTCAACAAAAAGGAGGCCTGAGTTTGTTTGCACAAAAATGTGTTTCCAGTCCACAGTCTGCTAAACCACATTTGAAAACATTTCTAGGTGATACTTAGTGAACTTGCAGAAGTTCTTGGAAAGACCAAGAAGGAAAGGAATAGAAATAATTTCTTTTTGTTACTTTGTCTACATCTAATGTTTTTATTGTTATTGAATCAGAATATGTCTTATTTGTTTTATGTATTATTATTATTATTATTATTATTCCCTGCTTTATCTCTCCTGAAGGAGACTCAAAGTGGATACAAAATACTTTCAGATTTTTAAAATTCTTATTCTGTTCTTAAACTGTTCTGCTATGATTTTATTATCTGTTATAGCCTGGGACCCTCGGATAAGACAATGGGATATACATATTCCAGTCAATCTATCATCTCCATATCTAATGGAAGAGACGAATAAAGCAGCATTCTTCATTTTGGAACTACAGTATATTCTGGTGTATAAGACTACTTTTTAACCCAAGAAAATCTTCTCAAAAGTCAGGAGTCGTCTTATACGCGGGTGTAGTCTTATGCATGGGAGTCGTCTTAACTCTATATTTTAACTGGAAAAGTTGGGGGTCGTCTTATACGCCCAGTCGTCTTATATGCCGGAATATACGGTATGTTGAATGACAAAACCCAGGAGCTTAGGGCATCCAACCAAAACATTTTTTTAGACTGCATGCTTGTCCCAGTCCTGCTTTCTGATTTTCTGTCACTGTGAAGAAGAATTCTGGAGAACTCAACACTTGCACATTTTGTGAATCAGATATGATTATAACAAAGCTTCTATCCACTTGTGAAGCAAAATTAGCAATGTGAAGTAAACATATATAGAGTTGTACTTAATATGCATGAGATATGTAAGTCACAATTGAACACTGCTTAGCAAAAGTAACCAAAATGGAGCTATCGGGAAATACATTAATCCTTTTTTAAAAAATTAAAATACAAAATGCATATAGCTACAATTAATGGAATAAAGGAAAGCTGGAACAGAATATTTAAGCTGTCTTGAATCCTGTGGTGGGAGAAAGGTAGGACCTAAGAGTGTGAAATCTATCTAGAGGAAGTAAGAGTGGAGAAGAAAATTATACTAGGCATAGAGCCTTTTGCTCCTGGGCAATTGACAATAGTAAACTCCTAAATAGAGATTGAAAGTCCGAGTTCTTTAAGACATTGACTATGTGTGTTCCTTCAAGTCACCTATTAACATATGGTGACCTCACATTTTTTTAAGATTTAGGCAAAGAATACTCAGTTGTATTTTTGCCATTTTCTGCTCTTTAATCAATACAATCTGTCCAGGTTTTAATTTTATGACTGCTGTAAACATTGCAACAAATTGCCTTCAACTGGTGTGATAAACTAATTCAGAATGTTCCCCTTATGCACCATGGTCTGTGATAACATCATTTGGCCCAGAGTGTACTGCTATTGCCTTCTAGTTATAGTAAACAGACACCTGGAGAGCAATAACATAGAGATGAAGGCATATAAGGAAAACTGGGAAGTGTGGCATGGATGCTGTTACCCTAAAATGTTCTTTTGTAATAATTCCATCATAAATCGTAGCAAAAACCATCTTAGTTAGAGCAATAGATTGCAGTGAGATTCTTCACAACTTTTTTCCCCTACACATGCTGATTGATGGGGAAATCCACCAATGTTGGATGTTTTTGTAGAATGGAAAAAATTAGTTCCTGCCATTTTCAGTAGCATAGCTTAGTTTAGCAACTGACTACGCACCTCCATGAGGCACCTGGTGCAAAATCTTGAAATGTTTTATCTATTATTATTTTTAAAAAAACTATATCAACTTATGAATGCAGAAAAAAAAGGTTAAAATCATGAAATTGCTAATATAAATGACCCTGGCATTCAGGAGTGGACATTTCTATACACTGCGTAACTACATTTCTCTTAAGCATGGATCCGGTAATAATCACGTGTTTCTAATTACTCTACTCCCTCAACTCATGCATTTCTCTTTTTGCTACTACACTATCAGCAAAAAGCAAGCAAATCAAGAATAAAGGTAAAAAATGTAGATTTTAATCATTGTTTTGTTTTCAAAACATATTGAAAATATTGTCGCAGGTTTTCATGGCCAGAATCACTGGGTTGTTGTAGGTTTTTTTCGGGCTATATGGCCATGTTCTAGAGGCATTCTCTCTCTCCAGGAGAATGCCTCTAGAACATGGCCATATAGCCCGAAAAAAACCCTACAACAACCCATATTCAAAATAAGCATATGCTTCTACTTTTGTGTTAAATCACAGTCACAACTGAATAATACCAGTATAAATAAAATGCAACAGGAAGAGAGGGAGAGACAAAAATGGATGAACACAGATTTTACTGAACACAAGAATTGTAAATTTCAACACCTTTAAAGCTCTAGTGGTCTTTCCTGGGGTAATATTCATCCAGAATCTCTTAAAAGAAAAGGCTCTTGCAACAGGCACGCTGGGAAATATATCCTTTAGGAGGAGAAGAAACATTTGGAGCAGACTGCAAGAACCAGTAAAAATGAGCAAACACATCATTTAGTAATTTACAATCTGATGTGCAGAATCAATGCTTCTTCGAATTTCAAGATTGTTTTTGTAATACAGAATATTACCCATTTAGGATGTTACAGATTGCTATGTCTCTCATTAGGACTATATAGCCTGTATTAGAAATGGTTGCCATTGTGCCTCCAGGTTTCAACTTTCAGGCTATATAAGCTCTCTTTGTCATTATACATCTTTCTCTTGGCTAAGATGTCCCTCACAGCCAACTGTTTCCATTTCCAACGTGCAAAAAAGTAGTATGTGAATGCAGCATTGTACTTCTAAGGGTGTTGCAAGGTATGATAGGGCAGAACTCCCTCCAACTGATTAGATGCAGCTATACAGAAATCTTGTTTCATACAGAGATAATGAAGCTGCTCTAAATGTCTAAGGGAAGCTTGCATTAGGTAACAGAACTGAAGTCCTTTCAGTTCTTCTATTGTTAAATGGGACTGATTTAAAATGGCAGTTCAAAAAATGTATGGCTATTAAAAAAATAAAAACGGCACTATTGCAGGAGTCGTCAGTCACCTTCACAGTCTTGCCTCTGCAGTGAAAAACTGGTAATGAGATTACATCCCATTTAGACATTTCTGAGGATATTCTCTGCACCAATAACCTGGATAGGAATCCAAAGTACTTTCCTTAACCAAAAATAAAATTAAATCCATGTGCTATTAATCATCTATACTGCTAGTAGAAGGAAGGCTACAGAATTGATTTCTAGTCCCAAGTGAAGCTGTTCTGCATTGTCCTTCCTTCTTTTAAATAGTGGTTCCAGAATGAACATTTTCAGGAATATGCAAAAGCAGCTCACAGCTGGAACCAACAAGATACACTATGCCATAACAGAGAACTTATAAACAAACATGTTGCCATCTAAGGCAACTTCTCAGGATGCTTAAACCATTCTCCTTGGTTGGCCTAAAAGATTGTGGAATTTCACCCCATGGATATTCTTTTAGCCTTCTTCGGCTAATAAAATACCACATTTAAGCGTCTTCACACTTGTCTACTCTCCGATTTACAGATTTTAGTGGATTCTCCCCCGTTTTTGCTTTTAACACCTGGCCTGATCTCGCAGCTCAATCTTCTAGAAGTGAGCTGGATCAGCAACTGATTATTGCTTGAACAATAGAATGGAATACTGTCCTAACAGCAGCCAAAAGAAATTAAGGAAAACATTGCTCTGTTTTCCAAGAAAAGAAAATCAGTAGAGTCTTCAAGAAGAATGGTTAATACCCCAACTATTCTTTTGCCCAACTGTGGAGCTATCAACCATGAAATCTACTCAGGTTTCATAGGCTATCAGAGTAAGTTTCGCACAAACACTGTTCAACATTTAGAGATATTGTCATTTTCCCAATTTTCTAGTTATGTTATAAATATTTAGAGATCCCATTTCTTTTTTGAAATGTAGATTGAACATTACACTTTAGGGAAGTTTTTCCATACTAACTTGTCAGCTAAGTGAGTCCTCCCCACATGTCTGGGAAAGAACCCTTACATGTTACATTTTAAGGGGATTCTCAAATGTATATCCCTCTTCTATTTACCTGAGGGGCTGCTTGCTTATCTTCTGTCCCAAAACACACAATGTTATCAATCAATCAATCAAATAATTTACATCCTAGCTTTCTCACAGCATGGCATCCAAAGCTTCTGTGCCATAAAATTAATGTCATATAAAAAGACATCTGTTTTCAGCACTGTATCATTCAATAGTTAATTTTGATGATTTCAGGTTGATTCTGAGTCTGAACTATATCTTTGTCCATCAGGGAGACTTGTTCAGTGTCCAAATTATGTGTTCAGGCATCCTATGATATTTTTTGTGACCCCCACTGTTAGATACAGTTTTAGAAGACTGTAATATGGAGATGGTTTGGCTAAAACTCTGTATGTCTATTAATTTTTTGTTACACTATTCTATTCCTACCACCATTTAGTGTAATTTCCCTTGTTAGGTCTCAAGGTAAATGAACAACAACAACAACAACAACAACAATTTTATTACCTGCTTCTCCCTTGTGGCTCAAAGCGGAATACAATATCATTAAAACAAGAGATAAGACAAACTTGGGTTCCTACATTCTGGAGCTTATGTCTAGGGATATACATTTTGGTTGATGTAATGAATTGAGGATGGAATATAAGATTATTGAAGGTATTAATGTATTGATATATTCTAAGAAAACCAATAAAAATATTTCAGAAAAAAAGGTCTAGGGATGACTGAACATCGCTTCTTTATATCCAGTTTTTTTATTTTCAAATTATTTAAAAACTACACAACATTAATATAAGACACCGTACAGCCCTGGGCCCCAATGTGGGGCACATGCCCACAAGGGGGTAATTTGATTTTTAAACGAGTTATGAGAATGAGTTATTAGCAGTGATTTTTTTTATTTCTTATGGTTCTAGGTGCTTCATATAGCATATAAATATATATTGTGACATACATACATACATATGTGTAAAAGTCAGAATGTACATGGCGGTCAGGTGGTGACAATGGAGAGGGGAAATCCCATTCATAGAGAGGAAGGTGAGAGCATGGAGTGAACTAGAGAGCATGATCACAGAAAAGGGAAGCCACTTTAATTCCAAGTACCCCACTTCTCTCCCCGCTCTTTTAACATTACAAACTATACAAAATATATACAATGTCTTTTTATCCTGAATACGAATGCAGCAAGTAATCTATGAAAAAAAACCCAAAGCACAATTATCATTTTCATAGGCTAATCAATCTTTTTGTATGAAAAAAATATTATCAACAATAAGAAACGTATGTTGCACTGGACGGGTGGGGCATCAAGATTTTAGAGATGCTTAGGTGCGACATGACCAAAAAAAGCCTTACAGCATTCAGAAATTGGTGACAGAGCTGGAAGTGCGAGACTTTGTTACTTGATTAAAACAGCCAGAAATGACTTGCTTGAGAGAATAATGCAATCAGAGTCTCACTACTGGAACTCCTTCAGTTGAACACTTGCCCCAAGCAATCACTCATAAACACAAAACAGTTTACGGACTTCTGGTGGCTTCCACCTCTGCTCATAAACCATGGTCAGAATTGTAATTAAAAAAACTGAAGCCATTAAAAAGGTTACAACATACTTCCTTTCAAACCACACCAATGACAATGCTGGATCAGTACTTTTCTGAGAGCAAGCAGTATGCAGTGCAACCCCCATATCCATGGGACTGTACCAGTGTTTTCAATCACCGGCATCCTAACAAAATATGCCCTCTCTAGGCATTTCCTAGGTGTTCCAGGCAATTCTATGGTATGACTCCATTAGGAACTGACCATAGAGTTATGCTGCAAGACCTAGCAATGCCTAGAGAGATTATCCATCCAAAAGAATTCACTATTTTCCACAGTATCCAAACAAAGTTCTGGAACATATCTCTGTGAATATCAGGGTCATACTCTACTAAGTCATCCAAACAGAAAAAGCATTAGACCAATCATAAACTATTTCATCACACTACAGAATGAATCTACTTTAAATCTGGTTGCTGCCTCCTGCACAATTCTGGAATTTGTAGTTTAGGGAATAACCTTTAACAGCCTCACTAAACTACAAACCCCAGAATACTGCAGGAGGCATAAACCAGATTTAAAGTGGATTCATTCTCTAGTGTGATGAGGTAGAAAGACTAACAATACCCACACTCAGTAAGAGCCTTAATGTCCTGGTTTCACATTAAACACATATTCCTAGTTAAAGCAGACTGATGTTGTACATCTAGGAAGCGCTGTGCTGTACAAACTTTTACTATGCGATAACAGTATGGCTTTAACCACCACCCCATATTGACAATCAATTTCTTATGACATTATTTTGAAATGGAACTATTATTTAACTTAATCTAGAGGAGGAGAAAGAAGTGTTCCACATAGGCTTCTGAGAAGCATACAGAATACAGTGGGCTCTGGTCAGGGATCATTTCTCAGAAAGACAAGATATACAACCTTGGTATATCCTGATCACTATGGTGCTGATTATGTAAAACTATCATTTTCAGAATGTAATACATTAAATGTTAGTGATTTCTAGTTTTTTTTAATGTTAGGTTTATTTGAAAAAGAAAAGTGGGGCATATAGAAATAAATAAGTTTAAGCAAGTAAAGAAATCAGATTGAGCTCAAACCCTAAAGAAGCACTGGGGTATTGCATAAGAATGTCACTCACAGTTACTCACCGCCTTCAAACTATTCCAAGAATAAAACCACAGCATTGCAACAATGCTCAGAATTACCCACAAACCACAAAGATTCACATCCCTATTGTGATGACAAATTTGTGTCTAAATGCAGGAAAGCAAGCTCTCTTTATGAAGAGCAGCCATTTTATTAAATCATTAGACATTTACACTTGTAGTTGTAAACAAGAACTGCCCACAGGACCTAAGCTGAGGAACACATGCAATCTTGGTTTGGAATCAGATGTAGCAATGTTGGGTCACCAAACTTGCACCTGATATAAGAGTGGTAAGTCTTGCTTGGTCTTTCTTGTTTGCTAAATAAATATCCATGGCTAATATGAGTATTAAGTCTTCTCTTTGCCCCATCTAAGGAAATCCACCAGGAGACTTCTCAGCATTCCTCAGCTGGTGGAGTTGCTATTAGGAAAAAAGGCCATAGTGGGTTGGGGATTTGAAGACTTAAATCTAACTCACTGAATCAATGTGATTTACTTAAGAGTCAACTTGCCAAGCAGCAAGTGATTCAATAAATCTAACTCTACCTGGTACTAACAACTGGGAGTTGCAGTCAAAAAAATACTTTTCCAAATTCTTAATATATACACCCTATATAGTGCTGAATAATACATTTGTTTTAAGCCCTTTTCAAAATGATTGTGGCTAATGTGTTATATTTTCAGATAGAAAAGCAAACATTAGGAAATCATACACAGAAGGGCTTCTGTATAAAAGTTCTGTGAAGTGTGAAGTGTGAATTGCTCTATATCAAATCCTTTGGGAAGTACTTTGCAAAGAACCACAGTAAAATGGTTCAGCGTCCTGGAAGAAATAATAACAAATCTCTCTCTATATATATATACACACACACAAACACACACATGCATTTTGTAGTTTCCAGATATTTAGCCACATTTTCCCTAGTGTTCTCCCTGCTTCAGTCCTTTGCAGATCAATGATGAACATGGGAGTGTAATTTACACATTGTCCCAATAGTATATGGTCTATTTTCTGCTCTCTTAGAAAGAAGCTGTTGGCTGTTGCACATGGAAGAGCTATTGATGTAATAGGAACCGTTGGATACCAGGAGTTACTTTTCTGCTGCTAATGGAGTTGTAATTTTATTAGCTGTCTTTTATTGCCTTTTGTCCTTAGTTCTTATATGGCCAAAAAGAGAAATGGCTATTGATTGCCCTGGGATTCCCTCAAGATTGTCTTAACTATCAACAGAGTAACACTTGAGACAATCTGAAGGCCTTCTCCTGTATGATTTTTAACATCTTTACCTGATGAAAAAGTCAGTGAAGCTCTGAAAGCTGGCAGGATGTATTTTATGCTTTGGAGTTGAACCAATAAAGGCATTGTTGCTTTGTGGGGTTTGTTGTACTAAACAGCGGAGAAACTTCCAATACTGCAGTGTGCTTGGGTCTTCTGTTATAGCAGTGTGCTTTAGGCTTCCTGACACTTACAAAGCAGAATGTTATCAAACCAACTGGCTCCTGTTTAGAAGAAGAAGGGATTTGGAGAGCTGTCCAGACTTAATTTACATTTGACAGACAAGTGCTTGTGTTGATTCAGCCACAGCATGTGGGGGCTCAACGGGTTCTTAAGGTCTGCAATGAATCCGCACTGTAAGAATGATTAAGCTTTCGGGTTACTGGAAGTGCTGCTATTAAACAATATTTAAGCCTTTAATTATGTTTTAGAGCACAGAACATGCTATAGTGCTTTTGTCGTTAAAGGTCTGTCAACATTTCCATTTTAAACCCTCATTTCTAAGGGGTTTATAATTTGGTCGTAAAAATTCATTCTAGGCTGGAACTTGGCATACACGAACTCAGCCCATGAGCTTTTTCTTTATTATCCAATTTGGTTTAAATTAGTTTGGCCATTTTTAAGTTATAAGCCTGTTAAAAAATAAATGTTCTCTGGATTCAGATGACTTCTCAAACTTATTATTCAGAAATTAGCTTACCACACTCCCACACAGAAAGACCCTTTTTTGAGCCAAATATGAAAGGGAAAAGGACAATTGTGTTGTGTGGCAAAGATACAATGCTAACTCTCACCAACAGAAAATTGCGCTCTCAAGAGTTTGATTGATGAGTTTGATTACTTTCGTTTTGTAATATTTACCCCGGCCATAAAACAAGACACCCTTTTTAAACTTACCATGCAATCATTTTGCAGATGGATTATAGCAAATCTAACTAAGACCCAGAGATAGCTTTTTTAATATGTAAAAAGTGTCAGTGAGTTAGTATTTGAACATTTAAAGTAGGTGCAAGACAGTATCAGCCAGTATCAGAAGAAGCCCTTAAGATACCACTATATAGCAGGTTCTTACCTGGTTTTTCTACCAGCTTATTTAGAAAGATATCTTCCTTGAGTATCAGAGGAGCATGGATATATTCCTATACAGGTGGCATGGACACTACTGTTTTAACGTTTACCTGCCCAGACTTACAAGTCCACCACGTTTGTTAGGCACAAAAATATGTCAAGTTGTCCCTGTCTCGGTTTTTTTGTAGATCGGTGACAGGCAGGCACAGGGAACAATTTACAAAAAGCCAGTCCATCATTGTGTGGAGAGATGTTTACATGGTACCACTATATGGCTACTTGCAAGCTTCATCTGTATTTGCTATTAGAGGAGCCATCAATACGTGACCAGAACATATGTACTGAGAGGTGGGAAAAGCATGTTTAAGGTGTTGTCGAAGGCTTTCATGGTGGAATCACTGGGTTGCTGTGAGTTTTCCGAGCTGTATTGCCATGTTCTGGAAGTATTCTCTCCTGATGTTTTGCCCACATCTATGGCAGGTATCCTCAGAGGGTGTGAAGTCTGCTGGAAACTAGGCTAGTGAGGTTTATATATCTGTGGAATGTCCAGGGTGGGAGAAAGAACTCTTGTCTATTTGAGGCAAATATGAATGTTGCAACTGATCAGCTTGATTAGCATTGAATAGCCTTGTAGCTTCAAAGCCTGCCTGCTTCCTGCCTGGGGAATCCTTTGTTGAGAGATGTTCACTGGCCCTGATTTTTTCCTGTCTGGAATTCCCCTATTTTTCTGAGTGTTGTTCTTTATTTATTGTCCTGATTTCAGAGTTTTTTTAAATATTGGTAGCCAAATTCTGTTCATTTTCATGGTTTCCTCCTTTATGTTGAAATTCTCCACATGCTTGTGGATTTCAATGGCTTCTCTGTGCAGGCTGACATGGTGATTGTTGGAGTGGTCCAGCATTTCTGTGTTCTCAAATAATATGCTGTGGCCAGGTTGGTTCATCAGATGTTCTGTTATGGATGACTTCTCTGGCTCAGTTAGTCTGAAGTGCCTTTCATGATCCTTGATTTATGTTTGGGTGCTTGATTCATGTTAGGGGCCATCAAATGTCAGGATAGAATGCTTTTGGAACATGGCCATACAGCCCAGAAAACTCACAGCAACCCATCATATTTAAGAGTTTTGCAATATGAAGTTCTCCAGATGTTGTTGGATTGCAAGTCTCAGCATCCCTTATCCCTGGCTATGCAATTTAGGGTTGCTGGGAGTTGTATTCAAACAATATCTGGAGGGTTGTGGGAGTCTTATCTCCAAGTGTATACCCGCAGTCAGTAGTACCTAGGTACCTGAAAGTATTGATTACTTTTATAGATTGTACAAATGAATAGTTGAACATTGTTGACACTGCAATCAAGTATATATGTGTTATAAAAAGTCAAACATAGATATAGATCGTTATATTCTTTAGTTCTACCATCAAAATAGTTTCATAGAGCCTAAATGCCAAAGGTAACACAACAAACTTTATGCAATGGTAATACAGAGAGTTGAATCGTTTAAACATCCCTGGTGGTAGTGTAAAACCTAGAAAGAAGAATGTGAAGGTGTTTGTGTTTCCACAAAATGATGAATTGTAACTTGATAAGTAACAGAGAAGTACAAGAGAATGCTGCATAAATCTCATTGGTTAAATCAGTATTAGGAAAATGTAACAATTTTAAAGCAAACAGGAGAAGCTTCTCCTTCACCCACACTTGCCCAGTTTTATAAGTTTCAGTGCAGAGCGGCATTCAACATACACATTTTAGAGAACTGTTTGAAAATGGGGTTGGGACCTGCAACTAATCTCCAGTAGCTAGCTACCAACACAGCTAACACATGAGAGGTGAGATGCTCTCTAAATGATGGTAGGACATTTTGTTTGAATGCACCAATGCACAAAGATGAGATATTTTCTTCAATCATGTGATTTGCCACTAAAAGTCAAAGACAACAAGGGCAGCCTGCCACTGGAAAAGCTTCCTGAAAGAAGGAGAGGGCACCTTCCCTCATCCCCACACTCAATCTTTTTAATACAAGAGCTTGTATAACAGGAATAATCTATATTGGTTTGTATTATACCAGCTATAAAATATACCTTAGCTTCAGTACCATGTTTAGCCAATCACAGAAGCCATTTGTTGGCTCGTATATTACAAAGCAATAGAGATTTAAGGGATAATGGTTATAGTGGCAGAGTATACAAAGCAATAAACTACTTTTGAGGTTGGTTAAATGCCAAGTGATGCTGAGGCTTCAGTGCCATAAACATTATTTCTATTATATGACAAGATAAGAGGATACAATAAAGCACAAAGAAGGGGAGTCATTTTCCGGCCTCATACAAGTTCTGTGCTTTTGATTTCTTGGACGTTCCACAGATGACACCCTTAGTAGCACAGGATTAAGGGGAATAAATTGTCCAAGAGGTAGGTTTAAAAAGCAGACAATTGTTTGAGGAAATGGCTTGTATAAAAGTAGTGATGCGATCAAACTCTAAGTGGTGATTTGTGGTAAGTATTAAAAAGTGAAATGTTCCGATTTTTTTCCTTGGTAGCTGTCTAAATCCTCTGCTTTGCAGAATATAGTCAGTGTTACTGCACCAACCATAAAAAAACACCTTCCTGCAACAAGGCAGCCATGCTGGATAAAGCAAATCGGTAACAGTCTTCTACTTTTAATATTTGACAATGCTATCTACAAACACCATGTGTTTGGAATTAATAAAAGTGGATGGAAATAGGAGTTCATGGTATTAACAATGGACTGCTATATTTTGATAGCCAGATAAGGAATGAGTTGAACCTCTCAACTGAGCATTTCAGAATAGCTTCAACAAGGAACGGTACTAAAATGCTTGGTCCTGTATTTCCGATTTTGTTTTGCTTGGGGTTTTTTAAAAATATCTTGGAGATAAGAATCAAATCAAAACACAAAATGCAAATATGTTTCACATATACCTTATAGCGTGGAGGTAATTTTACACTGAGTATTTTAAGAACTGTGCGCACAAAACAAAGCCTGTGTGTACTGAACCATCTGAAAGCAAAGGTATCACTATATCTCAGTCACCTATGTGCACAATTTTGGAGGATTCAGGAATTCAAGATAAGGAATGCTCAACCTTTACTACATGATTCTCAGTTATCACCTGGCAGACTCCAACTACAATTTCCATTTGCCAGCCATTGTGAAAAGCCTTTGTAAGGAGATGAGTAGAATTTGGTTGTTCATGTACACCGAGCCAATGATGGAATATAAAATGAAATGGATGCGTGGCACTTCCCCATGAGGAAAAAATATCCAGTCTGAATCAACTGCCTTACATGGCAATTCGTCTGTGTAAAATGGCCATCAGTTCATTCTTCTAACGACAGCCATTTTATGTCTTTGAGACAGTTAATGCAAGAGTGTATTTCAACAGGTCTAATGAGAAGGTTGCATCATTATACATTTTTAGTCAATACCTTTCTGCTTTAACGACATTGCTAAAGTTTATTGCCCACATCCCGCTCCATTGAGGGTGTGCTTTATTATCTCAAAAGTATTTTAAATAGCTTTAGAAGATTGTTTTAAGTAGCCTTTGGGGATGCCCAGTGCTTTTGCCAATAGGGCTATTTGGATCTATTTCACTTGACGCTTTCAGCTAAACCCGGAGCTGCTTCTTATGGGAAAACTTCCTGATTGGGACGGATGCTTGAGCATTGCAAGGGATGTTTTCCTTCATAATTTATGTAAACAAAGGTAACCCTATCTGTACTATAATCTGTATGGACAGTGCTGAATGAGGGACATTTTTATCTGCTCTACGTAAATGCTAGAATTCATGCAGACTGATATCTTCACCATATAAGAATCTAATAAATAAAGAATTGTGAGTATCAAAAGTGGGGATCGCAATTGTCTATACTGCCCTGGAACTGTCTACAGAAAGACTATAATAAGACAGTGAACCCAGCAAATACTTTGTGGCCTCTAATAGTCAGAATGAAATGGAAAGAGGATGTCTACTAAACATAAAGTGCAGTTTTCACCAGTGCCACCATCCACCATGACCCCATTTTTAGCAGACAAAATGGTTATACTCTACCTAGAAGTAGACTTTATATCCCACTATTTACTTAACTTGTATGAACAACCTTATCCACTAAGTTATTAAAACACCTGGTATTTAAACTCTGGTTGAAAGTAAGATGGTGGCCTGTATCTTCCAGCATGTTTTATAAATGTTTTCTCTAGCTGCAAGCATTTTTTGAATGGAGGGATCACATTAATGTAATTGGACACCTATTTGGATTTTTTAATGAAAAAAAGATCACCCGTTGTGAATTGACTTTTTTTTTTCTAGCATCAGGTTGTATGATACTCGTATATACTAACTCTCACAGATTTTCAAGGGGCACAAACCAAAATGTTGCAAAGCTGAAATAGCAAACAGACCTTTGCATACTTCATTTGAAATAAAGAGAGCCAACCCCATGACTGTAACTCCAGATTGTATATAGTCCCAGACATTGGAAGTCTTGGATCCTACTGCCCCCAATTCCCTTAAGAGACACATTTTTGTTGAGAAACTACTTTAGAGCAGAGGGCAGGGGCAGGAGGAGAGAATGTGGAGAGGAATGTAAAGACTTGTCACCTGTCCTCTTAGAAAAGAAACGAGATAAACGACCTTCAGTAGAATCGTTTTAAAAGAAGTATATGCAGTACATTTAGATCTCAGCTGTGTCACACCAAGCTTACTGCTGGGAAGTGATCGTGCAGGGAATCCAAAAATAACAGCCATTAAAGACCTAGCAACCAAAAACATGTTTACAGGCCCATTAAAAGCCCAGAGGTTTGAACAGTAAAGTAGAGAGGATAGCAATCAATTTTAGGCCATCCTCCTTCTAATCAGCTTTCAGAAAATAGTAATAACGGAAGAATTAGGAATTAAACAATCAGCCAATGACACAAATATATGCTTGTAGACTTCAAAGACTGAAATACTGAATAGACAGTCACACTATTTCAACTTTTCTAGAGTAAGTGAATAAATAGAGTGCGGCCACATTTTCAAACCTGTTTAATTTATTCTTTTTACTTCCTTTAAAACTAATACAGGGACAAATAAGAGGGCACTCTTGGGACTCAGGTGTTCTTCTATGTTCAACTGCAAAGCAAACCCTTATTTCATTAATTCCCAAAACGACTTCAGAAGATTGCCTGTACTTCCCCATATAAGGTCAGTGCAATATGCAATAGCATACTAACATTGACAGATATAATTAAATTACTTCCACCTCTGAAACAGGATAGATGGTCTTGAGCCTTCTTCCCACTACAGTGTACTTTAGAAAATGACAAATTCATTTCCAGCCAAAGGAGATACAAGAGTAGACATGAACTGCAGTAGTGTGGATATTTTCTTCCCTCCTGTGACTGCAGACAGAGAAGTTCCATCTTGGAACTCAGTACTTTGAAGTTGGCTAAATGCTCCATAAAGCAGATACATTTTCAAGGTGCTCATCATGCTATGAACATTGTAGTATTTAAAATAAACAACCACATTCAGAAATACAGGAGGAACATGTGGTAGATATATGGTGGTGAGCCCCCACTTGACACATCTTCCCGGCATATTGATAATTTGATGTCCTGGCGACAAAACACTGTCCAGTATGGTGGAGGCTCCTTCTTTGGAGGTTTTTAAATAGAGGTTTAATGACCATCTGTCGGGGGTGCTTTGAATGTGATTTTCCTGCTTCTTGGTGGGGGGTTGGAAGGGATGGCCCCCGTAGTCTCTTCCAACTTTATGATTCTATGTATTTACATATAGGTATCTCCACTATGAAAATTTTGTAGTGGAGCCTCCACTGGACACAACTTAATGGCATATTGATAATTTGATGTTCTGGACACAAAAAAAAAACTGTTCTGACTATTCTGACTATGTATTTACATCCACTATGAAAACACATTCTACAGATATGCTGGAACAAACTTTCAACAGACACACCTGCCATAGAAAGCAGCCTTGATTTCCTGCAAAGTTGTACAATTGTTCAGGTCACCTTGAGGCTTAACTGTCTATTGTGCAATGGAGACAGCCTTATTAGTCTATTGCAAAAAACACAATGAATAGTCTTATGACACCTTAACCATTCATTCTTTATACATTAAAAAACAGTTGACTGTGCCACAAAAGTTTGTCCACAGTATGACATACTTCTTTTGTCTTTAAGGTGGTACAAAACTTACTGTTCCATTAGCAGTACAGTTTACTCTCACTAGTTTCTCATGTGCACTTGCCACTGGATAAGAAACTATTGTCACCCAGTAACAGACTGTCTAGTTCAGTGTCAACCACATTTCACCAGAAGGGATGACACCCTCACATGAAAAAAATGTGACAACTAATTTATTTATTTATTTATTTGCTTTATTTCTATACCGCATTTTTCAGCCTAAATTAGGCGACTCAATGCGGTTTACACAATGCAGGTTATCACAACAATAAACAGTTAAAACACATCAAATACAACAACAAAATCAACAATTATTATCAATTCATAACGCCTCGATAACAGAGCAAATCCATTCTCAAAGTCCTTGTGCCATTCCTATGTTCAATTTTACCGTCTTCCTGTGTTCAGTTGCACCGTTTAACCAAACGCTTGCTCGTAGAGCCAAGTCTTAACCTTCTTCCGAAACGCCAGCAGCGAAGGAGCCTGTCTGATGTCTACAGGTAGGGCATTCCATAGCCGAGGGGCCACCACCGAGAAGGCCCTGTCCCTCGTCCCCGCCAACCGTGCCTGTGACGCCGGCGGGACCGAGAGCAGGGCCTCCCCGGACGATCTTAGTGTCCGCGTCGGTTCATAGGTGGAGATGCGTTCGGAGAGGTAAGTGGGGCCGGAACCGTTTAGGGCTTTGTAGGCTAACGCCAGCACCTTGAATTGTGCCCGGTAGCATATTGGCAGCCAGTGGAGCTGGCTCAACAGAGGAGTGGTGTGCTCCCTGAGTGCCGCTCCTGTTAACAACCTGGCTGCCGAGTGCTGGACCATCTGAAGCTTCCGGGCAGTCTTCAAGGGCAGCCCCACGTAGAGCGCTAAACCAGCATTGCCATTTCACAGTGTGAATGCAGGCTGCTGGACAATGCACCTACATCATAGTCCTCTTTCTTCTGTCACTAGAGTACAATAGTATCTTAGCAAAACGTTTAACTGGACAGGGCTTTTAAAAAGAGAGAGAGAAAATAAATATATTTCAGATTGGATACAACCAAGCCAATGCATGATTCCATTTTCTTCCCATTGCTTTTGTCTGCAATAGATCAATGTACCATGGCAAATCTACTGTCATTATATCATTTTCTTTCTATGGATAAGCAAATGGCAGAACACAGAACTTACTGTTTATCTTAAGGGGGCTTACTTCTCATATGAACTTCTACACCAGTGTAAGAGTTGCTAAATGTGTGAACGTCAGGAGTTTACTCTTTGTGCTGGCATTGAATTTTGCCATTACCTATGTGGAAACTGTTTTGAGTCCCCTTCGGGGTGAGAAAAGCGGTATACAAATACTGTAAATAAATAAATAAATAAATAAATAATTTTAGGAATTTACATACCCTAGAAATAAGAACACTCATGTAAAAGAATCACTTCCTGGCAGATCATCTAAACATGAAGAAACTACTCCTTTGACCTTTGCTTGCAAGCACACATTGGAGCAAAACAGACCCAATGAACCATGAACCCAGAGTACTTAGGCCTGAATTCCACTGGTCCCAACTAGACAGACTTGTTGAATCAGTCATTGAATGGTGACTCATAGACTAACGGAACATTAAGTTGGAAGAGACCACGGGGGCCATTTAGTCCAACACCCTGCAGTGCAGGAAATACATTTTTAAAATACAATTGTTTCAACGGGCATCATATAGGTAGTTCAAACTAAATCTAAAAAAAAGATAAAATGTCCCTAGTGTCTGAGCTAAATAAGTGACCCAAAAAGAGTGCTAAGGGCTATCCCTGAATCTCCAAACAAATCCCTGAAGTTTAGTAGCTTACACAAGGAGCATCTCCTTTGAATGAATCTAGGATTCTATACCAGAAGTAGTTGTTTTTCTTTTCTGCCTGTGTTCTTTGCTTTATTGTTTACATTATGGCATTTTACTGTACACTGCTCAAGGTTATCCACCTATGGAAAAATACACACATTTAATAAATAGATAACAGTAAAATAATCTCAGAACTATTTTCAAAAATATGGTAGAGCAGCTAACATATGTGAGGGATCTTCTCAGGTTAAATAAGTCTCAAGGAAAAAGAAACCCAGTTATACTGTCAAATAATATTTATGAGAGATCAGTATAGGACCTTATTCCTCTGAATTCCATGGTTGTGACAGGGAGAACGCCACAGAACACCACTACAGCACAAAGCCAGGTGAATTTCATTACTTTGGAGCCTTTGAACTTGCTCGTAACTTGGATTTACACACTGCAAATCCCCTGATCTGATTACCTCCAGTGATCACGTAAAATACTGGCTTTAAACTCTTTCCCTTAGTGATAAAACAGCCACTTTGATTCACAACGACACACTCGCAATAAAGTATACTGTAAACTTACCTGTCCGCAGCCTGGGGCATTGCACACAAATGGCCTGTCGTCTCCCATATTTTTCAACTGTTGAACTATGCAAGACAAAAAAAGGAAGGAGGGGAAGAAAAGAAGAAAAAATATGTTAAATAAGCCAACAAAGAAGGCAAAATACCGACGGTACAGTACTATTCAGGAAAACAGTTCATCAGCAGCAATAATACAGATGCTTGGGAGTAGGAATGGCTCAAGAGAATCCGTGGGAACACGCCTCTTTCCTACTCATGCCATGGGTGGAATAATTCTTGACCGCCATCTTGTTGCAGAGGTATGACCCCAAACAATTCCCACCCTGGCTACCACTATGTCCTTTGCATTTTTTTTAAAGGCACAGAAATGTCTGAAGCCATTTTTCACTTGAGAGGATCTGGTGCACTACCATCACTGAGGAGAAGACCATAAGGGCAAACCTAGCTGTGATAACCATGGAGATATTTGTAGCCAGTCATATGAGTAATGAGAGACCATGGCCTGCTCCAGCTCCATCTCCTACCTATTCCAACCTTAAAACTAAAACAGAGGAAGGGGGAGCTTTAGGACCTTTGGTTGGTCAAGGGAACAAAAGCATTGTGGTTTAGGCATATGTATTTTGGGAGGGTTTTTTAAAACAAGTATGGGGGCTTTAGGAGGCTTCGGGGATCACACTTAGGGGTCCAAAGGGCCATGTGAAGCCCATAGGTTATACTTGATCCATCACTGATTTGCAATTCCCATTAGCTCCACTTTCTATGTTCTTTGATCAGGGCCTTTGACGGAGGTGAAGTTTAAAGTATATGTAGACAATCTGTACAGGAAACTCTACACACATGCAGACACATAGAACTAAAGCATAAGGAAATAAATTCAAGTCATCTTGATGTGATATTTCCAGTGGGAGAAATCTAAAAAAAAAATGTAATTAATTCAGGGATTATAGTAATGGTGCTCCAATTTACAAGGCCATCATATAGCTCCCTCGTGGAAAATCGCAAAACTGATGGTAAAAATGGCTTGTCACTGACTATAGCCCAGGATAACAAAGCTTCAGTTCTATTATATTGTAAATGAAGCTATTCTTATTAATAAAAAGGTAAATAAAACAACCCCTTATCATGTAAACTCCAGAAATAATAGCTCTAGCAACAACTGTTTAATAGTGGGATTTAAAAATCTGTAATAAAGCAAACATCTCTTCAGGGAATTTGCCACATTAACACACTGCGACTGTTTATATTCTAATCATCTCCCAGTTTGAGTCCTGTTAGAAGCTGACAAATGTTCTTGTAGCAAAATGAGACAATTACAGGTAAAAATGATTATTTGGAAACACAAATTCTCCTAGGGCTGCTTTACATATAAACACTATTAGAATTTGTGAATTCAAGATCTGGAATATACTCAGTTGAACCTGATTAAATAAATACAAGGTGCATTGAAGCAATCTTTCTTCACGCATTGGTGTATTTACGGAAAAATACTGCCCTCAGGGCTATTTTGGCGCGTGTTGATGGTTGTCACATTTGGATGGTTGTATTTCAAGACAAAAGGTGGGATTGCTAGTGTTCACTTTCCTTTCCCTTCTCTTCTCTTTCATAAATTTCCTTTATTTTCATGTCAGGAGCGACTTGAGACACTGCAAATTGCTTCTGGTGTGAGATAATTGGCCATCTGCAAGGATGATGTCCAGGGGGTGCCTAGATGTTTTATAATCCTGTGAGAAGCTTCTCTAATGTCCCTGTATGAGAAGCTGGAGCTGACAAGTGGGAGCTCATCCCGCTCCCTGGACTCAAACCGCTGACCTTTTTGTTAGCAGTCCTACCAACAAAAGGGTTAACCTATTTGAACTGCATGAGAAGTGGTTTAATAAATCCAATCAAACCATGGCTTACAATCTTGTCTAAAAGGTTGATTCAAACTACAGTTAGCTCTAGTAAACTGATATCATGCATGATTAATAACATGGCCTTGAAGACTGACAAAAAACATCTAAAAACTGTGTGAGACAAGAAGTACTGATCAAAATGTAGTGACAACTAAAACCATAAGTATGCAACTCAAATGACTGAATAAACAATTTGTTTGGCTAGAATATGCATCAAATAAATAATTATTTCGGTCATAGAGCAGCACAAAGAGTATACATTTCAATTCATTTAGAACTCATTTTTCTTCCAATGTTAGACCCAAGACAGGTCAAACTATAGAATAGTCTTAAAATGGGTTATAATAACACTTTAAACAAAATATACTATTCTAATAAAACAGAATTAACATAAATCAGTTTAAAACCCTAAGAGCAACACTCCCTATCAAATGTCCTCTCTGTAATATTGAGCTGATTGTCAATAGCCTGTTTAAATTGGTTTGTGTCTGCCAGGAGAAGGAAAGGAGACGGACAGAAGGAGAGCCAACCCAGTGTCCCATGGGAGAGGGCTCCACATCCTGGGAGCAGACCACTGAAGAGGCTTCTCGCATGTCCTCATGAGGCACCCTTCTGCCCAATAGCTCTCTCTAAGGATACCAGAACTTCAGATAGTCCAGACCCAATGAATATAAAACTTTATAGGTCATAACAAGAACACTTAATTGTACTTGGAAATAAGCCAGTGAAGCTACTGTAACAGGACAGCTGCATGTTCTCTGCAACTAGTCTCAGTTCACTGCCTTGTCACAGTTGTTTGGGGGCTCCAAGACAGACCAGTGTACAGTGTATTGCAATAATCTAAACTGTACATAATCAAGGTAGGTGTCACTTGAGCAAGATCAAACATCTCCAGACACATATGTAACTCGTTTTCACTGTGCCAAGGCACTCTTAGCCACATCAGAAAATTGGGCATCCACGCTTAGGCTGGGTTCAGGAGTATACTTGAGCTACAAGCATGAAATTTCAGGAGAAGCAATCACTCAGCTGACCATGGGCTGAATCTTTCAATTGACCAGGACACCTTTGCGCTTTCTGCAATTTCTTCATCCCCTTTCAATCTATTATTGACAACAGAAAACTGAACAGCTTCCTTTGTTCTTAATTCTTGGAAGTTTTTCTCAATTCACTCCTCAAAGAAAGACTGGGACTACTGAAAAACAATGGTGCAAAGTCTGAAAAGAAAGAGGCAGCACAGAAGGTTACCACTAATGGCATCAATAGCCATTGGCAGGTCAAGGAGAACCAAAAGGAAGACAGACACCTCCTTTCCCATCCAGCTCCTGGTACAGGCCAACTAACTATCCCATATCCAGATCTGAAGCCAGTTTGGAATGGAGCTAAATCAGGCATGGAAAAACTTTGGCCCTCTAGATGTTTTCGACTTCAACTCTCACAATACCCAACACCAGTAAACTGGTCTTTCTGGGAGTTAAAGACCAAAACACCCGGAGGGCCAAAGTTTGCCAATGCCTGATCTAAATAACCCATCTTATTAAACAAAAAAAGCACCTATAGCTGGAAAACCGCAATGTGTATCAGAAATTTGCTCAAAAGGCTGTTGTACACTGGCCAGTAATGAGTAAGTATGGTATTTTCAGTTTTTTCTTCAGTAAAGTCCTCCCCACAGCCTTTTTATACGTAACGGAACCTGATCCCGCTGTGTTGAGGCATTTACTGCTCCCTTTATCAACTTGGCTCACCCACATCTGGTCATTCTAAATCCACATCTTCAAGCTGCAGAAATTGAAACAATTCAATAACACAGGACAAGCAAGAATCAAAGTTACATTCAGCGGGCCTGTATCAACCATAGCATTCAAGCTAAAGTACATCTGAGCAATTTTGTCTGCAAAGTACTGTATTTTCCAGCATATAAGACGACTGGGCGTATAAGATGACCCCCAACTTTTCCAGTTATAGAGTTTGGGATATACTCGCCGTATAAGACTACCCCTCTTCCAATGCACACCAAATAAAAATTTAAAAAGCATCAGATTTGATTTCAATATGGTAATTTTCCTATTAGTGTACCTCCTTCTCTGCCTCTCAGATCTCGCACATGTGCACCTGCACCGCTTCACTGCAGTCTTCAGGAGAAAGATCTGAGAGGCAGAGAAGAAGGAACGGTAATAGGATACAAGGGCAGGCCAGACATGTAAAAGAGGTGTGTTTTTCTGGGCCCAGAGCCACTCTATGTGTTTTCTGGGCCCAGAGCCACATCCCAGGCCCTCCGGATGCCTGCAGCTTGCTCCGTCCTTCACTTACAACTTCCCGGTGAGGCACCCCTTCACCTCACCATCGGGACTGCATTAAATCCACAAATCCTGATGAATGGATTTTCTTCTATTGTACTTGTACAGCATTGCCCTTGATGCTTTCATACAGTCGCTGCATACGGCAGGGACACAGCCACTGTCATTTTTGAGCTCCCCCCACCATATGCAGCAACCACAGATTCTCCAATCCAGATTGGAAGTTTCAGCACCCACTCTATAAGATGACTCCCGCGTATAAGACTACTCCCAGTGTATAAGACTACTCCCACGTATAAGGCTACTCCTGCATATAAGATGACTCCTGACTTTTGAGAAGACTTTTTGGGTTAAAAAGTAGTCTTAAACGCCAGAAAATACAATATGTAAGGTTGTGTCTTTTAAAATGAATAAAATTTGCTTAGAACACTAAAATTTTCATTTAGTGTACTAAGCAAAAGGTTTGGCAAGATTGGGCATTACCAGCAAAGAAATTCCTGCTTTTCTAATACACACACATACATGCACACAGGGATCAGCTCCATGCATCTCCTTGTAAAGACACAGGACAATAAACAGCTGCTTAATGGCTATTTTCTATTTAAAACCGACATAACCTGAGTACAGCAGTGTTGTGTACTTCCAGAATGAAAAAGGTGTTTATGAAAAGGTCTTAAGATAAGCCCTTCTGAGGCTGACCTAGAGGCAATATTCACAAGTCACAAGCTTTAAGAAGACCAGTGGGATTTACAAGAACGGTCTGAACCCTTTTTTCACCAAAAATCATACACACACACATCCAGGTAATTTTGCAAAGCCTGAAGGCACACAAAGGTTCAAGGTTTTATGTGACAGCACATGCCCTGCTATAAGAGGGCATAATTCAGAGTGCTTTCAAACATTACAAACTAAAGGCAGCTCTCAAAACATACAGTGCATTTTGCTCACATCATTTATATTTCTGCTGAAATGTGAAAAAAGAATGGCTCAGGACCCAGGGGAAGACACAAAGGCCTGAGAAGTATGTCTGCATGTTTCATATGTTTGCTGCTTGTGCAGAGTGGAAGGGAAGCTGCTATATTTCATACATGAAACAAATTTAGGGAAAGTCTTTACAGAAAAGATTGGGCGGCTATAGCACTGAACATCTTGGGCAGTGTTTGTCAAACTCTGCTTCTCCGGGTATTTTTGACTTCAGCTCCCACAATTCCTAAAAGCTGGCTAGGATTTCTGGGAGCTGAAGTTCAAAACACCTGGAGGAGCAGAGTTTGACAAACACTGATCTAAGACACGTGGCCCTAAACATCAAAATACTGTATTTCACTAATTTTAAGATGCATTTTTCCCCAAATCTAGAGCCCAAAAAATGGGTGTGCTTAAGAATCAATGGCTCCCTAGATTTGTGTTTCCTTAAAAAATCAAACAATAACACTGTCTTTCCCATAAGAGAGAAGGAAGCACACAGACCAGTAGCAGAGATCTTTTGTTGTATATTGCCATATAGAATCTACCCTTTGCAAAGAGGACAGTTTTAATGGCTGTCAAATTGGCAGTTCTATTTAAAAGTCACATTAAAAAAATACCCTTCCCTCATATTGTCGGAGATTTCATTTCAAATGTGAAGTATATGAGATGTGTATTCTCATTTGATCAATATGGGGAGATTACACCCAATCTAACCCAATTAAATTGCCTCAATTGAGCTCAAATGTAGTAACAGACATGGCTTATGACTGGATACTTGGGAATAAAGTGTCTTTGCTCTTACATAATCAGGTCTTTTTTCTTCCTTTTTTTACCTGAGGTGCCACCTACTACTGCTAGAGACATACACAACTTTGAGCTTTTAAGGAACTGACTCACATTTACATACATCTGAACAGGATGACACAGTCCTCCACCTATACCCATCAGTGAATCATTCAGGTATCAGCAAATATTGTTGTGATTCCTTCCGCTTATTAAGACTTTTCTTTATAGCAAGGTGGCAAATCTTTGCCTTCCAGATGTTTTTGCCCTATAGTTATCATCAGCCCTACACAGATGGTCAATAAGAGATTCAGCAGTCTGTAGATCAAAATAAATGGAGTATCAACATTCTCTACTCCTGCCAAAAGTTTTTAATTGAGACCCTTCTGAGACTGACCATTTACACATAAGTCACTGATATGGATAAAATCCCTCACTTGTTTTCAGGAACTATTTCTGTTCTACCCAGAGCTTGGAAATCAGATGTTACAAGTAAAATTATTTTGGATTTCAGAAAATTTTGGATATTTAAACACCTGTACTTGCATATACCTATATAATGTATATATTCATTCATGGAGTTGGCATAAATCAAAGTCAGCTAGACAAATGTTAACTACAACACTTGAACATATGTATATAATGAGATATCTCGGAGAAGAGATAAAAATCAAAACCTAAAATGAATTACATTTCATATACAACTTATGGACATTGCGCAATGGTAGATTTATACAATACCTTTCATAATTTTTACATGAAACAAAGTTTGTTTATAGTAAACCATCAGAAAACAAAGGTGTCCCTATATTAGCCACCCATGTGAACAACTCTGGATTTTGGAGTATTTGGGATACTGTGTGTATATGTGTGTGTCTGTGTCTGTGTATAGAGAGAGAGAGAGAGCGCACTCAACCTTTATGGGGAAATCTGGAACTGTTTCTATTTTTTCCCCATTGCCTTAACCAGGATGTTATTAGGCTATTTCTTAAACCAGCAGTTCCCAAACTGGGCTCCATGCAAGCCTCACTGGATGCCCTGATATATATTAAAATCAAATTTCAAATGGATTTTAAAATAAAATATTATCTCTTTCCATCAATAAATCTCACTATTACCCATTTCCACCAACACTTCTAGGCTCTATTTAATGATACCTGCATCTCTGGCTACCAGATCTGATAGTAATCAAAGCCCAGGTCACCATATTTTGCAGTGTCAGAACACAAGTATTCAAGCCTCACTCATCATTTCTGCTCAGTATCAATCCTCCCCCCAACTTTTTTTGAGAGGGTGACACAGTGCCCATCCAAACCAAAAGGAAACTTAGCTTGTCTAAACAACTTTTTAATCCAACTTCTAAAACATGGGGAAAAGTATTCCAGTGCTTGGAGGCTGTATACATAATTCTATTTTTAAAAAGAGATGAGAACTCATGTCTGATTCATAGATGGCAAGGGGAAGCAGAAGGCATGCTACCACAAGTGACTGGTTGTACCGGGACATAAAGCTCATAATCCACTTTGTTTACACATCCAACGGATGAGTCAGAGGCTGAAGTGAAGGTAGGACAGGGAGCAATGCACACTTCCTAGTAAAGCAAAGAACTCCTGACTCATTTTCTTTTCCACTTTGGTTTAGCAAATCATGCAAATTACAGTGGGACCAACATCCTCATGCTTTCTCCATACCTCATCACATTGCATGTGACGGTCAGTTTAACAAGCCAAACGTAAGTACATGTAATTGCTCAGCTCTAGAGAAAAAGCACTATTCAGATTTGAGAAGCATATGAATAATGAGATTTGGTGTGGATTTTTTAGCTGATTGATGTATATACATTAAAAAAAGAAAAGGCAGAAAAAAAGACAAAAGCAAAGATGGGGGAAAGGAGAGGAAGACATAACTAAAGCACTGTAGGACTCTGACTCCCTCCACCCTATCCTAACTGTAATGAGAAAAATATTATTCTACCATTAAAGAACCAACTAAACAATCATGCTAATTACTAACAACTATCAGGACATATTATGACATTGTTAATTTTGTTTTTGCTCAAAAATGCCACAAACATTAGATTTCTTATTGCTCAAAATATCTTCATTTGACTTTCATTAATTTGGACAATTGGCTGGTTCAATGACCTTAGAAATCCATTCTTCTATTGTTGATGCAGTGTGGTGGTGTTAAAAACTGAAGCTGAAAACTTAAGTTTGCTTAATGTTGAGCAGTGAAGGCAATGTTTATCACTCCTTCTGTGAACTCAAATTGTGAATGGTGATGGGACAGTAGCCGCAAGACAACCTCTAAGAAACAAAACAGAAATAAAAGCATAACCAGGGAAACCACCAATGTCTGCAGAACTTTGTGGCTCTTTCAAAAATCTACACAGGACATTTTTTAAAAGAAAAATCCCAACATACTAAGCATGACTAGATATGCTCAATGGGCATGGAAGGCTAAATATGAGTTGGAAAATAAAATAGGATAAAATTGAATATCCTGGATGACAGCATGGCTAACCTGCTGGAAATCTGAACAAGAACAGTTCCATAACTGAAACACTGTCTATATGAAGGATTATGAAAATGTTTAGGGCAAAAGGAATTAAATTTTATCAACGTATAAGCTAGAGTTAAAAACATGGAAGGGTACAAGAAGGTGGGAGATTTTGTGCCCTGTGATATCTCTTGCCCTGGATCTGATTAGATTACCAAAGATATCAGCCAAGACAAAAGTTAATCCAAGGTAGTGTACCCTTCACTCTTTCAAGTTTGCAAGAGACACAACTCACCCATGGCATTTTATTTCTTTTTGTTCAAAAAGGG
Organism: Anolis sagrei; assembly: GCF_037176765.1. Taxonomy (NCBI): domain Eukaryota; kingdom Metazoa; phylum Chordata; class Lepidosauria; order Squamata; family Anolidae; genus Anolis; species Anolis sagrei. The sequence continues at coordinate 190,197,662 of NC_090022.1, read as the reverse complement.
GGTGGTGATTGGGGGCTCATGACAGCTGCCTTGTGGAGCTGTACTTTCTACACTCCAGTACACAGAGAACACAATTTACAATGAAGTATTAAAAGGCACCCTAATTTGAAGTTTACAGAATGTCTAAAGCAGGAGTGGGCAAATTGATGAGTGTCATTTCTGAGTCATCAAAATTTGCATTTCTAATGGCCTGAGTCACCAATATGATGCACTATGCCCATATCTGTGATGGATATGTTCTAGGGCTTCATGTGGACACACAAAACCCTTCCAATGGAAGTATATCACAAAGTTGCACTAGAAAACCTATGAAATACCTTCAGAGGACACCTCTCTAGGCAACGCTAGGTTCGCCAGAGCAACTTTATGGTCAACTTCTGGCATAAGCATCCGATAGAATTACTAGAAAATGCCTAGTAATGACGTATTTTGTCAGACACTGGTAAATGAAACTGCAACTACTGGTTCCATGGACACGAGGATTGTATCCTAATCCATGTCTGCTCCTATCAAAAAGGAGAATGAAAAACAGGATTCTCAAATTAATCCACCTATGAAGAAGGAAGATTAATTTTTCATCCAAAGTCAGGAACTGACACTGGACATTTCTGCGACTGTTTACACCAATAACAGTGACCAACTGGCTCACCAGGTCCACTTCTGTGCCAAAATGAGGGCTCCCTTAAACAAACTTAACTCATTTGTGAGCCGTTTTCCATATCCTGTCTTCAATCACAATTGGAGCTTTCATTTCTGAAATCCCTTTTTAATTTCATTCCGTTAATGATGTACAATTTTCAGTAGTAAATTTCTTAGTTTTGTTTCTGTGGCAGCTCAATAAAGAATCCATTGCAAGAAAGCACACTGATACAATGTACAAGGGGATAAAGAATGATAAGCAAATGTGGCAGCATTCCTACTCCTCCTTTCCTTTTCAAAGAATGCTTTAAACAGCTGAGCTTTTCCTTATTTTCACAATGCCCTCTTTGACAAGTCACTAGTAGAATACTTTCAGAGTGTCATCTAAAGGCATAACTTCTGATAAATCAGTCCCAAAGAGTAGAATCAGACTTACTCTCAAGTAAGCAGAACAGGGATGCTTGAAAAGACAGGATTTCCTGGAATTGCCAGCTGAGAATGGAAAAGAGCATCACAGAAGTATGTGAGTGTGTTTGTGTGGGGGTAGAGTGCTTTGCTAGTTAGATGGCAGAATGGAGCTGATATGGACATCAAATTGAATAAGACACAAGGAGTAGAGATACAATTTCCTTTTTCCTTCTGCACAAAATCTCAGTACAGATTTCATTATAATTGAAAAATCAAATCTGGTCTCAGAAACTATCCCTGTTGACACACAAATACTAGGTGCAGAACAAGTGTGTAAAGAAAGGAGAGATGCATGAGAGAAGAAAGAGCTTTTCCTACTCCAATACTGATGTATCATATTTTGAACTACAGCTAGACTTTGAATTGCTGTGGTTCTATGGTCCATCAGCTGTTACAAATTGAGCATCCCTTATCTGGAATTCTTCAGAACCCAAAATTGTTCACATGGATGGCTGAGACTGGGACATCTTTATCGGCTGATGGTTCAATGTTCATAGACTTTGTTTCATGCACTACATTGTTAAAAATATTGTGCATAAAATTGACATCAAGCTAGGCATATACGAAACATAAATAATAAATGAGTTCTATCTTCAAGATTATGTATATGCAATTTTTTCAAAATCCAAAAAGATTCAAAATCTAGGTTTTTGGTTGTTGTTTTTTTTACTCCCATGCATTTTGGAATATGACATCATCATTTCCTCAGAACTGACAGTGTGATAATTATGCCCTTGTACAACTAGCACCTTGGTCTTTTTTTTTTTTTTTTTTTGTAATGATCTAGTAGAAAGATCATTGGCTTTAGAAAACTTAAACCCAATTCTCCTTGCTTGGTTCATTCAAATCCAGCCTACTTTGCTCTACCACAAGCACTGATGTGATACAATAGAGAAACAAATTACATAGAAATTATAGGAAGAGATAATGTGTTACCTTTCCCAAGTATACCCTACAGAAAAAGAATCCTGTCCATACAAGGTTCCTGGGAGGGACCACATATCATCACTTCTTGTCATTCACAGATACATTTGCAGGCTAATTTCTGTTTATGTTGCACGGAACATGCTTTCCCATTACTTTAAACAGCTTATTAAAGAAGAACAGCTTTGTGCATAAGAAAATTCTTGGACAGCCTCTGAACAGAAAGTATAGGATGCTCTGTTTGTTTCATTAGCACCTCTCCTTCCGTATACCTACTACGTAGGGCAGGTATGAGCAACTCCAGCTCGCTAGGTATTTTGGACTTCAATTCCCACAATTCCTAACAGCCTACCAGCTGTTAGGAATTGTGGGAGTTGAAGTCCAAAACACCTGGAAGGCCGAAATTTGCCTATGCCTGAATTAGGGCCTGGAAATGTTAATTTATTTTAAACAGCTTCCAGAATCTCTTAACAAGTGTGGCCACCATCCATGTTAGCTGCAATCCAAAAACAACCTTTCTTTGATGTGTATACTCCTCAGAGTCCAATCAGGCAAATCCACAATGCAATAAACAATCAGATCCTATGGTATCCTGCAGGTAAGAAGGCTGAGAGTTCTTACATTGTGCTAGAGGTACATGGGCAGAGAAAACAGAATTAAGGCTATTAAAAATCATGGGATGTGATCTCTTCAATGATGCCCTTATTCTCCCATCCCTTCTTCCAGTTATTATCACTTTTTGGGAAAACAAAGCACAAAAGTGAATGCCAAAGCTGCCATTCAAAGGTGCTTTCATGAAAGAAATGAACAGTACACTTTTTAAAAAGAACTTTCAAACGAACACCACATTTTACAGCAAGAAAAGTCCATTTTTCATTCCAGTAAAAACAAATGTGAAAATAAGCAAAACTTTCAACTTCAAAGAGTTGTACACAATACTCTCCCTCAGAAACTCCAACGACTACCTCTGGCTGGGCCAAGGCATGACCTAAGGGTCCTTAAGGAAGCCAATCTTTCGAACGACTGCTCTGCCACTAGCCAGGAGCAATCGCAGGGCACTAGAAAAAGTCCCAATTTGGAGATCCAAACCTGTTCCACACTATTGCCTGTTGTCAGCTATCTCATTTACAGCTTCAAGGCTTACATATTTCTTTTCATCTGATTCTGTAGTTCTTAATGTAGGCTTTATAACATCAAATGAAAACTTTTACTGTGCCTCTTTCAAGCACTTTTTCCTTTTCAAGAGATTTCAAGCTGCTGTATATAATCATAATCTTGAGAGATAAACTATGCCGCTAAGCTTGCTTCACTTCCAACACACAGGCAAGCGGGCAGGCACGCACACACACACCACTCCTGAAGGATACCTGTATTAAAGGACATTTTCATGAAGACCAATAAAACACACAAGAGAAGACAGAAGACATATTACTAAGACTGAGTCTGTTTCCTCTGCCAAACTGGAGTGGGGGACCGGGTTTGGGGAGTTGTGGTCCAAAATTGGAATCTTTCCAAGCTTTTTCTTTGTAGGCATTTATGAATCTAAGGGATTTATGATTACAGGAAACCTATTTGGGGGGGGGGGGGCTGAGTATTTTAAAAATGGGAAATTTGATTCTGTAATTTACAAGGCTCAACAATATTTCTCTCTGGGCAGAATATTCTACAAACAGAGTAGTAAAGCTGTTCCATATCTGTTAACTTAGGGCCCATCTACACTGACCATTTAATGCAGTTTCAACCCAGTATAGAAGAAAGTGGGCTCACTGTGCAGATTATTTCATTGAAAATTCTGGAATCAGTTTGAGGCCTGGGTGGTGATTACACAAACCAAGTATTAAAAATTATATTATTAATTTTTTTAGTGACTTTTCCAAATCAAAGTCCAAGCTCTGGATCTCCACATGGGCTAGATTACTTGATATACACCTTTAGCATCTTCTTTGAATACCATTAATATTTAGACCCCTACTTACTTGAAACACTATTCTAAATCATAGCAGCGATAACACACTGCGGTAATACACAAAAAAACATACATGGGGAAGCAGATGTCATTAAGGGTAATGAGGCTACTAGAATAAAGTTACATATTCTGTATTAGCAGATACTTTTTTACTATTCTAAGCATTACAGAGCATGCTTTTGGCAAGAAGAAAAATTGCAAGACAGAAATACTACACTTCCCTGCATGCTAAGAAAAAATTGACTACAACATGCCATAAAAAGAAACATTCTTCATTAGCTATCAAAAAGCAAGTACAATGATACACAGACTATTGTACAAAACAATAAAACTCCAGACTAAAAAAATACTAGGAAGGAAGTGTATGCTGTGAAATTATTCCTTAACAATGTTTCAGAGGAAACACCATTCAGCAAAATGCTCACTGCAGCTTCTCAAGCGCCTAGGAAAAATACTGACTACCACCAACTAACCCATGAACAGGGTCAAATGCAACCCCATCTATCCTATAGAATCTACAAAAACCCCAATTTTGTGTCCTCCATCTGTCTCAAAATCATACCACTATGCAGCAATACATTCAAAAGTACTGCACATATTATCCTCTGCCACAAAACCTCTTGCTGCAGTTCATGCTTTGCATGCAAACTATTACAAGTTTCAACTCCAGCATCTCCAGATAGAGCTTGAAAAAGGCCCACTTGAAACCTTTGACAATTAAGACTCATAGAACCATGGAATAATAGACTTGGAAGGGACCACATAGGCCACCTAGTCCAATTCCCTGCCATGCAGGTAAAGCACAATCAAAGCACCCCTGGCAGATGGCCATCCAGAATCTGTTTATAAGTCTCTATGGAAAGACCTTGCACCACATTCTGTTGTAGAGAGTTCCACTGATAAATAGTTCTTAAGGTTCTTCCTAATATTCAGGTGGAATCTCCTTTCCCGTACTTTAAACCACTGCTCAAAGTCCCAGTTTCCAGGGCAGAAGAAAACAAGCCTGCTCCCTTCTTCCTTATGAAATCCTTTCATATATTATACATGGCTATCATGTCTCCTTTCAACCTTCTCTTCTGCAGGCTAAACATGACCAGTTCTTTAAGTTGATCCTCATACGACATGGTCTTCAGACCTCTAATCATTTTAGTTTCCCTACTCTGGACCCCTTCCAGCTTGTCAATGTGTCTTTTAAACTGTGATGCCCAGAATTAGACACACTATTCCAGGTGAGGCCAAACCAAAGCAGAATACAAAGGCACCATGACTTCCCTCAATCTAGACCAGTGGTTCTTAACTGGTGGGTCTCCAGATGTTTTGGCTTTCAACACCTAGAAATCCTAACAGTTGGTAAACTGGCTGGGATTTCTGGCCAAAACACCTGGGGACCCACAAGTTGAGAACCACTGATCTAGACACCATACTCCTTTTGTTGCAGCCCAAAATCCCACTGGCTTTTAAGCTGCTGTATCACACTGTTGGCTCATGTTCAACATGTTGTCCACAAAGACTCCCAAGATCTTTTTCACATGGACAAGCCAGGCATCACCCATTCTTTACCTTTGTATTTCATTATTTTCTGCCTAAGTGTAGTATCTTATATTTGTCCTTGTTGAAATTCATTTTGTTAGTTTTGGTCCAATTCTCTAATCTGTTAAAGTTAGGGCTGGCCCTGGAAAGTCTCTAGATCAGTGGTTGTCAATCTGTGGGTCCCCAGATGTTTTGACCTTCAACTCCCAGAAATCCTAACAGCTGGTAAACTGGCTGGGATTTCTGAAAGTTGTAGGCAAAAACACATGGGGACTCACAGGTTGGGAACCACTGGGTTAAGGTCATTTTGAATGCTGATCCTGTCCTCTGGATCCCTCCTAATTTGGTGTCACCTGCAAACTTACTAAGTATGCCCTCTAAAACTTCATCCAAGTCATTAATAAAGATGTTGAATAGTACTGGGCCCAGGAACGAACCTTGTGGCACTGCACTAGTCACCTCTTTCCAGGATGAAGAGGAAGCATTGGTGAGCACCCTTTGCATTCAGTCGCTTAACCAATTACAGATCCACCTAATAGTCGCATTTCCTAGCCCACATTTGACTAGTTTGTTTATAAGGTCCTCTAGGTGACGATCACCAGTCAGATTCTGGCTGGTTGAAATAAGCATCTACTAGAGGAGTCAGGGAGTCAGTGTCTCAAGGGACCATGGGTTGTGTGGGAGGATCACCCTGTAGGTAACCTGGACACAAAACATGCAGGGTTTTGAAAGTCAAAACCAACAGTTTGTACTTTGGGGGAAAAAGAATATTTTTATCATAGATATAAAATACAATTCCTGTGTCCATGGGATTGGTACTTGTGTTTGAAAAAATATGTTACCCAGGAAAGTGAACAAGCCATATTAGTACTCTGATTAAGATTACCACAAAATACCAGGATCTCCAGCTATGTGTAAGAAAAGAATGCTGCCTGGATGGCTGCTGTCTGTAAGAATTCACAGTACATAGGCCTGCATATTATGCAAGCTTGTAGTACACAGGTTCAATTATACAAGAGGACCCCCTCTGTGGATGAAGGTGAGGCAGCAGCTTGCCTACAGTGAGCTCCTAAAAATATTCCCTCTCTGAGGTGCCAAATGCAGCAGGTCATGAATCACAGTGAAAAGAAACAAACTTCTTTCTTGGAGTTTCTCTCACAAATCCAACTCAACAACCCCCAGCTAGTTATATGAACACAAATGACTCAAGAGAAATGATGGACGCCTAGCTGTGCTTCTCTTAGCAGAGGAAGGAGTGAAACTCCTTTATCAGTGCAAAGAGGTGTATAGCTCTAAACAGCAGGGCTTCTCGCTGAGGAGGAGGTTACTTTGGAGAGCTACGCCTAATATGTGGGTCTTTCATTCAACTATTCTCTGCCATGTGGGACAGCAAGTGAGGCATTTGTGTGTGATAATTTGAAAAATACACAATATTTTCAGCTTTCAGCAGAATACTAATCAGAGAAATAACCAGCTGGTGAAATATTTCCCTAGAAAAAAAGGCTTTCAGATTTTGTATCAAAATTGTATTCCACAAAGGATCCCAGTACACCATGAGTACTTCACATAATATGTTGGCATTTCGCACTGTGGTAGACAGGCCAACAGTCTGACACCAAGTTTCTCTTGGTGCCAAAGGATACTAATCTGATGAAATTCTTGCCTGGGAATAATTTCAGAAACTAAAGCCACCAACTAGTAAGCAGTACTTTTTTGCTAATGACAACCATCTAGCACCCATCAGAGGAGTAAGTGAAGACAGTTGGCCCAACTTTACTTCTACTATAGCTTCATATCTCAAATTCTTCATGAAACCATCTGTGTTCATACAGCTAGCTGGGGGATTTGTGAGAGAAACTCTATTATTATTACTCAACATTTCTGGCAAACATACAGTCCACAGCAGCGTAGTTTCTTGAGTATGAAGTTTCGTTCCAGTTTATTTAGCAGTCTTTTTTATTGTTAAATCATACAAACCAAATTGTACAATGTATGGTAGAAAGCTAATGCCAAATTACAAAGACTCAATATGCCAAATCATTTCTCTTTAGAAATATATGTAATGGTATTTTTCAAAATGTAACAGCAAGCCTTAATAAGATTTACACCACAGTTGAATTTAATGCACAACAATCCTAAATCAAAGCTAGTATCCCAAAGATCATTATTTACTTATTTTTTGTGTAAGATATGTATTAATTATTCTTCTCTCTACCAAAGCTCTCTAGCTGATATAAAATGGAATGCAAGTAAGATACTGTTTAAAAACATATGACTGTTTAAAAAACATAAGGAACAAATTTTAAATACCATTTTACAGTGGTGCTAAAATGGGATCAAAGAGCACTAAGTAAGAGTTTGAAGCCAAAAACATACAGACAACTGATGTTCTTGAAGAGAAGGCATCAACAGACTATAACTAATATATATTACACTATGTAACACAATGTTTGTTCCCTGATATAAATGTCATTTCTGAATTGGCTCTATCATAAAAACAGGGGAAAAGTGTATCAAACTGTTAAAAAAAGTGTTTTTGTGGGACATCCTGCAACACATATTAATATCTCATGAAGTCTCAACCAAATGAACATTGTTTGTGGCAGTCTCAGAAGCAAAGTTTCTGGAATATAGCAACTATTTCAAAGTAAGTACCACACAATTAAACAGGAAATAACACTTTCAATCCAGGAACAGAAAATCTTTCATTTTTTGTTACATAGCATTATTATCATGTAGCACTTTTTTATTAATAAATATTTAGATAAGACATGGTTTTCTTGAGGGCAAGATATTAACCAGCAGTAACATCAGGACTGCAAATTTTGGAAAGTGCATTTTTTAAGACTTCTGAATGAAAATTACCAACAATGTAAAATGTGCTGCCCAAAGAACTCTATGGTAACATCTGCCAGAAATCATTTATTTCTAAAGGGTTCACGATCTAAGAGTGATTTAAGACATAAGTGTTTGGTTCATTATAATGTTAAAAATTTCTCTAGTATCATTTTGTTAGCCAGCATGTTCTTTAGAACAGAACTTTCTCGGCTTTTTACTTACAAAAACCTATGTTCCAAGAGGGTAAAATATTGTTCCTAGCACATCTGTTGCGCCGAACAGCAAAGTTTTCACCTGGACAACAAATTTCGATGTTAATTATCCTGTTGCTGCTTTGAAAGCATTAAGTGTACTGTTCCATGTCATCAGAATGATATCAGTAAAACAAACTATTCAATGAAAAGGAGGCGGGCATATATTAAAAGACCAAAGGAATAGGGTATAACATTATTCATGAATAAATCACCTTTCATGAACCCTTTTTTAAAACTGTGGTAAATAGATTTTAGCATTAAAAAAATGCCTCAAATTATCTTCAAAAATTGTGATGAAACACAGAGTTTAAAAAATTCTAACATGTGTAAAATGTGTAACTTAGGTCACAACAGTCCTAAAGTACTCCAGTTCACAAGTGACGAAGACTCATGTACATCATGTCTTTCCAAGTGAGTCCTTTGGACATCTCGAAGTTTGTTAAAAAAAAAAAGTGAAGACCTGGCTATTCGAGCAGGTGTTCGAATAATGAGTGCAATGATTGGTTAATGAACACTGGAATGGATCATTGGATGACGAATTTGGATCATGTTTTTGATGATGAGACGATAGTGAATGGCTATTGTAGTAATTGTTAATTGTTAAATTGTTTATTGTTTATTAATTGTGCAACTATATTAAGTTGATAACTGCTTTTATACTGTAACATTGAATTCTGCTGTCTCTTGTTGTTGTGAACCGCTGTGAGTCGCCTTCGGGCTGAGAACAGCGGTATATAAGCAGGGTAAATAAATAAAATAAATAATAAATATTGCTTCCAGAGGCTCCCCGTGCAACTTGCTAGCAAAATCCATATCAACCTGGTCTCAGCAATGCAACAGCTAATAGTATTCTCAAACTATACATTTGGGTGGTCTTATGTATAACTGAGGACATAAATCCTCCTACTTTATATGTGTGTGGAAATGTGTCCTACAGAACTAATCTAGAGCTCTGTGATCAAGCAAACCAGAGATACTGTAGTTCAGGCATGTGCAAACTTTGGCCCTCCAAGTGTTTTGGATTTCAACTCCAACAATTCCTAAAAGCCTACCGTCTGTTAGGAATTGCGGGAGTTGAAGTCCAAAACACATGGAAGGTCGAAGTTTGTCCATGTATGGTATAGTTTCATTTCTATGTGGTTCTCAATAGCACCTTAACACTCCAACCTGGTGTAACCGCACCAGAGATTAAATTTTGCCATTACTTATGTGTAAACTGCTTTGAGTCCTCCTCGGGGTGAGAAAAACACTGTACAAATACTGTAAATAAAATAAAATAAATAAATAATAAATAAACATTTAGTCTTTTTTCATATGGTATTTTCAGAGCACAGATGAAAAGGAAACTTACTGTGCTCTTTTAACTATGAAACAGAGACCACCATTCTGGCTCATTATGCCTTCTTTTAATGCAACTGAAGGAGTAGTCCCCAGCAACTTCTTATTGGCATTGTTTTAAAAAATTACACCCTGCATTTCTGCTTATCAACACCCTTCCATAGAAGCTGACATAAAGTGAGAACATATATATATAAGTACCAAATGCATTTAAAATTTATAGGTGATCTTTGAAGGCTATTTGAGGAGAAGGAATATATGATGTCAAATGTCCTTACCCAATGGCCTTCAAACTCTGGCTGCAGATGTCAGGTTTCAACACACAGAAGCTCTTGCAAGCAAGGCCAATAATGAGGGATTCTGAAAGCTGAAGTCTAATAACCACCATTTTTTGTTGGGGCAAATACCCACTCCTTAGACCAGTGATTCTTGGCCTGTGTCCCCCCAGGTGTTTTGGTCTACAACTCCCAGGAATCCCAGTCAGTTTACCAGCTGTTAGGATTTCTGGGAGTTAAAGGCAAAAACATCTGGGGACCCACAGGTTGAGAATCATTGCCTTAGACATCTGACATTGCTATTGCTCTACTCAAGGTGATACAGATGGAACACAGCAGATAACGAATTTCCTGAAAAGGTTCGATCCCATGCCTGCTCTGAAACAGTAGCTGAAAAGAACTGCACTGTGTAAGTGTACAATATCTAAAATATTTAAGAAAAAAACACTGGGAGGAAATGTTGATAGGAGTTTCAAGAAGTTAACAATGTTGAGCTAGATTCAGGAAACTACCGTTTTCTTGAAACCCAGAGGTAACTTTTTGTGTGAGAGACCACCCAGCAAAAATATAATAAGACAGACCTTGCTTTACTAGCATTATCTTAGCAGCACGTAAAAGATTTGGCATGTTCTTATTACATGAGAAGTGAAATTACATATTTTTAGCATTAGACCTCTTTCTTAATCTGCATTCTGGGCAGAGCTTGGACACATGCTGACTGGAGAATTCTGGGAGTTATGATAAAAAAAATCATGTTCAAGTTCTGATATTGGAACTCATCCCAACCAATCAACTGACAATTGTATGGAAGCATTCAGACAATGTCATGCATATAACAATTGTGAAATTGGGGAAATGATCCTGAAGATTTTAGCAGAAGCTCTGCCATCACTGTTTCCTTGTTCGTCATAAGAATTAGTTAGGCCCTGAAGAAAACAAAGTCTGCTCTCCAGTTACTACTTATGGAATTCTTCAAGAACTCTGGGAAGCTCTCATATAATGGCCCACTGAGAGTCCGACACCTAAGAATCCACTGCAAGGATCTCTCAGCCACCAGAGACATGCAGCTCCTGGCTCACAATATGCTGAGGATAACCTGAAACAATTACATGCAAATTTGAACATGAGCACTTGAAAAATCATGGTGTTTTGAGTGAAAATCTTACTTGGTTCTTGTTGATCGATTAACTTTTTGTAACTGCCATTTCAAATGTATTTGTAATTATGGCCACAGGAAAACCCTGAACAAATGACAACAGGTATTCCCAGAGTTCGAAGATGATCCTATGCGCTTCGTAAGCAATGCCTGAAGTCCTCACTGGCTTTCCCCAATGCAGCCACACACCCATTTCTAAAGTTGCAATTCAAAAATATACCCAGTTGCAAAACCATGTGTTAATACTTATTTTGGTTTATGTATAAAGCTATGCTAACTTTAATCCAACAAAATTGGGTTTCGCCCAAAACACATCAAAACCAAATACAAATAGCAAGTTTTAAAAAACCATGTTGACAATTATGCTTTTAATCTATTGTAATTTTAGGGGCAGACAAAGTTTAACTCTTTCAGCCATATGGAAATCTGAAGAGGAGGGAGGAGGTTGTAACCATAGAATTCCACATAGATTTGAGTGCTGGGTTTTAGCAAAATTTGAGAAACATTGAAACCTGTGGCTAATAAATTAAGTGAAATGGGAAAAACAGACTTTAAATTCAGCTTTAATTATACCCAAGAGGCTTCTTTTTAAACAAATCCATCCTAGATAATCACTGTTTTCAAATGGGAGGTTTCCAATGTCGTTTCCATGACTGTTACTATTCAACATGTTGAAATGGCACCAATTCCAAGACTACAGTGGTAGAGGTGGGACAGAATTGTAGCAAGACCAAACACTAATGGACTTAATTCTAAATTAAGCCCATTAGAGAGTTCATTTCTTATCTGGGGGCAATTTCAATTTACGATCATATGTATTTATTATTTATGACATTTATATGCCATCCTTCTCACCATGAAGGGGACTCAGAGCAGCTTACAAGTAATATACAATACAATAAATAAAATAAATACAATATCTTCTTTGCCCCTCTCTTTACTCTGGTCCCAGAGTAACAGTTGGTGTTATGGGGAGGGGCTCCCAACTGATGACACTGAAGACAAGATCTTCCAGAATGTGGTACTTTCCAGATGAGCTGAACTACAATTTCCGACACCCCAGCCAGCATGCTTGGTTCAGACGAGCACAATTGTTCACTATATCTGTAAAATGTCAGGTTGGAATGAAATTATCTTTGCCACTGTTAGTCCCATTACTCGCTTATTCCTCTGAGGATAATCATCCACCATGCATAGACAGACCTGCCTTGGATGCAAAGGTGGCTCTAGGTAATTTTCAATGGCAAGCAAACAGTATTTTGGCACCCCCGCCCCCCCAACCAATTACTGATATATATTTTCTGTTCATTGTGGGAGTTCTGTGTTCACATTCTGCCATCATCTCCTGCTAAAGGTTAAAATGGCATACTCCGGATGGCTGGTCACCACTGAAGAGAGCAAAACCAATCAGGCCATTATCTGCCTCATATTACCATGAGCAAGGCCCTATCTACACTGCCAGATAAAATCCAGATTATCTGCTTTGAACCGGATTGTATTAGTCTACACTGCCATATAATCAAGTTCAAAGCAGATAATCTAGATTTTATCTGGCAGTATAGATGGGGCCCAAGTTACAAGGATCCTGAGATAATGTTTGTGATATACCTCTAGATCCGAGATGGGGAAAAACAGGAAGGATCAGATGGCAGTGAGAGAGCCATACACACTGACATCATCAGAGTCCTCTCCAAAGAACCAAGTGGCATTATTTCTACATAGGCTTTTGGTTGGGTTTGGGGTTTTCCCCATTTCCCCTTACTTACATGGTGCTCTAAAAGCATTCATTGAGAGCATTTTATTTTACCTACACATTCCTTTACAAAAGCCTTACTCAGACAACATGAGAAAGTTATGCCTATGATACCAGAGGTTGCTCCTTACCCTGTAAAGCATGTGCAGGATGTAATGAGCAGAATGAGGAACTAAGAATTAGGAAAGGGATTTTCCTCACACCATCTCTAATCACTCAAAGATGGCATGATCACCATCTCCTAGTTTAGCATGGGCAGGCTCAGATCCACAGAGGGCAATATCAGCCCTTCAACAGATAGGTTCCTCTTCCTACTCTAGGTTTTGGCAAAAACAACAACAAAACAGGTGAAGACAAAGGCCACTTCTTATTCTAACCTGTGTGCCATGTCACCTGACAATCTATAGCCAAAAGGCAGAATCCACAAATCAGTGAGACCTCTTCTTTCTAATAGTATCTGACTGCACATACAAACAGCAACTTTACAAAAATATCATAGGCAGACACATTGTTCTTCTCTCTGTAACTGAAGTCATGGACTGCGACATCACAGACATATCTTTTGACTTCCTCTGAGGGAGGCTTCCTCACAGAAATCCAGTAGCTATACTTTTACTACAAGCTTACTGCATGGATTACACTTTTTCCACAGGATGATCTCTCTAGTCTCACAGTTGCTACACAGCTGCCAACAATCTTAGCATCCACTTGGAGTAAAGTCATGAATACTGGGACCAATGAGCACACTCACTTGCATGATGCAACCCTTCATGCTTGATGAAGAGGGCTTTTACCACCACAAGTCAATATGGCAATTTTTGGAGGAGGCAGTCCTATAGGGCCTTCTCTCAAATCACTCCTTTCTCACTTCAAACCATCTTGACAACAAATCTATGCACTGGAAATGTTAGGCAAATGCCATCTAAATGATTGAATGTGTTACTGAAAACTTCTAATATAAGAATATTTACTGGTATATTTATTAATCAGTTCCAATAACCATGTAACCACCAAGCTGACCCTACTGGTATTCCAAGAACGTGTACCAAGTTCCAGATGTCTATGTTTTATAGTCTTCAATGTGTGGAATGTACATACATTTTCTTTATTATCAGATTTTTGATCTCTAGTCACATGAGATTCACATGCCAGGAAGACAATCATTTATAATACAACCTGGTTGTGATAGGAGGCATCAGATCATATCTAATCTTTAAAGCTAAACATGTCAGCAATGGCTAATGCTTGGATGGGATATCACCAACTAATACCAGATGCTGCAGGATACATTTCGGAAGAAAGAATAGACAAAACCATCTCTGAGGATTCCTTGACCAAGAAATTCATAAATCAACAAATAACTTGAAGACACATGTACACTTTCACTGAAAATCACTTTGTCTCCTCTTTATAACCTATTTAACCCTTTATAATTATAGCGACTGCATGCATTATTCTTAATACTGTTATTAGCATTGCTATAATGATTACTAGGAGCCCCCACTGGCACAGTGGGTTAAACCGCTGAGCTGCTGAACTTGCTTACCAAAAAATCGCAGGTTTGAATTTGTGGACTGGTGTAACTTCCCACTGTTAGGCCCAGCTTCTGCCAACCTAGCAGTTCAAAAATATGAAAATGTGAGTAGATCAACAGTTACTGCTCTGGTTGGAAGGTAACAGCGCTCCATGCAGTCATGTCAGCCACACAACCTTAGAGCTGTCTACGGACAATGCCGGCTCTTCGGCTTAGAAATAGAGGTGAGCACCAACCCCCAGAGTCGGACATGATTGGACTTAATGTCAGAGGAAAACCTTTACCTTTACCTATAACAATTACAATTTTGATACTTTGATATTGACAGGATATTCAACTGTCTAAATGACAAAACGATATAGGATGTAACATAGGTGACCCATAACCAACTGCAGTCTTGTTGAACAAACATCCCAATGATAGTGAACTGCAGAGCAGGAGTGTAAATTATGCAGTTTACCAGAAGTCGTAGAACTACACTTCTTATCATATCTAACCAGCATTGATGATGGCAAGAAATGTTAGCATATGATTCCCATCCCTATTAGAAAGCAAGTTTATCTGCAGTAAAAGACTGACTTCACACAGTAACACATTTATGCATCTCTTAAAATAAGCCAATATCACATTTTAGGAGGCATTTTCGCAAAGTCTGCAACAAATATTTGATGTCCTTGGGGACCAATATAAAATTTATAATGTTCTGAGCAACAAGGCACCTCGTGTTGTATCAGGCCCAACCCTCCCAGGAAATACAAATGATCTGTTAGGTGAAGTCCAGTTCTAACTGCTGTATTCAGAGCAGTTAGCTCTCTTCTTTACCAATGTCGTTTTAATTGCAGTTTGCATAGTATAACATTATAACTGTACTCATAAAAGTTTTGATAACTGTATTCCAGCTCCATCTCAATGTTTTAAATATTTTATTAAATATATTACATACATAAATGCATACATAACTAATTGCAAATGAAAGCATTAAGGCGATGTAATTGCTATCCATTGTCTAATTGTACCAACTATTATTGATACTCCAGAGTTTATTAGCTATGATTCCAACTTTGAAAAGATGATGTAGCAATCAGGTAGAATCCGTTCATAAGAAAGTTCATCGCCCCACCATACTGGATGCCAAATTCTCTAACACAGTGTAAGGAGGAGCATTTTTAAAAGTCACCTTATCTGTTGAGCTGGAAAAGCCCACAGACCTGTCCAAAACATGTATCACTATGAAAACTTTTTGAATGCTTTAAAAAAAAATACTCCAGTTACCCAATAATTAAAAATGACAAAAGACACTATTTTTTCAGAAAATTTATTCCATAACAAATATGCTTAGGGAATGCTATATTTTGCATTTCTATAGGACAATGGTGGGCAATCTCTCAGGATCAAGGAGTCTCACTAGACTGTTCCCTCCCTCTATTTTAAACCCAACAGGGTCTGCACCTTGCTGGATTTGACACTGTCACTAGAGCTGAAATCTGTCAACAGCTGCAGTAGTGTTTTACCATGCTGGCCAGAGCAGTCACAAAACAGAGCCTTACAAGAATTGCAGTACAGCATGTCTATTTCTTTCCCTGAGTGACAAGAAGAGAGGAAGCCACTGAAATTTCAATAGCGAGGTGAAAGCGCCTGCCAACTCTTCTGCAGCAAAGGGGAACAGGCACCTAACAGGAGGTCACATATGCTACCTGTGGTGGACATGTATAGTGGGGAATATAAAAAACCGATGGGGTTTGCCAACATATACAAATGGAATAGAAATATTTTCAAAACAAAACAAGAGCACTCACACAAACCATTGCAAGAGTTCCAAAGTGCTTCAAACACATTTTCAAAAACAGTATGTAGACGTTTTGTAAGACAGGTCAGTATTGCTCTTGACTTACTGCAAATGCACTGCACTGCAGCTAAGACTATAGTGGTTTGCTTATGTTCTAGGGCTGGATCTACACTGCAATATAATCCAGTTTCGGAACCCAATCAGGTCTGATTGAGTCTACACTGCCATATAGTCCAGTTCAAAGTCTACAGTGTCATATAATCAACTTCAAAGCAGATAATCTGGGTTCAGAAACTGGATTATATGGCAGTGTAGATGAGGCCTAGGTAAAATGAGATTTGACTTGGGGACTTCCTGACTCTTTTTTATTCTTAGTCACAACTGTAGATCAAAACGCAGTCTTGTTACTAAGCCTCCAAAAGTTATTAGTTTTCAAACAACTGTATTTCCTAGCCAGTGTGCTGGAAAAAGAAAACAGGCTAGTTATGTCTTGAGGGGGGAAGAGCAATAGGCTGGCAAAGGAGAAAGAAAACACTTTGCTTCTTCTCTGCTGGTCCATTCAGCTTCCATAATGAGAAGGATCTTCCTCCACAGCCAGTATAGAAGCAAAGTACGCTGGCAGAAGAGGAACAAAGCATTTGGCTCCTTCATCATCAGCCTACTTGATTGCTTGTGGGGAATTCTGCATGTTTGGCTGCATGAATGTGCTGGCTGGCACTGAGCAGTTGCAAACCAGTTTGCTCTAAACTCTAGGTTATGTCTTTCAAATACCCAAGCAGCACACATATAAGACAGTCAGAACTTAAACCAACCAGAGAAATTCAGAAATATCTGAACAGCCTCATAAATAAGTTACCAGCTTCTTCTGCCCCTAGAATCTGTCTGCTGAAGGCTGAAAACAGTATTGAAAAGCCATGGTGACATCAGTATTCTTGGGCAGCCACTAGAGCCTATTACTGTTGCCTGATCCCACTGCTTTCCTGATCCTATTGAGCCCACAGTGGGGTGCAGTGGGTTAAACCCCTGTGCCGGCAGGACTGAAGACTGACAGGTCGGAGATTCGAATCCGGGGAGAGGAGGGTGAGCTCCCTCTATCAGCTCCAGCTCCTCATGAGGGGACATGAAAGAAGCCTCCCACAAGGATGGTAAAACATCAAATCATCCGGGCGTCCCCTGGGCAACGTCCTTGCAGACGGCCATTTCTCTCATACGAGAAGCGACCTGCTGTTTCTCAGGTCACTCCTGACACGACAAAAAAAAAAGGTTTCCTGAACTAAATTCATGGCCAGAGATGGCTACTGAGCTAGACTTGACAGAAGAACAGGGATCATGTCGTATTTCTCTATTTTGTGCACATGCCATCCTCTCTGTCTTAACTACAAATGATAGGAGTTATGTCCATCAGCATTTCTAGGAGCTATATGCCCAATCTTTTGGGCATAAAATGGTTTTACATAATCAGCAAGGATGGCTGTGTGAACTGGAAAAGAGCTGGCTGGCACATTTGCCCTTTCAGGAGTTTGGTCTTCCATTAATGACTCCTGCTGATTTTGTACTAGGCAGATACATAAAATTTGAGAACTACAATTTTTCTGTTAAATTATTTGCAAGATAAGACCAGTGTGAACAAAACTATAGATAATTTTCTGGTTTTGTACTCATCCAACTATATCTGGGCATGTTTTTGGATTATCTGATACAATATGGAATTATCATAGGGAGAACACTTTCCCGGTATTGTTTTGCGCACAAATAGAGAAAACAGTGTTTCTTATTTTCACTCTTTATGCTGTATGTAGACACGGCAACATAAACATGATGTAAAAAGAGCCACAAATAAAAATATTTTATCACAAAATTGTCATTTTTTCCCCTTGTATTACTGAAGGAGATACTAAAACTGGATAGCCATGCCACTTGGTACTGAAAAGAAATCTGTAATTACATGTGTTATAACAGAAGACTGAAGCAACTTTCCTTTCATTAGATATTCTTCCTGCTGGGCCAACAGATGCACAGAGATTTAACCACTTATGCACACAACTTTCTATTTGCATCTGCAAAGGGTAAACAAAAACAAATATTTCCTAAGTTGAAGAAAGATTACAGTAATTCCTATCCTACATGTTGTAACAAAACATTAAGGCACACTGGCAAACAGGCTCCTAGGATTTTCCACCTCTGGTGGCTGCTTCCCAAAATTTCAAAATATAGAGCTTTGTAAGACTAGAGCAGAGTGAACAAACTTTTTCATCTTTCATGTGGAAGCTTGGGGCATATACGTTGTTGGATTTGGTTGTGAACAGGTGAGGATTTCATATCCATAGAATCACATGCATTCCCTTTCTCTCATCCATATAGTAATAGCACTACTCAATATTTCTGCTTTGCTGTTGCTATTAGACCAGTGGTTCTCAACCTGGGGTCCCCAGATGTTTTTGGCCTTCAGCTCCCAGAAATCCTAACAGCTGGTAAACTGGCTGGGATTTCTGGGAGTTGTAGGCCAAAAACATCTGGGGACCCCAAGTTGAGACCCACTGTATTAGACTCTTTGGACATCAAAGTCAATCAAGTGATGTACAATTCCTCTTTGCACAACTAGACTAAAACAAGCAAATTTCTGTCATTGAAGTAAACATCCTGATAATTGGACAATACTGCAGGCGTTTTTAAAAAAACTGACAGCCAAAAGAACTACAAAGAGCTGGAAATCATGCAAGCAATAGAGCTATGTAAACATTATGTGAACATCAACCCCAAAATTCAACATTTAATAGCCCCAGTATTGAACTGCAGCTAGTTAAGTAGGGGATGGTCTGCCTGGATGTATTTCAGAGATTTTCTTTGCAGACTGAAACTGCATGGAAGTTTGTTTACATTATTTTTAATGTCATTTCTCAAGGCTTTGAAATGATCTTCTTCAGATGTGTACAAGATGTAATCTTTCTTATGCTTCACTTACTGTAAAATCACTTTCCCATGTGGATAACAACTTCCTAATTGGCACTGTAACATAACCATTGGTATACAGGAAATGCTTGTGCATTAACCCTTGCAGTTACAAGATAAAGAATGATAAAGCATAAGAGCTATGAAAGTGAGGCCAGAAAATCCAACATTGGCTACAAACTGGCCTGGGGAAATCACGCTATTTTTATCTCATTCTCCTATCTCCTATTTGCACTGAATAAGAATACAAGCTGCAGTTACTAAGGTCACATGTGAAGGATCTGAACTCATATAGCTTAGAATAAGTTATATAATGGGCAACTTTGGTTAAAAAAAGTCCAGTCACTGAAATAAGAATTTCTTTTTACCACTTTAATGAAACCCATTATTGTCCTGTGCAGAGGCCAGGGTGTCTGCTTGCCTAATAGCAACCCCCCACAAAACGTACACAATATGTTAAATATGTTAATGTCCTTTTAGTAGTTTGAAAATATAATAGGAGTTCCAATATTATTACTGTATACAAATATAATATAAGTTGGATTAAAAATAATACTAACATCATATTAAGGATACGTTATATGATAAATAACTCTAAATAAGTATCCCCCAATTCAAGTTATGTGAAGCTGATGCATGTTATATAGGCTCAAATCTTCACTACTGTGACTCCACCATGAAGCTCAGCCTTATAGTTGTGAATGCCATGTCTCCTTTGTCTCCTGGCAACCAATATTTTTAGGCCCAGTCTGCTACTGATCCTGCAGCACCCATATAAACTGCATATAATACCCTGCACCAATAACATGTGGGATGGTTAAAAATCTGTTATGACTACTAAACAACAATTAATTTATAAATAAGGGCATTTTATTGCCACAGTAATGAGACTATTTATTTTAAGATGGAGCACAGGAAGAACAGATAGGTTGTCTGAAATTATAACTATTACCTGATTCCCAATATAATGGCATAAAACCAGCTGGCTAACAAACTAAGTCTTTCTAATACAGTTCTGTGAATACACACACATACACAAACAGAAATAACAATTGCTTGCAAAGATTTGATGCTGTTGTATGCCTTCAAGTTCTTTCCAAATGATGGTGACCCTAAGACGAATCTATAGCAGGGGTTTCTAGGCTGAGGAGGCTTACCATTGACTTCCTCTGCGACTGAAAGAGTGTGACTTGCTTACATAACACAGTAGGTTTCTGCGTTGAACAAGGATTAAAACCCTTTACTCCAAAGTCATAATCTAATGTACAAACCACTTGCCCAGTGACAAAATGAGGTGGGCCGAGAATGCACTTTATGGTTATTTTCACTGTTTGGTTGCCAGCTCAGGAAAGTCAGCAATCATTGGCTCCACTCACCCACCCAGGACAGGTTGTATACACCCTACAACACTGGAGAAATTATACTGTTTAGCCAGTATTGCACCCCCTGACATCCGCCAGGAAGTAGCAGCCAATAATGAAAGTACCAAGGCAGTGACATCTCCAGCCCATCCTCTGTTCGGATATCAGCCAGCACACCAATGCCTTAAATCAAGAAAAAGTTTTCTAAGATCTACAGAGATTCTCGCAGGAACACCTCAACAAGCAAGAGTCTAAAAGTGGCAGGCTATAACCTGGAACCTCAAACTATGGCTGATACCCAATGACAGACTTCCTCCTGGGCACACAGAAGACCGGGCGACTTGGAAGGCGCTGAACAGACTGCGCTCTGGCACCATGAATGCAGAGCCAACAACGGGGCCACAAATGGAGTCCATGGCATACAAGTGTAGAGAAGAGCAAATCACAGACCACCTATTACAATGTAGTCTGAACCCTGCCACATGCACAATGGAAGACCTTCTTACAGCAACACCAGAGGCACTCCAAGTAGCCAGCTATTGGTCAAAAGACAAGTTTTTAAACTCTGTTTTTTTCAAAACTACATTACAACTGTACCTTTGGTTCACTTCTGATACAATAAATAAATACTCATCCAACCCATGAAGAGTTTGGAAAGCTAGGTGAAAGAATTCTAGTTCTATTAGCTGTTAGTAAACTCACTATCTACACAACACAAGAATATCTGTCTAATTTTGAACCATTTTGTATCAGATTTTTCCCATCTCTGTCATAGATCATGCTGTGGAAGCCCAAATCAACCATCATTATATTGTCGAAGGCTTTCATGGCCGGAATCACTGGGTTGTAGTTTTTTTTTTCAGGCTATATGGCCATGTTCTAGAGGCATTCTCTCCTGACGTTTCGCCTGCATCTATGGCAAGCATCCTCAGAGGTATCCTCATCTCACTACCTCTGAGGATGCTTGCCATAGATGCAGGCGAAACGTCAAGAGAAAATGCTTCTAGAACATGGCCATATAGCCCGAAAAAAACCTACTACAACCCAACCATCATTATGTTTCAAGAAAAGGGAGCCAACCTGACACTCCGTCTCCTACCTTGCTCCACCCCTCTCTTCTAAATCTTGGTAGGCCCACTAATACAAATTCCCAGGTAGGAGCAAGAGCCACTACTATTCCTGAGATGTGTCAAAAGTGTGTACAGCCGGGCGGCCACCTCTTGTACCAAAAACACCTCTGTTTCCCTGTATCTCTCTCAGACAAGGAGAGCAAGTAACACCTCATTCAGCTTCCTACATGCTCTAAGGAGTATTTTGGATTGTGTCCCATCGCCACTCAGAGAAAAAGGTTGCTATATGAAAATAAGTAGAAGTTGCTTCAAGTGTGAACAAGCAGGAAAGCGATGGCGGCACTGAAAATGTCATTCACCTCCTCCTTCTGGATGGTGCTGTGAGCCACATCCCATCAGGAACACGGTCCAGAAAGAGCAGGGAAGCATCAATTACTTCTTGGATGCAATGATCGCAGCAATTCTGGAATTTCTCCCCTCCTCCCAATTTAAAAAAAGGATACATCCTTAACAGGATTAATAGGATCCCAACAGGAGAGAAGTGTTACAAATTAACAAGAGAAGCTTTTAGCAGCATTTGCAACTTTGTGACAAGGAGAACAGTGGATGGCAATGCAGGGACAACTATCAGAAGAACTGCCATCAAACTGTAATTTCAGGTGCCATTTGTAAGTCTGATTAGATCCTTATTACTGTTGGAATTCACACCGCCCAAGTCTGCAGGCCTCAATGAGGAACAGTTAGTTAGCTTTAGAATAGGCTGAGAGAACCCCCCGACTCCTGAATGTCAGTTGGAATATATCTATTCATTCTCTCTCTTTCTATTCCTATCCTGACTGGTGGTGTAGCATGAATACTCTTCAAGTTGCATGTGTTTGTTTAAGACTTCTGTTTTTCATCTTTGCACTCAGAACCCACTCTACTCTGTGTGTTTGAAGAAATGTAGTGTTTGGATGTTTCTTTTGTTTTGGAAATTAGAAGTTAGAGAGTTAGAGAGAAACTTAGATCCAATTCTTTCCTATCAAGGAATGTAGTTCTTGATTGCTGTGAGTTTTCTGGACTGCTGTGAGTTTTCTGGACTGCATTTTCTGGACTGCATTCCAGAAGCATTCTCTCCTGACTTTTTCCCACATTTATGGCAGCCATCCTCAGAGGTTGTGAGATGTGTTGGCAGCCATCCTCAGAAGTTGTGAGATGTGTTGGAAACTAGGCAAGTGGGGTTTATATATTTTGGAATGCTCAGGCAGGAAACAGCCAGGCTTTGAACCTGCAAGGCTATTCAATGCTAATCGAGGTAGTCAATTCCAACATTCACGCTTGCCTCAAACGCACATTTGAAAAATATATAAATATATAAATACCACTTGCCTAGTTTCCAACAGATCTCACAACCTCTGAGGATGCCTGCCATAGATGCAGGCAAAATGTCAGGAGGGAATGCTTCTGGAAAATGACCATACAGCCCAGAAAGCTCACAGCAACCCAGTGATTCTGGCCATGAAAGCTTTGGACAACACAATGTGATTCTTATTTGTAAATAAACCTTTTTGGTAATTTTTAAGGACTGGGCTCTGCATCTTTGCCTGCTAAGCTCAAAAATACTTTTGCTGCCACACACTTCACCTTTCCACTTGCTGTGAGCTGACTGTTCAATTAAGTATCCTGTCTGTACTTTTGGATGCTCTGTTATTTTTGGGAAAATTCCCTATCAATTATAACATTTCACTTTCAAGATAAATGCGCAGACTTAGGGGTGCATCTTCACTGTAGAAATAATGCACTTTGACACAATGGTTCAATTCTATGGAGGTATAGGAGTTGCAGTTTCATAAGATCTCTAGGCTTGTCTGCCAAAGAGTGCTGGGGCCTTACCAAACTGGATTCCATTGCTCCTAGTCATGGCAACTAGAGTGGTGTCAAACTGCATTAAACCTAAGGTGTAGTATTTTATTTATTCATTTATTTCCTACATTTATACCCCACCCTTCTCCCCCCGAAAGGGGACTCGGGGCGGCCTAACAAAAGCATCATACGATGCTAGCATCATAAAAACACCCACAGTACAATCAAAATATTAAAAATTAAAACAATTAATTAAGACACATCCATTAAAATCAAAATCCAAAAACCCTTCTGGGCCAATTCATTGCCATAAGTTGTGTGATCTTCTTGCACTTGCTGCTCACTGATCAAACACTTGGTCCCATTAACCAGGTATTGATTTTCCTTCTACAAGATAAGAGGGAGGTGGCCAATCTGATATCTCTAGGGAGGGTGTTCTATAGGTGTGGGGCCACTGCTGAGAAGGCCCTGACTGTCGTCCACATCAACCATGCTTGCAATAGTGGTGGGATCGGGTTGTTGTAGGTTTTTTCGGGCTATATGGCCATGTTCTAGAGCAGTGGTTCTCAACCTGGGGTCCCCAGATGTTTTTGGCCTTCAACTCCCAGAAATCCTATCAGCTGGTAAACTGGTTGGGATTTCTGGGAGTTGTAGGCCAAAACACCTGGGGACCCACAGGTTGAGAACCACTGTTGTAGAGGCATTTTCTCCTGATGTTTCGCCTGCATCTACGGCAAGCATCCTCAGAGGTAGTGGTGGGATCGAGAGCAGGGCCTCTCCTGAACATCTTAAACTTTGTGATGGTTCGAGGTAGGAGATACGTTCGGACAGGTAGATGCACCCTTCGCTTTCAAATAATCACCTGAGAGACTATCAGCTGTTAAGGGGGGAGGTGTCTACATTTTGTGGGGCATCCTGTATTATTGTGGGGTCTCACTTCACAGCCAATCTTCTCCCTAACTTCTGCCAATACCATGATAATAATCCCAAACCGCTCAGGCTTCCTTCCTTCCTTTCCTAGAGTATGTGCTTTCCCCATGGAGCCCACATTTGCCTCAGCAGCCCCTTGAGGAGCTCCCCTCCGCAGCCTCAACCAGGCCACCGCCCGGGCCCCTCCTCAAGCGCTTCCTCGCAGGCTCCTGGAAGCCCCGCCCATCCCCCTGAGACGGGGCGGGCCCTGATTCTGGCCGCGCGCCCTCATTGGCCCCACCGGCCGCCCGTCCTCCGCGACGGCGCCGCTGATTGGCTCAACCCAACCGCCCGTCACACGGTGAGGCGGAACCCACCTCTCAAGTCTTGGAGGAGTTCGGTTTTTCTTGAGGGGGAGGAGAGGAGAGGAGCGGGCGGAGGCAGCGGGCCAAACTCACCGCGGGCAACGGAGGCAGAAAGGAGAGGCAACGCGGCTTTTCCTCCCCGCCTTCACGGTCGGGCCCCGGGTCGCTCCGCCAACTCACGGGGCTCTCCCCACTCGCGAGGCTGGCGGTGGTGTGCTGAGGCCCCCTCCTCCGCTTTCTGCGCGCCCGAGATTCTCGCGAGAGTTGGCGAGGGGGCGTGGCCAGTCACTCCTTGAACCAATGAGACGGGAAGGGGGCGGGGTTACAAGCATAGGGGCGGGGCCTAGGCTACCTAGGTGTTACAGTGCGAGCTATTCAGTTACTTAGCCTCAGGGTGAAAGCAAGCAAGGACTCTGCTCACTGTTAGATTTCTATGGGCCCTTCCACACAGCCATAAAACCCACAATATCAGCTTTGAACTGGTTTATCTCAGTCCACACCGCCATATAATCCAGTTCAAAGCAGAAAATATGGGATTTTATTCAGCTGTGTGGAAGGGGCCTATAAGTTCTCAAACTAGTGCTGCAGCTGATTTGGACTTCAGCTCCCAGAAGCCTCAGTTGCCTTGATCAATGACCAGGGATCCTGGGAGCTGGAGTCCAAAACACTTGGAAGACTAGAGTTTGGGATGTTTCGCATTTATATGGCAGTGTAGACTCATATAATAATAATAATAATAATAATAATAATAATAGAGTCTACACTGCCATAAAAATGCGAAATGTCGCAAACTCTACTCTTGGCCATCTGTCTGGCCAACTCTGGCTATCTGTCATGTCAGGGGTGATTTCATAGAATCACAGAAAGAGTTGGAAGAGACCTCATGGGCCATCCAGTCCAACCCCCTGCCAAGAAGCAGGAATATTGCATTCAAATCACCCCTGACAGATCGCCATCCAGCCCCTGTTTAAAAGCCTCCAAAGAAGGAGCCTCCACCACACTCCGGGGCAGAGAGTTCCACTGCTGAACGGCTCTCACAGTCAGGAAGTTCTTCCTCATGTTCAGGTGGAATCTCCTCTCTTATAGTTTGAAGCCATTGTTCCGCGTCCTAGTCTCCAAGGAAGCAGAAAACAAGCTTGCTCCCTCCTCCCTGTGGCTTCCTCTCACATATCTCCTCTCAGCCTTCTCTTCTTCAGGCTAAACATGCCCAGCTCCTTAAGCCACTCCTCATAGGGCTTGTTCTCCAGATTTGAAAGCAATATTCCTGCTTCTTGGCAGGGTGTTGGACTTGATGGCCCATGAGGTCTCTTCCAACTCTTTGATTCTATGATTCCAATAATAAAAACTCTGTGGCCCAGGTGATTCACTGGAACTTATGTCACAAGTACCACCTGCCAACAGTAAAGAATTGTTGGGATCATAAACCCACAAAGGTCGTGGAAAATGAACATGCAAAAATACTGTGGGACTTTCGAATCCAGAATGACCAAGTTTTGGAACACAATACACCAGACATCACGATTGTGGAAAAGAAAAAAGTCTGGATTATTGATGTCGCCATACCGGGTGACAGTCACATTGAGGAAAAACAACAGGAAAGACTCAGCCTCTATGAATACCTCAAAATCGAACTGCAAAGGCTCTGGCATAAACCAGTCCAGGTGGTCATTGGCGCACTGGGTGCCGTGCCAAAAGATCTCAGCCGGCATTTGGAAACAATAAACATCGACAAAATCACAATCCGTCAACTGCAAAAGGCCACCTTACTTGGATCTGCGCGCATCATTCGAAAATACATCACACAGTCCTAGACGCTTGGGAAGTGTTCAACTTGTGGTTTTGTGATATGAAATCCAGCATATAGATCTCGTTTGCTGTGACATACTGTGCTTTTGTGTCAGTAATGATAATTGGAAACAATAAACATTGACAAAATCACAATCTGTCAACTGCAAAAGGCCACCTTACTTGGATCTGTGCGCATCATTACACAGTCCTAGACACTTGGGAAGTGTTCGACTTGTGATTTTGTGATACGAAATCCAGCATATAGATCTCGTTTGCTGTGACATACTGTTTTTTTTGTGTCAGTAAAATAATAACAATAATAATAATAATCTTTATTTATACCCCACCACCATCTCCCAAGCCCAAGCAAAATAACCCAGTTCAAAGCAGATAATGTGGATTATCTGCCTTGATAATCTGGATCATATGGCAGTGTAGAGTGGCTTTAGAATGTCGCCCAGCTCACATTCTAATAGCATATTTCCGTTTTTTTAATCTCCCTCTTGAGGGTACCTTTTCTATCTCTATAGCACCCTCTTGTATTTACACCTGAGCTCTACACCATACATATGTATATGCATGAAGCCTTGGCCATGAAAGGGGTGGGTTTTTTAATTGACACCCTGCCTGCCAAAATTTTAGGTTGGGGAAGGGAAGGGACTATACCAAGCATGGTCCAGATCCATCGCGCCATGTAGGAGCCTTTGTGGAACATACATACATACATACATACATACATACAAGTGCTGGCTATAAAGCCCTAAATGGTTCCGGCCCAGCTTATCTGTCTGAATGTATCTCTCCCTATGAACCATCTAGGAGTTTAATATCATCTGGGGAGGCCCTGTTCTCAGTCCCGCCTTCCTCACAAGCGCAACTGGTGGGGACGAGAGACAGGGCCTTCTCAATGGTGGCCCCTCGGCTATCGAACTCCCTCCCAAAGGATATTAGATCAGCTCCTTCCCTCCTGACCTTCCGCAGAAAAGTTAAAACATGGCTTCTTGAACAAGCCTTTGGGAAACTAGTGCAATAGATAAACACGAAACTATGTGAAATCAAATACTGGAACGGCTTAGATGATGTTTTAGGATGACAAGGCCAATAGTGAAGGTAGTGGTTTTTTTATGCTTTTAAAGGTTTTAATGTATGCATTTTATAATTCTGTAATTTTTACATTGTTTTAATGGCATTGAATAGCTGCCTATGTTGTAAAGCCACCTTGAGTCACCTTCAGGTTCAAGAAAGGCAGGGTAAAAATACCATAAATAAATAAATAAATGTTCACTTTTGTATATAGCGATAGTAAGTCCTTTGACTGTTTAGATTATGACAAATTCTTAGAGAAATTGGTGTTTCACAATATTTGATCGTCCTAATGCATAGGGCTGTGATCAGTATAGGTTGAGTCTATTTTATCCAAAATGCTTGGGACTAGAAGTATTTTTTCAGATTTGGGAAAATTTGTTTTTACACATATATACACGAGATATTTTGAAGATGGGATTTGATTGCCAGAAGGTAAGTTTATACACAATGTATTAAATAATATGGTTTATTATACAGCATTTGTGTATGTTGAATCCTGAAAAAACAAAGATGTCACTGTCATAGCTACCCATGTGAACAATTTCAGATTCTGGAATATTTTAGATTTTGGAATTCTGGGTAAGGGATATTCCTCTTTTACCTGGAATACTGTTTTTGAAATGTAAAGTTGTATTTGTCTTTTTAACCCCCCCCCCCCGAAATGAAGCCCCCGAGTAACATTTTGAGGGTAACAAATTTATTGCACTTTAAAGAGAAAAGAAATTCTGTTACTTCTTAATATTACCAATATCACAATACAAAAAGTAACATATTACTCTCAGTAACTGATATGGATGGAGTTGGAAATTCTATACAAGATTATATTAAATGGATTAGTACATAGAAGGCAGGTTCTGTACAAAAAGGAAATGTAATCTGTAGCTCTGTAGTCTGTATATAGCAGGGTTGGGAAACTATAGACCTCCACATTTTGTTGGATTACAAATTCTGTCAGTCCTGCTATCCAGAATATCAAATTATGAGGTTAAGGGGAATTAACAAATCTGAGGATGTTCCTCATCCTGGAAATGTAGATTGTTGTAGACCATGAAGGGTTGAGGGTGACTGTGATAGAAGAAGCCAGGGGAAAAGGATAATGGCAAAAAAAGTAGAACTGGGATTTTCCTGCAAGAGATCAAAGCTTTACACATTTATCTTCTAGATTACAATTCCTAGAATCCCCCAGGCAGCAGGCCAGTTCTTTAAAAAGGAACAGGCTTTGCAGGAAATAAATGTGTATATGCTAAAAAGGGGAACTGGAAACCAAGCCACATACAGGGACGGGACTAGTTAGAAAGGAGAGTCAAAGAAGGAAGGAAGAGGTCAAAGGAGTCTAGTTAAAGGGTTGGATTCTGATGTATTTAGTGCAGTTGTTCCCAATCTGTGGTCCACGGACGATCAGTGGTCCGCAAGAACTAAAATATGGTCCACGGCCTCAACGTTACTACACAGTTGCAAAGAGCACGATGGGTCTCACGAAAACTTCTTATACTGCCGAGGCAACGGGGATATCGGGAGGGGGGAGGCTGACTACCCATGAAAGGCGCGACAAGCCTCCTGACTGCTGCTTCTCCTCCTCCTCCCTCCTCCTGAGCGGAGCCGTTCCATGTGGTGCCTGGAAGTGGGGCCGCCTTGATGTCCTCAATTTTAGGCCTGTTCCTCGGGTTATTTGGGGTTCTGATTCAAAAAATTACATTGGATAGACACATCAGCTCTAGATTATTAAAAATAGTTTTCTGTGTGCGAACAAATGGCATCTACTGGATGATATATGTTCTGTATTAGAAACTAGAGCTGATGTGGTCTATCCAAAGCAATTTTCTGAATCAGCACCCCAAATAACCACACCGAATTTAAAGTTGATCAAAAACTGATTCGTAACCCTTTTTGGTACTAATGTTGGAGAGTGGTATAAAGCTATTGTCCTCCCAACCCTGCTATACGCCTGCCTCCAAAAAATCCTGCAAATCTCTTGGGAAGACAAGCGGACAAATGTCAGCATGCTGGAAGAAGCAAAGACCACCAGCATTGAAACGATGGTCCTCCGCCATCAACTCCGCTGGACTGGCCATGTTGTCCAGATGCCCAACCACCGTCTCCCAAAGCAGTTGCTCTACTCCGAACTCAAGAATGGAAAATGGAATGCTGGAGGACAGGAAAAGAGATTTAAAGACGAGCTCAAAGCCAGCCTTAAAAACTCTGGCATAGACACTGAGAACTGGGAAGCCCTGGACCTTGGGCACTCCAGTTAGAGGTCAGCTGTGACCAGCAGTGCTGCAGAATTTGAAGAGGCACGAATGGAGGGTGAAAGAGAGAAATGTGTCAAGAGGAAGGTGCGTCAAGCCAACCCCAACTGGGACCGCCTTCCATCTGGAAACCGATGTCCTCACTGTGGGAGAAGTTGCAGATCAAGAATAGGGCTCCACAGTCACCTACGGACCCACCGACAGGATACTACACTTGGAGGACCATCATCCTCAGACTACGAGGGATCGCCTAAGTAAGTAAGTAAGTAAGTAAGTAAGTAAGTAGAGCGGTCCCTGGTCAAGTGGTTCCTGGTTAAAAAAAAAAAGGTTGGGAACCACTGATTTAGTGGTCCCTTAGGGCTATGTAAGTACCCAAAAAGTACCAAATCTCATAAGCAGATCTCAGATTTTTTTTTATTGCATAAAGTTCTGATCTTGGAAGCTAAACAGGATTAGTTCTTATACCACCAGGGAATACCAGATGCTGCAAGCCATTTTGGAAGAAGGAAATGGAAAAACACTGCTGAGAATTCCTTGCCTTCGGAAACCTTATTAAGTCAACCGGCAACTAGAAGATAGCTTCTTACACCAGGAATGGGAAATATCAGACCTTCCAGAGGTTGTTGTAGTGGAATTACTATCCTCTCTCACCATTGGCTATGCTGCTTAGAAATGGTGGGACTCACAGCCCCACAACATTTGGAGAGCCAGATGTTGCCCATAATGGATCCCTGACTGAACAGGCTGAAGCCCCAAATTGTCCTGGAGTGCTGCATGGGCTATATGACACCAGATGCCATGGCGAAAAGGATGGAGGGAGAGAATGTCAATTAATCTGAGACCGAATATAAAGACAGCCTAATTGCCTTGTTAACACTGTGTCACTGAAAGCAATAAGCTCAAAATTGACAAAGATTAAGCAAATGATATGTAAGTGAACCAGATACTATTTGGTGCCATTTCCATTAATTAAATTTATGATCCATGCTGCTATTTAATCCACAGCACTCTCCCAGCATGCTGGTGAATGAACTGCAAAATACCCCTGGGCCAAGAGAGCTCAAGAGGCATTGATTGAAAGCAGGGCAGGATAGTGGGCACACCATATGGCATAGGGAATGGCCCCCTTGTTTAAAAACAATCAGCCACTCGGCTTTTGCTTGCCAGGAATAGATGCTCTTCTTGTGTAAAAATGGTGCTCAAAGAAGAAGATACATCTTCCTCCTTTCTTCACTCTTTGCCTTGGCTCAACTCCAATCTTGAGCTCCTTCCAACTCAATGTGATGTTTTCCATGTGTGCTGGACTATGGCTTTCATCCTCATGCTGGCAGATGCTGTTGTAATAATAATAATAATAATAATAATAATAATAATAATAATAATAATAATCTTACTCATTTCTCACAACATGAGAGGTTTCATCCATCTACAGCTGTTGGTAGTGTGTGCGATGGGAAGCAACGAAACACATTTCTCACCCCTCAAAAGAGGCAAGCTAGGTGCTGCTATTATTAGAACCGACCCCCTTCATTTCTGGAAATGCGCTTGTCTCCTTAAATGTGACGGGCAGCAGGACAATTTTTCGCAACCCAGAGGTACACCTGTTGGAATTGTTTGTCACACAGCTATTAATGGCATAGGAATCTGGCCAGAAATACACATGCATACACTAAGTCATAGTGGAATTGGGGGAGGCAAGTGCATATGGTCAAAAATATCTTGTGTAAAAGGTAGAATTTTCCTTGCTGTAGTGGTCTTGGTCTAGCACCCTTTCTCAATAGCATGTCACACAGAATCCAAAAACACTTTTGGTCCCAAGAATATAAAGTAAGGGATATTCAATTTGTAGAGTTTACAGCAGCAGATGATCATCTACAGTCTCCCATCCAAGTACTAAACAGGACTAACCCTGCTTAGCACACAAAATCAGACATAACCGTGTGCATTTTGGGTACATAACCCCATGTGTATTCCTCATGGTAATTATGGAGTTTCCTTGAGGAAGGGTAGAACTCTGTGGAAAGGGTCTCCCCAACCTTTAATGTCACCTCTTGTGAAGTGTTTAATCTGGCACAGGATAGAAATAGAAAGCCTTATAAATTGATCTAGACAAAGACCTAAACATGGCACGAACATGAAGCATTTGCTTTTTCTTTTTTAACCATAGGGAGACCATCATGGATCCGTGCCCAAATCCCTTTTATTGGCTTGTGTGTGAAAGCATGCCAGCTCTCAGTTTTTGCCAAGTGAAAAAGGAGCATTCCCTTTCTCCCAGCCACCCCATTTCAAATAGAAAGGAATGAATGAAAAACATGGATCCAGGCTGCACAATGTGCCCTTCTTCTCAAAATTATTAAATTATCTTCTTACTTAGATGACCTGAAGATGCCTCTCCTGCAAAATCCCGCAGTGTAAATCTCTTCCCTGCCACAAGAATTGTCCTCTGGGGCCTTAGCGGAGTTCCACGTGCATTTGGGAGGCCGAGCTGCTTACATTACATTTGGTTTATTTATGCAGCATTTAATACCATGACACTTACATTACTTAAAAGGGGAGATCTGAGTGTGTTAAATCTAATATTACTTCAATGCCTGGTTGGTGAATCAAAGCATGGAACTGCCACTGGCAAATGCACAAGTGCTCAGCTTATAATTTATGGAGTCCGGCAGAATGGACAACCTAGTTCTTTGTGGCAAAAAGGACTGCCTTTGTGTGCAACCAATCACGCCTGAAAACTGCTTACATGAAAAGAGAAATAGACCCTTTGTGTCAGTAACACTGCAGAGTTCTACACAACAAAAGCAATCCCCCCCCACTGTATCTTTTCATTAACAATCTATAATAATCTAACAGTCCATCTTCTATGTTTCAATAATAAAATAGTTTCACAACTTCTCAATTGTTGTGGATAATAACTTTTAAGGGTCCTCTGGTGGTGCAGCGGGTTAAACCGCTGAGCTGCTAAACTTGCTGACCAAAAAGTTGGCAATTCGAATCTGAGGAGTGGGGTGAGTTCCTGTTGTTAGCCCCAGCTTCGGCCAACCTAGTAGTTCGAAAACAAGCAAATGTGAGTAGATCAATAGGTACCGCTTCTGTAGGAAAGTAACGGCACTATATGCAGTCATGCTGGCCACATGACCTTGGAGGTGTCTATGGACAACACTGGCTCTTAGAAATGGAGATGAGCACCACCCCAGAGTCAGACACAAGTAGACTTAATGTCAGGGGAAACCTTTACCTTTACCTAATAACAACCCCTAAATTCATATTTTCCACAGAGCTAGAAGAGAAAGTAACCTGGTTTGGAAAGGGGAGGGTTACAACGTCTGCACGATTTGAAAATTTCGAGCGAATCAAGTTACACATAATATGGTTTAGTCTCTTCCAGACTTTGGGAAAACTACATTTGGACAACAGCTTCCAGGACTAAAGATGACGACTGTAGTCTTAAAGAGCCACTTTTTCAAATTCAGTACACTTTCTCTTTTAATTCACGATGTGTGTTCTAAATCAAATCAATGTTCCCAAAGCAGTTCAATGGCAAGAACTGAATCTCCCTTAATGGAAAGGATCTTTTTTCCTTCCTTTCTTGCACAGGAGACATGATATTCAAAAGGTTCAGATACAAACTTCATCGCATTCCCTGGAACATTTTGCATCCCTCACTTGGCTGTTGTGTGTGTGTGTGGTTTTTTTTCAGAGACCAGCCTGGCATCAACAACAGGTTTCCAAAACACAGGCACAACTGTAACAGCCAGTTCAGCTGGTTCCTAAGCAACTCCAAGAGCAGATTGCCACGACCAGCTGTGAGCCCCGTAATAAGCAGCAACACTAACTGATACAGGTCCAGGCTCCTTTGAACCTCCAAAATAGTTTCCAACCATTTGCTCAAGCAGTGGCAGCCACAGTTGGGGTCATGAGTGTGTCAGACGAATGAGGCATACAGACTTCCTTGATCATAAATCTGGAAAATGTACAGAAGAGAGCAGCTAAAAACAACCAGTGGGCCAATGCACATTCCCGGGGGAGGAGGGGAGCATTCGGACAAAAACTGGAACTAAAGAAAACAAATTAATGAAGGTGGGAGAATGAGTGTGGGAGAGGGAAAACAAGAACTTAGCAGATTAAGAACTGTGTGGAACAAGGGAAATTCAATTTCTAGTATATGATGGGCAGAACAATCCAAAGTGGATAGTGTAATTTCATGATGACGGAAGCATAGAACCCTAGAGTTAGAAGAAACCTCATGAGCCACCCAGTCCAACCCCCTGCCAAGAAGAAGGAATCACATTCAAAGCACCTCTGACAGATAGTCATCCAGTTTCTGTTTTGGCTGCATTCCTATTGCCCCATGGTTGCCCTCCCAAGGACTGTAGGATCCAACCACCGTTTTAAATTTGGGGCTGTTGAAGATGACCATCTGCAACTTCACAACCAAGATTTTGTAGACTGTGTATTTTTTGTTGTTCATTCATTCAGTCGCTTCTGACTCTTCGTGACCTCATGGACCAGCCCACACCAGAGCTCCCTGTCAGCTGTCACCACCCTCAGCTCCTTCAAGGTCAAGCCAGTCACTTCAAGGATGCCATCCACCCATAAAGCTCTGTACAGTTCTGGCCCAGCTTACTTGTCCCAACGCATCCACGCCTACGTCCCACCTTGTCATCTAAGATCATCCAGGGAGGCCTTGCTCTTGCTCCCGTCAACAGCACAGATGCGTCTGGTGGGGACGAGAGACAGGGCCTTCTCGGCTGTGGCTCCCCGCCTATGGAACACACTCCCAAATGAGGTAAGATCTGCTCCCTCCCTCCTGGCTTTTAGAAAAAAAAATTAAAATCATGGTTTTGGGACCAGGCCTTCGGGCAGTAGAAGTAAATGTATGCAGCATTTCAAAAAGACAATGACTGGAACGGCGATTCGATGGACTGTTTTATTGTTTTAATGCTTGTGGATGTACTGTTTTAAACTTGATTCATGTCTAATTGTAGTGTATAACTGTAATTGTTTGTACTGGCATTGAATTTTGCCACTACTTATATGTAAACCGCTTTGAGTCCCCCTCGGGGTGTGAAGGGCGGTATACAAATACTATAAATAAATGAATAAATATTTCCCTTGGTCGGTCCCTCTTCCTTTTTCCTTCCATTTTCCCCAAAACTGTGTATTTATTGTAGTGATAATGTAGTGATGAACTCTAATGGAAATATTTTGTAAAACATTATTCATCCTGTCCCCTGTGAAGTTGTGCCTTCAACTGGTCAATAGAACGACAGAGGAACAAACCATGTGTCAAGGTGGTTTACATCTGAAAGATTAAAGTACTAGAGAAGAACAGGCAAATCATGGGGCTGCATCACTGCCACACCCTGAGCTTCCCAGAGGCATTAAAGGGGTAGCTCTGGGAAACATAATTTTAAACCTTGGTCCAAGCTATCAAGGCAGGTCTTATGTTTGATCTTCTGCATCCTGTTCTACAAAGCTGCTATTGTGTGTCACACACCCACAGCAGGCTCTTAGAAACATCACATAGCAAGACAATCCTGGCTTCTGAAAAAAGGGTCAATAATATAATAGTCAATAATATAATATTCCTAGTGCCAAAATCCTGTGCATGCTTACTGAGGATTAAGTCTGTTGGGTAGATTTCAAAGACACAGCAATATTAGTTTAGAATATTGGTACATAAAGAGATCTTGTAACACTTTACAGACTGAGAGAATAAAGTTAGTAGCATAATCTTTTGTAGACAAAGGGTCCTTTACTTCATCACTTATTGCGTAATTCTACACTGTAGAATTAACGCAGTTTGACACCACTTTTAACTGCCATGGCTCAGTGCTATGGAATCATAGAGTTGGAAGAGACCTCGTGGGTCATTCACTCCACCCCCCTGCCAAGAAGCAGGGAAATTGTATTCAAAGCACCCCCCGACAAATGGCCATCCAGCCTCTGTTTAAAAGCTTCCAAAGAAATCCAGGGATTTCTTGTGACACCAGCAGTATGTAGTAAAATTACATGAATATGTAGTAAAATTACAACTCCCTTGATTCTATAGCACTGAACCATAACGGTTAAAATTGTGTCAAACCATATTAATTCTACAGTATAGATGTATCCTAAGTCTACAGCCTTAAATGCATGGAGTTGGGTAAACATGGATGCCACCAAACTATGGGAGATAAATATATATTGCAACTAGCCGCCCCCTGCTATGCATTGCTGTGGCCCACATGAGGATTCTGTGTGGGAGGTTTGGCCCAATTCTATCGTTAGTGGGGTTCAGAATGCTCTGTGATTGTAGGTGAACTATAAATTCCAGCAACTACAACTCCCAAATGTCACAATTCTATTTCCCCCAAACTCCACCAGTGTTCACGTTTAGGCATATTGAGTATTTGTGTAGAGTTTGGTCCAGATCCATCATTGTTTGAGTCCACAGTGATCTCTGGATGTAGGTGAACTACAACTCCAAAACCAAAGGACACTGCCCACTAAACCTTCCAGTGTTTTCTGTTGGTCATAGGAGAACTGTGTGCTAAGTTTGGTTCAATTCCATCATTGGTGGGGTTCAGAATGCTCTGTGATTGTAGGTGAACTATAAATCCCAGCAACAACTCCCAAATGACAAAATCATTTTTTTTACTGAAGGACATACATTGAGTTGTTAGGTGTCTTGTGTCCAAACATTACATTTTTATTTATATAGATTATAACAGCTGTCTCAGGGAAATAGAGAAGGATGAAACAAAGGTTTAAGGGACATTTTAGGACTGTGATTTTTGATCACCTAAAAGATGCATTCAGTATCTTTTATGTTTTAATGTAATTGTTTTGTGCTATGCA
Organism: Anolis sagrei; assembly: GCF_037176765.1. NCBI lineage: Eukaryota > Metazoa > Chordata > Lepidosauria > Squamata > Anolidae > Anolis > Anolis sagrei. The sequence goes on along the minus strand of NC_090022.1, from coordinate 190,160,742 downwards.
GTGAATCAGTCTAGTCCCCAAACAGGCATTGACATGATCAGGGGTGATTTGGAACCCATATATTTGTCAATAAACCAACTATACATGAAGAAACTGGAACGTGTATACCGATACAGTATTTATTAACTTGCTCCTTCCAAGTCGGACGGATTTGGTTAACAGATGGGCTTCTCCTATCTGCCACAGAACAATCAGGCCGTATACACACTGGACTAAACGCAGGGGGAAGAGGGGGAGCTCAGGACTGGCAGCATTATCTGGCTCCTTCACATAGCGAAGAGAATGAGGAAGGCCACCATTAAGCAGAAGAGCCCCATGGCCTCAGAGAGCGCAAAACCCAGGATGGCGTAGGAGAAGAGCTGTTGCTTCAAGGAGGGGTTTCTGCAAAGGAATGGGAAACCAGTCAGTGACACACAAACGATGGAAAGTCTTCTTGCTGCCCTAGTATCTTCTGCTGAACTGATCATTGTTCTAACAGAGAAGGAAAGCAGTAGCTGCTTGGTACAGCCATTTGGTACACAAAGCCACATAGCCTGTTAAGCATAAGTGATAACTGCACAGCCGTTTAGAGCCCAATATTCTTGGACTGTGGATCCCACCAGTCCTAGACAGGACAACCAATGGTGAGGCATGCTCTGAGACTATCTGGAAAGTTATCTATTCCTACTGTTGTAATAAACGACTGGTTACAATGGATTATCTGGTAACATCCTTTACCATTTTATATTCCGTATTTTATAATAATTAAATTAAGAGTGGCTTTACAGGGCACTTAGTATTATATATAGCCCCCAGTAATGCAATGGATTAAACTGCTGAGCTTCTGAACTTGCCAACTGAAAGGTCGACGGTTTGAATCCAGGGAGCGGGGTGAGCTCCCGCTGTTAGCCCCAGTTCCTGCCAACCTAGCAGTTCGAAAACATGCAAATCTGAGTATATCAATAGGTACTGCTTCTGTGGGAAGGTAACAACTCTCTATGCAATCATGCTGGCCACATGACCTTGGAGATGTCTACGAAAAATGCTGGCTCTTCTGCTTAGAAATGGAGATGAGTCAGAAATGACTAGACTTAATGTCAGGGGAAACCTTTATCTTTGCCTTCATGGGGCATTTAGTATGAAGGAAAGGAAGGGAGAGAGGGAGGGAGGGAGGAAGGAAAAAGGAAGGAAGGAAGGAAAGCAAGTTAGCTATATGAGATAACAGATTGTCAAATTTTATGGACAAAAATATCTAACAATGCTTATGCAGAAGATAATCTTATTCAGGGAGTGGCAAACACTCTCTGAACAAATATTGCCAAGAAAATACTGTGATGAGGTCACCATAAGCTGGAAAACACACCATTTCAATATTAGTATCTTTCTTTTTTGCTCTTTGCCTAGCATTTTGTCCTATTCATGGTATTACATGTCAACTTATGGTGACCCTATGAAGTTCATACAGTTTTCGTAGTCAATGAATACTTAAGTCAAGTCTGCACTGCCTGTGGACCTCCAGGTGTTTGGGCCTCCAACTCCTAGAAGCCCTAGACAGCTAGTCCAATGGCCAAGAATCCTGTGAGCTGAAGTCCAAAACACCCGGAGGCCACAGGCTGAGGAGAACTTATGTTAGAGTTGAGTGTTTGCCGTTTATATGTTGTGCTCTACTCTGAGTGCCCTTTGAGATGAGTGTGGAATGTCAATATCTGCTTTGAACTGGGTTATCTGAGTCCACACTGCCATATATTCCAGTTCAAAGCAGAAAATGTGGGATTTTATTCAGCTGTGTGGAACCTCCTTAGGCAATGGGGAAGAATACTAGGAGATGGACTTCAACATACAACGACATACAATTCCAACCCCTGGAGGCATTTACTATAAAAAAAAGCTTCTTAGAATACCAGAAGCCTCGATAAATTTTCAGTAAGTCTTTTTTGATCAACATGGACATGGTCAATGTGATATTAAAGGCATAGTTTAATGATCATACTATGTCTAAAAATTATTAATGTCAAAAATGATGGAATGCAAATTCATTAAAAGTCCAAACAATTATTTACAGCTGCAGAGAACATTTCTAGTGCGAAAGCAACTTAGCTTACCCACAGTTATTTGGGCCCAATTGACTTTTCTAGATCAGCGCCGGGACTGTGGCGCAGCTGGCTGAGTGTCAGCTGAATTAAGATCACTTCTGACCAAAAGGTAATGAGTTCGAAGCCAGCCCGGGTCGGAGTGAGTTTCCGACCAATTGTGTAGCTTGTTGTCAACCTTTGCACCCGAAAGACAGTTGCATCTGTCAAGTAGGAAAATTAGGTACTACCTATGTGTGGGGAGGCTAATTTAACTAATTTACGAGGCCATAAAAAAGACTCCAGCAAAGTACTCCAGCAAAGAATGCGGGGAATGTGGAAGTACTTCATCAGTGTCGCAGATGGACGAAAGCGATAGCTCCCCTGGTGGCCAGAAAAGTTAAATAGCCTCTGATTGTCTGTCTATATGTGTTGTGTGTCTTTGGCATTGAATGTTTGCCATATATGTGTACATTGTAATCCAACCTGAGTCCCCTGCAGGGTGAGAAGGGTGTAATATAAATACTGTAAATAAATAAAATAAACATTATTTATTTGCCACAGAAACCAGGTGACTCACTGTTTTTTAATGAGTACCCAGAGTCATCTCTGTAAAGTTTTGATTTATGGAAAATGCATTTTAACAAACTATAGTATTTCAAATACAAATATTTATCATTACTTGCCCATTATGTGAGGGTATAGTTGCTCTTCGGGTTGCTTTTGTATGTGTCACGTCAGTGCCTTCAAGTCACCTACCAGCCTACAGAGACCCACTGAATTTCAAATGGTTTTCTTAGGCAAGGAATACTCAAAGGTGGTTTTGCCAGTTCCTTCTCCTGAAATGTAGCCTACTGTGACAGGCTTATTGCCAAGGGATATGTGCACAGATGCCAACCTCGCTACTTCCAACCCACTGTTTGATCTTTCCACATCTGTGGATGCTTCTTCTCTGCTGCTTAACCATCCCATATACCTGGCATAGCCGATGATGAGACTGCCAAATACAGTCCCAATGCCAGCACCGGAGCCAGCTACTCCTACAGTGGCAGCGCCGGCGCCGATAAACTTGGCAGCTGTGTCGATGTCCCTGGAAACAGCGCTGGTTTGGAGCTCCCGGCGTAAAACTGGCAGGAGCTCATTCCGAGCAGCTGTGATGGAACGGGGCTGCAAGGAGCCAAGAAGAAAGAGAGAAAATGGCGGTGAGAAGGGAAAGCATTGCAACAGAAAGTGACTAGATGCAGCTTCTGAGACAACAAGCACTTCAGAACACTACCAATAAAAGGTAAAGATTTTCCCCTGACATTAAGTCTAGTCATGTCCGACTCTGGGGGATGGTGTTCATCTCCATTTCTAAGCCAAAGAACCGCTGTTGTCCGTAGACGCCTCCAAAGCTATGTGGCTGGCATGACTACATGGAGCGCTGTTACCTTTCCGCCAGAGCGGTACCTATTAATCTACTCATAGTTGCATGTTTTCAAACTGCTAGGTTGGCAGAAGCTGGGGCTAACAGCAGGAGCTCACCCTGCTCCCTGGATTCGAATTGCTGACCTTTCTGTCAGCAAGTTCAGCAGCTCAGCAGTTTAACCCGCTGCACCACTGGGAACTCCCAATACCAATAGCCATTGCCGATCTCTGATGCTCATGCTTATCACTGGTGCAGCAGGGTTCTACCTCCAGAAACCAAAGTCACTCTAATGTAATACAGATAGTTTTCTCCCCCAGCACTGTTCAAGAGAATTATGGGATTTCTAAATTGGATCATAATCCAATGACTTGCTTCCTTGAGGTTAGAGGAGGGGACAGTCTGCTCAACTGTTGTCTGTTGGACTCCAAGTTGTGCAAAGAGTAAAGTAAGCAAGCCATGGGGAGACTTGAGCACACTATGGGGTACAGCCTTCCTGTGAAAAATAACAGCAAAGCATCAGCTACAACATGAATGGGATCCCCAAATGACAAAGCATGCTCCTGTGATGAGGACAAAAATGGGCAATTTGTGGCCCTCCAGATAATCCTGCACAACAGATCCTGTCAGTCCCTACTTCTAACTAGCTCTGTTGAGAGTTGCAGTTTTAACAATTTATATAAGGACATGTGGATTTAGATCTACTATCCAAAATTAGCCCCCCTGGTAGCGCAGCGACTTAAACCACTGAGCTACTGAACTTGCTGACCAAATGGTTGGCGATTCAAATCCGAAGAGTGGGGTGAGCTCCTGGTGTTAGCCATAGCTTCTGCCAACCTAGCAGTTTGAAAACATGCCAATATGAATAGGTCAATAGGTACCACTCTGGCGGAAAGGTGACCGCACCCCATGAAGTCATTCCAGCCACATGATTTACAGACAAGGCCAGCTCTTCGGCTTAGAAATGGAGATGCGCACCACCCCCCAGAGTCAGACACGACTTGACTTAATGTTAAGGGGAAACCTTTATCTTTACTATCCAAAATGAAGTGCACAGGAGGACACTGGTAAGCCGGACTAACATACCTCACCAGGTTGTTAAGTGACAACAAAATTGGGGAAAGAGAAAAACAAATATTGCTTTGTCTCTCTGGAAAAGCAGGATAAAATTGGAATATATCAACAAAAAATAAATGTGGAAAGTTTTCCTTGAAACGAGAAAAAGCCGGGGGCGAGGGGGGAACAGATCATGAAATTTAAAATTTGCAAATTGATAAAAGTCTTGCTGTTACACTACTGACGTACTTTGCTCTTCTTGTAAGATCAAATGGGGTAACCCCCTTGATGAAAAGCACCACATAAGTGTGATTATTACATGCCTCAGTGTAATGCTGAAAAAATTTAAACAATCCTCAGATTTGTAGTCAGATTTGTAGCTGGCACCTCCAATTTGTAGTCCTACAAAGACATCCCGGTGGTACCATGATGCCCCCTAGTGACTCAGTGAGATCAAAAGCATAAATCATGAAGGACAGATTGCGGCTGCATGCAGAATTTAAACCCAGCAATCAGTGCTTTCATAAACACTCTTGATTACGAGTCACTTCCTTGCAGAAGACTGACAGAAAACATAAACATTACATATATGGGACCTTTTCCTTGCACAAAAAACTTACAGACCTATAAATGTGGTCAATTTACCTCATCTGTCCGGACCTCAGGCCTATTCAGTATAGAAGCAGAAATGGGCCTGTAGAGCAACCGGGTACTGTTCTTCACCTGCAAAAAGGGAAAGTGGTCATGTTGAGTATGTATAACAGCGGGAAGGGCCCACAGACAAAAGAAACCTCTTTTTTCAAGCACTCTCCAATTTTGCACAGATGAGCAGCATCACTAAAAGCCAGAAAACAAAAGCAGTGACGAACAAAACTTCTCTGGGCACTGTAACTATAGCAATAATGCTTGCTGACACTATCCTCTGCTGTCAAATAACTTGCAGAGCACAGCAATGGTGTAGCACTTCCTAATTGGGGCCACTTCTACGCTGCCATATAAAATCCAGATTATCGGCTTTGAACTGGATTATATGGCAGTGTAGACTCAGATATTTCTGTTCAAAGCAGATAATGTGGATTATCTGCTATGATAATATAGATTATATGGCAGTGTAGAAGTGGGCTGTGTTGATAAAAAGTTGAATTGGATACATGGGAACTGAATGGTAGGAATGATTAATAGGACACAAATGGTTTAAACAAAGGCAAAGTTGTCCAAGCCAGGCATACCTTACTGGTGGCATTGCAGGGGTGAATACAAATCATATCCTAATCTTCCAGAAGCAATGGTACCTCTTCCTGCCTTGGTGCAGAGGGGTTCCATTCTGCCTATCTCTGACTGGCAGTAGCCAGCTAATAGTGGTCTGGTGAAGATGCAGGAAAGAGCCTATTCTTCACACCACAATCTCAAGAAATGGTGTGTGCAAAAAGTTGAATCATTTTACTTAAAACAGAAGACTGGCACTGTGTGCACACATTGGTGAGAAAATTTGGACTCATGGAAGCTAATGACAGGAAGAAGGGGTGCCGAAGAGGTAAGTGCCATCCACCCAACACGAAAAGTCTATCCAACATGCTACTGAGGGCCCCTCCACACAGGCCTATATCCTAGAATATCAAGGCAGAAAATCCCACAATATCTGCTTTGAACAGGGTTATCTGAATCCACACTCATATAATGTGGGATTTTCTGCCTTGGTATTCTGGGATATAGGCCTGTGTGGAAGGGCCCTGAGTAATAATTCTATGACAGCAGGATACCAAGATTTCAGATATTTATTTGCTGTGATAAGAAACAGAAAGTGGAATAAAAAAAAGGACTTGAAGAATATACACATTGAGTATCACTTACTGGAATTTAAAAATCCAAAATGTTCTAAAATCATCTACTTGGGTGGCTGAGATAGTGACACTTTTGGGTTTTGATGATTCTTAAGTACGCAAACTTTTTTTTCATGTACAAAATTATTTTTTAAAATGGCACATCAATTACATCCAAGATCTGTGTATAATAAGGTACATATTAAACCAATGAATTTCATGTTTAGACTTGATTCCCATCTTCAAAATATCTCATTATGTATGTATATCCAAATATTCCAAAATCTGAAATAAGGAACACTTCTGGTCCTAAGCATTTCAGACAAGAGATTCTCTGCCTATAAAAGCCAAACAAAACTTGTGCTTTATGGCAGACTTATCATTATCCAGATAATCAATGTTTAGTGCCTCTTTGCCAAACAGGGCAGATGATAAAGAATGTATTATCTGTAATAAGTCAAAGATGACAGATCTTAGTTACTCACAAGGGTAGGAGCGGAGACGAACTTTGCACAGGCATACATATTCAGGGATGTTGGGGGGTGGCGACACTCAACAGCTGGAATAGAACAAAACAGCATGACGTTACAAGCAAGTGCCCATAGCTTCTATTTCTTGCTACCCAAAGAATTCAAGAAGAGTGGGAAGACTGAAATGGCAGTGCTGATTTATGGAGAGCAAAGCAATCAAATCCATGGCAGTAATAAATGGAAAGGTGATCATAATTCAGATGACTATACAAGATCAACTCACAGCATATGAAATGGGTAGAAAGATGTAATTTGTTGGCACACATCAGGTAACACTAAGTGCGGTCCAAGAATTTAGCCACATCTGTCCTGCCTAAGCAGAATGCCCAAAGATTTGGTTCTGACCCCTCCACATATGGTTCTTGCACTTGAATTCTGCTTGTCTGTTCTATTCAGCCCTCAAGGCCACATTTTCTGCTAAGACAGTGGTTTCAATGAAAGATACTGCCCAAATGAGGATATTCTACTATCAAATAGATCTAGTGCTATTCCTTTAAAACCTGTAACAAATTTTTCCTTTTCTAGTTCCAAATACTAGGCTTTACATCATTCTGGAAAATGTTCAGAACATACGCTGTATCTAAATATCTGTTCTGAGCATTTTCCTGATTTGAAGTAGATCTCTTTAGAGACCCTTTAAAGAGAGAATAGCATTCAGAAAGACAGCTGCTTCAAATGTCAGCATTTCTTCATCTCTACTTAAGTTTAAGTGAATGCAGGCTGCACTTGCATTACCACAGAATCATGAGCAACCTTTGCTTTTACCTCCTCCAAATGATAATGAATTACTTACTGCTCCTATTTTTTTATCACTGCTTTTCAGATATGTTGATATGAAGAGGCTTTCAATGTCTATGTTAGAAAAAACAGCATTGGCAGTGAGCTGTCCTATGATGTGTCTTGGCCAAGTGACTTACTGCTCCACATTGACCCAGATGCAAATACTTCAGAGAAAGTCCACAAAGCAATTTATATGGGGGATGAGGGAAGATATCATATTAGTGTTTTAAAGAGGAGGAGCCTGTTTTCCTCTTGTGAGGATGCCTCCTGCAGAATTCTGGGAACTGTAAAAGGGCATTTAATCACATATGCTAAGATGATCTGTGATTCATTGTTGGGACTATAATCTATTGTGAAAAACATGTAATGACTAACTAATGTAATTAGTTAATATAGGAATACATTATGGCCACTTGTCCTGGCAGCGTTATTACCAGTACCATAAGGATGGAATAAGCATTTCCAGAGGCTATAAAACCATCTAGTCCTGTGGTTCTCAACATGTGGGCTGCGAGACCTAAAATAAGATCCGTGGCTCTAGATGATTAAATATGGTTTTCTGTGAGTGAGCAGAAGGTGACTACTGTATTGCATATGTTCTGTATTAGAAACTAGAATTGATGTGGTACAGTCAATACAATTTTCTGAATCAGAACTCCAAATTACCAAACGGAATCTAAAGTTTACCAAAAACCTATTCGTAACCCTTTTGGTACTGTCGCAGTGTGGTCTCTGGTCAAGTGGTCTCTGTCAAAGTAGTCCTTGGTCAAATAAAGGTTGGGAACCACTGATCTGGTCCAACACGGTCATGTAGGAATACGTATTCAAATTGATTTTTTTTAATTTTTAAGTGTAATACCCTCAGTTTTTCCCTGCTGAAATTCATTTTGTTAGTTTTGGTCCAGCTAATCTGTTAAGATAATTTTGGATTCTGATCCTGTCCTCTGGGGTGTTAGTTACTCCTCTTATTTTGATGTCATCTGCAAATCTGATAAGCAAGACCTCTTTTCTATTATCCAAATCATTGATAAAGATGTGGAGTAACACTGGGACAGAACCCTGTGGCACCCAAGTGTCACTTATCTCTAGGATGAGGAAAAGCCATTGGTCAGTACACAAGAGAGATGCTCGGTAAAGGGTTTTTTTTTTTTTGAGATGATGGGAATGTTTTGGGTAGATCTGTTGTCCAGGGATTGACTCTGAAAGGAATGTGGAGGAGAGAGGAGGATTACAAATAACCCAACGTTTACAGATCCAACAGGATAGTGTGAAACAGAGACAAATCCGGTGTTCCCAGAGACTGAAAGATAAACAAAGGGAGGGGAGGTGTAAGAAAGAGTGATGTCATGGGCAAGAGGGGGTATTCTTAAGGAATTGAGAGTCAATATTTGGTGGGGAGATCAATGTTGGATTTTCACGACATTAAGTCTAGTCATGTCTGACTCTGGGGGTTGGTGCTCATCTCCATTTCTAAACTGAAGAGCCACCATTGTCAGTAGATGCCTCCAAGGTTATGTGTCCCGCATGACTGCATGGAGCGACGTTACCTTCCTGCTGGAGTTTGATTTACTCACATTTGCATGTTTTTGAACTGCTAAGTTGGGGAGATAAGGTGGATTATTATTATTATCATTATTGTATTGTTGAAGGTTTTCATGGCTGGAATCACTGGGTTGTTGTAAGTTTTTCGGGCTGTATGGCCATGTTCCAGAAGCATTCTCTCCTGACGCTTCACCTGCACAACTTCTGAAGTTGCCTGCCATAGATGCAGGTGAAATATCAGGAGGGAATGCTTCTGGAACATGGCCATACAGTCCGAAAAACTTACAACATCCCATTGTTATTATTCTTTCAAGCTTTTGGATATATTCTAAACCCTTGGATTAACATTTCTTGCTTTTGCCTTAAGTGATTTTTTGAATTCATACTCAAAGTTGGTTCTTGCTTTTTGTTAAGCTTATGGAAATCTAGCTCCTGGGTGTATTTTGAAACTGTTTTTTATATTACTCTTTTCTTCACAAACTTATGACTCTTGTTCATCTGTGTGTTTGGGTGAAAAGGGGATCAAGTAGGCGGCTAGGTTGCAACAATTTGATAAAGAAAGTAATAATAAAAAAACAGCCAAAGCATAGGTGCTGAGGGAGAGTGGCAATCTCTTCAAAAAGATTGAGGCCTAGCTCTCTCCTCTATCAATGCCTCAGGGTTAGGAGCCAGCGCATGCGCAGATTGTGCCCCTGAACCAATCTAGATGGGAAAGAACCTTGTACTCTAAGCCCCGACCACGTGACAGGGAGGAACTGAGCCAGGCCTGGCCCCGCCCCCGCCATTAGCCCCGCCCCCTGGCGCTGCCAATGCGGCGCGTGCCCCAGGCGACCCTCCCCCATTCGTCCTTTCAGAGCCGAGCAAGGGCGGAAGGCAGTCTCGGCGAGGAAAGGAACCCAGGAAAGGAAGCTCGCGGCCGGGCGAGGAGAAGGAAAGGCTCCCGAGCCTCTCCGGCCGGCACTTCCATGACCCTACCTGCTGCTCGTGGGAAGAGAGGGAGAGAAGGGCCGCCTTCCGCGCATGCGCCAGCGGAAGGACGAATGACGGCATCCTCCCGCCGCCCGGAAAAGCTTTCTCCTTCGAGTTCGGAGGCTAGAGCTGCTGCCGTGCCGATGCGAGGCGTCCCTTGGTGTGCCACAGCGCCACCTCTTGGCCGCGGAGGCGGTACTGCAGTGTCCTTAAACATTTTCTCGCGGGAAAAGAAATTAGTCGGATGGAACGGGATTTAGGCTGTAGCCTAGTGGTTCTCAACCTGGGGTCCCCAGATGTTTTTGGCCTACAACTCCCAGAAATCCTAACCGCTGGTAAACTAGCTGGGATTTCTGGGAGTTGTAGGCCAAAAACATCTGGGGACCCCAGGTTGAGAACCACAATCCACCTTAAATCCGGTTGCTTCCTCGTGCAGAATTCTGGGGTTTGTAGTTTAGGGAGGAGCCTTTAACAGCCTCACTCAACTACAAACCCCAGAATTCTGCAGGAGGCAGAAACCAGATTTAAAGTGGATTTTTTTTCTATAGTGTGATGAACTCTTCTATTAGCACAGGCTTCCGTGGATATAAAACCAAAGGCACTCAGGATTATAAAGCGTATTTATTCAATAGACTGTAATAAAACCCAGGAATAATATGCCCCAAATTTCCAAAGTGCTGGGCAGAGTGGTGCAAATTTTTCAGATCTTTACAGTGGTTGGTTAGTATTGATGGGAGAAAACAATACTTTTAGCAACTGAAAGTCAGGCCCCCCTCCACACAGCTGAATAAAATCTTTGCTTTGAAGTGGATCATATTATTATTATTATTAACTTTATTTGTACCCCGCTAGCATCTCCCGAAGGACTCGATGCGGCTTACACAGGCCAAAGCCTCAAAACACAATACAGTAGAAACATAACACAACAATACAAAGCAAATCAAAACAATAAGCAAAATAACGACAATAGCGGTACATCAAGACATTATATGCCAGTGTGGACTAAGATAACTCACTACCTCTGAGGATGCTTGCCATAGATGCAGGCGAAACGTCAGGAGAGAGTGCCTCTAGACCAGGGGTCCTCAAACTAAGGCCCGGGGGCTGGATGTGGCCCTCCAAGGTCATTGACCCAGCCCTCGCTCAGGGTCAACCTAAGTCTGAAGCGACTTGAAAGCACACAAAAACAACAACAATCCTATCTCATCAGCCAAAAGTAGGACCACACTTCCCATTGAAATACTAATAATTTTATATTCGTTGAAATTGTTCTTCATTTCAATTATTGTATTGTTTTTAAGTGTTTTTTGCACTAAAAAAAGATATGTGCAGTGTGCATAGGAATTCATTCATGTTTTTTTTTTCTAAATTATAATCTGGCCCTCCAACAGTTTGAGGGACAGTGACCTGGCCCTCTGTTTAAAAAGTTTGAGGACCCCTGCTCTAGACCATGGCCATATAGCCCGAAAAAACCTACAACAACCCAGTGATTCCGGCCATGAAAGCCTTCGACAATACATTAAGATAACTCAGTTCAAAGCAGATATTGGGGGATTTTCTACCTTGATCTGGGTTATCTTACTTACTTACTTAGACAATCCCTCGCTGTCCGAGTAGGATAATCCTCCAGGGTGGGTCCGTAGGTGACTGTGGACCCCTATTCTTGATCTGCATCTTCTCCCACAGTGAGGGCATCGGTTTCCAGGTGGAAGGCGGTGCCGGTCGGGGTTGGCTTGACGCGCCTTCCTCTTAGCATGTTTTTCTCTTTCACCCTCCATTCGTGCCTCTTCAAATTCTGCAGCACTGCTGGTCACAGCTGACCTCCAACTGGAGCACTCAAGGGCCAGGGCTTCCCAGTTCTCAGTGTCTATGCCAGAATTTTTAAGGTTGGCTTTGAGCCCATCTTTAAATCCCTTTTCCTGCCCACCAATGCTACATTTCCCATTATTGAGTTGGGAGTATAGTAACTGCTTTGGGAGACGGTGGTTAGGCATCCGGACAACGTGGCTGGTCCAGCGGAGTTGACGGCGGAGGAGCATCGCTTCAGTGCTGGTGGTCTTTGCTTCTTCCAGCATGCTGACATTTGTCCGCTTGTCTTCCCAAGAGATTTGCAGGATTTTCTGGAGGCAGCGCTGATGGAATCGTTCCAGGAATTGCATGTGGCATCTGTAGACAGTCCACATTTCGCAGTCATATAGCAGGGTTGGGAGGACAATAGCTTTATAGGTCTATGTGGAAAGGCCCCCAGTTTCCCAGGGTTCAAAGCTTTCTCTGAGATACTTTATGTGCAGTAACAAGGAATCGAAGACCAATATATGTAGTTTGGTATAGTGTCTATAAATTGCTCTCAGGCAAAGCTGTAAAATGGATTGGCCGCCATTAGACTAGAAAGAGAAATAGCTAAAACTGAATTATATTCAGAGATACCAGCCCATGATCAAGGGTATGAACAAAGGGTTATAGTTAGTTTATTTGTGGAAAGTAGGTTTATTGACATAGTTCCAAAGATAGGGATAGGCTGCGATCTTTACATATTTCCTGGGGAGTCACATCAGAGTCCATGGGATTTCATATCAGTGTGAACATCCTTTGAACACAGGCATGCTTTCACACTTTAGGCCCCTTCTACACTGTCCTTAAGGGAGCCCCCATAGGCTCAGTGGATTAAACCGCTGAGCTGCTGAGCTTTTTGACCAAAAGGTTGCAGGTTCGAATCTGGGGAGCGGCGTGAGCTCCTGCTGCTAGCCCCAGCTTCTGCCAACCTAGCAGTTCAAAAACATGCAAATGTGAGTAGATCAATAGGCACTGCTCTGGCGGGAAGGAAACAGCGCTCCATGCAGTCATGCGGCCACATGACCTTGGAAGTGTTTACGGACAACACTGGCTCTTCGGCTTAGAAATGGAGATGAGCACCAACCCCCAGAGTTGGACACGACTGGACTTAATGTCAGGGGAAAACCTTTATTTTTATGTACACTGACCTTATATCCCAGTATCCGACCTCAGGTTATTTTCTTTGAACTGGATTATATGAGTCTCCACTGTCATATAATCTGGTATAAACATAATCTGGGATCAGATCCTGGAATATAGGTCAGTGTAGAAGGAGCCTTAGAGAGCTTAAACGTATTTTTTGAACTTGCCCTTTCCATAATCTTGGCAGCGGAGAGAAGTGAAAGGGAAAATTCAACAAATGGGAAGCTGAGGAAGACTCAAAGTGACACACAAATCTGTGATGTGTGGACCTGAAACTCTGATCTCCTTGAGCAGAAAAAGATAATCTTTTATCTAAAGAAATTCCCCAGCACCACCTTGATGCTCATAATCAGAATCCATCTAAGAACTCCCCCCACCCCACAAAGTTAAGGTTGGATACAGGGACAAGCAGTAAATTCTCCCTTAACCACAGATCCTGCACACCGTGGCGAATAAACACACCATGGGCATTATACAGCGGTTTGTAATAAACATTCATTCTTTCTTGAAGTACCCTTCCCATTAACTTTTCCACCCCTGCCTCCCCTTTCTCCTTGTAGCTGCCTAGCCGGCTTCCTCTCAAGGGAGGAGGCTGGGAGCCATGGCACCGTATCAAGTTGTCTTTGCTTAACCCAAGGTTTCGGAGCTTGTAATTTATACACCTGCTCTTTGGGCCAAGAAAAGCCGTTAACTCATCTTTATGGCTGAGGGGAAAAACTCAGGATGCAGCTTAAGGTATTTCATCCTTTGCAGGGTCAAGTTTCTTAGGATAATTGCTTTGCGATCAGGCAAAGTCAGTGTGTGTGCATGTGTCAGGGGAGAGGGATGGACACTGCGGATTTGTAACTGTTCACTAGTGACCTCAGTGTTGCTGTAGTGTTGTGTGTAGAAAAACAAGTACCCCCGGTAAGTTTGGGAAAACAATGTGCCTGTATTGTACACAGTTTAGGAATGTAGGAAACTGCCTTAGGTTGATTCAGACTATTTGTCCGTCTGCTCCAGGGATGGATATCCTTAAATCCTCCACAGATTGCTGGACTGAAGCTTCCAGCTGACAGAATGGCCAAAAGAGAAGAACACTGGGAGTTGCAGTCCAAAACAGCAAAAGGATCTCAGGATTCCCACCCCATAGTACCTACTATCAATAGGCATAAATTGTCTCTGGGGTCTCAGGCAGAAGACTTTGCAGGGATACACGAAACTGCAGAAAATAGTAAAATAGAGTGAAGAAATCACTTCTGGAGGAAGCATATTACACTATGTAAAGCATTTTTGTTCCAGGGTTATAAATGTCATTTCCTAATAGGTTCTATCATAAAAATATGGAAAAAGTTTACTAAACTGCAATTTTGTTTTTGTTTTTGCGGGACATCCTGCAGCAAATTTTGCTATCTTTTTCAATGACTATCTCATTGAGTCTCAACCAATTCAACATAGTTTGTGGCAGCCACAAAAAAAAGTTTCTGGAATTAACAGTAACTTTCCAAGCTTTGTTACAACTAGATCAGTGTGGAGTCTCCATCTCCCCAAGGGGACTCAGGGCGGCTAACAATAAGGCAAAATAATACAACATAAAATCATAAAATAATACAACAAATAGAATACAATAAAATAAATTAAAAGAAAATAATACAAAATAAACACAAGAGTATAACATAAATAACAAAACATTAAACCAAGTGGGCAGGACTAAATACAACAAATAGGATTTTTAAAATCCTAGGTGAGATGGATGAATAGGGTAATGTATCGGTGGGAGATTCAAATGGGACAAACAATGGGTTTTAATTCACTGAAAGGTGAGATAAAGTGCATCGAAGAACATTATGTGCTGAGTTGGTCAAAGTAAGGAACTTGTTTAATCCTCGAAGGCACACTGGAACAGCCAAGTTTTTAGGCTCTTCCTGAAGGCTGCCAGAGTGGATACTTGCCTAATCTCACCGGGTAGCAAGTTCCAAAGTCTAGGGGCCACCACAGAGAAAGCCCTCTCCCTCTCCCACAAGTTGCACTTGCGACGGAGATGTGAGCGAAAGGAGGACCTCCCCAAATTATTGAAGGGATTGTGGGGGATAAACTAGACGAGAAAGAGAACTGCTGATTCAATCTTTCAGTGCATAATTAGCAACGGAGAAATTAAACCAAGGCAGGAAAAAATCCCAATGAAGAAAAAAAAACCAAGGAAAGAAAAGATTGATCGATTTACATGCAATGTTGCTATTGATCCCTGAAGATCGATAGAACAAAGGTCAAAAGCAAGCTAGAAAGGGTTAAAAGGGACATGCAAAGAAGCAAAATCCAGGTATAGATGTTTCATGACTAGTTTGAGGATGAAAGAAGAAAGGAAAAAAAGGTGATATATGGAAATGACATGATTGTAGCTCATAGGCCTGGCATGTCATATTATATTTTACTTACTTGAATAGATTAAAATTTCCCTGTGATTTAAAGGGGGGGGGGGATTATTAAAAGTGCTTTTTTCTCTTTTGAAAAAGGCTCCCTTAGTGGTTTACGAAGATTAATAATTACACACAATAATCTCAAATATATAGTCCAGAATAGATGTAAACTTCATAACTCTAACATCTACTTTGTAAACACAAAGAATATTTAGAGCAGCCATATGAAGTCAAGAGCAAACACATGCAACTTCAGAGTAAAAAACAGAGTGCATCTGAGATGCTGCTCTGAGCATGAATTTCATTTGGATGCCCCAATTTTCTTAATTTTATTCAGAAATTTATTCCGAATGGAAAGGGAATCCGAGACTCCTAAACCAACTGAATATGGACAGTTGAGTGTATTGGCCTAAATACTGTTGCTGGTCCTGGGTTGTTGTGTGCCTTCAAATTGTTTCCAATTTACGGCAACCCTAAGGCAAAACATTCATAGAGTCGTTGGCTCACCAGACAACAATAGATTGAGTGGATTTACTCTAATAGAAATCATTCATTGTTTTGTGTGTTTGTGTGTGTGTGTGTCATGAGAGACTAGTTGTTTCTGGTGTGAGAGAATTGGCCGTCTGCAAGGACGTTGCCCAGGGGATGCCCGGATATTTTACCATCCTGTGGAAGGCTTTTCTCATGTCCCCACATGAGAAGCTGGAGCTGACAGGAGCTCACCCCACTCCCCGGATTCCAACCACTGACCTTTCGGTCAGCAGTCTTGCTGCCACCGGGGGGGCTCCATCAGTGAGTGTGTAACCTTCTATGTTACAGTGAATCCTAGTGGTGGAGCAAACCCTTATTTGGTGTTCATAAGTGCACTCTCTCCCCACAAGTGAATTTAGCAGCCAGTTCAGTTCCTTTCAATGCATGTTGTGTATGCATGTGTGTTGTGTTTTGCTTCAAGCAGCAAAATTCACATTTATGAATTGAAAGAGAGAGAGAAAAGGCACAGAATTGCTATGGTAAGAATTTGTGCTGCTGATAGTACAAGTAGTAACTGAGCGGTGCTGAAGTGAGATGGTTTATGCTTGAAACGTAAAGATTTTGCTGTGTCCATCATTCTGCAATAGTCTTATGCACATACAGTGTGCCCTTAATATCCACAGGAGTTTGGTTCCAAGACTCCCTATGGGATACCCAAATCCATGGATGATCAAGTCTCATCATATATAGTAAAATGGGGTCCCCTGATATAAAATGGCAAAATCAAACTGTGCTTTGTGGAATTTTATTTTTTGGAATATTTTCAAACAATGGATGGTTGGACTGGATGGCCCACAAGGTCTCTTCCAACTCTATGATTCTATGGTTGAATGTATGTATACCAAATCCATGAATATGGAGAGCACAGGCCACTTGCATCCACCACATTTACTTGCTGCCTCAGGAGGATTCAACAATTAGTCTAGTCTAGTTCATTGCCTGGTCTGCCCCTGGACCAACACAAGAAGAGGGTTAAGAACAAAATCATTATTAACTGGATATTCAGACAATGACATTCCTCTGAAACAGTGGATTTAATATAGATATTCATCATATTCAAAATAAATCTCCCACTTATTAAGATTATTAAAAGAATGGTTACCCAAGTGTGCATGAGAAGAAGAGGCAGAGAATGAAATGCCACTTTGGTATTCGATGTGATTATTTATTCCTATGATTATTAATTTTAACATGTGCCTTCTTTTTAAAAAACACAGTGGAAGAAAAAGGCACAATTAATGGATTCATGAATGCAGTCTGCTACGTGCTTGTCCTGCTTTTTGTTCCACCCCCTTACTAGCTCTCCTTCTTTTCCTATATCTATCTATCCACCCATCCATCTCACCTCCTACAGCTAGATTTTATCACTTGCCACAAACCTCTCAGTCACTCGTTCTCCGATTAGAGGGCACAACGTCCCTTCTTGGATGAATATAGATTTGCCTTTCTCCCATCAAGACTGAAGAGAGGGAAACAAGGCAAGTAGACTCTTCCCATGTCTCCCCTTTGGTTTATCTAGATCAGTGGTTCTCAACCTTCCTAATGCCGTGACCCCTGAATACAGTTCCTCATGTTGTGGTGACCCCCAACCATAATGTTGTTTTCATTGCTACTTCATAACAGTCATTTTACTACTGTTATAAATCATAATATAAATATCTGATATGCAGGATGCACTTTCATTCACTGGACCAAACTGGGCACAAGTACCCAATATGCCCAAATGTGAATGCTAGTGGGGTTGGGGAGGATTGATTTTGTAATTTGGGAGTTGTAGTTGCTGGGATTTATAGTTCACTTATTATCAAAGAGCATTCTGAACTCCACCAGTGATGGATTTGAACCAAACTTGGCTCCCATGGTGAATGAAAAACACTGGAAGGGTTTGATGGGCATTGACCTTGAGTTTGGGAGTTGTAGTTCACCTATATCCAGAGAGCACTGTCGACTCATGCAATGGTGGATCTGGACCAAACTTGGCACGAATACTCAATATGCCCAAATGTCAACACTGGTGGAGTCTGGGGAAAATAGATCTTGACATTTGGGAGTTGTAGTTGCTGGGATTTATAGTTCATTACAATCAAAGAATATTCTGAACTCCACCAACGATAGAATTGGCTCAAACTTCCCACATGGAATCCCCATGACCATCAGAAAATACTGTGTTTTCTTATGGTCTTTGGCGACCCCTCTGACACCCCCTCGCGACCCCCTCAGAGGTCCCGACCCCCAGATTGAGAAACACTGATCTAGATTGATAGTAACTATATTTTCCTCTCTTATCTCTCAGGGTGAGAGAAGAGAGGAAAATATAGAATCATGTTTCCCCAGTAGACTTAGGCAAAAGCAAATTGCTGCAACCTCTACTGTTTATGTGTGCTTCTTCATTAATACATTTTGTCATCTTAATCATTCCAATGTTGCTTGGCCTCATATATCCCGCTTTTCATCTTGCAGAGAAAATCCTGTATGGGTTCACCTTAGAGTTCCTGTAAGTCAGAAACCATTTGAAAGCACACACCAATAACAACAACTTGGTTCAGTTGCTATGCTCCTGTTTCACATTTGTTTGGTGGCATGACAGGACTTTAATTTTTCTGTAGTGTTACATTTGGTAGAGTTTTTTTTAATACAGTGCATCTTGAAAGATATTTTCAGAGCCTTGCAATAAATAAAACCAATAAGTTTTCAACTAAATGGTCCCCAAGCACCTCAGCACAGTTAAAAACAGAAGCATCACTAACAATTCAAACAGCACTTTACAATCAACCATAACAAAGCAACAGCTATAAATAACAAAGAGCAAAATTAAAAATAAATCATACAAAACACACAAAAATGTAATCCGCAAGCAGTGGAACATAAGACAAAAACAGCAGCAGTGAATTGAAAAGATTGCTGTCATAAAAAGAGGCTGGGAGTGTCTGCCTGAGAAGAGTCCGTGGATGCCTTCTACGCCATAGAAGAAATGAAGCTTGATTGGCAGTTTTAGAAGCTCTTTAGCCTTCACTACCAGAGAGTTCTGGAACCTCACCAAATCTATATATATATAAAAGTAAATATACATATATATCGATATATCTATATATGTATGTATGTCGAAAACGCATTCAAAGAGCTTTGTGACTCCCACTGATGATGGGTCTGGACCAAACATGGCACACATATGTAACATGATCAACATGTAAGTACTGGTAGGGTTTGGGGGGATTGACCCAGGATGACGGGGTCACTCACATACAGAAATGACCGTGAACTCCACTGACAGTGGATTTGGATGAAACTTGGCACACATACCCATTATGACCAATTTTAGCTATTGGTATGGTTTGGGGGCAATGAGAGATGGTGATGCAAGTTGCAGTTTACGCCACATACCTATGAATTTTATAATTCATAAAATCCAAAAACAAACACTGGTTATGTCTAACTAATAACACTACAAAATATCCAACTCAGGCATCCCTGGGTACCTAAGCTAGTTACAAATAAATTTACACAAGACTCTAACATGTTTAATTTCTCCTATTTAATTCCTGAAGTCTGGATTCTTCAAATGGCAGCACAAACCCAGAAATCTCTGTGTGAACACATATATATCCACAAACCCAATCCATTCATTTTAGAAAACATGACCTTTTAGAAATCATAACCTAAGACCCATTTGAATCTTCTCAAGTGGTATAACAACCAAATGTAATTATGGAAAGCAATTGGCTTCAGTTGTTAGACTGAACAACCTGTTGTCTCTGATCTGTTAGGAAATAGAGCTTATGCCAGTGCATAAAATAGCAGTTCTTCAGAAGTGTTTTTCAGTGCCCAAAAATATATCTACTCTCCCATAAAACAACTTGTTTTATATTATGCACTCAAGAGACAAATAAAGTAGACTTTGGTAAAAAAAATAATGTATTTGGCTTACTCACAACCTTCATATGTTTAGCATACACAGGTACACAACTTATAAGTCAGTTACAGATATGTTTGAGATTGTTTCTGTGCCATCCGGTCAGAATATCTCTCTTATAATAAAACGTAGGCAAATGTTTGCAAGTCTGCAATCTGAGCAGTCCCAAAGTCTAAAGAAGTCTGTGCTCATCCCAGCGCAGATCATGTGGTCTGTAGCCCCCGCTTCTCTAAACTTCTCAGGAGAAAACATAGTGCAAGGAAAGAAAGCTGCATACCAGAACATACATAGAATAAGTCAGCAACATGATAGATAAACAAATTACTAGTGGAGGCTTGAAGAAGGTTGTAATTTCCAACAATTATTTGGGAATTCCCATATCTTCATGGATAAATTTAGAAATTTTAGTACAAATCAACTCAAGTATATATGGTAAAAGTATATGTGTACAGATCAGCAATCTGTGTACAATGTCCTTGTGCTGAATGTTACATGTGAATTACTACACTACTGTGCAATCTGGCTGTCTTTGTACACATGTAACTGACTGCACCGGTTCTTAGTTGTACAATGTGTCATTATAATTGGATTCAAATGCCAAGAAAAGAGATTTTCCTTGAGCATTGGGAAGAATTTCCGGATGCTAAGACAGTCTGATAGTCCATTCTCAGAGAGTGGTGGTCTCCTTCTCTGGAGGTTTTTAAATAGAGGTTGCATGTTTATTTGTTGAGAGTGCTTTGATTGAACACTTTTCTTGGATTGGAATGGATTGGATTGGATGGCTCTTGGGATCTCTTTCAACAATATGATTCTAATTTTACTAATTGGGATGGAGGGACATGCTTGTGAACTTTTTCTGACTCTCATCCAAAGTAACCTGGTTGGTTTTTGGTTCTGTGACTTAGAGGCTCTTTGTGGTGCCAATTCCAGTACTAGTCCGTTGCAGCCAAAAAATTCCCATTCTCCTGCTGTTAGGGTTGCCAGAGGGAGAACTGGAGAGGGAGAACTGGAGAGGGCTCCTCTACTTTTAGTTATTACATAAAAGAGCAGGTGTGGCTTCTTACCTGGTTGCATAATAAGAAACCCTTGTGCCGAATCCATCCTTCCACACAACCATTAAAGATATAGGAGCCCAGTAGGAATGTTCCCTGCTGTGTATCTCCGGAGTTTAATGGCACAGGGATTGAGTAATACCAGCATCGTCTTCCCTCCAGCTGTTGTGTTGAATTCACAGCTGCTGATTCCCTTTGCATCTGTCTGTATGTGAAAAAGGAGGCAGGCCAGATGTGGGGTGCCTAGGGTTGGTGGACCGCTCTGATCTCAGCGGGCAAGCCTTGTGCCTCCCTGCTCTTTCCTGGGCTACTCAGGCACCGTCTGCCTTGTGAGAGTAAGAGGAGCCATAAATCTGGCAGAGCGCCTAATCGCTACCATAAATAACCATCTGATATAGCCATTAAGAGGGTCAGGGTTCAGGTTGGCAAGACAACAGCCAGCTGGTGATGACTCAGATGTTGCAGAAGCAAGACGGCTAGTGATGAGATGGGCAAAGCAGGAGCTTAGGTTAGCTGGGAGCTACGGAAGATACTGGCATGAGGGTATATTGGGGGCATAAAGTCAAGCCACCAATTAAGTGCCCCATCACTTTGACATCTGTAAAAACTGTAAAAAAAAAAAAGATCTTGGTTAATGCCTAGCCATCATAGGGCATCCACATCAATGGCTGATGGAGGAAAACAGAGCTCTTTTTCAAGACTTGTTTCAGAATTTGCTTGGAAGGGCGTAAAGGAGGGAACCTGGCTTCTCACATCCTCATCTGTCATTTAGGAAGACCACACAACAATAACTATGAAACCTACTGAAAAGTTAGGTATAGCTTAAAAGGGGTCTTGTCCCATATCAGCTTTCATGCATGAAGCAATTTAAATTAGTTTTAATATGAAAATAATTAGCAATAAGTTAACTACTTAGCTGCAATGAATTCTTTCCAGGTTTGTCTGAGGATGCATCTAATTCTACACCATAGAATGAATGTAGCTTGACATCACTTTAATTGCCATTGCTCCATTCTATAGAATCCTTTGAGTTGTAGCTTTTCAAGCTCTTTAGTTTTCTCTGCCAAAGAGTAGGGGTGCCTCACCAAACTGAAACTAATTCTAAATTAGTGAGTTAAAGTGGTTTAAATCTACAGTGTAGATGCATCTTGGTGACTAGTTTAAATAATCTTCCTTGTTGAGTGGGCATTTGGATCTGGGGCTTCTAGTCAATGTGGAGACCAAAATACACTGATTGTGGTAATATGAAAATAACTAAATTAACTCAATGTATATATTACAAATACACATATCAAAAAAACCCTGCCACATTCACATTAAGTAGAAACAAGTGGTTCTTCTCTTGAAGTATAAAACAAAGTCTTCATTTGAGAAAATGTCCTGTTCTTTATTACATATGAGTAGACTCCAGTAGTCACATGAATTGAGTCCAACTTGCAACCGGTTTTGATTCACAAGAGCCTTCGTCAGGCGGTTGGGTTCAAATTATCAAAAAAAGCTCAACTTTTGAGGTGAGAAATTCATCAACAGTCTTCTGGAGGGGTGGATCCTAAAGGGACATAGATAGTGGAGCTATTCTTTGTTGAGCAATATACCCTGCAAGGAGTTTTATTCTGTGGCGAGTATAGGATCAAAATAGTAATAGTTATACTAACAGTATGTGCCTCCAAATTGCTTGTTGGTTTATGGTGATCCCATTGATTTCATAGTTTTTTTTTAAACAAAGAGTTCTCAGAAGTGGTTTGTCTTTGTTTTCTTCTCTTCCAAGTATTAACCAGGTCTCCTCCCTCTTAGCTTCCAAGATCAGATAGGATCTGATGCCTTCAAAGTATTTAAGCTAAAGTTATATATCTTGAAGGAAAGGAAGACTGGCAGAAAACTACATGTACAATAAGACCCTTATAACAGCGAAACCCATATCACTTAGTACCTCCTCACACAAAATTTTGCAGTTTAAGGGAGGGGCCTTTGAACTGCTCAACCAGAGAGATCCTGGGCCTCGCTAAATGACAAACCCCAGAATTCTGCAGGAGGCAGCCAATGGATTTAAAGTGGATAGATGTTCTAGCATGATCTTACCCTCATCCAGAAAAAATGGAATCTCTAGGAATTTTCTAAGTCTTCCAGGTAATTCTATGGTATGGTTTCCCTTGATGTTACTGTAGGGACACCTTTAGAACATTGCATTTTAAACTGTGTGTCTCGACTCCTTAGCTCACGAAAAATTTGGCAACAGTAAATAGTTTTTGAATGTCGCCCATTTATAGCAACATGCAGTGTTTACAGTGGACTCTGCAGAAGATGCTTCAGTTATACTTAATAAAAAGGGAAATCAGCCTGTTTGGCAAACCTTGCAAGTGCTGATTTGTTATAAGTAAATGCTTTATTTATATGCCTATTTATGTACCTTTATCCCAGGGGACATGCTGAAATTTCTTAGGCAGAAAGGGGTTGAGAGTGGAAAAAGTTTTAAAAGTCCTGCTTAGGGGAACTATCAAATTCCTAGAGATGATACCCCTCTTAGAATTTCTAGGTCCTCCAGGATGACCTTATGGTATGTTGGAATTGGAAGACAGGTGACTTAATAGCATTTGAGCATATCTATGGTTTCAGGTAATCATCACGCAGCTGGATACAGGGCTCCAACTCTAGTTTACTTCACCTCTGTTGACTTTGCCCATCACGCCATAAATCCCACCAGTTCCTGCACTCGGGACCAAGGTTTTGCCCACCTGCTTTTTCACTATTCATTACTGGACGCAAACTCCACCCAATTTTCCAACCTCTGCCTCTTTCCTTTCTTTATACAATGAGTAAAACAGATCCAGAAGAATAGATTAGACACAAGGGACAACCTGAGGCAGGAGGCTTAGAAATGGAAATGGCAACCAGGGGCGGCTCAACCCATTACGCAAAATAAGCATTTGCAGGATAGTTGATTTTGCCCAGGGGCGCTCTTGAGGTGCTCTTGGGGGAAAACAGACCTTGACATATGCGAGTTGTACTTACTGGGATGTATAGTTCACCTACAATCAAAGAGCATCTGAACTCTACCAATGATGGAATTGAACCAAATATGGCACACAGAACTCCCACGACGAACAGAAAATATATATCAGTGATTGGTTGGGGGGGAGGGGTGCCAAAATACTGTTTGCTTACCATTGAAAATTACCTAGGGCCGCCACTGATGGCAACTTCACCTTTCAGATCTCCCAAACAGCCCTTTGGAAGACTTACAATAAGGTGAGCTCTGACTCCTCCTGGTGATAGGAGGGCATGCATGAATGTGTACCTGTCTTTTCAAGGGTCTCATATGCACATTCATCTGTGGGGTGGGGGGCAAGCATGAAACAGTGACCTTCGAGGAAGGGAGAGTCATTTCTGAGCAACCAAGCTGTGTTTCTTTAGACTGGGAGGTGGAATGGCTTCTCCTACCGTTTAATCGCCACAGCCTGCAGTGCAGCTTCCTGCCTTTGGAGACTCAGGGGTTTGCCTTTATGGTTTGGAACAAAGCTTGTGTAAAAAATGTAATTGAATCAGAGCTAGCAGGGGGCCCAGCTAAGTTAAGAAGAAGCAGCAGGGGGCACTTGCCTCTGCCCAGAGAAGGATGCCATCACATTTCAGCTCCCGCTGAGCAGAGACACAGCCGTCCTTGAATTTGGGAAGTCAGCCTCATCATCTCTGGAGCAAAGGTATTAAAGGGTGGGTGATTGTCACACTTAGGAGGCCGAGATGTCAGGAAACAGGAACCTTAATGGATTTTCTCTCTCTCCATGCCATCATTATGTCTAACACAGCTGGATGGCAGTGCACCATAACCATAGCCCTTTTTATGCCCAGGAACACACACACATGGTTCATTTGAAAATTATATACAACACTGGTAAATATTTCTTTACAAAATTTCATACAACAGGGAGCACTTATTCCAAAATAAAAGGATGTGTGGAAGTCTTCAAGGCTATATCTAGTGTAATTGCATGTTTCCATTGCTGAGATGCAGGTGTATCCCTTCTAAGTGCAGCTCTACTATCAGCAGCAGGTAGACACAGTTCTATGCCCCTGCATCAGCAATATTTCATGACTAAATGTGCTTTGTTGTGCTAGGGATGGTCTAATCTGGAAGGGACCATGCCATGCTCCAATGGCATGGTCTCAATGTAGTAGATCCAGCTTTGCTTCCTGGCATCTTCAGTTAGGATCCGACGGCAAATGATTGAAGACTTTGGAGAGATGAGCACTGCTGCCAATCAGAGTATATACTCATCTGGGACAGGTGAACAAATACCCTGGGATGGTATAAGGTAGTTTCCCCCAACAAGCTTGTTGCCTTCACTAAGTTCTTGGAAAATCTGACACTGCTTGAAAACACATATATTCTAAGTCCCTGCTTGTCATTGGAAATCCATTGGGTGAACTTGGGCAAGTCTGCTTCTCTCACCCCTAGAGAAAGGCAAGTGCAACCCTCCTCTGAACAAATCTTGCCAAGGGAATCCCATGATATTTTTGCCTTGTGGTTGCCAAAAGTTGAAAAGGACCCAAAGGCACACAACAGCAGCAACCTTTATCTAAAAACCTTCACCCACAAACAATGGGCACAGTGTGTGTAACAATTTAAACCTCACAGCACAATGAAAAGCAACATCAGAGTTAATGTTCCAGGAAGGAAGTCTTGTTGATTTGAATGGATCTAACTTCCGAGGTTGTTAACGCAGTTGGATAGTGCCTTTAGCACCACTTTAGCATCACTATTCTGTTGTCAGCTGGGAGAGGAATTAAGAGCTGCACAGTCACACTGCTTTTAATTTGAGAGTCCTCAGGGCTGCATCTTTAGGGGATGTTCAACCAGCTGATCAATTTTTATCCATCCCTATTGTTGCAGGCAGTGGCCAGCAATAGTGGGCATTCTTTTTGACCTTGAGCATGAGGAACAAGTGTCCCTTTCATTGTAGTTATGGGTTTCAAAGCCTATGAATGAGTCTTTTCAAACAATGATCAGGACTTTCATGTATTGTTGGGCTTCCATTCCAAGAAGTCCTTGCCAGGATAGTAAATGGTCAGGGATTCTGAGAACTGAAGTTTAGAACATTAAGAGAACTACTGCTATGAAAAGATACATACTGAAAATATCTTGCGATTAACTATTAATGTGGTGCTTTGGAGCATATGTGTGTGAGGCAGAGTGAGATTTGTTTTTCCTGAACTATATTCCAAAGGAATAGCTTGCACAAACCAGAAAACAATGAAATGCCTTGTGTGCCTTCCTCTGAAATAAACCATAGGCTGTCAGTTCCAATGCAATTTGTTTGCATCTCAATCATAGAGATACAAACAGGAAAAAAATACTTCACTTCTGCAGGAGTCTACCGTATACCATGCAGCTGTGGACAAGTCTACATAGGGACCACCAAATGCAGCAGTGCCTAAACACGAATCAAGGAACATGAAAGGCACTGCAGACTACTTCAACCAGAGAAATCAGCCATAGCAGAGCCCCTGATGAACCAACCTGGACACAGCATTTTATTTGAGAACACAGAAATGCTGGACCACTCCAACAACCACCATGTCAGACTACACAGAGAAGCCATTGAAATCCACAAGCATGTGGACAATTTCAACAGAAAAGAGGAAACCATGAAGATGAACAAAATCTGGCTACTAGTATTAAAAAACTCTAAAATTAAAACAGCAAAACAGCAGAGGGAAAACAATTAGGGACATCTAATCACCTCTCAACAAAAGATTGCTCCAGGAACTGCCAGGTTGTCAAATGCTAATCAAGGTGGTCAATTGAAACGTTCACACCTAGCTCCAGCAGACAAGAGTCCTTTGTGCCACCCTGGTCTTTCCACAGTTATATAAACCCATTTTCCTAGTTCCAACAGACCTCACTACCTCTGAGGATGCTTGCCGTAAATGCAGGCGAAATGTCAGGAGAGAATGCCTCTAGAACATGGCCATATAGCCCAAAAAAACTTACAACAACCCAGGAAATAAATAAATAAATAAATAAAGTAAGTTTGGGGCAGGGAAAATGCTCCCAATGCATTGTTACAGAAAAAAAAATCCACTGAGAACTGTCAAAATAAATCCACTTAGCTGATTCTTTGGTAGGACAGCCAATTACCTACTGCCAAAACTGGGAGATAAAGAAAACATAAGGTCTGGGGGGAGGAAACATGTCACTTCAAAAAAAAAGGGGTGTGTGTGCAGAAGGCTAGTATGGAATTACAACCCTTAGGCTTTTCCCTGTTTTCCATTTTAATAGTTTATTAAATCTGACTCACACAGGACAAGTTGTTGTGGAGCCAGAGCAGTTACATCAGCAGGCACAATGATGTCACATGCCACCCACATCAATTTTCCTCTTTCCTGTGAGCTGAGAGGCAGTCAACTCTATGACTCCTTTCCATCACAAACCAAGGAAGCAGTTTCAGTTCTAAACCAGTAATGAGGGCCAATAAATTGAAATGTATTCCAGACAAGATAGAGGTGCTCCTGGTCGGTCAACAGGATTCAGCCTGTGCTGGACGGTTTCAGCAGTAACCAGGAGTATGTATTTCCGGTTTGCTCCTACCCAACGGTTTTTGTCCCAAGAGTATATTTCCCCACCTGTACGAAGGTCTATATTTATGATCCCATTCCTTTATGAGTTTCTCCCCCACAAACAATCTGCTCCATCCCTATCTCGTCCTGATTTTAGTATTTTTAGTATGTTAGTTTTATCTTGCACATGCGGCCCGCTTGTTGTTATTTTATTTTATTTTATTTTACTGTGTATGATTTAGCTTTATCATTTTTGTACTCATATGTTGTATGTATTTTACTGTGTTGTTATTTTGTTTTGGTTTTACTTTATTGTAATGTGCTGTTGAGCTTGGCTGTGTGGATCATAATAAATTATGGCAAGTTCTTGGCGGTATGGGCATACCAAGCCACCTTGTCTCTCTCCTGAGGAATCTGTATAAGGACCAAGTAGCAACAGTAAGAATTGACCAAGGAACAACAGACTGGTTCAAGATTGGGAAAGGCGTATGGCAGCGTTGTATACTCTCACCCAACCTATTCAACTTGTATGCAGAACACATCATGCGATGTGCGGGGCTTGACAAATGCAAGGCTGGGGTGAAAATTGCTGGAAGAAACATTAACAACCTTAGATATGTAGATGATGGTTGAAAGTGAGGAAGAGCTGAGGAGCCTTCTATCCAAGGTGAAAGAAGAAAGTGCAAAAACTGGGTTGCAGTTAAACATAAAAAAAACCAAGATTATGGCAACCAGACTGATTGATAACTGGCAAATAGAAGGAGAAAACGTGGAGGCAGTGACAGACTTTGTATTTCTAGGTGCAAAGATTACTGCAGATGCAGACTGCAGCCAGGAAATGAGAAGACATTTGCTTCTTGGGAGGAGAGCAATGGCCAATCTCGATAAAATAATTAAGAGTAGAGACATTACACTGGCAATTAAGGTCTGGTATTCCCTGTAGCAGGCCCGTAGCCAGGATTTTGTTTTGGGGGGGGGGGGGCTGATTTTTTTTCAGGGGAGGGGTTCGGTGGGGTGAGTTTCGGGGGGGGGCTGAGTCTGAGTGAAAGAGGGTCTAGCCTAGCAAACCTTTTGTATCATTACCCTAATACCCCCATGCATATGGGATATATTGGGTATGGTGATCAGATCATGATATGAATAAACATAACAGTTTAAATAATGCACCAGTAAGGCCTTTTCGCGAACCACCAGGAGAATTTCGGGGGGGGGGGGGTGAAGCCCCTCAAGCCCCCCCCCCCCCCCCCGGCTACATGCCTGCCCTGTAGCAACCTATGGAAGTGAGAGCTGGACCATAAGGAAGGCTGAGTGAAGGAAGATAGATGCTTTTGAACTGTGGTGCTGGAGGAAAATTCTGAGTGCCTTGGACCGCGAGAAGATCCAACCCATCCATCCTTCAGGAAATAATGCCCGGCGGCTCACTGGAGGGAAGTAGATTAGAGGCAAAGATGAAATACTTTGGTCCCATAATGAGAAGACAGGAAAGCTTGGAGAAGACAATGATGCTTGGGAAATGAAAGGAAAAAGGAAGAGGGGCCGACCAAGGGCAAGATGAATAGATGGTATCCTTGAAGTTACTGGCTTGGCCTTGAAGACACTGGGGGTGGTGCAACAGGGAGCTCTGGCGCTGGCTGGTCCATGAGGTCATGAAGAGTCAGAAGCGACCCGAATGAATAAACAACAACACATACATACATATAAATATACATACACGTATACATACATACACCATATGTAAAAGCAGAGTGGGTTTTTTTCTGTCACATGATATATACATGTAGACATATGCAGACAGTCAGATTGCACATATTCTACCTTTGACAGGCCAATCCAGATAGTTTCCTGCCTTGCCCTGGAGTCTTAAGTGCTCTTTTACACCTTGTGTGGAGCTACAATGGGCTCTGCCCCCCTCCTCTTGCCATCTCCAACTATCTGTCTTTGATAATCTCTTGATGTCCTTTCAAAACCAATTACTAGATTAATTGACTCGGGAAAAGATGCGTTTGAGGGCTGGAGAAGCCCAGATTTATTTTCTAATAGGCCGCAGTGGACATGGCTCGTGCCAAGGGAGATTTACCAGCTACCTAATTCAGCGACAGTTCAAATCTGTGATTAATAAGAGCGCCCCCCCCCCCCCCGCCCCACTTCTATGCATGTAATTTACTGTCGTTTTTTTTAATCAGCAAAACCAGCAACCTCATCATCCTCAATTACAAAAAAAATATGAAAGTTGCACGTGTGGTAAAGTGGTCTCTGCCCAGCTGGGGAATGTTTTCTTTAAATCACATCCAAATTAACATAACAATAAGATGCATTTGCATTTGAATGAAAGCAGCTGAGCAGTGTTTGGACATTGGTTATGCATCAATGCTCTGGTTTGGTCTATTCACATTGCTGTCACTAGGGGCAGCAAAGCCTAGAGCACAAACATCCATGGATCCCTCCTAAAGGCTGCTGGAGGTGGATCCACACTGCAGAATTAATGCAGTTTGACACTACTTGAACTGTCATGGCTCAGTGCTATGGGACATGGGAACTGCTGGTGAGGCGCCAGCACTCTTTGGCAGAGAAGGCTAAAGACCTTGTAAAACTATAGCTTCTAGGATTCCACAGCATTGAGTCATGGCAGATAAAGCTCCATCGGCTGCATAGGTTGGAATGATGAAAGTTAAAGTGGAATCATAGTGCTATAACTGTGTAGTGTGAAGAATCTAGACTCTTGCCTTTGTCTGTCAGTATGTCATGACAACACTCTCCCTGCATACATTTGCATCTATTTCCCCTGTCTGTGGGATTAATCTATATAAATAAAATGTAATGTTCGTTTGTCTGATTAACATAACTCAAAACCATTGGACGAATTGACACCAAATTTGGACACAAGACACCTATCAGGCCAACGAGTGCCCATCACTAAAAAAAAAAAAAGATTTAGTCATTTGGGAGTTGTAGTTGCTGGGATTTATAGTTCACCTACAATCAAAGAGCATTCTGAACTCCACCAATGATGGAATTGAACCAATCGTGGGACACAAAACTCCCCTGACTAACAGAAAACACTAGAAGGGTTTGGTGGGCATTGACTTTGAGTTTGGGAGTTGTAGTTCACCTACATCCAGAGAGTACTGTGGACTCAAACAATGATGGATCTGGACCAAACTTGGCATGAATATTCCATAATGCACACAAATGGAGTTTGGGGGAAATAGACCTTGACATTTGGAAGTTGTAGTTGCTGGGATTTATAGTTCACCTACAATCAAAGAGCATTTTGAACTTCACCAACAACAGAATTGGGGCAAACTTTCCACACAGAACAATTTTGAGGAAATATTATCAGTAATATGGAGCAGGGCTAGTGAAGGCAATTGGGAAAGTCTGGAGGTCTAGACTTTGGCATCATCTACACTGCCATATAATGCAGTTTCATAATGCAGGTCAACTGCCTTGCACCACATGATGAAGTTCAATGTAGATTGGACTAGAGAAGTCTAGTTGTGGCCCCCAGCTTGTAGGGGCAACAGAAATTGGGAGAAAGAGCTTGGGGAGGTTCTTCCCCCCCGCCCCTGTTGCCAGAACCACCTTATCTGGGAGGTCTTGGAAACTGAAGTCCTCAAAAGTAACTTTTCTAAGTGCTGAATTGTTTCCCATTAACACATTTTGTCCATGCTGGGCAAGGTCAGGGGGGCTAGACTGGGAGTGCTGCAAGACCGTGACACTGTAATGAGGCCCAGCAGAAATGGAATAAATTCTGCAAAGCAATGCATATTACATTAATTTGCATAATGCATAAAGGTCACAAAATTCAACTTTGCTGGATATGAAATCCAGTCAATCTTGGCACAGAACTCTCCGTGTATAG
This sequence comes from Anolis sagrei, assembly GCF_037176765.1. Taxonomy (NCBI): domain Eukaryota; kingdom Metazoa; phylum Chordata; class Lepidosauria; order Squamata; family Anolidae; genus Anolis; species Anolis sagrei. The sequence goes on along the minus strand of NC_090022.1, from coordinate 190,129,313 downwards.
AGTTTACCACACAGCAAACCATACTCAATCAATACATTTTGGATGTATCAGGTTAAAAGAGCCAGGGTGATACGGTATACTAGTTTGAGTGTAGGGATAGGATCCTGGGAGGCCAGGGTTCGAATCTCCATTCAGTCATCGAAATACATATTCTATCAGAGGAAGGCAATGGCAAACCTTTAAATAAATCCTTCTAAGAAAACCCCATGATAGAGTTGCCATAAGTCAGGGTTGATTTAAAGGCACATAACAATACATGGTTTAAAGTATAGGGTACACCAGTTGTAAAAGCACAAATTGAAAGCAGAGTGGACTCAGTTAGACTTGTAAGCCTACCATTATGCTTTCCATGAAAACAGACCCCGTAACACCCAACTTATAGGCACAAGTGGTATGGGTATAGGGTATGAACTGCACTGTGTGACACCAACCGAGAGGGGGATGCCAAAAGGCTGTGTGTTGTCTACTTCATCACACTAGAGAATGAATCTACTTTAAATCTAGTTTCTGCCTCCTGCAGAATTCTGGGGTTTGTAGTTTAGTGAGGCTGTTAAAGGCTTCTTCTTAAACAACAAACCCCAGAATTCTGTAGGAGGAAGAAACCGGATTTAAAGTGGACTCATTCTCTAGTGTGATGAGGCGAAATTTTCCAGTCTGTATGGCCAACACACAGTAACCCAGCGATTCCAGCCATGAAAACCTTTGGTAACATGGCTGTCTATAATATTTTTGTTGTGTTTCAGCAGAAATGTATTATCTATCTATCTCTCTATATATAAATGCTCTGTTCGTTGTGACATCATAACTCAAAAACTGCTGGCCACAAGAAACCTACTAACCCAAGGAGTGACCATCACTCAAAAATGGATTTTGTCATTTGGGAGTTGTAGTTGCTGGGATTTATAGTTAACCTGCAATCAGAGGGCATTCTGAATTCCACCAACGATGGAATTGAATCAAACTTGGCACACAGGACTCCCGTGACCATCAGAAAACACTAGAAAGGTTTGGTGGGCATTGAGGTCCTCACAATCTCTGAGGATGCTTGCCATAGAAGCGGGTGAAACATCAGGAGAAAATGCTTCTAGAACATGGCCATATAGCCTGAAAAACCTACAACAACCCAGTGATTCCAGCCATGAAAGCCTTCGACAATAGGTTTTCAATTGTTTGGGGAAGGGAGGCAAGAGATGACTGGAAGGACAAAGTGTTCTGCCTTTCTCCTCCCAGGGAACAGGAGTGAAGGGATTGTTCTTCTGTGGGCTTCTGCATCTGGCAGACTGAAGTGGCTGGAGAAGAAGAGCAGTTTGATACGGTTCAGTTCCCTGCTTCCCCATCCAGCCCTTCAACGAAGAGCGGAGTTGGCATTTATTGGCCAATAAAATAAATTTTTAAAAAATCTATTGGAACCTGGCCAGCTTCACTCACCCAGAAACATCTTCGGAAGAGATGGCCAGCAGCCAGGTCTGGGACTGCCAATCGCAGCTCTCAATGTTCTTTCACAGCCAAGATGGACAACCGCCTTTTCCCACTCCACTGCTTTTTGTGCCATCATTTGAAAACAAACAAACGTGATGGATGCTCATTACCTGTTGTGCAAAGTCCACACTTCTTCCTTTTAAAGTGGTGAGCTTGTATTGCAGGTCATGTCTGCCTCTGGAGAATAATCCCTCCCCCTGATTCTGGTGCATCTCTTGCTTCTGAAGTTGCTTGTGGCATTTCTCCTTGGTAAAAGAATACCCTAAAGCAACAGATCTCATCTGATCTTGAAACTAGTCAGTGTCTGCCCTGGTGTTGTTGGCTATATTTCAGAGAAAAGAACTGACAAAACCATACTTAAGTAAGTATTTATTCCCTAAGAAACCCCATGAAAGTCATGGAATTGCCATGGATCCATTGATGACTTGCAGGCACATACAAGAAATCGTGCAACATCCTATCCATACCTCATGCTTGCCAAAATGCTCAATTTCTTTTTTCTTTTTTAAAAAACCCACAGGTTTTTTTTCAGCTGTGGGTTGGTTTGCTATGCAAACACAGTGTGGCCTTGCTGTTACTGATCTTGCCATGAGTGAAGCACCTAACTTTAACAGCAGATGTTGGTTCCCCATGTCAGATATTCTGCCATGCACCCCATCAGTTACCCTGCTGTTCTATTGTTTGGTAGAAGATGTTATCCTCTTGCTAAGATTCAACTGCAAGGTTGGGCAGCTTTTGTCAGAACCATAGATGGGGTGAGGGAACATCTCCAATAACAAAATCTCTTGGGCAAAGAGGAGAGAAAGCAAGAAAAGCTATACTGTCAGCCATTTTCTGCTAAGGATGACAATCATTAGGTCCTTGCTCTTACTTTTAAGATATTGCAATCCAGGGGCCCTTCCACACAGCCCTATATCCCAGAATATCAAGAAAATCCCACAATATCTGCTTTGAACTGGGCTATCAAAGTTCACACTCAGATAATGTGGGATTTTCTGCCTTGATATTCTGGGATATAGGGCTTTGTGGAAGGGCTCTAGGTCCGTCCACTCAACTCTGCTACTGACACAACTAAATTTTAAAAACCCTAAAATGAAAGCATTTCCAGGAACACTTTCCAAGTGTTCCTGGACATGCTTCCCCAAAGGATGAATCCTGTTTTGCCTGGCAATTCAGAAGATTCGCTCCCTGTGGGTTGAGAACAAGCATGCGGAGCTCTCTTTCCAGCATAGGCTGGCATCATGTGCCAGATGGGCATGTGAACAGGTCCTCACCCTCTGAGATCATCTGTACATGGCAACCCATCTGTGCCAGAATGCCAGCTCTGCAAGCATTTTGACAACAAAAATCCTCATTAATAAGTATGTTTTAATTGCCGTGGCTTAAAAGTCGGGGCACCACTGTTTCTCCTTGGAAGCCGATGTTGCTATTGTTCTGGTTGCTTTACTGCAGAAGAGAATATATATGGAGAAAAACAGGCTTCCCTAGGATTTCCTTTCATAGCTCAGAAAGACACAGAACAGATGGTTAGGCTGAGTCAAAATAGTACTTTGCATAGAAATTTAATTATGTAATGGTACCTGTTTACAGTACAGAACTAAACTATCCTAATTCTTAATTCCTCCCTTCAGTGTCTTACCAACTGTCATTCAGGTGAGCAAACTAGAATTCTGCTGATAATTATAAGTTGGGCACCAAATTACAAATGCCAGGATTTTGTAGGTACATTTACACTGTAAAATTGATGCAGTTTGTCACCATTTTAAATGTCAAAGTTTAATGCTATGAAATAATTGGATTTGTAATTTGGTGAGGCACCACATTTTTGGTAGAGAAGTCTAAATACCTAAAAACGCCCCCTACAATTCCCAGGATTCCATAGCCCTTGGCCATGGCAGTTGGAATGGTGTCAATATGCATACATTCTACAGTGTAGGTGCATCTGAAGTCAAGACAGTATGAAACTAACAAAATATTACAAATAAACATAAGGCAAATGATGATTAAACAATAAAACCGGTGTATAACTCTACAAAATACTGTATTTCATCCCATAATAGTCACCATTGTATAATAGTTGTACCCCCTTTTCAGAGTCCCATTTTCAGTATTAACTTCCTCCCTACTGTAGACAGCTTAGGACTCTCTTCCACTTGCCCATGCAGCCATGCACACACACACTTGCCCATCCGTCCATCCACTTGCCCATCCCCTTTCAGGAATACCACTTGAAGTAGCATTCCTAGAAGCGGGTGGGTGAGCAGATGGATGGGTGAATCCATGTGTGAGTAAATGGTGGAGTACCACCCTTTCAAGTGGTATTCCTGGAAGGAGGTGGGCGAGTAGATGGATGGATAGGCATGTGAGTGCACAAGTGCGTGAGTGGGTAGGTGAGTAGGTGGATGGGTGGATAGGTGGGTGGGTGAGAGAGTGAGTGAGTGAAGCAGTGTACAGGCAGGTCTTTGGCCAGAAGGATGGGAAAGTGAGCCATGCGCCCTTGCTAAAGCGGTAAAGCTTTTCAGGGCAGGGTAGCAAGACACATGGAGGGAACAATTGAGTGTTTACATCTTGGAGATTGCCCTCTTCCACAGAACTGCTGACCATGAATAGGGGGTAAATAATGAGGTTACTCATCAGGGTTCAAGCTGAAAGTCATTGCTTTTGCAGGAGCATGAAAACAGAACTGCAGGGAGTCAGTTTTGTGTGAATGAGAAGTTAGTGTGTGACAAGCTTGGGAAGTTAAAGACAAGCTTGGAAAAACCACTCTTACTCAGTGTGCATTTAGAGGTCCCCAAACAGGCAAGTTTCCACAAATTGATGAGGAACTGTTTGCATATGTGAGGGAGATGTGTGACAATGAGATGTTGCAGATGAAAGTACAGAAGGCAGCTCGCAAACACAACATTCCCCCAACTCAGTTTAAGGCAAGGTGTGGTTGGGTTATAAGGTTCATGCATCAACACAACCTGTCTGTGCGAAGGAGAATCACCCTGTACTAAAAGCTATCACCTGAGTGCACCAAGAAGGTGGAAAGCTTTCATCTCTTTGTCTTGCATATGCATACCCACTTCTCAAATTGGAAATGATGACGTCTGCTGTGTTCTTTGATATGTCCTGCAACAGCACTGTTGCACTGAAAGAATGATCTAGTGTCACCATGAGAACCAATGGTCATGAGAGAGTAATGTTTGCCATTAGCTGATGTAAGGAATTTACTACCTTACATCATTTTCAAGAGGAAAACAATGTGCCTTGGGATTCATGTATGGGTGGAGGAAAAGGTTGGATGGACTTAGAACTGATAGTAGATTGGGTTAAAACTGTGTGGAACAGAATATCAGGTGCACTACAAAATCAGTCAGCTCTGCAAGTTTCCAAGGTAGTGATTCCTAGTAGTTTAACTTCTATATTGCAGACACTGGATGTATCAGTGAACAAACTCTTTAAAAACCAATTGCATCTTGGACTATGAGTGGTGATCAACAATTGACACCTGCTGAAAATGTGAGACGCCCATCCTTAGGAAAGATGTGAACATGGGCAATGAAGAGTTGGGACTATATCACAGAGGACATCCTTGTGAAACTGGATGAACTAGAAAATGATGCACAGTGGGAGAGTGATGGGAAGGACAAAAACATCTGACCTGAGCAGTGCTGAGGACAGCGCATCAGATAATAAAAGTAATGATCATGGTGCAAAGTCTGAAAAGGAAGATTTATATGTTTAAATATGTAAACTTGTGTTTCTGGACACTCTTGTATATTTTCTCAAGTAGTTTCGACTTCATTTTATTAAAAAGTTACTGTTTTGGAAGAAAAAAGAAAGGCTCCCTCTCTATCTGTAACAGTGCCCACCCTTTTTTCTGAAAAAGGGGGAAAGTGTGACTATATGGTTATTTTAATATGTATACATAACTTACAGGAGTAAGGAAACTATACTTTCTGTGACTGTATTTGTTGCTGTCCTCATATCATAATCATTGAATACTTAAGAACAATCAAGCATGGAGTCCATTGTTGACTATTTGAACTGCATTGAACATGCCTTATATGGGTCTACATTGACTATATATTGTGGTTTCAGCTACATTATTTGGTAGTTTAGATCCAGCTTTGGACTATGGTTCTCTAGAGCAGGGTTTGATTCCCTACTCGGCTGTGGAAACTCACTGGGTAATCATGCACAAGTGATATACTTTCAGCCTCAGAAAACCCCATGAGATGTTTGTCTTAGAGTTGCCGTAAGTTAGAAACAAGTTGAAGGCACACAAAACCAAAATCAACAACAATATATTATCTAATTGTATATGCAGTGAAACTTCCTGCCCTGGAGTGTGGTAGAGGCTCCTTCCCTGGAGGTTTTTAAACAGAGGCTGGATGGCCATCTGTCAGGGATGTTTTGAATATGATTTTCCTGCTTCTTGACAAGGAGTTGGACTGGATGGCCCATGAGGTCTCATCCAACTATATGATTCTATGCCAAACATATCCAAATCTTCATCACATTTTGTCCTGATTTTGACTGAAGCATGTGGTACTTTTTGGCAATATGAGGGTGTTATCTCTCATGGGCTTGGATCGTGATGAAAAAAAATGAACGTTGTATGTATGTGTCAATGGAAGAGGGTTTGACTCGATGGCCTATGAGGACCCTTCCAATTCTATGCTTCTATGTTTATAACAGGTCCTGGGAGGCAGCATAGTCTCCCAAGAGACAAACAGTGGCTCCCTTAGTTTCTGGAAAGCCGACAGCCTGAGACAACAAATGCCTGCTTGCGTTGACATTGGCTTCCTTTCCCGGCCACATCAATGGACTTCACTTTTTAAAAACGTTATCCCCAGTGACAGTATTTATAGACAAGGCCAATTGACTGTCATGAACTGATGCCGTAATCCTGGCAATTATAACGGTATTAGTATTATCATTATTGCAAATAAAATCGGATGAGACCAGTGCAGGGATGAGTCATGCTTCTCTGATGTGCAAATGAAATTCAAAAGATTTCTTTCCAAGAATAAATCTTCAAATCCAATTGAATACAAATTAAAGCAATTGGGCAATCGTACAGCTTATTCCTACTTGCGTACTTCCTAATGAACTCGGGACTCAGCTCATTGGGTAGCCCAGGCTGCCAGGAAATGTATCTCACCAGCATGGTTTTGCAGCTGCTGCAAAAAACCCAAAACTTATTTAAGGGGTAAGCTCCTGAGATCTTTTGGGAACTTTAATTAACTATCATTAGCCTAAGAGTGTTTTTCATATTTAATCCTTTCCCCCTCCTAAAATTAGTCCATTTTCTGTTTTTCTCCTTCTGGTGGCTATTGTACTGTTGAATTTTGAGATGTCCCATTGCAGAATAGCAACACTGCAGAAGACATGTCCACGACTGGGTTCTGTAGTACAATTCACAAGTGCAATGCATAACATGTGCAACTCTGCTACTTCTACAGTTAGAAGATGCAAATAAGTCACCCTGCATAGTGCTATTTTCTCACCAAGGGTTTTCGGATTAATGCAGTTTGACACCACTTTGACTGCCATGACTCAGTGCTATGGAAGGGTGGGAGTTGTAGTTTTACCAGGTCTTTTGCCTTTTCTGTCAGTGTGTTGGTGCCACACCAAACTACAAATCTCAGGATCCCATAGCATAGAGCCATTGCTATTAAAGCACAATGGGAAGCTTTGGTGGGTTGCTTTGCCTTTCTTTGGACTACAGCAGTCTCCACTTACCCAAAATATCTTCCATTAATATATATAATTAAAAATCATGTTAAAATAGCTCATTGTGAAATAGCACCTAAGGAAATCTACCATCTACTGTTCTAGTACTAGTCAGAACTAAGCTTCTTTTCAACATGGTTTCCTTTTATTAATTTCAGCAGTGACAGTGGGGAGTTTTCATCTCCTCAGTGGTCACATTTGGACCTTTGGAGAGATGCTTTACTTGAGTGATAAATTCATTGTTATTTTCTCATGCTGTGAACCTATGAAACAAAAATTTCTTATAAACCCTGAAAATCTTTCTTTTGGGAGCAATAATTTGCAATGCCTCGTAAGTTTCTCATTTGTTCTATTTTTTAAAAAAATACTGGTTACATTATACCACTATGTCATGTTGTCAACACACACACTATACATACATACTCGTATATATAATTGGCTCATTTGTCTCTAGTCATTTCCATTTATTTAAATTCAGGGATGGTATTTAAATGGCCAGTTATGTTCCACATGAAGTTTGGGAAGTACTATAGTCCACTTCTATGCTGAATGTTGGAATGTACACATTCAAGGGCTCCCTGCAACCTACATGTGGCTTATTGGCCACATTTTGTCTTCTCTTGGAGTTAGGGGGAATGTGTGGTTCAATATGTATGAATGAGATAGGTTTTTGTGCATGTGTTCTGTCCACATTTGGTTAAGTCCTACACAAGTCTTACCCAACATGGTGTCCTCCTACATATTTTACAACTTCATCAAATGGGTTGCTGCTAATGTTGTAGCACGTTGGCAGCACAGTTGATCTACGGAGCCCCACAGTGCCCATCACACTACGCATGGTTGCTTCCAGCAGGGCTCTATGTTGCAATGCTTTCCCACGTGTGATGGGGAAGTGTCACTGCAAGCGAGGCAGGTGCAGGACACCGGGATTGTCCCACTGCTTCACCGATTCACTACGGAGGCTGGTGAATCACAACACTAGGATTCAATAATGTGATGAGGCACATTGATTACCCTTTCAGTTATTAGGGACATGAGGGATTGTAGTCCAAAAGCCCTAAATGATATTAGATTGGAGAAATCTTTCTTAATGGAGGGCAAAGTTTGGAAGTCAATGGAGAAACAGAACCTGTTTTGGCCCTATGCATTTCCTAGAGAAAGGATGAGATAAATTTGGCTAAAATACTCATTAGCCTTGTTACTGTTTGTCTTTAAATCATTTCTAAGTTGTAGTGATTCATGGAGTTTATGGCGTTTCCTTGGTAAGATTTTTTTTCGGGGATTCCCTTTGCCTCCACAGCCTGGTGAAATGGTTTGGATATTGGATTATGATTCTGAAGACCAGGTGTAATTCTCCACTTGACCATAGAAACCCATAGAGGCATAGAATGACCACTGGGAGAATCATACCCTTTCAGTCCCAGGAAGACCTGTGATAGATTTGCCTTAGGATTGCCTTAAGGTGGGAATGACTTGAAGGCATACATCAGTAACGACAACACTTAGCCTTCTCTTCTGCAAGAACAACCACAAAATGTTAACTTCAATAGCACAAGAGAGGCTCAAAGTCTATATAAGTCTCTAGTTATTATTTATATTGGAGAAAATGAGGGAATGCTGTTTGTAATGTGGTTGCCCATTTTGTACAACAGTAGCTTGATATTGAAGATCCTGCTTTAGCACATTCTCAATCTAAATAGGTTTTTACTCAATCTACGTGACAAGAAATAATCAGAAAAACCCAGCCATGTGATTATTGAGTTTCTGAGCATGGAACCGACTTGCTAGCATTGATTGAACAACTGTGTGGAATAATTTATGGCTTTTAATATCCAATTGGTTTTTTGGTGAAGCACATGTGAGTGGGAGTATGGGTGAGAAGGCAACAAAGAGCTCACACAGATATAGTGTGGGGAACCATTCACAGTGGAGTGTCATAAGATAGGAATTTTGCACGATATGTAGGAATATAAGGAGAATACAAGGATCCATCATGAAAGAAGGATGGTAACATTACATGTACAACATAGTCTCAAGGCCTATAACACAGCCCAACAAAAACATTTGTCTTGGTTTTTAGATCTGCTCCTGGGGTTACTTGGAGCACTGATTCAGAAAATTTGCCTTGGATAGACCACATCAACTCTAGTTTCTTATATATGCTTATTATGATTCTTTATAGGTGAGTAGATGTAGACTGGTAGATAGCGTATGTTATGTATCTCAAAAACTAGAGCTGATGCTGGTGGGGTGTGGGATGTGGGTGGTGATACCATTTTTGGAATCAGCAGCAGGTCAAATATACCTAGAAACAGGGCTAACATTTGAAGCACAAAAATGTGTGTTGGCAGTGTTACAACCACCTTGCTAAAGCCCATTGATGCCTAGATGGGAGGCCTCCCGTTGTTAGTCTGCATTGAAGGTGGACTTTGGAATGATCAACAAAAGACCATCTTCAGTGAAGATAAATGTGTTTCTGGGACAACTGTGTTCAAGGAAAGGAGGGAGGACAAGGTCTGGTATCATTAGCTACATGAATAAGAGGATCTGGAAGTCTGCAGATCATACCTTAACCTATGTGGGATAGTTGAAGCCATGATTGCCTGGGGATTCAGCAAGGGGAGATGTTGTAGCTTCAAGAGTTGTGTGTGTGTGTGTGTGTGTGTGTGGGGGGGGGGAAACGGGACGATGACAACATTATCCCAACTTCAGGTCAATTTTATAATTTTACTGCATACTTCAACAGTTGTTTAAAACCAAATGTCCTCTACCTATATCCTCACATTGCAGGTTTTTGGCTTGCCATTTGATAATGCAGTAGGCACATTTATTACATGATCTTGTTTGAATGCTGTTTTGTTTAAACATACAGAGTTTTGAATACCACAGAATCACTCTGGAGGACTTAGAAAATAGGGAAAAGATGTCTCTAGACCTCTGACATGATTCTACAACCATGTCAGAGGCCTAGAGACATCCTTTCCCTATTTCAGCTTGAAGCCCAAGACATTGTTCAAGACAGAATTCGAGATTATGGGAAAATTGTATTACACACACACAAAAAATCCTGGACCCTCATGAGCTTACATTATTTGGAGGTCTGCCTTCCCTAACATTACACTGAATGAGATAGCTGTCTCAGGCAATGGAAGTTGTGGAGTGGGTTGGCTGTTTCACCAGACCTGCTGTTTCATTGAGTTGGGACTCTTCATACAGTTCGACTTGGTTGGAAGAGAAATGGCGGTATGTCCCATAAGTACCCCACCCTGTCCGTCTTCTGCCAATCTGCTCCCCTTCGAAGTGTTGATTTTTGTGTGTGTGTCAGGAGCGACTTGAGAAACTGCAAGTCACTTTTGGTGTGAGAGAACTGCAAGGACCTTGCCCAGGGGACGCCTGGGTGTTTTATCATCCCTGTGGGAGGCTTCTCTCATGTCCCCACATAGGGAGCTGGAGCTGACAGAGGGAACTCAACCCACTCTCCCCGAATTCGAACTGCTGACCTGTTGGTCAGCAGTCCTGCTGTCACAAGGATTTAACCCATTGCACCACTGGGGGCTCCATTGATGAAGTGTTGATGAAGTCTAGTATACATGGAATAGGGGGTGGATGGGGGGGGGAGTACATTTTCTCATCCTTTGCCTCAGACAACAAAATGTCTTGGGCCTTCCATGGGAACCCTGAAACTGAACTAAAAGCAAAAATCTCCTGAAGAGAGCTAGGCCAAGCATTTTTGAAAGCTAATTTCCCCTCTACTATGCTGTGAGGCGCTCCATGCAGTCATGCCGGCCACATGACCTTGGAGGTGTCTATGGACAACGCCGGCTCTTCGGCTTAGAAATGGAGATGAGCACCACACCCCGGAGTCAGACGTGACTGGACTTAATGTCAGGGGACTACCTTTACCTTTACCTATGCTGTGAGGCTTATCTGCGCTCTATACGGATGCCGAATTTTCACGGTGGATTTATTTGGTAGCCTTTCCTAGAACAAGCTTCTTTCATTACACAGAAAAAGATGGGAAGTCTGTCAAATGCTTATGGGGGAAGGAGAGAGTGGATGAATTGGTGCCTCTTCCCTGTATTTCAGTGAGGGAAATGAAAGAGGCAAGACTGGCTGCCTGCCTTTGGCAACCAAGATGGCAAACAAAAAGCCCTGGAGGCCAAATGGGCAAGGATGGATCCCTGCACTCTCTCCTACCTCCATCTTCCCAATCACCTCCCCACATTCCTGCTTTCATCCCCCTTCCTTTTTGCACCCCCCTTCTACAGCCAAACCTGCCTGTGAAAACTATCCAGACTTAAAGCCAATCAATTTCCAACGAGTAGCAGAGTTTGACGGGAAATTCATTCCAACTGGGGGCCTTGATTTATCTTTCAAATATACGGACAAGCGTGCGCATGATGGAGCCCATTAAAATGTTGGAAGATTGTTTTTATGATTGAAGTCTGTATTACACTCGCCATAAAGAAAGGCAGCGCGGAGTCATTAGCATTTCCATGATGTTATATTTCTGCCTGTCGTGGGCCAATAACTCATCTTTACGGCTTGTCCCACCGCTAGCTCTTTGATACAATGAGTATAGAGTTAAGCAAAACTACAACAGGGAAGGAGAATCCAGCGAGCTGCCTGCCCTTCACGCCACTATCGCCTCCTCGGCTAGAGATATTTTTCAGAGCGCTGAAGGAGCACATATGCAGAGAGTCACTCTGCTATTCTTCATTGCTCTCTCTTGCTCTCTCTGCCTGACACCCCCTTCTTGCTGCTGCTCACCCATCCGGCTAAATGAAACTTATCTTGCCATTTCCAAACCCTCCATCCCCTCCTCCTGCCTTGTCCTCCTCCTCTTTTCAGTCTCCCTGGGTTGTTATCATCCAAGCAGAGAGAGAAAAGGAGAAAGAAGGAGGGGATTTTTTAAAAAAAGCACAGTGACCTTCTTTTCTCTTCTTCTCTTTGATTTTGAGCAAGGGTTCTTTGATTTACTATTTTTATTTTATTTAAAAAGGAGTGCTGAAATAGCATGGCTAGTTGTTCAGCTATCTATGGCTGGGATCCCCATATCCGACTGAATGGGAACGTGTTTGTATTCTAAGTTCTTGTGGGTTTTTTCGGGCTATATGGCCATGTTCTAGAGGCATTTCTCCTGACGTTTCGCCTGCATCTATGGCAAGCATCCTCAGAGGTGAGGTCTGTTGGAACTGGGAAAAAAGGGGTTTATATATCTGTGGAATGACCAGCGTGAGACAAAGGACCTCTGCAGGAGTCTACCATGTACCATGCAGCTGTGGACAAGTCTACATAGGGACCACCAAACGCAGAGCCCAAACAAGAATCAAGGAACATGAAAGGCACCGCAGACTACTTCAACCAGAGAAGTCAGCCATAGCAGAGCACCTGATGAACCAGCCTGGACACAGCATTTTATTTGAGAACACAAAAATGCTGGACCACTCTCACAACCACCATGTCAGACTACACAGAGAAGCCATTGAAATACACAAACATGTGGACAATTTCAACAGAAAGGAGGAAACCATGAAAATGAACAAGATCTGGCTACCAGTATTAAAAAATTCTAAAATTGCAACAGCAAAAACAGCAGGGAGGAAACAGGCAGGGACATCTAATTACCTTTCAAGAAGAGTTTGCTCCAGGCACAGTCAGCCTATTGTATGCTAATCAAGGTGGTCAGTTGAAACATTCACACCAAGCCCAACTGACAACAGTTCTTTGTCTCACGCTGGTTATTCCACAGATATATAAACCCCCTTTTCCCAGTTCCAACAGACCTCACCTCTGAGGAGGCTTGCCATAGATGCAGGCGAAACGTCAGGAGAAATGCCTCTAGAACATGGCCATATAGCCCGAAAAAACCCACAAGAACTTAGTGATTCCAGCCATGAAAGCCTTCAACAATACGTGTTTGTATTCATTTGGGACTACTTTCAGGAAGGATTGCTCAGTGGTTATATCCAAGTCCCATATTTATATACCACTAGCGGTCCCCTGCCACGTGTTGCTGTGGCCCAGTCTGATGATATGGAAAATAAAGTAACAGAAAGTGCTGGTTTCTAATATATGTAATGTCTTTATGCTTGTGGGTAAACAGTATTTCTTGATGTTTCTTTGACGGTGTTGACGTAGAGATTGTCTGGTTTGCTTACTCTGGAACATGCAACATATCATTGTCCATCTTTAGGAGTCCCTTTCAAATCTATAATACAGGGTTAGTCAAATGTACTTTATCTGTCTGTGTGTGAATCATATATATCTATCTATATCTATGGCTGGATGGCTCTCTGTCAGGAGGGCTTTGATTACGTTTTTTTGCCCTGGTGAAGGGAGTTGGACTGGGTGGCCTTAAGTATTTTCTGTTGGTCATAGGGGTTCTGTGTGGGAAGTTTGCCCCAGTTCTGTCATTCGTGGGGTTCATTCAGAATGGTCTTTGAGTGTAGGTGAACTATAAATCCCAGTAACTACAACTCCCAAATGCCAAGGTCTATTTCCCCCAAACTCCATCTGTGTTCATATTTGGGCATATGGAATAATCATGCCAAGTTTGGTCCAGATCCATCACTGTTTGAGTCCACAGTGCCCTCTTGATGTAGGTGAACTACAACTACAAAACTCAAGTCAATGCCCACCAAACACTGCTAGTATTTTCTGTTGGTCAGGGGAATCCTGTGTGCCAAGTTTTGTTCAATTCCATCATTGGTGGAGTCCAGAATGCTCTTTGATTATGGGTGAACTATAAATCCCAACAACTACAACTCCCAAATGACGAAATCATAATTTTTTGAGTGATGGTCACTCCTTGTGTAGTGAGATGTTTTGTTGCCAAATTTGGTGTGATTTCGTTCATTGGTTCTTTTGTTTTTAATGTACTCATTATGCACAGAGCATTTATATATATATAGATGTGGCAAAATACAGAGGCCTTCCAATATCTTTCCATATGACTTTTCAGATGTCCAATGTAGACGGAACTCTTTCATATGTAGCAATCGCGTCTGGGGGAGACAAGGGACAGGGCCTTTTCTGTGGTGGCCCCCCAGCTATGGAACTCCCTCCGAGTGAAATTAGATCTGCTGCATCCCTCTTGACCTTCTGGAAACAAGTAAAATCCTGGCTATGAGATCTGGCCTTTGGGGAGTAGGCTGATCTACTGACGTGTTGACTTATTTAGAACTGATGGACTGCCCTTGGATAATGATTTAAATCGGTGACCGCTGACTATTTGTTGTCTCTTTTTATATTGTTTTTATATTGTTTATATGGTTTTATACTGTTTATTCTGTTTTATATTGTTATCATTACATTGCTGTTATTGTATATTTATCTTTTGATGTGGGCGCCATGGGGTGCCGCTTCGTTAGCCCTCCTGAGTCCCTCTGCGGAGGGTGAGATAGGACAGGGATATAAAAGCCCTAAATAAATAAATAAATAAATAAATAAAATGCTGTCTCAATGTGAGCCTTTCTGAGGATAACAATGGCAAGCCATCTTGGAGTATTTCCTATTTAACAAAATCCTTTGCCTATTTATAAAAAAGTAAAGGTTTCCCCTTGATATTGTCTAGTCGAGTCAACTAGGGGTGGTGGTGCTCATCTACATTTCTAAGCCGAATAGCCGGCGTTATCCATAGATACCTCCAAGGTCATGTGGCCGGCCTGACTGCATGGAGCACTGTTACCATCTGGCTGGAATGGTACCTACTGATCTACTCACACTTGCATTTTTTCTAACTGCTAGGTTGGCAGAAGCTGGGGCTAACAGCGGGAGCTCATCCCACTCCCCAGATTCAAACTGCTGATCTTTTGGTCAGTAAGTTCAGCAGCTCAGCAGTTTAACCTGCTGCACCACTATGGGCTCCCATGAAATGTATAGGGTGGCCATAATTCAACAGGTGACTTGAAGGCAAACACATAGAGTCAATGGTCTCTCCTCAGTATTGCAGAGAGTAATGTTTTTTGCAATATCGAGAAGGAATTATCTGTTGATGTGGCATATAATTTTTGATTAGTCATTTTGATTTTCTGTCAGGAATAATTACTACACAAGAGCTTTTGCGTGACCTGAAAATTCTCATAGAGTGTTCCAATAAGCAAGTCAACAAATCCCAGGGTTCATTTTAAAAATACATTTCCAATCCCGAGTAAGACACTGAATTAAATTTGATAAGTTGATCTGATTTTTTCTTTTAAATATTAACTGAAATAAAACATAAGGACACCCTGCAATTAATTCGATTATATCTCCAAGGTGGCGCAATGGGTTAAACCCTTGTGCTGGCAGCACTTCTCACTGCCAGGTCAACGGTTCAAACCCAGATTCTATATTATATGCCTTTGGATTCAGAGGATATATTTTTTCTGGGCTATCTTGGACAAATCACACTTTCTGTCTCAGAGGAAGGGAAAGTCAATTTCCTACTAAAATCTTACCAAGAAAACCCCACAATAAGTTCACTTTAGGTGATGAAACACAAAAAAAAATTAAACAAAAAGTTTAAGAAAAAACAGAGTATTATTTGTTAGGCTTTACTGACTTGGAATTACAACTGGATGAAAATGAAGACAAACTATTAACGTTTATTACAACAGTGGCTAGAATTATTTTTGCAAAACTTTGGAAAAAGGAACATATCCCCACGATTGATGAGTGGGTGGACAAGGTTAAATAAATAAGAGACATGGATGAATTAACTTCTTTGCTAAAGAAAAATACTGGGAAATTATTTATTTATTTATTTATTTACTTTACTTGTATACCGCAGTTTCTCAGCCCGACAGGCGACTCAACGCGGTTTACAGCAAGCGTAAATCTATAAAAAAGACAGATTGGGTTCTTTTTTATGACTATGAAAAAAATAGAAAAAAGAAAGAAACAAAGAAGAGGTAAATAATAATGAAATAAAAGATAAGAAGATCCTGAGATTGGAATGGAAGTAATTTTATTTTATTTTTAATTTTTATTTTTGTATTTTTTTATTTTTCTCTTTTTTTCTTCTTTTTTTTGGTGTTTGCTTTTACTGACTGTATTTCCTACTTTTCTATCTTCTTTCTGAATATTCCCCCTCTTTCCATGTATTTATGTTTTAAACTGATTAATAAAAATTTATTTAAAAAAAATAAGTTCACTTTAGTATGGCCATAAATTAGAAACAACTTGAAGACTCATAACAACCACCACCTTCTTGGCAGTCTGATCATGTGGTCAGTTGTGCAAAGTCAATCTAAAATTATAATAAAAGATGTCTGCCTGCCTGAAAACATAGTTTCAAGATAATGCAAACTGAAATCTAACATGAAAACTTGGAGCAACCTGGATATTGTTTATTGAATTATAGCAATTAATTTTAATTATTTCCATAAGCCTGAAATACCACCCTCAGTCATTAGATGGCAGACATCCCAAACTGGCTCACAGCCAATAGAGCAGTGGTTCTCAACCTGGGGTCCCCAGATGTTTTTGTCCTACAACTCCCAGAAATCCCAGCCAGTTTACCAGCTATTAGGATTTCTGGGAGTTGAAGGCCAAAAACATCTGGGGACCCCAGGTTGAGAACCACTGCAATAGAGTAAGAACCTAGTATTTTGAAAGATTCTGTATTCATATCCATTTTCTCTGCACTATCCATTAATTTTGTATTTTATATAAAAACTTCCCTTTTGTTGTTGTTGCAGTATACCTTCAAGGGAGTCCAGACTGTGGCGATCCCACCACAGGAGCTCCATTGGCTGCCGTTCATTTTCCAGTCAAAATTCAAGGTACAGGCTCTTACCTATCAAGCCCTAAACGGTTTGGGACCCGCCTACCTTCATGATCGTATCTCTCTCCATGAACCAGCCCGAACTCTTCGATCTTCGGGGGAGGCCCTCCTTTCGCCCTTGCCAGTTTCTCAGACTCGCCTTGTGGGTATAAGGGAGAGAGCCTTCTCCTCTGTGCCCCCCGACTCTAGAAGTCATTGCCCGGAGAGCCCATACCTTAGAAACCTTTAAAAAGAATCTCGAGACCTGGCTCTGCCATTGCGCTTTTGGAGAGTAGTCACATAATTTTAAGCTATTGCTCCCCTCAACGTTCTTGTCCTAGGAGTACACTCCCCCCCACCCTTGTACGAAGGTCTGTCTATCACCGTCTCTCTACGATTTTCCCCTTACAAATAATTCTGCTCCTTTATCTCACCCTGAGTTTTTTAATCATTTTATGTACATGCGACCCGCTCATTGTCACTATGTTTGGTTTACTTTTTAAAAATGTTTTGTGTATATTGTTTATTGTATATGTTGTTTATTTTATTGTAATTTGCATTTTATTTTATTGTAATTTGTTGTTTGGGCTTGGCCTTGTGTAAGCTGCCCCGAGTCCCCGTTGGGGGAGATAGTGGCGGGGTATAAATAAAGATTATTATTATTATTTTACTGACACAAAAACACAGTATGTCACAGCAAATGAGATCTATATGCTGGATTTCGTATCACAAAATCACAAGTCGAACACTTCCCAAGCGTGTAGGACTGTGTGATGTATTTTCAAATGATGCGTGCAGATCCAAGTAAGGTGGCCTTTTGCAATTGACAGAACGTGATTGTCAATGTTTATTGTTTCCAAGTGCTGGATGAGATCTTAGCACGGTACCCAGTGTGCCGATGACTAGTGGGACCATCCGTGCTGGTTTATGCCAGGGCCTTTGCAGTTCAATTTTGAGGTCTTGATAGCGGCGGAGTTTTTCCTGTTGTTTTTCCTCAATCCGACTGTCACCCAATATGGTGACATCAATAATCCAGACTTTTCCACAATCGTGATGTCTGGTGTATTGTGTATTATTATTATTATTATTATTATTATTATTATTTGCAAGATGTATTCAGTGGAGGCTTGCCATTGCCTCCTTCTGAGGCTAAGAGAGTATGACTTAATCAAGGTCACCCAGTGGATTGAGTCAAACACTCAATATATGTTAGCTTCTATAAAAAGCGGTTTGCCATTACCTGTGACTTGCTCCACTTCACCTGCTGGATTTCCATGGCTGAGTGAGGACTCAAACCTTGCTCTCCCAGAATAATAATTACTTACTTAGTAACTACTATATGACGGCCGACAGGGAGCTCTGGCGTGGGCCAGTCCATGAGGTCATGAAGAGTCGGAGACGATTGAACGAATGAACAACAACAAACTACTATATAGTGTTATTTAATATCTATTATTATTGTGCCATTGAAAAATATTGGTTTTCTGCATTTCTATTTCCCAATGGCGCCTACCCATCCTGGCACTGCATAGCAAACCATGGAGATGCATACAGATGCTTTGAGCAGGTGCAGAGAAGCAATCACTCACTCCATTCCTCTTCCTTTCCCATCTCCCTCTCCCCCAGCAATTGCACTCCGCCAACATCAGAGAAGCAGAGAAATAATTGCAATGTTTTTAAACTCTCTCGTTCAATTTACACAAAGAAAGCCAGTCCAAGTATGCCACCCATTCCAGTATTTGGAGCAACTAGGCTGGTAAAGCAGGCTTTCCTGGCGCTTGTGTGATTTTTTTCTCTTTCTCCGGCTGGCAGTAACAGCAGTTTCTTCATTTAGGCAAAATGGAGAAAGGCAAAAAATACAAGCTGTTTCCTTTCTTTTCCTTCACTGTTGCTTTATTTTCAATATTCAAACCTACTGAAGTGTTGTAGTGGAACCAATCTTTGGAGGAAAATATATACTTTTTTTAGAATGCAAAACCTTGCGTTCTGCACTGGAAATGGCAAAAAAACAAAGAGCATCCAATTCATTTTCTCCATAGTATAATTCCTAAGCTACACTTCAGGAAAGGCCCAAATATCTTAAAGCAGTGGTTCTCAACTTGTGGGTTCCCAGATGTTTTGGTCTTTAACTCCCAGGAATCCCAACAGCTGGTAAACTGGCTGGGATTTCTGGGTAATGTAGGCCAAAACACCCCCCAGGGAACCCACAGGTTGAGAATCACAGTCTTAAAGGCACCAGATCCCATCTGAGCTTGGAAGCTAAACAGGGTCAGGGTTATACTTGGATGGGGAACCACCAAGGACTGCCACAGGGAGAGGCAGGTAAGAAACAACTGCAACAACAAGTGCCAGTAGTAAGAATATTACCAGGGGCTGTTTGCTATATTGTATAGAAAGTCAATCGCAAACCTCTTCTGAGTATTCCTTGCCTTGAAAAAGCTCCTTATGACACTCATGGGGTTGGCACAAGTAGCAAGGTGACTTGAACTTGCATGTGCACACACAGATTATTTCAAGATACTGAATATTAGCAGAAAATTGCATAAAATTCTCACTTGTCTTCTACTCTTTCTGACAGGGTTTCCTGCCCTTTGGGAAACATGTTTTTTGTGTCCTTGGAATAAATAATGACAAATATTCTTTCCATCCAAGCCAGAATAGATCTGCATTGCTTTTGAGCGTATGCCTCTAGGAGTCTTCCCCGAATGGAAACACTCTACTCCCCATTGAGGACAGTAGATTAGACACTGTTTTAATGCTAACTCTGAATTTTTAAATTCAGAAACACTGTAGCTTAGAAATTATACTATGGAGAAAATACATGATGCCTTCCCCCTTTTTCTTTCCCTACCTCTTTCTCTCCTTTCTTCTCCCTCTACCTCTTTCTGTCCTTTCTTCCTTCTATACCTCTTTCTCTCCTTTCTTTCCTCTCTATCTCTATCTCTATCTTCACTCCTCTACCTCTTTCTCTCCTTTCTTCTTTCTCTACCCTTTTCTCTCCTTTCTTCTTTCTCTACCCTTTTCTCTCCTTTCTTTCCTCTCTACCTCTTTCTCTCTTTTCGTCCCTCTCTACCCCTTTCTCTCCTTTCTTCCTTCTTTACCTCTTTCCTTTCTTCCTTCTCTACCTCTTTCTCTCCTTTCTTCCTTCTCTACCCCTTTCTCTCTTTTCTTCCTTCTCTACCTCTTTCCTTTCTTACTTCTCTACCTCTTTCTCTCCTTTCGTCCCTCTCTACCCCTTTCTCTCCTTTCTTCCTCCCCTGCCCCTTTATCTCCTTTCTTCATTCTCTACCTCTTTCTCCCCTTCCTTTCTTCTCTACCTCCTTCCTTCCTTTGCTCTTTGCTTCCATCCTTCCTTCTCTCTTTCCTTCTTTGCTTCTCTTTCTTTTTATCTCCATCTTTCCTTCCCCTTTTTATTTTCCTTCTCTCCTTCCTTCCTTCTCTGCTTCTTCCCCTCCTTTCCCCCTTTTCTTTTCCTTCTGCTTTCTCATCTTTCTTCCCTCTCTACCTCTTTCTCTTTTTTCCTTCTCTGCCTCTTTCTCTCCTTTCTTCTTTCCTTCTCTACCTTCTTTCCTTCACTCTTTGCTTCCATCCTTCCTTCTCTCTTTCCTTCTTTCCTTCTCTTCCTTTTTCTTTCCTTCTTTCCTTCCCTCCCTCCCTCTTTCCTTCCTTCCCTGGTGGCGAATGAGGCTCCCACCTCACCAAACCCACCATTGTTCCTAGCTCCTGCTCTGGCCGGAAGAGGGAGGATGGTTGGTGTTGCCTCTCATGCTTTCTGTGTCCTTGCACAGGAGGGAGCGGGGCTATGGAATTCATTTGCCTTTTTTTGATTTTAAAGTTCTTTTCGCTATTTTTTGGTGAATTTTTTGAGTGATGGTCACTTCTTGGGTTAGTAGGTGTCTTGAGGCCAAATTTGGTGGCAATTCATCCAGTGATTTTTGCGTTATGTGCATCCCACAAATGAACATTACATTTTTATTTATATAGACAGTGTAATAAAATGGCTTACTTATACAAAATGACAAAATCAAGGTTTGCTTTTTGGATTTAAAAAAATATTTTGAAGCCATGGATTATTGAATTATGGATACAGAATCTATGGGTGCAGAGGATGGCCTGTACAACAAGATGTTGTATGCATATGCATGTCTTTCTCACTGTGAAAGGGACACTGTGAGCATAAATGGGTTATGGAGCTTGCCTGTGAAAACCACATCAGTGTGCTGCATGCGTCTGTCCCATTCTCTTATCTGTGCATGGGCATGTGTTGCTGTGTGCCCCCATCACTCTATCACTGCCTCATTCCGGGTTTGCCTTTGCAGGGCCTTAAACCTGCCAATGACTTGCGAACGTGCCGAGAAAACTGAGCGGGCTCATCTTGCTCATTGCTGATGGAGTGCGCAGCCTGAATGCTAAGTAGCCCCCAGGAGACAGGCTTCAGTAAGAGTCTGACATGGGCTGCTTTTCTCTCCTGGCAAGCTGTAGTTCTCTGGGTCAGGATACAGCCTTTCAGCAACCAGCCCTAACTGGAGTCTCCCCCACTTCACTCTGCATTTTCTCAGGGTCTCCCAAAATATTTGGCTACCTGAAACAAGGCAGAATAAGGCTTCCTCCCTCCCTGAAGTAAAGGCACTTACTATTCAAGGTCGGGAAGTTATTTTGGCACCTGAGGCACAAAACATCCACAAATGTCTCTCCCCGACAGTAAAAAATACAATAATACTATCTAGAATAATGAATCATGAAAAATGCCCTTTTGTGACATCCCAAATCAACAGCTTGAGGCAAAAGCCTCGCTCAGCCCAATGGTAGCACCAGCCATGGTCTACCTATATACCAGCCCCGACTCATAAATGTGATGCTCCCTGTCTTTGGTTATCATTTCTTCTTCCTAACGTTCGGGCTGGGAGCAACCCCTCAATTTATGACCCCTGCGCTGACCGTTCGCCACTTTGCTTGGCACTGCTTTCCCTCAGAGGTGACAAGAGGCAGGTTGTTTAGACAGACACAGCTGATAAAATAACAACCTGCGGGCGGAGGGGGCAGGTGGGATCTGCCTTCTATCTGCTGGGAAGGTGCAATTTTGGAAAAGGCACGAATTGGTGATGGGGGAAGAAAAAAAAGCAGGGGAGGGAGGCGGGGAGTCGAAGCGAACGGAAGGCCTGCAGGTTTTTATTATCCCTCCCTGGGGAAAGTTTAACGTGAGGTGCTAAAATAGATAAGTTGCAGTTTGTACACATCGGTGTTATACATAAATTAGACACCCTGTTAGATAAACTGGCTGCAGCTGTGGGGAGAGGAAGGTCAGAGAGAAGCACGAGGGAAGCAATGGAGTGGGGAGATGGGCTGGAGGAGCATACAGCTTGAAGAGAAAAGCAGGGGTGTGTGTGTGTAGGGTATGGGAAAACAAAGGGTAGGTTGTCCAAGGAGACTCTGCCCAGGTAGCAGGATGAAAGAGAGACTATAAAGGCCAATTTCTCCAGAATGTGGCAGGTTTGGCTCACTCTGTATCTTATGTAGAGTGGAACAGGGAGGTAAATGGTTCATGGAGCAGGAGGGAAGGTTTGAGTTTAGCGCATCTCTTTCTAAACAGCATTCTGTGTATAGAAGACATGCTATTAGAGAAATAGCAGAAGATATTCCACAGGAGCGAAGGACCTGAAGACTTTGGGCTGAATCCAATCCTTTTGTAATTCCAGTTTGTCCTTTTGGGCATGCCCATGCCTCTTTTCCAACCCAGCATGTGTTCACCTTTCTCCTCTTTTCAAAGTTGGAAGTGCCTCTTCTATGGAGAATAGTCTAGGGTCTCATCACTAAGGTCAGGCAAAGTGTCCCGCTTTGCCTGGCTTTGCAGCAAAAAGAGAGGGGCAGCAGGGCGAATCCATCACCCTGTGCGCAGCTTCCTCTTGGTAACGCTTTCACCATCACATGTGGGAAGTGTTGCCATTCTGCTGTGGATATGTGCCGACTCCATTGGAGCCCACACAACATGGGAAACCTTCTGTGTTATGGAGAAGTGTCCAATGATGCTTCTACCCTGGTTGGGGACACAATGTTGTGTGATGACCAGGGCGGAGCTCTATCCCCAAGATAGGGTGGAAGCATCACAGGACACTTTTTTATGTGAGTGAATTGAAGTTGATAGAATTGGAATAAGAGGCCCAGTCAGCTGTAGAAACCTACTCAGTGATATTAGGCAAATCACTCTCTCTAGAGCAGTGATTCTCAACCTGTGGGTCCCCAGAGGTTTTGGCCTTCAACTCCCAGAAATCCTAACAGCTGGTGAACTGGCTGGGATTTCTGGGAGTTGTAGGCCCAAACATCTGGGGACCCACAGGCTGAGAACCACTGATCTACAGTAACATTCAGGGAAACCATACCATAGAATCATCTGGAAGACCTAGAAAATTTCTAGAAAGGCTGTTTTTTCCTAGATGAGGGTAAGGTCACACTAGATCAGGGGCCCTCAAACTAAGGCCCTCCAAGGTCATTTACCTGGCCCTCGCTCAGGGTCAACCTAAGTCTGAAATGACTTGAAAGCACACAACAACAACAACCCTATCTCATTAGCCAAAAGCATGCCCACACTTCCAATTTAAATGCTCAAATTGTTCTCAAATTGTATTGTTTTTGTGTTTTCTCCACTACAAATAAGATATGTGCAGTGTACATAGGAATTCATTCATGCTTTTTTCAAATTATAATCCGGTCCTCCAACAGTTTGAGGGACTGTGACCTGGCCCTCTGTTTAAAAAGTTTGAGGACCCCTGCACTAGATCATCTATCCACTTTAAAAACCTAGGGATCTACAGGTGGAGAACCACTGCTCTAGAGGAAGACTGAATAAAACTGATCCATATGAAAGAACATACAAAACGGTTATTTTAAGAAGAAAATTCGTGGATAGGGGTTGCTATAAATCAGAGTGGGCTGAACAGCAATAGTCAAAAGAAAATGAAACCAATTATAGAAAATCAGAGAATTTTCCACTCAACACGCTAGTAAGTGCAGCCCCACTGTTTATTCTTCAGTTCCATCCACCACTGGAATGTGCCACCCAACAACTTCAAAATTTGATACAACCCTCAGGCTGAAAGAGGTTCCACATTCAGCCACTAGACTGTGTATCTCTCTGTACTATCTGAAACCTTTCCTCTGTGTGTATGCAATGTCTGAAATGCCTCTTCTCCTTTGTCATTACTTAAGACAAAGTTGGGAAACATGGACCTCTACAAATGTTACTGAGTGCAGCAATCAGCAGCTTCAGCCAGCATAGCCAATGGTGATGGATCATGGAGACTGTAGTCCAACAACATCTGGTAAGCCACATACTTCTCATTTCCAGGCATAGCAAAACAACAGGAATATTCCCTTGGGTCATATTGTGCCTTTGTGACATCACCAGCTATTTCACAAGTCACCACTCTGCTCTCAGACTGCTTCATAACTAAAACAGATCTCACATCAAGGGAAAAGAACAACGTGGTCAATGACCACTGAATTTTCCCATCTCCTACCCAGAATGGGACTTGAAATCCAGTTCTGAAGCAAGCGTGCATTCCTCAGAAATTTGGTCCCTGGTAATTTATTGCCTGATGACTTCAGTCTGAATAATTGACATGCCTCCAGTGGAAAATACTATTCAAAGTCATTGTGACAGCTTTGTTGTGGTATGTTTCCTGTTGCATCTGGTCCATAGGGAAGAAAGACTATAAATTAGCGGCTGAGCTCATTTCCGAGTTTAGTCACTCCCGTATCTATATCTAGATGCTGGGCTGCATTTCCTATAATCTTGTATCACTCACTCTACTACAAACCTCAGAATTCTGCAGGAGGAAGAAACAGGATTTCAAGTGGGATGCACAATCTTTACTTACTCTTTAAGCTCTAGTGCAGTGGTTCCCAACCTTTGTTTGACCAGGGAGTACTTGACCAGGATCCACTTTGACCAGGGACCACTCTCCAGCATTAGGATCAAAATGGTTACAAATTAGTTTGGGGTCAACTAGATTTGGTTTTGTTATTTGGGGTGCTGATTCAGAAAAATGATTTGGATAGACCATATCAACTTTAGTTTCTGATACAGAACATATGCCATGATTAGTGTCAGGGAAGAAGTGGCAGGTGGTGCAAAAGGAGCGGAAATAAAATAAAGAGGAAGGAGGCTCGCTGACCAGATTTTCATCCTCGCGGCTCACTGGCGGCTCCCACAAATTAAGAACTACCGCTCTAGTGTGATGAGGTAATGATGAGTTGACTAAAGAGAACTGAATTCCAACAACATCTGGGCAATAAATAGTTGCTCGTACATGCTTAGGATCCAATAATAGGTGACAGGAAAATCTCTCCCTAAAACTTTGGAGTCTTAAAACTAGCAGTCAAAATAAACAATATTGGCCAAGATGGAAAAATCAATAGAGGCTGATGTACCTGTTGCAGCTTTTAGTCTGAATATTAAAGGAGTTATTCAGGGAATTGAATGCTGTACCCTCAATCTTTCAGATTAAAAAACAGTGCAGCTATCAGTTACCCCTGAGCAGAGATACTCATCCATGGACATTTTAGAACCTGCATGTGTGAGATCATTAGCCATCTGCAAGGACGTTGCCCAGGGGATGCCTGGATGTTTGATTTGATGTTTTACCATCCTTGTGGGAGGCTTCTCTCATGTCCCCACATGGGGAACTGGAACTGGCAGAGGGAGCTTGAAAATTCAAATTACCACGCTGGAGAACTGTTACTTCCTTTGAAATATGCTAGGACAGTTCTAATGGACTGAACAGTATCAGGAGACCATTACTAACACAGTTCCAGTAGAAAACATTTTTGAACTGCCATTTCCACCTCTTTAGGCTTAGCTAATAACTGAGTTAACAAATATTAATGGTTCTCAAATATGTTTCTTCAATTATTTTTAAGACTCTTCACCTACTACAATCTCATCACAAGGGCAGGATTTCTGCAGTATATGCCAGCTACACCCTATATCACCCACGGAGCCTGCTGGTTCCCTTCAGATGACATTGGCTGGGATCGGTGGGTGAAGTAGGGAGGAACCGGTGCATGTCACTGCTCCTGGCAACACAGGAGGCTTCCTGTGTTGCCATAGGAAGCCAAGGAGGGAATTTATGGGATCACCTGATTCAGAAGTTGGGCAGTGCGGGGCATGGGGCTCCGGGTTCCCCATGCCCCCTCATGACACAGGGTGATTCATGACACAGGGTGATTCAAAGTCCGTCGACAAGCACACCTATCACACTGCACCAGATATTGGCTGGGATACTGGCTTTTTCTATCTGTGCTTTTATGCATGTGAGTATGTCCATGCTTTGGTTACATCCCAAATTGACTACTGCAATGCGCTCTATTTGGAGTAGCGTTCAAGCTTCAAGTGGTTCAATGGAGTTGCATACCGGAGTGGTGTACAGGGAGCACACAACCCCCTGTTATGCCAGCTCCACTGGCTGCATGACTGCTGCAGAACATAATTCAAACGGTTTTGGCCCAGCTTACCTGTCCGAACATATCTCCTCCTATGAACCACCTCAAAGATTAAGTTCATCTGGGGAGGCCCTGTGCTTGTATTTTAACTGTATATTGTCCAAAGTCATTGAATAGTTGCCCATATGTAAAGCTGCCTTGTGTCCTCTTCAGGGTAGAGAAAGGTGGGATGTAAATAGATGAAATAAAATAATAAATCAGTCAATCAATCAATAAATAGGTGGTTTGAATAGCCCTTTCTGATCTGTTGACCACCCAGGACCAGACCATACATTTTGTTGACTGAGTCAAGCCCCAAGATGCTACCCCACTTTCATTCCAAGCGTAGAAGCTGACTGGAGTGGAAAGTGAACATAAGCCATGGGATAGGATCTCCTACTAAAGTTAAGGGCAGCAGACCCATTTAGAGTGTGCGGCACACACAACTCTGTCTTTCAAGATAAGTTTGGAGGCTCAGGAAGAAGTCTTTCCACATCTACAGCTTGAGATGGTTACCTCACTCTGCCTGATGATGGAGCTGCCTCCTCCAGTAATATTGGACTACAACTTGGATTATCCTTTCAAACAAGCATCAATTGGAAGGTATGGAGATGATGAAGGCTGGGTAAGAGAAAAACACGACAGGAGTTGACACAAAACAATAGAATTGGGAGGGAAACCAAAGATCATTTAGTCTGGGACACATTCACTCTAAAATTATAGCGCTATGATTCTACTTCAGCAGCCATGGATCATTCCTGTGTAATCCTGTTGTTTAGCTGGGAAAATTTTACTTTTAGAAAAATTTCAAAACAAACTGTTTTAGACAATATACTCTTGAAAAAGCTACTTTCCCAAGCACTGACTCTGAGCCTTTGAGGAACAAAGTAGTGCAGAATGTTATGAGGTCTGTCAGGCAATATTTCTAGCTTGCCAGTGAAGATTGGAGGGATGGCAGCAGGGATGTTTATGACTCAAAGAAACAACATGTGGGGAGTGGAGGCAACCTCCAGTTTTGCTCTTGCTGCCTCTTCTTGTTCCCCTCCAGGCCCTCCAATCTCATCTAGTCCTGGCTTGGTTCCCAAGTAAAAGCGTACAGCACTGGCCGAGGGGAACATTGCATGGTTGGGCCCAAGGCCAACGGCATTCCACCGTGGCTGCCACAAGAATCCATCTAATGACATTCCCGGCTGTTCCCCCGGAGCCAAGAGCTCCGGCTGCTTATTATTCTTATTATGAGCCATAAAGGCAGCCCTGAATCTCCTTCTCTGTGATGGGAGAGAAGTGGGGAGAGAGCAGGATGCAAGGAAAAAGTATTTACATGGTAAAGAGAGGATTTACTAGATGGTGGCTGGCACCTTAATTCAACTCCAAGGTGCTGGGTGTGGTAGAGGGTTGAAGTTTGATTTGTAAAGAGGAACAGAAAATTCCTCTCCTCCCTCCCAGGCATTGATCTTAGTATGCCAAATACCACTCTCACAGAGTCCATTTTTTGCAACATGTATTTCACCAAACAGATTTCCCTTGCAGCTCAGGAAGGTCATTATGACATTTAAATGTCAGGCATTTGCATGACAATAAGCACAACGTGCTGACACCACATTCCAGAAATACAAATGGTTTCCAGAATTTCAGAAAGAAACATGAGAGAACAGAAGAACAAAGGAACAGCATCTGCAGGAAACTGTCAAGGGGATGTGGTGCAAAATGAAGCGGTGATGGGACTCCTGTTGATGCCTTAAGTGTGTGTTAAGTTTCCCTGCAGAATTAGTTGGACATTGACCATTTGTGCTGCCTTAAAACATACTGTAATAATACTTTTTTTCATGTCAGGAGTGACTTGAGAAACTCCAAGTCACTTCTGGTGTGAGACAATTGGCCATCTGCAAGGACATTGCCCAGGGAACGCCCTGACATTTTGATGTTTTACCATCTTTGTGGGAGGCTTCTCTCATATCCCTGCATGGGGGGCTGGAGCTGACAGAGGGAGCTCAACCCGCTCTCTCCAGATTCAAACTGGTGTGCGGGCAGGTCAGCAGTCCTACCAACACAACAGTTTAACCCATTGTGCCACTGAGAGACCCACTATAAAAATACTGATTATTGCTTTTAAAAGTTTTTGGCGCAGCGACAAATGGATGTACCAAAACGTTGAAATTATTATAGGGATAGGAGTCGGCACCTTGGACAGCACCTTAAAACTTGGATTTACAGCTTCACTGACATGGAAGCCGCCAGCCTCTACTGCTTTAATGTTTTTTTTCCCACAGGGAAAAATCTGGCATCACATTTCTTACCCATTGAGCAGTAACTAAGACATTATGGCATTGCATGGACTTGTTGGGATGCACCAGGGAGTGGGAAATGGGATATGCAGGAGTCTCTTGGAGGGAAGTTGCTATGGCCCAAGGCGCTTCTAGGTCAGGTTAATAAATTGTGTCTGTAAGTGAATCTGGGCATTGTCAAACCCAGGGTGTGTGTATTTTACCAAGCAGTTTGCATCACGTCAATGGAAAAGCTGCTGATTACTCCTGTTGAGAGGTAGGTAAAGGTAAAGGTTTTCCTTTGACATTAAGTCCAGTCAGCTCTGGGGAGTGGTGCACATCTCAATTTCTAAGCTGAAGAGTCGGCGTTGTCCGTAGACACCTCCAACATCATGTGGCTGGCATGACTGCTTGGAGTAGTTATCTTCCCCCTGGAGCTGTATCTATTGATTTATTCACATTTGCATGTTTTCAAACTGATAGGTTGGCAGAAGCTGGGGCTAACAATGGGAGCTCATGCCACTCCCTGGATTTGAACTTGTGACCTTTCAATCAGCAAATTTAGCTGATTAACCCACTGCGCCACTGGGGGCTCCACTGTTTAGGGGTAGTGGTGTTCAAAGTGGATCAAAGAATAGCCAACTACTCATCATGATTTATTTATTTATTTACTATGTTTGTATCCTGTC
Source organism: Anolis sagrei (assembly GCF_037176765.1). NCBI lineage: Eukaryota > Metazoa > Chordata > Lepidosauria > Squamata > Anolidae > Anolis > Anolis sagrei. Next base: position 190,099,932 of record NC_090022.1, on the reverse strand, counting down.
CTTCTCACCCCAAAAGGGGGACTCAGAGCGGCCTTACAAAAAGGCAGCAATTTGATGGCATGCACATACATACAGTAAAAATAGACATATACATTAAAGCCAAAAATCAGCAGCAATATTAAAACAATTGTTAAAATTATTAGCAATTATTAAATGATGGGAGAAAGCTTAATGCTTTATGAGATGAACTGACCCTCCTGAAAGTTTCTTATCTAGAGAGCAAAGGCATTTTATGTCTGGTTAATTCCGCCTGCCCCTATACTTCCCATTTAAAAAACAGCCAGTCAGCATCAGCTGGGACATGGCTGATCTTTCTATGGCCCTGATCAGCAAGTAGTTAATTCTAGGGAAGAGATGCACTGAAAGGGGCATATGGTGGGGGCTTCCCTCTCGCTGCTTCACAGGTAGATTGTCAGCAAAACATTGCCTCTGTGATTACTGCTCCATGTCTCAGTTACCTTTGCACAGGGAACGGAGTGAATTGAATGAGAGCAGACACAGATTTGGCTTTTAGACTTCCAGTTGCTAATCCCAGTTTAAAGTGGGAATGGACTTAGCATCATAGAATCAAAGAGTTGGAAGAGATCTCATGGGCCATCCAGTCCAACCCCCTGCCAAGAAGCAGGAATATTGCATTCAAAGCACCCTTGACAGATGGCCATCCAGCCTCTGTTTTAAAGCTCCCAAAGAATGAGCCTCTACCACACTCCGGGGCAGAGAGTTCCACTGCTGAACAGCTCTCACAGTCAGGAAGTTCTTCCTCATGTTCAGGTGGAATCTCCTTTCTTGTAGTTTGAAGCCATTGTTCCGCATCCTAGTCTCCAAGGCAGCAGAAAACAAGCTTGCTCCTCCTCCCTGTGGCTTCCTCTCACATATTTATACATGGCTATCATATCTCTTCTCAGCCTTCTCTTCTTCAGGCTAAACATGCCCAGCTCCTTAAGCCACTCCTCATAGGGCTTGTTCTCCAGACTCTTGATCATTTTAGTCACCCTCCTCTGGACATATTCCAGCTTGTCAATATCTCTCTTGAATTGTGGTGCCCAGAATTGGACACAATATTCCAGGTGTGGAATAAGAAACCCAGTAGTGCTTTAAAAATATTCAGCTGGGGGGCGAGACTTGTGATTCTATAGATGTTGCTGGGCTTCAATTCCCATCAGAGCTGCAGTGGCACAATGGGTTAAACCCCTATGCTGGCTGAACTACTGACTTGAAGGTTGGCAGTTCAAGACAGGGTGAGTTCCTGTCTGTCAGCTCCAGCTTCCCATATGGGACATGAGAGAAGCCTCCTACAGGATGGTAAAACATTTGGCCGTCCCCTGGGCTTCCCTGCAGACAGCCAGTTCTCTCATACCAGAAGCAACTTGCAGTTTCTCAAGTCGCTCCTGACACAATAATAATAATAATAATATCACATCATTCTCAAGCCCAACAATAACTGGAGGCTCAGTGTGCCTATTTGTAGTTAAGGTTGCATGAATCCATTTTGCAAATTTGTTGTTATGGGCCTTCATGTCTTTTCCATTTTATTGTGACCCAAAAGTGACCTATCATAAACCGTTGCTGATAAATTAAACATTTTATAGCCCTGCTACCAATCTCTCAGAGCCAGGCCTGGTGTTGGTGGAGTAAATATGGATCCAGTTGCATACAAGTGCTCCAAGAACAGATCACAAAATTGATCCGCTCCCAGCTCATATTTCTGTGTCAGTTTGATTGTGAAAGAATGGAACAACAGATGTAAAACTGCTCTGAAATGTGTTTCTGTTTCTCCCCCAGCGGTCACTTCAGTCCAACTCTGATCCAGAGATAACCAGCCAAATGCAATGAAAGTAAGTAGGAACCTAGATTTGAGATTTAGTTTTCCCATTCACATATTTGCTTTAAAAGAGGATTCACTGAAATTTAATGAAGGGAACAGCAAGGTTTTGAGTAAACTAGTCTTCCCCTTGATCTGTTTCTTTGTTGCTCTTTGAGGCATTATATTTTCCACATACCCCAAAGTCTGATTCCATGTCTCCTGGCTTAGCCTCTCTGGAAGGTTTGAAGTAGGGTTGGGGAACCTATAACTTGCAGGTGTTATTGAAGCACAAGTCCCATCAGTCAGTAGACCCAATGACAAAGAATCATGGAAATTGCAGTCAGACAATATATGCACAGCCTCAATCGACCAACTCTGCTTTAATATGTCACATTAATGTGCCAAAAAAGAGAAACAGGGAGAGCAGTGTTTACTTTATTTGAACTGACTTCGTTTGGAACTCGTATCATTTGGATTTAGGTCCTGATGTACAAACACACACAACTGGAGATAACAATGGTTGCTCAGTGAGTAGTGTGTGTAGAGTCTGTGAACTGGGCAAGGAAAATGGGGACCGGGGAAATGCCAGCCTATCATTTGTAAATGGCATCTCTGCCAGGGAGATACAATGAGCAATGATTCCCACCTACCTTGAGACAGCCCACTCGTCAATTCTCTCTCCTTGATTTATAGCAAGCTTAGCCTCCTAGTGCTATAAAATGAAATGATTCTTCTCGCCACTAATTTCTGTGTAATTAGATCACCCCTGGTGTGGAAAATGGGCAGCAAAGGAATGACCCCACAGCCAGGCTCCACAAGGCTCTGAATGATAAGTGAGCTATAGAAATATTCTCACACCTGCAGGGTCTGGGGAGATGGGAGGGTAGATTTCACCCAACCACAAACCTGTTTTCACTGATACTTATTTGTGATACTTATCTTTCTTCTTCGTGGGCTTCCTACAGGCTCCTAACTGAGGGATTTACCAGTCCCATAACAAATGCGTTCTAACAATCCTGCAATCTTCAATGTTCTTTTGACCTGGATCCACACAAATGTTCCTTTGCACAAATCTAAGAGCAGGGCCCTTCCACACAGTCCTATATCCCAGAATATCAATGTAAAAAAATTCCACAATATCTGTTTTGCACTGTGTTACTTACTTAGGTGATCCCTCGTAGCCCAGGGATGACGGTCCTCCAAGTTCAGTGTCTTTACGGTAGGTCTGTAGGTGGCTGTGGAGCCCAATTCTTGATCTGCATCTTCTCCCACAGTGAGGACATTGGTTTCGAGGTGGAAGACAGTTCCAGTTAATGTTAGCTTGACGTGCCTTCCTCTTGGCTCGTTTCTCCTTTTCGCCTGCCATTCGTGCCTCTTTGTATTCTGCAGCACTGCTGGTCATAACTGACCTCCAGTTAGAGTGCTCAAGGGCCAGGGCTTCCCAGTTCTTAAGGGCTCTCACAGTTTCTAAAGCTTGCTTTAAGCCCATCTTTAAATCTCTTTTCCTGTCCACTTACATTATACTTCCCATTCTTGAATTCAGAGTATAGTAACTGCTTTGGGAGACAGTGATCAGTCCAGAGGAGTTGATGGCGTAGGAGTATCGCTTCAATACTGGTGGTCTTTGCTTCTTCCAGCACGCTGACATTTGTCTGCCTGTCTTCCCAAGAGATTTGAAGGATTTTTCAGTGGCAATACTAATGGAATTGTTCCAGGAGTTGTGTATGACATCTGTAGACAGTCCATGTTTCGCAGGCATGTCGCAGGGTTGGGAGGACAATAGCTTTATAAACAAGCACCTTGGTATCTCTACAGATGTCCCGGTCCTCAAACACTCTCTGCTTCATTCAGAAAAAACTGAACTGGGTTATCTGAGTCCACATTGCCATATATTGCAATTCAAAGCAGATAATGTGGAATTTTATTCAGCTGTGTTGAAAGGGCCTTAGTTAACAAAATTGTTGTATTCCTAGGAATCCCTTCTTTAGCATATTTTAAAAATAACATGAGAAGAATATAAACTTGTGCCTAAAATTCCACTTAGCTCTATCCAACAGGGCTGACGGTAAAGGATTTTAGGAGTAGTAGTCCAAACATTCGAGGAGCCAATATATGACATTGAATTATGCAGTAATTCATCCTTGCCTCAGTGTGGCCCTCTAGGTTGTTAGAAGTATTGTAAAATGTGCAAAATTATATTGTTCATTGTATGTATTTGGTTATATTTGTGTAAGTAAGTTTGTGCCTTTAATTGCTGAAATGCTTGTGGTTTGGGTTTGGTCAATTGGGTGCAGGTGGATCTCATTGCTGCTGTTATAATGGTTTGCATCTGCCTGCAGTCTTTAGGTATTGGTCTTGGATTTGGTTGGAGGTTTTTGTTTAGGGTCTGATGTCTGATTTCTGAGTTTCCACTATGAAGCTATAATAAAGTAAGCTTCTGCTGTAGTATTGTTATTTTTTATTTGATATTATAACTCTGCTGACAGGTTATGGGCCCAGATACGCTGCATAATCCATGTGTCTGAGGTGATGTTTGTTTTTTGAAATATGTGGTGGAACATTAAGAAGTTTTTTGAAGGCATTTTTTGAGTCTTCTGCTCCTGGCTGCTTTGGTGAGCAGCGAGGTTTAAAGTGATAGCTTGCTGCTGAACACTAAACCTTGGAAGATTTGCCTTCAGAGAAATCAAGAAGATTTATGGCTTGCTATGTTGGAGAATTTGCCTTCTACGTGCCTGAGCAGCAAGGGCCAACTATGTTGCTTTCCTGTCTTGCCTTGCACAAAAGGTTTTTTCAGCAAATGTTTCTGAAGCCAAAAGAAGAAGCAAACAGTTTGTGAGTCAGACCCTGTGTTTGAATTCCAGAGAATGACTGCAAAGTTTTGAAAGATATTGGACTGCTAGAAGCCAATTTTACTTGAAGAAGTGAATATAAATTGGCTGGGCTGAAACCCGGGTATACTGGGGGTCCTTTCTTTTTTGGTGCAGTAAGTATTTGTTTCTGGAACTTTGGGACTTTAAAGTGAAATACCAAAATGGCTTTGCCGCCTCTTCAAGTTGGTTCACTCCCTTTTGATAAACTATCTGATAGTAACTGGCTCAGTTGGAGCATCAGATTTAAAGCTTATCTTGTTTCCCAGAATTTATGGGACATAATTGAGAATTTGCCAGCTCAACTAACTCCTGCGGATCAACAAAAAGATGAAAGAGCTTTGGCGCTTCTTCAGTTGTCTGTGTCAGATTCTTTGTTGGTTCACCTTCATAATATTCCTCATGCACAAACTGCGTGGAATCTGTTTAAAGACTTGTTTCAAAGACAATCAAGTGGCTCAAAGGTAATTATGGAATTTGAAGCTCAACGCAAATTGAGAAGTTTTGCTCCTATGCAGAAGAGTTCAAGTTCTGGGACTGCTTCTAATGACACTGCTTGTGTTGCTAAGCCAAAGTCACAAATTGTGTGCTTTAAATGTAAAAAGAAAGGGCATTATGCTAAGAATTGCAAACAGAATCCAGGACAATGGAGAAACAAGCAAGTGGAGAGACCTAGTTCTTCAAAAGACTTACAGCATGCTTTCCTGGTGACCTCTAAGAAGGATACAATGAACTCTTTCATTATTGACTCAGGCTGTTCTCAGCATTTGGTAAAAACTATAGAACTGTTGACAAATGTGAGAGACTCTGATATAAACTTTATTTCTTTGGCAGATGATAGAAAAGTTAAAGTATTTTCTTGTGGTGATCTTTATATTGACAGTCTGAAATGTACTCTTGAGAATGTGTACTATGTACCAGAAATTATGTATAATATTCTCAGTGTCAACAAACTTTTGGATGAAGGTTTTGAGGTGTCTTTAAAGAAAGAAAAGTCTATGCTAATTGATCTTCAAGGTAATGAAGTGCAACTGAGACAAGAAAAGGGATTTTTTGTTTTAAAGTCTGCTACAAATGTGTCTGCTTGCATTAAGCAGATACCTGATAATCCCAGGCCATTACACGACAAATGTATTCATGAATTTCACAGGAAAATGGGTCATTTGTCATGGCAGTATCTAAGACAGACAGCTGAGTTGTGTGAGATTCCTATTCAAGGATGTAAGAATTTTCTAGATTGTGAAATTTGTGCAGCAGAAAATCTTAAGAAAGCTCCTATAGCAAAATACAGTGCTAGAGTTTCAAAAAGGATCTTAGAGCTTGTCCATATTGATGTATCTGGTCCTCATCCTACTTCTGTAGGCGGGTCAAAATATTTTTTGATTTTGGTAGATGATTTTTCAAGGCTGAAGTTCACCTTCTTTCTAAGAACTAAAGGTGAAGTTTTTCAAAAAATTTCTGCTTGGCTGAAGCTAATGCAAACACAGTTTCCTGAGTACCCAGTACAAGCTTTTCAGAGTGATCGTGGTGCTGAGTTTATGTCCAAACAAATGCAAAATTTGCTTGAAAAGTTTGGCATAGTTCACAGGTTAACAAATCCTTACTCACCCAGTGAAAATGGGGTTGCAGAAAGGTGGATAGGTGTTGTAAAGGTTGTGGCTAGAAAAATGTTAAGAGATGCTAGTTTATCTGATGGATTGTGGGCTGAAGCCGTGGCAAACGCCACTTTTGTGCTCAATCGTTCTTTTTGCAAAAGTGTCAATAGTATTCCTTATGTGTTGTTTTTTGGAAAAACTCCTGATTTGAGTTCAATCAGAGTTTTTGGAAGTGACTCATATGTCTTAATTCCTTCTCAACAAAGACATAAAAAGGATTCTATTTGGAAGAAATTGAAATATCTAGGCCCTGCTTCTGAGTCAAAAGGTTGGAGATTTTGGTGTGGTAATAATAGGGTGTTAGTTTCTAAAAATGTGAAGTTCCAACAACACAGTGGTTGGGAAAGGATTCATTCAAATAAGGAAGTGTTTCTGCCTTTCAATGCTACTCAAATGCACACACCACTAACCACACAGCCAACTACACAGCAAGTTTCACAGCGGCCTGCTACACAAGTGCAATCAGTTTCACAACAGACTGCACAGCAAAATATACAACCAAGCACATCTCAAGATACACAGTTTGGAACACAAGTGCAAGTGAAGCAAGAATCTGTTTCTAGTCAGTTACAAGGCAGTAGTCCTGTAATTAAAAGGACAGAACCTCAGAAGAGAAAAGCTGAAGCTGAATCTTCTAGTTCAGAAAGTACTAGCTCTAGTAATTCAGAAACTGATGAGACTGATGGAGGAGATAGTACTAGGACCATTCCTAGGCGCAGTTCTAGGACAACTAAGGGTATTCCTCCAAAGAGATACCATTGTGAAGTTATGAAAATACAAGAACATGACTGGTCTGAACCTCAAAGTTATAAAGAGATGTTGAAAAGAGATGAGACTGAGAGAAATCTTTGGTTAAAAGCAATGCAAAGTGAATTTGATGCTTTGAAAGATTTGCAAGTCATGGAGAAGTCTAAAACAGTTGACAATGTAAAGGTTCTAAGTTGTCGTTGGGTTTATAGACGTAAACAAACAAAGGATGGTGGTTTTTTGTACAAAGCCAGGTTAGTTGCTAGAGGTTTTGAACAGATATATGGAGAAAATTTTAATGAGATATTTAGCCCCACAGTGTCTGGGGAAGCACTAAAAATAACCCTTGCAATTGCCAGTAATAGGAATTTAAAAGTCAAACATTTTGATGTGAATACTGCGTATCTTCATGCAGACTTGGAGGAGAAAGTTTATATATCTGCTATCCCAGGTTTTGAATCTGACCTTCCTGAAGGGACTTATCTTCTTAAGAAAAGTCTTTATGGTCTTAAACAAAGTGCACGTAATTGGAACCTACATTTAGACAAAGTGTTGACAAAGTTGAATTTTGTTGCCAATAGTTTTGATCCTTGTTTGTACTCAAAAGGAAGTGGAGACACACAAATGTTTATTGTAATTTATGTGGATGATGTGTTATGTATTGGATCTGAGGAACAAATTCAGGAAGTATTTCAGAATTTGAGCAAAGTATTGAAAATCAAAAATCTTGGAGATTTATTTTATTTATCGTGTCATCAGCAACCATTGTATTACAATTCCAACAGAGCAAAACAAACACAGAGATTAAAAAGAAAAAGAAAAAAAAGAAAGAAAAAAAAACCACACAGATTTTGTAAATTTGGTATTTGGTTAAATGTCCTTTGACCAGTATCTGGCCACTTGGAGTGCCTCTGGGGTTGCCGCAAGAAGGTCCTCCATCGTGCATGTGGCAGGGCTCAGGGTGCATTGCAGCAGGTGGTCAGTGGTTTGTTCTTCTCCGCACTCACATGCCGAGGATTCCACCCTGTAGCCCCATTTCTTAAGATTGGCTCTGCATCTCGTGGTGCCAGAGCGCAATCTGTTCAGCGCCTTCCAAGTCGCCCAGTCTTCTGAGTGCCCAGGGGGGAGTCTCTCATCTGGTATCACCCATGAATTGAGGTGCTGGGTTTGGGCCTGCCACTTTTGGACTCTTGCTTGCTGGGGTGTTCCAGCGAGTGTCTCTGTAGTTCTAAGAAAACTATGTCTTGATTTAAGTCGTTGACGTGCTGGCTGATACCCAAACAGGGGATGAGCTGGAGATGTCTCTGCCTTGGTCCTTTCACTATTGGCTGCTACTTCCCGGCGGATGTCAGGTGGTGCAATACCGGCTAAGCAGTGTAATTTCTCCAGTGGTGTGGGTCGCAGACACCCCGTGATAATGCGGCATGTCTCATTAAGAGCCACATCCACTGTTTTAGTGTGATGAGATGTGGAAATCCAACCGGAGACAATCTTGGAGATGTTAATAGATATCTTGGCATAAATATTGCCAGAAATGAAAGTGGTTTTGAATTAAACCAAACTGACAAGATTTATGATCTTTTGAGAAGAACCAGAATGGAAAATGCAAACACTGTTAATACACCCATGGCTCTTCAGTTTTTACAACATGTAGATGGAGAAGTGTTTGATAACAATTTCATTTATCGTTCAGTTATTGGCTCTTTATTGTACATTGCAAACAACACAAGGCCTGACATTTCTTTTTCTGTTGGTATCCTAAGTCAAAGGATTCAAAATCCCTCACATACAGACTGGGCTGGAGTAAAAAGAGTTCTGAGATATTTAAAACAAACTGCTGAAAAAGTTTTCAGAATTTGTCCAGATGACAAAAAGTCTTTAGAAATACATTGCGATAGTTCTTTCGCAAATCTAAAGGAAAATAAATCTGTTACTGGATTTGTAATAAAATACGCAAATACACCAGTGTGCTGGAAGAGCAGAAAACAGAACATTGTGGCATTAAGTACTGGAGAAGCTGAATTCTCAGCGTTGTCTGATGCTTTGACATCAGCAGAATGGCTAGAATCTTTGATTAAAAGTCTGAACATTGATTTAGAATTGCCAATACAAGTTTATGTTGATTCTCAAACCTGCATCGCTTTGAGTAAAAGTCAAAATATGAAAACGAAGTCTAGATACATTAATGTTAGATATTCAAATGTGCAACAATTTGTTAAGGACAAAAGAATTGTTCTCAATTATGTTCCTTCAGTTGAAAATGTTGCAGATATTTTGACGAAACCTCTTACTTGTGAAAAACATAACCAGTTTTGTGAAAAATTGAATTTATGAATGTATAAATATGAACTAATATAATTTTGTGGAGGAGTGTTAGAAGTATTGTAAAATGTGCAAAATTATATTGTTCATTGTATGTATTTGGTTATATTTGTGTAAGTAAGTTTGTGCCTTTAATTGCTGAAATGCTTGTGGTTTGGGTTTGGTCAATTGGGTGCAGGTGGATCTCATTGCTGCTGTTATAATGGTTTGCATCTGCCTGCAGTCTTTAGGTATTGGTCTTGGATTTGGTTGGAGGTTTTTGTTTAGGGTCTGATGTCTGATTTCTGAGTTTCCACTATGAAGCTATAATAAAGTAAGCTTCTGCTGTAGTATTGTTATTTTTTATTTGATATTATAACTCTGCTGTCCTTGGACTTCAGCTCCCAGCATTCCTCTTCACTGGCTATGCCTGATTAGAACTCCCGTGACTCCATAGCACTGAACCATAACAGTTAATGTCAAACTGCATTATTTCTACAGTGTAAATCAGTGGATCCCAACCTTTGGGCCTCCAGGTGTCTTGGACTTGCTCCCACAGCTGGTAAACTGGGATTTCTGGGAGTTGAAATCCAAAACACCTGGAGGCCCAAAGGGTGGAAGCCACTGGTGCAGATGCACCTTGCTCCAACTTATTGCAGAGTGGACCTCCATCATGATAGGTATCTTCCATTGAAATGGATTGGGTTCTTCAGGTACCCAGCATTACTTGAAAGGCTTCCTGTGGTTTCTTATTAACAAAGATAGAAGGGGAAAACAGAGGAAAGTGTGTATATGCCATCCAGGTTAACAGTGGCCACTTTTATAACCCATCTTCCTGTTTCTCTCCTTCCCCCACCTGCCTCTGACCTGGATTTACCAGGCTGCAGAGCACAAGCTGTATAGAAGGCTCTCTAGTACTTTTACAACCTTGGTCATAAAAAAGGCCATCAACTCAAACTAAGTAAATATACATATACTGTACATATGCATAAAAAACTGGAAAGGAATTATGCAGCTGCCAAGGGTTTATGCTTTGAGGGGAGTGAACTTCTCTGGGCAGGTAATTGGTTGGAGCAGAAGTAATGGTGGAGAATTCATCTCCATAAACTTTTCCTGGCTAATTTATCGGGAGAGGCCGGGCAGGCACATTTCTTGAACTACAGAGCATCAAGCTTGTCAGGAGCACAGATCCAAGAGCTGCCAAGGGACTGGGGTAAACAGGCAGGTGGGTGATCCAGCAAGCAGGTGAAACCAAGGGAGGAAAACCAGTCCTTTTGGAGAACTTTAGCTTGCCAGTATTGATTTTGCCCAGGTGGATATTCTGCATTCATTACGGTACACTATTTGAGACAGATGTTTGCTCATATCAGACACTAAACTAGGGAAGTGTGAAAAGTTACTTGCTGAGCAGACTTTTGCTCTTGGCTACATGGAGATACTGAGTAGGAGGATTGATTGTAAAGAAGCCAAACAACAGAACTGTTCCATCTCAAAGGCTCCTTATTTGGGTCTTAGCCGTTTAGGATGAAAAGAGAGATTATATTTAAAGAGAAGTCAAATGGGATTTTTATTTGAGGTGGGCTCGGTTTCCTCCCTGATGTACAGTTAAACTCAGCATGTTTTGAGCTTTGGATTATGACTCTAGAGATCATGGTTTCAATCTCTGCTCGGCCATGAAACCCACTATGTGACTTGGGCAAATAACACTCCTGCTGCTTTTGAGGGAGGCAATGAGAAGCCTCTTCTGAATAAACTCCTCCTCTATGAGGAGTGGCTTAAAGAGCTGGGCATGTTTGGCTTGCAAAAGAGAAGTCTGAGAGGAGAAATGATAGCCATATATAAATGTGTGAGGGGAGGTCATAGGGAGGAGGGAGCAGGCTTGTTTTGTGCTGCCCTGGACACGGAACAATGGCTTCAAATTACAGGAAAGGAGATTCCAACTGAACATTAGGAAGAACTTCCTGGCTGTGAGAGCTGTTCGGCAGTGGAACTCTCTGCCCTGCAGTGTGGTGGAGGCTCCCTCTTTGGAGGCTTTTAAACACTGGCAACAAAGATCTGCATAGTCAAAGCCATGGTATTCCCCGTAGTAATCTACGGATGTGAGAGCTGGACCATAGGGAAGGCTGAGCAAAGGAAGATAGATGCTTTTGAACTGTGGTGTTGGAGGAAAGTGCTGAGAGTGCCTTGGACAGCGAGAAGATCCAACCAGTCCATACTTCGAGAAATAAAGCCTAACTGCTCATTGGAGGGAAGAATAGTAGAGGCCAAGATGAAGTACTTTGGCCACATCATGAGAAGAAAGTAAAGCTTAGAGAAGACAATTATGTGGGGAAAATTGAAGGAAAAAGGAAGAGGGGCCAAACAAGGGCAAGATGGATGATATTCTTGAAGTGACTGGATTGACCTTGAAGGAGCTGGGGGTGGCGACGACTGACAGGGAACTCTGGCATGGACTGGTCCATGAAGTCACAAAGAGTCAGAAATGACTGAATGAATGAACAACAAAACAGAGGCTAGATGGCCATCTATCGGAGGTGCTTTGAATGTGATTTTCCTGCTTTTTGGCCAGGGGTTGGACTGGATGGCCCACGAGGTCTCTTCTAACTCTATGATTCCATGAAATCTTGCTAGAAAAATGGTAATAGGTTCACCTTACAGACTTAATAGGATGGCCAACTTTATGGTATATCTTGTCTTGCATTTCTTAGAACTCTGATATTCCCTCATTCAGAAGTCTCCAAAAAGGCATGCACTTTGAATACAGAATTGATTTGACATCCAAGACAAAACAAAGCCCATACTTTCCCCAATCCCTTCTAGTCACACCGATCTTTCTTTATTTCAACAGTAAAATTTAGTGTAGGAGGAAAAGGATGATTTTGTTTGTATTATTGTTAAACAACTGGAAGACAGAAATCGTCCTGAGATCTACCAAAATGTCTAGGTCTAGTTTTCCTCATCCCTGCTTTACATCATCCCTTTCTGGCATTAACACGCTTTGCACAATTATCCTTGAGTCGTCTCCTTGGTGTTGGGCACCATGAACCTGCCAGTTCTGAGCTGTGTTCTCTCATGCCCGTAAATCATTCTGGCTTGGTATTTTAATCTTTATTTCATTGTCATCAAAAGCCACACTGCCTCCTCACTGCCTCAACTGCTGGGGCCGGGAAGGAAAAAGGCTGCAGCTGCAGACTAAAGCCTTTCTCTGCAGGTGAAGGTGCTTTGGAGCTCTGTGGGAGGTAGGCCCCTTAAGGGAGCTTGCCGCCTGAAGACACAGGAGGTCGGAACACCAGCTGGTGACAGCTCAAATGCCCTTTAGCTAGGAGGAACCCAACGGTGATAATTCTTAGAAGACAGAGGGCAGAAAAAGAAGCCAAACAACTGCTGGAGCAGGACCAGACCCCTCCTGGGCAGAGCGCAGCTGGAAAGGTTTCCCCCGATCCTGAAATATTAGCAATAGCATCTGCTGCCCATAATCTTTGGACTGGAGTTTTGGGCTAAAGAGATAAATTTTAAGCCGATTAAGACTTTCCTCTTGCTAAATGCAATTATAGTGAGTCACTTGTTTATTCACAGAGTTTTCTTTTCACTGGGATCTGAAAGCAGGTGGGAATACTTCTTGGACTTTCATTCCTTTCTCTTTGGGTTTTGTTTTTGAAAGACTCAGTTCTCCTTTCAGAGAAATTCCAAGGTAACCAGCAAGAGGAAGCTATGACAGATGGCTCTTCACATTTTCCAGCATACTGAGGAGCCACAGTGGCACAATGGGTTAAACCCTAGTGCCGGCTGGACTGCTGACCTGAAGGTTGCTGGTTCAAATCTGCGAGATGGGGTGAGCTCCCATCTGTCAGTTCCAGCTTGCAGGGACATGAGAGAAACCTCCTAGCAGGATGTGAATACATCGAGGCATCCCCTAGGCAACATCTCTGTAGATGGCCTATTTTCTCACTCCAGAAGCAACTTGCAACAGCACAACAACAGAGAGGAAGCAGGCAGGGACCTCTAATTACCTCTCAACAAAAGTTTGCTCCAGGCAAGTCAGCCATTGTATACTAATCAAGGTGGTCAGTTGAAACATTCACACCTAGCTCCAGCAGACAATAGTCCTTTGTCTCACCCTGATCATTCCACAGATATATAAACCCTTTTTCCTAGTTCTAACAGACCTCACTACCTCTGAGGATGCTTGCCATAGATGCAGGCAAAACATCAGGAGAGAATGCCTCTAGACCATGGCCATACAGTCTGAAAAAACCTACAACAACCCAACTTGCAGTATGTTCTTAAGTCATTTCTGATGCAACCAAAAAAAAGCATACTCTCCCAATCCTAAGGATGAATGGAATAAATTGCGTAGGTGGCATCCATTAAACACACACACACACATGTTGCCATACTGTGCTATTCCACTGTCATTATATCATTATTATTTTAAAGAGCAAGTCAGGTTGTTTTCTTGTGTCCAGTCTGTTTATCATTATGGGCCAAGGGTATCATGCATGCAAGGAATCTGAGTGTTGAGTTCCTTCTTGCACACTTAAAAAGATTCAGAGCAAAATTTGAAAAGCAGACTCACTTAAGCTGTACTTGGGAGGAATGCGATTTGTGTTCAAATGATAGCCATGATCCAGCCAAGTTCACACATGTTAAGGCTCACTGATTTCAGCAAGTGTCCAGCTTTTTAAAATTTTGGCACACAACTACAACAACACAGCATGAATAAGAGGAAGGAAAGAGCCCCCATGGTGTAATGGGTTAAACCCTTGTGCTGGCAGGACTGCTGACCGAAAGGTTGGTGGTTCAAATCCGGGGAGCAGGGTGACCTCTGATCTGTCAGCTACAGCTTCTCATGCGGGGACATGAAAGAAGAAGCCTCCCACAGGATGGTAAAACATCTGGGCATCCCCTGAGCAATGTCCTTGCAGACAGCCAATTCTTTCACACCAGAAATGACTTGTAGTTTCTCAAGTCACTCCTGACATGAAAAAAGAGGAAGGAATAGTACCAAAAGAAGTAAATAATGGGATACATGGATAACCAAGAAAATCAACTTGGCTTGTTTTTTTCTGATGAAGTACCAGAGATACTTGATCAGAGATATCTCAAGTACCAGAGATATCATGGATATTACTGACGCTCAACTACCTGTCATAGTTTAGGTTTAGTACAACAGAAAAAGCTTTCAGTCCTTCAAACTTGTCACACAGGCAGGGTAACTATGGATAATCAAGATCAAAAAAGTATCCGATACCAGATCAATCACAGGACGTATGGAAGGAAAAAATTCTAACACCAATAGTATAAAGGCCAGAGTGACCGATTTCCCTCTTTTGTGTATTAACACAGCTCCTTCATCTGCATTTACATTAACTGTGTTATGCTTGGGCACAGATTGTAAAAAGAATGTGTAAAATAATGTAAAAAGAATGTGTGTTGTTTGGCAGGACGGAATGATATATGCCAGGGAGCTATAGCATCCGTTTCAACGCTACACAGTGACAAACATCCATGTCAACACAGGATTAGACACAGTTCCTCCAACAACAGCACCGTTCATGGGTTTATCCCAATTTTCTCCACATCCTATATCTGTTACGGGCTGTGAGGCTGTATGTTTTGGGTACATCCAAACAGATGGGTTCTAATGCTACCTGTCAAAAGGCAATAAATTTGTTTCCCTTCTTTAACTTTGGAAAAGGGGGGTGGTAAAAGAAAAAGAAATGATGCAAAACTACAGGAGAATTCTGTTACAAAACTATATATGGACCTCTGGAAAAATCTTATGCTTGATGTGGAGTGACTACACAATATAACATTTGAACAGTTGATTTCTGGTAATGTTAATTAAAATAGCCAAGAACTCAGAGGAAGATCTTATTTTAAAAGGGACTTCTGCTCAATTAAACTGAAGAGGACTAGTATTGCCCTGCCTTCTGAGGAGATAAGCAACACCAGGGGAAAAAAAACTCCAGCTCTAGGAAATTATAGGCTAGAGACTGTAACTGAACTGTGTGTTTGCCTTTTCCGGATGCTTCATAGTTTCATTCCTTTTAGCATTCCCACTATAGTGTTGGCAACCTGTATTACATTTCCGCAGGAAGAAGACTGCTTGGGTGGCTTGAAGTGCTAAAAGAGACAATGGAGGGCCTCCTGGAGAAGTTGGGTGGTCCTGCCAGCTCAGTCATGGTAGCAGATGTCAATGAATTCCTGATGGGAGAGATTATTGATTGCTTAGACTGGCTTTGGAAGTGAAATGCCACTCTTGACTCAGCAGGGCCCATCTGACAAAGAAGACTTCTTCGTGTGGGAGAGAAGAGAAGTATTTATGTTTTAGTGGGCTACCATCTGCTTGTGTCTGTATGCATGCACACATGGGAATTTCCAAAGATAAGGAGAAAGCACTGAATGCCTATTTTGGGTGTGATAGAATTCCATGCGTGTATGTCGCAGGAAGTTTGGTTTGTATTATGAGGGGCCATCTGGGTTGTCAGCATGTGTGTCTGTGACAACATCTGCAGTAAAGTTGCTAGCATTCCAAATCTTAGGACTACCATCAAAGCTCCCTTGGACTGGGTTGGTTAACTATGTGATGTGAATATGTTTTCACTTCTTTCTTTTTCTTGGTGTTAAGGTAAAGGTTTTCCCCTGACATTAAGTCTAATCGTGTCTGACTCTGGGGGTTGGTGCTTATCTCCATTTCTAAGCTGAATTGCCGGCATTGTCTGTAGATGCCTCCAAGGTCATGTGGCTGGCATGACTGCATGGAGCACCGTTACCTTCCCGCCGGAGTGGTACCCATTGATCTACCCATTGATCTACTCACATTTGCATGTTTTCGAACTGCTAGGTTGGCAATAGCTAGAGCTAACAGCGGGAGCTTATGCCGCTCCCTGGATTCAAACCTGTGCTGATCAACAAGTTCAGCAGCTCAGTGGTTTAACCCACTCTGTCACCGGTGTTACTCTGAGCAATTCCCTTATTACATTGATTATGCATTATACAGTGTTGCATTGGCTGTGTTTGTATGCTTTCTTTTGTAAGTCACTTCGGAAATAACTCATAAATTTGATGAATTGAAGGTAGCATCCAAATCAGGATATAACTCATAAGCTGGCACATAAGCCACCCTGTTTCCCTAAAATAAGAGCATGCTCCAAGCCACCACACAAGATGGCTCAGCAGGACCTTCAAGTCATTTACTATCTATGGCAATCCTAGGATGAAACTATCTCAAGGCTTTCTTTGCAATATTTGTTCAGAAGAGCTTTGCCATTGCTTTCCTTGGACTGAGAGAGCATAACTTGTCAAAGGTCACCCAATGGGTTTCATGGTTGAGTCAAACTCTGTTCTCCAGAGCCCAAGTCAAACCACTACACCACAGGCCCGTAGCCAGGATTTTGATTGGGGGGGGGGGGAGGGGAGGCTGAGTTTGGTTCGGGGGCGGGGGGCTGAGTCTGAGTGAAAGAGGGTCTACCCTAGCAAACCTTTTGTATCGTTACCCCAATACCCCCATGCATATGGGATATATTGAGCATGGTGATCAGATCATGATATGGATAAACATAACAGTTTAAATAATGTACCAGTAAGGCCTTTTCGTGGACCACCATGAGAATTTCGGAGGGGGGGGGCTGAAGCCCGTCAAGCCCCCCCCCCCCGGTCTACATGCCAGCTACACCATGTTGGTTTTTTTGGTAAAATATATGAATGGAAAAGTTGAGATTCTCTGAAATCATATCAGTATGTGTTACTATGGCTGGGATTGTTAGAATGAGACCAGTGCTTCAGATAGCAGATATTTGATGTCACTGAAAGGGCTATTGCTATTTTTTTATTTACTATCGTTGGGAAAAAATGCTTATGGAGACCTTTCTATGTTATGTGCCTAAATAAGAAAGTAGGCTGTAAGTACCCCCAAGAACCTCATCACATGGAATTTGGGGAGTGTCTTTCCAGGACATTTCCTCACCGGAACCCATCACATAACTTCAGGATACTTCTGGCAGGGCTCCACAAAGGAAGCATCCTGATAGCGTTCAGAGAACACGGGAGGCTTCCCATATTCTCATTAGATAGAACATGTGGAAGCTGGGCAGCGACACTTTCCTCCATGTGATCGGGAAAGCAGCACAGCGGGTGATGTGGGGTGACAGTTTTCCCTGCTGTTTCACGGATTTGCCATGCTACCTGGTGTATCCTCCTCCTCCCCACTGTTTCCTGGCTTCAGGTCCTCAGTGTGATGGGGCTTTTAGTCTTTGATTTTGGTGCGTCTTGTTTTGATGCTAGGCAGCAAAATGTCTTCAGTCAGGCTGAGTCCTAATGTCACCACAGTACCGATGAAGAAATTGATATCAAGGAGGTGCAGAGATAGTGAGTATGCTTGAAAAAGAGTTCTGAGAAAGGGCACTGTCCTACTATGTCAATTTTGTTTTGCTTGAAGCTGTTTTGTTTTGTTTTGTTTGGCGCTATTAGCCATGGTTTCCAGGAGTCCACAACATGCAAGTGTGGAGACGAGAAAACCACAGACCACTTACTACAATGCAACCTGAGCCCTGCCACATGCACAATGGAGGACCTCCTTATAGCAACACTAGAAACACTCCAAGTGGCCAGCTACTGGTAAAAGGACATTTAGCATAATGCCAAGTGTCTAACTTTGTTTGTTGTTTATTTATACATTATAATGGTATTCTCAATTTGCTTCTGACACGATAAAAAAAAGTAGTGGGCTTACTTTGAGCATTAAACCTTACTCCAACAATCTAACACTCACTCATCAGAAGGAGTTAAATTAGATGATACAATGCATGATGTACATCAAATACCATCTGGCCCATGCCCCATATTTATTAACCTTTTCTCATGTGCTTGTATTCAAGTTAGGAAAATCTGTCAGTTTCCTAAGTTAAGAATACTAGCATGAACTGAGAGACTGAATATTCCCATGCAAAGATAGTGTTTTCTTCTGATCAGTGACAGTTGCACATTTGTTTGTAATAAAAACAAATAAATAAAATAGTTCTGTAACAAAACAATACAATTATAAAATGAATTTACAATAAAATATTATATTTGCATAATATGTCACAATAAAAATAATTTTATTTGTAGGTTACTTTTCTGCACTCAAGAAATCTCCCAACAGAAAGGCATAAAAACAATATCATAAAGAGAGCAATTAAATGTATCCATAAAACACTACAAGAACCAATAAAATAGTCAGAAGCAAATACACAATCAAAATACAGACAGCAGCAGGAATGCCCAATGAAAGATTGAATCAACTTCCCAATAGTTAGTGGAGCTAAAAGATTGTAGAAGCCTTCAAAAGTTCTCTGCTGAGTTGACCTGTTGAGTTTCCATAGAGAAAGTGCCACCACCAAAAAGGTCTTGCTTCTTGTACATCTCCACCACTCAATAATTTCAATTTAATGTATTGTCGAAGGCTTTCATGGCTGGAATCACTAGGTTCTTGTGGGTTTTTTCGGGCTATAGAGCCATGTTCTAGAGGCATTTCTCCTGACGTTTCGCCTGCATCTATGGCAAGCATCCTCAGAGGTTGTGAGGTCAGAGGTTGTGAGGTAATTTCAATTTAGTATTTTCTTAATTTTCCCATGGATGCTTTTATGTGTTGTTGTTGCTTTGGGGCAGATGATGTACAACAGCCTTGGACACCATTACCTTGTATTAGGGATAGACTCTGTGATGTATCAAGTTAGCTTGAATAGGTAAATTAAGGAACAGGGATTTAACGAGAATGCTGATACATACCCACCAACTCTGGATGAAGGAAGGAAACCTGTAGGGAACACATCTCATTCACAAGAGTGACCTCTTGTATTGCAAGCTTAGAGCAGAACTTGGAAATTTTGCTTGCTTGCTTGTATCACAACTTCCAGAATCCCCAGAGAGCACATCTGGCAACCTTTCCAGGTTCCGAAAAGATCAGACTGTTCACAGATGTATGAAGCAGTAGCCAAAGTTTGGCCATTCATGGATTTTGTAATTCATTTTAATTCTTTCCTTGCCTATAATTTTGTACACATAACCTTTTCAATGTTTTTTTAAATTTATCATCATAACCTCATTTGGCCTTCAAATGGGCAATTCTTCAGCCTGTAGTCTTTACTTCTCTCATATCTTTGTATTCTCCCCCCCCCCCCCCCCCCAGTTCCAGTGGTTGGGATTAGCCCCATATCACAAAGCCAACAGCTGAAGTTACATGGTGTTTAGTTCTCTGGATTTCCAGGAACAGCTGGTGAAGGCAACCACAGCTGGTGAGCCTGTTACGTGTTCCTTGTCTCTTAGAAAGTATGGGAACACAAAGTTGAAGTGTAATGTACCTCCTTGACATGCTAATGTATCTAGAAACACCTGCACACTAGTGTTTCAATTCCTAAAGTGTACTGTAGATAAAATCCACATGTATCTGCAGGTTAGTCCTGCATGTGCCAACTCCAGTGCAAGTCTCCTTGAGTTCAGTGGGACTTGAGCAAGGCCTAAACGTACCAATTTGAGAATCACTGCCTTGTTCATTAATCAATGATTTGAGAATCACTCCCTTGTTCAGATAAAGTGCATTACTTCCATCATAAATATTGACTGCAATCTCCAATTGGGAGATATATATGTATCATGTAACAACATCTCTGTGTCTATGGGCGTATCTACACTGTCGAATTAATCTAGTCCAACACCACTTTAACTGTTATGGAATCCTGGAATTTGTAGTTTAGTGCAGCACCAGGACTCTCTGGCAGAAAAGGCTAAAGACCTTACAAAATTAGATGAACTCTGATGGCACCTTCACCGACCTCAACGTTTGGAGTATGCCTGGAGTTGGGGAGATGGGCTCCATGATTTGTAGGGTGGGTTTGGAGGCAGCTTTCAGTTGTTGCCTTGTTGGAACGGAATTCCGACCTAAGCAATGCCCAAAAAACTTAGTTGAGATGGCTTTAATTTAGCTTCACACTTTTCTATCTTACCAACAGGATTGCCTTTCCTTTCTTTTCATTTCACTACAATCCTTCCGGTAAGAGTGGTAGAAGCAGGATATTCTGTTACATTATGTGCCCCTGGGTCCATTCTTTACTCCCTAAATTATGTCACAGCACTTAAATGAAGAACAATGGCTTCAGGGACTAGGATGTGGAACAACAGCTTCAGAGACTAAGACACAGAACAATGGCTTCAAACTATGGGAAAGGAGATTCCATCTGAACATTAGGAAGAACTTCCTGACTATGAGAGCTGTTTACAGTGTTTAGTAGTGGGACTCTCTGCTTTGGAGTGTGGTGGAGGCTCCTTCTTTGGAGGCTTTTAAACAGAGGCTAGATAGTCATCTGTCGGAGGTGCTTTGAATGCGATTTTCCTGCTTCTTGGCGGAGGTTGGACTGGATGGCCCATGAGGTCTCCTCCAACTTTATGGTTCTATGATTCTTTGAAATGTGGAACACAATCCAAATGGGAGAAGAAAGGAATGTTCAACTTTATATGAGTTCATTTTTATTTGCTATACATTTTTGGGAGGCAAGAGTGTTTGGGGAGACCATAGAAGTAGCTTTGGGGCTGCATTGGAGGAGGCATGTTATCAATTTCATCACCAGTTCCAAATTTCTGTCAAATACTTTGACAAAGATAATCAAGGGGGAAAGTGACTGACAGCTTTACCAGTATTTTCTCAAAGCATTACTTTGCCGTGTTGGTAGCACGCCTGCCAAACTGAAAGAAAAGGGGCAAAAATAAAATTCCAGCATGCCGTTGAAATTGAAAAGACTTTCTCTGCCAACCAAGCGTTTTTCTGGTGATGTCCTTTACTACCATCACTGAGATGAAAGCTGGCATGTTGGGCAGACAAAGAGTAGTTGTTGTAATGATTGTAATGGAAATAAATGAGGAGAAAAGGGTTCCATCCTGTTTTTATCCTGTGTGGTGCAAGACACAGCCTTTGGGATCTTCTGCTCTGCAACATTACCACTCCCCCTCCCCCATCCCTATATTTTATGCCCTGTAGTGGAGCCGCTCTGCAACCCCTCTGTTTGTTTCATTAACTCCCTGCTTTAAGACTCGGTCTTTATCCTGGTGGTTTATTGCTCTTTTACGACGCTTTACAAGATGTTATGCTAAAGCTGCCCTCAATGTTTTTGCTGAAACACGCATGTGAATATTGATAGATGAGTATTCATGCAAGTGTGCGATAATTGCTGGGCTTTTGTTTGTGCAAGATGGTGAAACGCTTTCCTGCCTTGGAAGGAAAGAGAAAGCAAGGAGGCACATCCCTCCTGCCACTTCTTTCCCTGATGCAAGGACTGATGCTTTTGCATTGGTCATTGCCTGAAGAGCAAGTCCATTGTGACTATTTTGGACAAGGAATCTGACCTGCTATAAAGCACTGTCCTATTGTCCCTTCACCTTCAACAGCTAAAATGTTGTCATAACTATTTCCCTGCCTTCAAAATTGTTAGCACCCTGTAAGAAAATTGAACAATTTTTTATTATTATTATAAAAATTCATACTTACTTAGGCGATCCCTCATAGCCTAAGGATGATGGTCCTCAAAGTCTGGTGTCTTGGCAGTGGGTTCGTAGATGGCTGTGGAGCCCTATTCTTGATCCGCATGTCCTCCTCCAGTGAGGGCATCGGTTTCCAGGTGGAACGCGGTCCCTTGATGTGCCTTCCTCCTGGCATGTTTCTCCCTCTCGCCCTCCGTTCGTGCCTCTTCGAATTTTGCAGTGCTTCTGGTCACTGGTGACCCCCAGTTAGAGCACTCAAGGGCCAGGGCTGCCCAGTTCTCCGTGTCTATGCCACAGTTTTTAAGGTTGGCTTTAAGCCCATCTTTAAGTCTCTTTTTCTGTCCACCAACATTACATTTCCCATTCTTGAGTTGGGAGTATAGTAACTGCTTTGGGAGATGATGATAGGGCATTCTGACAACGTGGCCAGTCCAGCGGAGTTGATGGCATAGAAGCATCGCTTTAATGCTGGTGGTCTTTGCTTCTTCCAGCATGCTGACATTTGTCAGCCTGTCTTCCCAAGAGATTTGCAGGATTTTTCAGAGGCATAACACCCTTTTGGCTTATCTTCATGAATTCTGACTTGGAATGGGCTATACAGTAATACCTCTGTAACTGCAGAACCCATATCTGGTTTCACTTACCTGCATCTGGGGGTGGGGGATGGAATTTGCTAGTTCATCCAGTGGATTCTATACTTCTTCCAGAAATTACCTTGGAGTTGCATTGAAAGATCTAGAAAATTCATAGGGAATATATATGACCAAATGGCATTAAATTTGGCATCTCTAATTTTTTCAATGCAGCTCGGTGGTATTCCAGGACCAGAAGTCATGTTATTTAATGCCATTTGGTCATATATGTGGTTTTGGTTAACTGTAGTTTGGCTGGGAATCTATCATAGAATTATAGAATAATAGAATTGGAATGGCTGGAATCACTGGGTTGCTGTGAGTTTTCCAGGCTGTATGGCTATGTTCCAGAAGCATTCTCTCTTGACATTTCACCCACATTTATGGCAGGCATCCTCAGAGGTTGTGAGGTCTGTTGGAAAGTAGACAAGTAGGGTTTATAGATCTCTGAAATGTCTAGGGTGGGAGAAAAAACTCTTGCCAGCTTGAGGCAAGTGTGAATGTTGCAGTTGATGACCTTGATTAGCATTGAATAGCCCTGCAACTTCAAAGACTGGCTGCTTCCTGTCTGGAAATTCCATAGGCAAGTGGGGTTTGTATATCTGTGGAATGTCCAGGCAGGAAGCAGCCTGGAACATGGCCATACAGCCCGCAAAACTCACAGCAACCCAAAGCTGAAGGAATCCCTGTCTCAAAATTAACCATCAACATATGTAAGGGATTGCCCCCAAGTTCTCAAGGTCCACTCATACATGTTCCCAGCGAAATGTGATGGAACAATACCTCACTGATAGTAAAAAAAAGTGTTACTCATGCAGTTGTTATTGTTCTTTCGTGCCTTCAAGTAATTTGAAATTTAATAGTGTCCCTGATCTCCAGCATGCTAGTCACTGCCTTGCACTTGCTATCTGTAATACAGTTAGGTCATTTTAAACTCTGTAATTCTTGAACCTTTCTTTCTTATCTTTAGATGTGAATTGCTCATTCTTTCAAAAAGTTGTTAAGCTCAACCTCCTTCATCCTCCTGGACTTCTGTTTCTGACTCCTGCCCCGATGGCACCAATGTATTCAAGCAGTGTATTGGCTAAAAGTCAGCAGTGCATTTGGTACAATGTTGTTCTAGGCAGTAATCTATTACTAGTTAGTATTAAAGTCAGTACAGTTGGCCCTCAAAATCCCCAGATTCTGTGTGTGTGGATTCAACCATCATAACTCAAAAGTATTTTTTTAAATCCCCAAAGTAAGCCTACATTGGACTGCAAGAAGACCCTACCAGTCCATACTTCGGGAAATAATGCCTGACTGCTCACTGGAAAATGGAAGAAAAAAGGAAGAGGGGCCGACCAAGGGCAAGATGGATGGATGGTATCCTTGAAGTGACTGGCTTGACCTTGAAGAAGTTTGGGGTGGCCATGACCAACAGGGAGCTCTGGTGTGGGCTGGTACAGAAGGTCACGAAGAGTCAGAAGGAGGTGAACAAATAACAATAAAATCTTCATTTTTCTATTGTATATAAGGGTGGCAATTTAACTACACCATTGTACAACAGGACTTGAGCATCCACAGATTCGGTATCCGTGTGTGTGTGTGTGTGTGTGTGTGCGTGCGTGCGTGCGTGCGTGTATCCTAGAACCAAATCTCAGTGGATACCAAGGGCCACTGTACTCCATGGCTGTCGGCTGAACATCCCATCTTGCCTTGTTTTGGATTGTCTCCCAAAAAACCAACCCAAGTAATATTCTATAGCAGTAACACCTCTTTAAGTGGGTGAATGAAAACCATTCTAAAAGGCTGTTGGTTCTGTTTTGATTGTGTATAACAGTGTTTCTCTACCTGGGGGTCAGAACCCCTGGGGAGGTCATGAAGGGGTGTCAGAGGGGTTGCCAAAGACCATCAGAAAAACAGTATTTCTGAAAAACAGTACTATGTGGGAAGTTTGGCTGAATTCTATCATTGATGATGTTCAGAATGCTCTTTGATTGTAGGTGAACTATAAATCCCAGCAACTACAACACCCAAATGCCAAGGTCTATTTTCCCCAAACGTTGCCAGTGTTCACATTTGGGCATATTGAGTATTCATGCCAAGGTTGGTCCAGATCCATCTTTGTTTGAGTCCACAGTGCTCTCTGGAGGTTGGTTAACTCCAACTCCAAAACTCAAGTTCAATGCCCACCAAACCCTTCCAGTATTTTCTGTTAGTCATGGGAGTCTTGTGTGCCAAGTTTGGTTCAATTCCATCATTGGTGGAGTTTGGAATGCTCTTTGATTCTAGGTGAACTATTAATCCCAGCAACTACAACTCTCAAATAACAAAATAAAATACCCCTCCCAACCCCAACAGTATGCAAATTTGGGCATATTGGGTATTTGTTCCAAATTTGGTCCAGTGAATGAAAATGCATCCTGCACATTAGATATTTACATTACGATTCATAACAATAGCAAAATTACAGTTATGAAGTAGCAACAAAAATAATTTTATGTTTGGGGGTCACCGCAACATGAGGAACTGTATTAAGGGGTCTCGGCATTAGGAAGGTTGAGAAACACTGGTGTATAAATCTGCCAATTGACATGATGCTCCATATGTCTGATGAAGTTGTCTGTAGCCTAGTGAAGCTTGTACCAAAGAAAACACGGTGGATATTAAAATGCTGCAGGGCTCTCCATCATTTTCTCCTCTGCAATAAGCATTGCTGTGCCAGCCCTCACCTCTTTTTGAAACTGCAAACAGGAGTGAACCCCCACAGTATGACTAATATAAGCCTCTGATAAACTCAGGAATAATCAGCAGAAGATGGGAAAAAGCAAAAGAGCAAAAAACTGGGGGAGGGAGGGAGGTAAAATAATGATTTTTTAAATAAAAAAACTTCATATGAATGCATAGGCTATGCTTTGTTTAACCAACTATGATCTTATTTTTCATGAGCAATGGAAAGAAGGGACTGCAAAGCACCGCAGGGAACTATGCCTTTGCTGCACACAGTCCAGGAGCATTGCCTCCAGATTTGTCCCTGGAAGAGGTTGTGCTTTTATCCTTTGTATGGAAGGCAAACTTGGGGGCCATTTTGCTCGGAGAGTCTGAGGAGTGGCCAGCAGGGGTCTCTAGTACATCAAGAATTGTGGCTCAAACAGTCAAGGGAGACAAGGATGAAAAAATCCCTTATTTTCTCAGCTTCTGTCACATTGCCCCAAACCTGCTTTTGTTGGAGGCTGGCGTCTGAGCTACCTGACCTTGACTGAGCGATGTGCTTGGGACTGAGCAAAGCCTTGTGTGGATACCCTTCAGGATTGTCTCTGCCACATCCAAAAATAAACAATAATAACGATGATGATTGATGCCTTGTCCAAAATGTTATGCAAAAAACCCCAAACATAATAAAAATAAAATAAAAGGGGGAGGGGAGGGCAAAAGCAGAGGTTGCCTGCAGATTTCCAATCTGAAGAAGATAAACAGGTAGGAAAAAGGAGGAAAATGAGAGTTGCTGAATCAAATAGGGATCAAAGTAGTTGCTGTACAAGAGACATGGAGCTCTTGCCACAGCTCTGCGTATTTTTCTCTTGGCTTCCTTATAAGGCTCAATTCAGACAATCTGCCAAATGATGGATGGTCTGGAAAATTGGAAACGAAGCACAGGAAAACCAAGGCTGAGACCCTCTCCCTTCACCGTCTCCCTCCTCCACCACTGAAAGATAGAGCATAGAAGTGAATGCTTCATCATTTGACACATCATCTGAATGTAGCAATTTGTGTTGCACACAGAATCTTGGGGGATCCTACCTGGGCGGTGGTTAGTTTGACTTGATTGAAGCAAATCCAAATTGGCAGTCCCACTGAGCCACAAAACACACTGAGTGACCTTGGGCCAGTCACTTGATCTCAGCCTGACATAATTCACAGGAGTTAGGATACAAGGAGGAGGAGAACCATATATGTTGCCTGGAATTTCTTGGAATAATAGCAGGATTGAGATGCAAATGAATCACTGGGGTGTTTTGTGGTTTTCGGGCTGTATGACCGGGTTCTAGCAGCATTTTCTTCTGATGTTTTGTTTGCATCTGTGGCTGGTATCTTCAGAGGATCTGTGGCTGCCATCCTCTTTAGATGCCAGCCACAGATGCAGGCAAAACGTCAGGAGAAAATGCTGTTACAAAAAGGACATACAACCCGGAAACCACACAACACCCTAATACAGGTGACTTTCTATATCAGCAGATTCTGATTCAACCACCCATGGCTTGAACATATTACAAAAGAATCCAAAAAGCAGAATAATGAACATAATAATAATAATAGCAAATAATAATAGCAAATAATAATAATAATAGTAATAGTAATAATAATAATAGGAACTTGTGCCACAAATACCATCTGCCTGCAACAAAGAACTGGTGGGATCACAAGCTGGAAAAAGTTACAGAGAATGAACACGTCAAGCTACTCTGGGACTTCCGGATTCAGACAGAGTTTTGGAGCATACCACTCCTGACGTCATGATCATGTTAAAAAAAAAAGTATGGATTGTCGATGTTGTAATCGATGCTGCAAAGACTGTGGCACATGCCAGTCAAGGTGGTCCCAGTGGTGATCAGCACACTGGGTGCAGTGCCTAAAGACCTTGGCCTGCACTTAAACACAATCAGCGCTGACAAAATTACCATCTGTCAGCTGCAGAAGGTCACCTTACTGGGATCTGCACACGTCATTCGCCGATACATCACACAGTCCTGGACAATGAAGTGTCCGACGTGTGAGCCAAAAATCAGTACAGATGATCCCAGAGGTCATCGGCACACTGGGTGCCATGCCAAAAGATCTCAACCAGCATTTGAAACAATAAACATTGACAAAATCACAATCTGCCAACTGCAAAAGGCCACCTTACTTGGATCTGCGCACATAATTAAAAAATAAATGACATAGTCCTAGACGCTTGGGAAGTGTTTGACTTGTAATTTTGTGATATGAAATCCAGCATTTAGATCTTGTTTGCTGTGACATATCGTGTTTTTGTGTCAGAATAATAATAATAATAATAATAATAATAATAATAATAATAATACTTTATATATAACCCACCCTATCTCCCCAAGGGGACTCAGGGTGGTGCATTACAAGTTTACTGCACCACTGGATTTGAGCATCCATGGAACCAAACCCTAGCAAAGGCTAAGGACCCACTGGAATTTCAAATAATGGTTATAGACAGAGTCACTTGCTGGTTTGGAGAAATTTGAAATGGAGGGTTTTGATCTCTGTGTGTGGGTGGATAGGAAGGAACATGATGGTCCATTCCTTATGCTTTGGCAGCATTTTTGGGCAGCTGCTGGCATCACAGCTGGCACTTGTTCTCGCCCTCTCCTCCCAGAATCTACATCTGGCATTTGCTGAGATTTGAAATAGTGTCCAGGAACAATGAGACACTGAGAGCATTATTCGAAAATAAAATGGCTCCCAACACTCTGGCAGGGATTTTGAGCATTGTACCTGCTGGTATTAAAAGGTTTTGCACACTTGGAGATGGGATACCAAAGGGAACATTTGTGAGACACCTGGAGAAGGCCATCCCCATGTTTATCATGTCAGTCATTAAAGGGAACCACTGTTAAGGGTGAAATGGTTTTGCCAGTTGCTTTCCCTGGAGCATAGCCTAGAGCACCTGGTATTCGTTTGTGGTTTCCCATTCAAGTACTAGCCAAGGCTGACCTTGCTCAGCTCCAAAATCAGACATGATCTGGTGTCTTTAGGGTATTTTTACTGGTGGATTTTACAGTTTAATTTGAAATGCTAACATCTGATGCAGTGAGGAAGACTGTGACTGGGTGACCCATGTGCATCCCTCAATCTGCAACACTGATGTCAGATGGACAATTTTAGTGCTTCTTAACGCCATCCCCTCTTCTCCTTTCCAATGCATCTTCAGCTACAAACCTTTCAAGGGCAGGGCTGTTTCTGTGAAATTGACTGTATGGTCCCCCAACAGGAACCATGCAGTACACACACACGCGCGCGCGCGCACACACACACACACACACTTATTTCTGAAGGAGTGCCCATATCTATACATTTGTATATGTGACTATGATGCAGAAATGTTTGGCAAAGCTCTTTCTTTGTTCCTTCTTTTTATTTTTGGCAATGTGCAAGTGATTATAAAATTGTGTGCCTTCAAGTCACTTTTTATTTATAGTGATCCTAGCATGGGCAACATTTGTTCAGAAAGAGTTAGCTATTGCTTTCCTCTGGGGTTGTGGAAGTGTGACTTGCCCAGGGCTACTTAGGTTTTTTTGTTGTGTCAGGAATGACTTGAGAAACTGCAAGTCGCTTCTGGTGTGAGAGAATTCGCTGTCTGCAAGGACATTGCCCGGGGATGCCCAGATGTTTTGATGTGTTAGCATCCTTCTGGGAGGCTTCTCTCATGTCCCCGCAAGAGGAGCTGGAACTGACAGAGGAAGCTCATCCGTGCTCTCCCCGGATTTGAACCTGCGACCTGAGGGTCTTCAGTCCTGCCAGCACAGGGGTTCAACCCACTGTGTCATCGGGGGCTCCTTAATGAGATGGATGGATAGATAGATGATGGATAGATAGATAGATAGATAGATAGACAGACAGACAGACAGACAGACAGACAGACAGATAGATAACTGAGTGGAGACTGAAATTTCGGTCAGAGACCAACACTCAAACTGCTATCCCATACTGGCTCTAATATGTAGTTCGGTTTTAAGATGGAAAGAAAACTGTTGGGAAACTGTTAGGAGAGTGTTAGGAAACTCTGACACAAAATGAGAAAATGACCCCATCTTAAAAAAAAAAAAACATATGGAGGAGAAAGAGTGGATACTGGTAATGGTAATGCCCTTTATAACCCCTGTTAGTTTTCTTCTCAACTGATTGTTGGGCATGTTTCTTATTATTTCTTACCGGGATTCAGAAGGCGATTGTGTGGATTGAGACAGCAATACTGAACATTACTTGAGGTGATTTCTCCCATTCCCCACTCTTGCCCCCGATGGTGCAAATGGGTTAAACCCTTGTGCTGGCAGGACTGCTGACCGAAAGATTGGCTGTTCGAATCTGGGGAGTGGGGTGAGCTCCAATCCATCGGTTCCAGCTTCTCATGCGAGGACATGAGAGAAGACTCCCACAGGATGGTAAAACATCTGGGCAACGTCCTTGCAGACAACCAATTTTCTCACACCAGAAGCAACTTGCAGTTTCTCAAGTCATTCTTTATAAAAAACAAAAAACAAACAAAAACACCCCCTCCCCCCGCAAAAAACAAACAAACCAAAAACGGGTTCTGGTCTGAACAAGATAGAGCTGCTGGAATTAATATAGAGTGAGGGATTTTGAAGACAAAAAGGGCACTACAGTTGCAACTGTGGAGATCCTTCACAACTGTATAGTACAAGGTTTACAAAAAACCAGTGTGGTGTAATAATTTGAGTTTGAAACTCTGCTTGGCCATGAACTTGGGCAAGTCACACTCTTCCAGACTCATAAGAAGGGAAAGGCAACCCTTGGTGAACCAATCTTATCAGGAAATGTCCATGATAGTAAGAAATGACTTCAATGCACATGAAAACAGGTTTATTATTAATGCAGAAACGGCTGTAAAAGGCCTTGGAGAAACATCCCTCACTCTGTACATGCAAAAATTGGATTCTTGGATGAATTTGCAGCCAATGCCATTGACGAGGCAAAGGTCAGGGAAAACAGTGTAAAAGAAACAATCTGAGATCAGTTAC
This sequence comes from Anolis sagrei, assembly GCF_037176765.1. Taxonomy (NCBI): domain Eukaryota; kingdom Metazoa; phylum Chordata; class Lepidosauria; order Squamata; family Anolidae; genus Anolis; species Anolis sagrei. The sequence goes on along the minus strand of NC_090022.1, from coordinate 190,069,659 downwards.
TCAGGATGCACCGCCCGATACAGGAAAAGATGCATCCTAGTGCAACAGATGGGGTCAGCTGCAAAGTTTGAAAATTTACTTTTTGGAGCCTAACTCACTGCGCAGCAGCCCTGTTGTTAGAAGATTTTGGATGTTATAGTTTCCACCCCCAAACACTTTCCGACTCTTGCCAATTCACCATAGAACAAGCAACACTTTTTGTAACTGACCCTTAGATAAGAATGGGATGTGACAGGAGCAAATAATCTGTATATATAGGTTTCCCTCTAATAATTCAGCAGGGAAAATTGGAAGCAAGATAGAAGATTTAAAGCACAGCAGGGTCAATTCTGAGGCCCTTCAAAAAATACCATATATACTCGAGTATAAGCCGACCCAAATATAAGCCGAGGTGCCTAATTTTACCACAAAAAACTGGGAAAACGGATTGACTCAAGTATAAGCCAAGGGTGGGAAATGCAGCAGCTACTGGTGAATTTCAAAATAAAAATAGATACCAATATAATTACATTAATTGAGGCATGAGTTGGTTAAATGTTTTTGAATATTTACATAAAACTGTCATTTAAGATAAGACTGCCCAACTCTGATTAAACTATTATTCTAACCTTCTTCAATGTGAATGTGTGTACATATCTTCCAATAATAAAGAGAGTAAAATAATACACATAATAATAATAATATAGAAAAATAATGGAAATGTAATAATAACAGTAATAATAGAGTAAAATAATGGAAATATAATAACTGTACATAATAAACTTAATAATTATAATAATAATATAGCAAAATAATGGAAATGCAATAATAACAGTAATAATAGAGCAAAATGATAAATGTAATAATAACAAAAATAATAAATAGAGTAAATTAAAAGTAATATAATAATAATAATAATAATAATAATAATAGCAGAGTAAAATAATAAATAATCTTGGTTCGAGTATAAGCCGAGTGGGACTTTTTAAGCCTTAAAAAAGGGCTGAAAAACTAGGCTTATACCCGAGTATATACAGTAATGTCTACAAAAGAGTTGGAGGATTGCTTATTTATGTTTTCATTAATATTTCAAATGATTTTGATTTTGTTAACACTGCTTTAATAATATTTCTTATATTGATGGGAAGTTGGGGCCATAAATAAAGAGACAGATGGATATAAGGAAATACTCAACTCTCTGTTCCTTGTCTTATATGGAGCTTGTACTAATTTGGGTTGGGTTGAATGTAGTTTCTTCCTTATGGTGAAATTATATCCACTTATATTCATATTTATAATTAGAATCATTCCCCACCACCCTGTCTACCCCCCATTTCTACCACAGTAAAGCTGGCAGTAATCTTAACTTAGTTATTTTTTTTTCTATATTTGAAGCCGAGTCTTCCTAAACGAATTCAGGATTTAATGAAATTAAATGCAAAATGAAGAAGGGCTCATTTTGCTTTATCACCGTGAAAAGTGGTATTAAAGTGAATTATGTGCATAATGAAAACAAAAGGAGGGGGCATTCTGTTTATTTATCTTCTTTCCGCTTGAGTTCTAAAAGATTTCCACGGCAATTCTTTGGGAAGTTACTTTTCTGCTGCTAATGGAGTTGAAATTATATGTCCTGCCTTTATTGCCCTTTGTCCTTATAGGACCAAGAAGGGGAATGACCTGCATTGGGATCCCTTCAGACCATCTTAACCGACAACAGAGCAATACCTGAGACAAATTTAGGCCTGTGACTCTATCACTGTCACCTTTCTAAAAGATCTTTGTCTGATGAAGGTTCAAAAGCTTGCCCAATGTACTTTTTGGCTTTGGAGTTGACCCAATAAAGGCATCACTGTTCTGTGTATTTTGTATATTGATATACAGTACATGGCAATTCTGGTTGCCATTTTGGATTTTGGCTAGTTCTACCCTTGGACCACTGGAGCCCCCGGTGAAGCAGTGGGTTAAATCATGGAGCTGCTGAACTTGCTGTCTGAAAGGTCGGTGGTTCGAATCTAGGGAGTGTGGTGAGCTCCCGCTGTTAGCCCCAGCTTCTGCCAACCTAGTAGTAAGAAAACATGCAAATATGAGTAGACTGATAGGTACTGCTCTGGCAGGAAGGTAACGGCACTCCAAGCAGTCATGCCGGCCACATGACCTTGGAGGTGTCTATGGACAATGCCGGCTCTTCGGCTGAGAAATGGATATGAGCACCACCCCCAGAGTTGGACACAACTGGACTTAATGTCAAGGGGAAACCTTTACCTTTATCATTGGACCAGTTCTTGAAATACAATGTATTGTTTTCTTTTTCTTCAGGTGCTGTTAGATGTTTTAATGCATGAGCTCTTCCTTGGTTATTTCACCACACCATAGGATTTATGGTATTAAATGACTTATCCAAGAGGCCAGTAATGTTTACACATGAGTTTTTTGTGACATCAGAAGGACTAATTTGGCTTTAAGGATCCAATACTCTCATTTGGGAAAAGAGAAAATATAAGCATTCCTATATATTATTTTTGAATGTAAAGTATGTTTAAAATTGTTATAAATAATGATAGGGTGTTTTTAATATTGGTGTGCTGATTAATATAGAGTAATGGTATTTTGCCTTAGTATTGTCTGCATATTCTTTGTTGTTGTTGTTGTTGTTGTTGTTGTTGTTGTTGTTGTGTTCCTTCACATCATTTCTGACCTATGATGATCATAAGTGACACTATCACAGGGGTTTCTGGGGCTGGAAGGATGTGACTCACTCAGATACACAGTGGGTTTCTATGACCAATTGGGGAATTGGACCCTAGTCTTCAGAGTTGTAGTCCCGCACTCAAACAACTACGCCAGGTTGGCTATCTAGAAGAAGGCAGGTTGGACTGAAAGGGCCACTGAAATACCATTAAGTTGGTTAAAATTGTTTTTTTAAATTTTTAATACTGTATTGTTCTTTCTTTTGTTTTTTTGCACTACAAATGAGATATGTGCAGTGTGCATAGGAATTTGTCAATTTTTTCCAATTAGTTCACATAAACACTCTCCATCCATCTGCCACTGGTCCAGCCTGTCTATCAAATTTGAAATCTCGAAACGGTTTTAAATCTGGCAGATCGGTTTTATTGTACATTATCCTGAGATTTCCAGCTAGAGGGCTGGATATACACACTATAATATGAATAAATAAATAAATAAATAAATGTTATGTCCTTAACTTGCCCAGCCCTTTCTGGGAATTGTATCCACATTGTCAAGTTACTGCAGGCATGGCTTTCCCCGTTGTCTTCCTTTATATGTCAATTAAAGGTAATATGAGATATGGGTTACTCCTCTTTGCAAAACAAGCACAGTGCCCTCCAGCACTTAAAGGAGTGCTAAGATTTTTTGTTTGCCTTGAGTTCAAATCTAGTTTGGGAAATACCATTAGATGAGAGTCTGTACTTTCTCTCCCTTTGACTTGCCAGCATCAGGGTGCCTGGGGGTGTTTGCATCTTCAAGTTGCCGGTCGATTTATGGCAGTGGTTCCCAACCTTTTTTTGATCAAGGAACACTTTGACCAGGGGCCACTTGACCAGGGGCCACTTTGACCAGGGACCACTCCAACATTAGTACCAAAAGGGTTACGAATCAGTTTTTGGTCAACTTTAGATTCGGTTTGATTATTTAGGGTGTTGATACATCAGATAATTGCATTGGATAGACCACATCAGCTCTAGTTTCTGATACAGAACATATGGCATCCAGTAGTCACCATCTGCTCGCCTACAGAAAATCATACAGTAGAGTCTCACTTATCAGACATAAACTGGCCGGCAGAACGTTGGATAAATGAAAATGTCAGGTAATATAGAGTCTCCTACTGTTACCTATCTGACACAGTGCTAGAAACCTTGAATACTAACAACAGGGACTCAGAGGATTAAGGCAAGGCAATGCCTCGGGACTAGAGCGGCCCAGCAGGAAGTTCCAGGATACGGAAGAGGGGCATGAAAATCACGGAGGGAAGGCAAGAGGATGCTTCCTATCCTGCCTATTTTCCCCCTTTCCTCCCTCCTCCTCCTCCTCCTCCTCCTCCTCCTCCTCCTCCTCCTTTTCTTGCCTTTTTCACGCCTTTTTCACTTATTGGGAATGGAGTGAGAGTTGGGGAGCACTCCTTTAATTGAAGGGGAAATGTTGGAGAAAAAGGGAGGCATTGGATAAGATGGAATATCGGATAAGTAAGAGTTGGATAAGCGAGACTCTACTGTATTTTATAAGCCTTCACACTATAAGGGTTTCGTGAGACCAGCCGCTCTTGTTGCAACAGTGTTGTAATGGTGAGGCTGTGGATCATATTTTAGTTCTTGAAGAAAACAGGTGATCCACATAGCTCAGGTTGGGAAACACTTATTTATGGTGACCTTGTGCATTTCACTTAATTTTCTTAGGAAAGGGCTTCTCAGAGATGGTATTTCCAATTCCTTCCTCTTAAATGTACCATACAGCTGGAGGCATTCATTGTCAGACTTCTGCCCAAATACTAACCAGGGGTAACCTTGTTTATTTTATTTCTTGTTAAATGCAGTCTTTGCCATTTATTTATTTAGGTCATGTATATCCCGTCCTATCTCGACTTCCACAGAGGGACTCAATTAGTTGCTGGCCTGGATGGGCAATGTGACTTTTATCTCCCAGAATCTCTCAAGGTTTGTACAAAAACATTAAGCTGACATCCTGTTGATTAGTCCTAACTGGAGCAGATTCATTAAATCAACTGTTCAATCAATAATCAATACATTGATACAGTGAGTTTACACTAGTCAGGTCTAACATGATTTACTATAAAATATATAAATTTTATAGTGTAAAAGGTGGTATACAGAATGTAAAGGAAAAGGTCTAACAACAAGATTTTATAAGATCCTGATTTTTCTGGGCTCTCATATTGTAGGATGAATCCATGGTATGTTGTTGCCTTTCCCCAATAGTAGGCATGAGGAATACTGTTTTGTTGGTAGCTGTCTAGGTCCTGCATGGCTTTGATTTGTGTGTCTTTTCATTAAATGCAGTTGTTTGAACATTAGTTTTTTTTTATTTGGCTGGGATTTTTATTATTGCCCTTGGCTTTTATTAAATCAGACATTTATGGTTGTACTGCTTTAACCATGTGAGAGCCACCCATACACTTCACATGGGTGTGAAAGCCAGATAGTGAAGAAAGCTGATGGAAGGAAAATCAACTCATTGTCAAAAAGCCAAATCTTAGACCAAATCAAGCCTGAAATATAAATAGAAGAGAAGATGAGTAAACTAGAAGTAGGGAAAAAAAAGATGGCATTACAGATGAATTAACTTTTATTAAGCCACAGGAACCAAGTTTGTAAAACGTGGCAAGAGGCATTGATGATCGGGGCTTTTGGAAGTATCTCAGGCCTCTTCTACACTGCCATATAAAATCCAGGCTAGCTGTTTTGAACTGGATTACAGTGTATGGAAGTGTAGACTCATATAATCCAGTTCAGAACTCATAATGTGGATTATCTGTTTTGATAATCTGGATTATATGGCAGTGTAGAAGGGCCTCATTCATAGGGTCACCATGAACTGGAGTTGACTTGATGTTAAAAAAAACTTGTGAAAGTTTTGTGGAGTAATGTTTGGCTTCAAGTGTTTAAAATAAATAATTAAACACCAGCAATCGGTGATTTAAAGTTAAAAGTAGACAGGGATAAAGACAGAAATTCCCATTTTTTGTCTCTTTCTCTTCCCCCACTTCAGTTCACACTGCACCCCTCAATTAAACATTTAAAAAGCTACCCAATGGAAATGAAAAAAAGGTTGACAGTTACTAGTTAGTAACATTATTGGTAACTAATTAAATTAAATAAGATTTAAATAAAAGTACATTTTTAATAATTGAATTTGAATTAATTAACTATTTAAAATGCCAAAAATTTGACCAATTCTCCAGTTCTCACTAAAGTGAGAAGAAATAATTGTTTTCCACTTAAAACCTCCAAGAGAGTCAGTGTGGTATAGTGGTTTGAATTTTGGACTACAGTTCTCTGCTTGGCCATGAAACCAGCTGAGTGACCCTGGGCAAATCACACAGTCTCAGCCTCAGAAAACCCAATTATAGATTTACCTTGAGGTCGCTAGAAGTCTGAATATATTTGAAGGCACACAAAATAACAATTTGAATATTCACAGTATTAACATCGTTGATTAAAAATAGCAACATTGGCCTTGGCTAACTGTAAAAGTAATGAATATCAGAAATTTTAAAAACCTTTCAGAATCTGCCTAGATTTATTACAAAGGGGGGGGGGCAACAAAGGAGGGGAGCTATTCTAAGGAATCCCTGCCAAAGAACAAGCTCATCTTAGGAATCCCTACTAAGTATGGAAAAGCTAGTTACAGAGAGTTTAGAAACCAGTCTTCTTGACTTCTCATAGTGTATGTGAAACCCTATGGAGACCTGAACCTAAGAGCCATTGGGTCTTCCCTACATTTCATGGTCTTGGTTTTAGGTCCTAGTCTACTTTTACTGGCATTTTGAATTGACAGTGCACCCCAAATTTCACATTGAGTATGTGCTGTGGTCATAGTAGGCAGAGCCGTTTCCAAATGCATATATGGCTACTGTGTTTCCCTGAAAATAAGACATACTCATAAAATAAGCTGTAGCAGATTTTTTAAACATATGCATAATATAAGCCATTCCCTGAAAACAAGGAGCCCCCGGTGGTGCAGTGGGTTAAACTGCTGAGCTGCTAAACTTGTGGACCGAAAGATTGCAGGTTTGAATCGGGGGAGCGGCGTGAGCTTCAGCTGTCAGCCCCAGCTTCCGTCAACCTAGTAAATGTGAGTAGATCAATAGGTACCGCTCCGGCAGGAAGGTAACGGCGCTCCATGCAGTCATGCTGGCTACATGACCCTGGAGGTGTCTACGGACAACGCCGGGTCTTTGGTTTAGAAATGGAGATGAGCACTACCCTCCAGAGTTTGACACGACTGGACTTAATGTCAGGGGAAAACCTTTACCTTTATCTTCCTAGGGCAGGGAACCCATGCCTTGGAAATGCCCAAAATAGTCTTCACTTTAACAGTCTAACAGCATGGTATTATTTTCCATCTTTCCCCTTTTTCCTGAACTTATTTCTGGTAGAAAAAAAGAGAGATAAAACGATAGGAAAATATTAGAGAGCTACAAATTGAAGATATAAAATTTTGTACTCGAGGCAGTATGATTGCATAATAAAAGGCTTGTTTGGAAGCACTCCAAGGAGGAAAAAAAATCTGTTTTGGCAATGAAGAAGCCCAGGCTTGCCTGACACATAGTTTGAAAATCTTTCTAGAGTACTAAACATCTTCAGGGGCTGACACACACCCTGAGATCTTATATTGGGACTGCCCAGTATAAATTCCTGCATGTGCAGTTACACATTGATCCCACAGCTCTTGAGTTGAATGGAGTGTACACCAAACTTATACATATGTGTATCTCAGGCACATCAGCCTTCACGTGCAATTCCACTTGAAATGGGTGCAGATATTCTGCATCAGACAAAAAGGTCCAACTGCTTCCATTGTATAATGTGCACACGTGGAAAATGTCTCCAGGATTCTGACCACTGTTAGATTGGCAGTGCCTTCCTGCCAATGATAGCCCATAATTTCAGGTACTGACTGCAAAGAGGGGGAAGGTGACCCCCCCCCCCCATTGTACCAAATGTGCTAGAATACTTTTGGGACATTACAGTGATGTTACTTACCTTAAGGCGCCAGATACCATCAGATTTTGGAAGCTGAACAGGGTCCATCCTAGTTAGTACTTGGACAGAAGGCATCCAACAAATAACACATGCTAAGGCTATATTTTGGAGCTAGAAATTAATAAATTACATCTGAGCATTCTTTGCCTTAAGGAAACCGATTAAAATCATGGGTCGCTATAAGTTGGCAGGCAACTTGAAAGCCCAGATACACACACAACATGTAGCTACATCCATACTTACACAATAACGTGCAACCTGTTTTTGACCAGCGCCCACTTGACCAGGGACCACTTTGACCAGGGACCACTCTCCAAAATTAGTACCAAAAGGGTTACGAATCACTTTTTGGTTGACTTTGGATTTGGTTTGGTTATTTGGGGTGCTGATTCAGAAAATTGCATTGGATAGAACACATCAGCTCTAGTTTCTGATACAGAACATATGCCATCCAGTAGTTGCCATCTGCTCATAGAAAAACATATTTAATATTCCAGTAGTCGCCATCTGCCCACAGAAAAACATATTTAATCATCTAGAGCTGATGTGGTAGTAGTAATCTTTCGTGGGTAGTCAGTCTTTTCCCTCCCGACATCCCCATTGCCTCAGCACTATAAGAGGGTTTTGCGAGACCAGTCACTCTTGTTGTCACATGATTTTGAGGCGACAGTGTAGTAATGGTGAGGCTGCAGACCATATTTTCATTCTTGCAGACCACTGGTAGTCCATGGACCATAGGTTGGGAACCACTGTTGTAGAAAGAGGTATCCAGAACCCCTTTATACAAGCAGTTTTTAATTCACCTGCTTCAAGTCTGGTCTAGTGTGTTGGTTCTGGCCCTCGTGAACCATATTATCAACTAGAACAGACACAGGAAGCTCCCAGATTGGTCACTAGAACATTGTCTGCAAAATGTTATTGCTGTCTAAGTATGCCAGCTGAACTTTATGTTCAGAGAGAGAGAGAAAGAGAAAGAAAAAACTGGAAAAGATGTATTGTCATTCTTTTGTATTGTCGAAGGCTTTCATGGCTGGAATCACTGGATTGTTGTAGGTTTTTTCGAGCTATATGACCATGGTCTAGAGGCATTCTCTCCTGACATTTCGCCTGCATCTATGGCAAGCATCCTCAGAGGTAGTGAGGTCTGTTGGAACTAGGAAAAAGGGTTTATATATGTGTGGAATGACCAGGGTGGGACAAAGGACTCTTGTCTGCAGGAGCTAGGTGTGAATGTTTCAGCCGGCCACCTTGATTAGCATATAATGGTCTTACAGCGCCTCGAGCAAACTTTTGTTGAGAGGTGATTAGATGTCCTTGTTTGTTTCCTCTCTGTTGTTGTGCTGTTGTAATTTTAGAGTTCTTTTAATACTGGTAGCCAGATTTGGTTCATTTTCATGGTTTCCTCCTTTCTGTTGAAATTGTCCACATGCTTGTGGATTTCAATGGCTTCTCTGTGTAGTCTGACATGGTGGTTGTGAGAGTGGTCCAGCATTTCTGGGTTCTCAAATAATATGCTGTGTCCAGGTTGGTTCATCAGGTGCTCTGCTATGGCTGATTTCTCTGGTTGAAGTAGTCTGCAGTGCCTTTCATGTTCCTTGATTCGTGTTTGGGCAATATTGTGTTTGGTGGTCCCTATGTAGACTTGTCCACAGCTGCATGGTACACAGTAGACTCCTGCAGAAGTGAGAGGATCCCTCTTGTCCTCAAGTTGGTCATACCACAGATATATAAACCCTTTTTCCTAGTTCCAACAGACCTCACTACCTCTGAGGATGCTTGCCATAGATGCAGGTGAAACGTCAGGAGAGAATGCCTCTAGACCATGGCCATATAGCCCGAAAAAACCCTACAACAACCTTGTCATTCTTTTGTTCATAAGCTCATTGACTATGTTTATTCATTGCCTTTGCAAAAAACCTCTCAAACCAGGAAAATGGGGAAAAATAATAAAAAACAATTAAAATCTAAAGTATGTAAATGGTGCTGAGTGCAAAATACTGTATTGTTAATGAACATTACTCCTTGGCTTGCCTCCATGAATGTGCCAAACAAGTGAAGTTTGGATTTTTTTCTCTCTGTTTATTTCTGACATCAGTAGCATTGAAAGGAAAAGGCTACATTGACTTGAATGCGCATTTCGATTTACAAACTGCTCTCTTCCACTTTTCTTGATAGCATCCACAACATGCAGAAGTGACACGCTGGAGAATAAAAGGTGCTCTCCACCAAGCGAATGAGGCTGTTCAAGGCACTTCATCATCTTCAAGGGTACCGGTGGCTTTCATCCCATTTCAGATCCCAGAGGTGGGCCCAACCAAGTTCATAAACTATATCGGGCTGAAATAATCACTCACCCAGCCAATCTAACCTCATCTCTCAAAGGGCGTGTGATTTACAGCCTTTAACTCAAAGGATGCAGATTTCTTCCGCAGACTTGTGTACCAACTCTCCTCTTGGAAGCTGCTCTCTGTTTTTGTCCCATAGAATCCTTGATGCCTGTCATTTCATTACACTTACATCTTTATCTTCACCTTCCTTTGTCATTCCTCCCTGTTTCTCAGTCCTGTATTGCTTTGAATATTGGGCACAGGGTTTGGATGCAAAGAGACATAATTGAAAACAAGTACAAAAATGCTAAAGTGTTGGGTTCTCTGTATTTTATGAAGCTTCCTGGGCAAACTTCGGTTAGACCCTCTTCTCAGCTTAGCCTATGTTTCTGGGTTGTTATGAGAACTAAATTGGGGCAAGTAGCCTCCAGTGGTGCTACAGGTTAAACCGCTGAGCTGCTGAACTTGCTGACTGGTTTGAATCCAGAGAGCGAGTGAGCTCCCACTGTTAGCCCCAGCTTTTGCCAACCTAGTAGTTTGAAAACATGTAAATGTGAGTAGATCAACAGCTACCACTTCAGCAGGAAGGTAATGGTGCTCCATGCTGGCCTCATGACCTTGGAGGTGCCTACGGACAATGCTGGCTCTTCGGCTTAGAAATGAAAATGAGCATCAACCCAGAGATTTGGACATGACTGGACTTAATGTCAGGGGAAAACGTTTGCCTTACCTAACCTAGGACCATGTGTGCTACCTTGAACTGCTTGGGCTCAAGGTGGGTTGAAAAAAAGAATGATTGCTGCTGTTGCTACTGTTGCTGCATTATTTATAGAAATAGAAATCATAATAATTTATGATTTCTATTTATTACCTCACTACCTCTGAGGATGCTTGCCATGGATGCAGGCAAAACATCAGGAGAGAATGCCTCTAGAACATGGCCATATAGACCCAATCATAATAATAGTTTTATTCATTTATATCCTGCCTTTCCCCAACAGTGGGATTCAAGTTGGCAAACAGAATATTAAAGCCAGAACAGATTAAATATTTCACTTCAAAAATGGGGTTTAAAGGCAAATAAACAATATGTAGAAATAGACATTCGACACAGAAGAGATTGTCATCAGCTTTTATTAAAAGCCAAGTTTCTAGCACTTATGAGTTACAATGAGATCTCTGAAGGCAGATAGGCAGTGTCTATTTTTTATCATGTCAGAAGTGACTTGAGAAACTGCAAGTGGCTTCTAGTGTGAGAGAACTGGCCATCTGCAGAGATGTTGCCCAGGGGATGCCCGGATGTGTTACCATCCTGTGGGAGGCTTCTCTCATGTCCCTGCATGGGAAGCTGGAGCCAACAGATGGCAGCTCACACCATCTCACGGATTCAAACCGCTGATCTTCAGGTCAGCAGTTCAGCTGGCACAAGGGTGTAAACCATTGCACCATCATGGTTCCTAATGTCTGGTAAAATCTCATAGCTTGTGGTTGTGAGATTATATTATATAAACTTTTTACAGGGTTATTGTAGGTTTTTTTGATTGTATGGCCATGTTCTAGAAGCATTCTCTCCTGATGTTTCGCCTGCATCTGTGGCAGGCATCCTCAGAGGTTTTGAGGTCTGTTGGAAACTAGGAAAATTGGGTTTATATATCTGTGGAATGTCCAGAGTGGGAGAAAGAACTCTTGTCTATTGGAGCTAGGTGTGAATGTGCCTTGATTAGCATTTGATGGTCTGACAGTTTTTAGGCATGCCTTGTTACTGCCTGGGGGAATTCTTTGTTGAGAGGTGATTAGCTGTTCCTGATGGTTTCTACTCTTTTTACAGTTCAGAGCTTAAACTCTCAGGAACTATGGGGTAATCCAAAGGTTTTCATTCTCCTAGTTCCCATTATTTCTATTTCAGGCATACACTTATTTTAAAAATCTTTTCTAAGATAGGAAGAGGTGGGCAGCATTTTGATTTAGCCAATATCTGAATACAAAATGGATTCCTTAGCATCCTAGACCTTTTGTTAGTGATAAAGGAATGTTATTGCTTCCTATCTCCACACTATTTAAAATGTTTGTAGGCAAGAGGAAATAACATTTGTCTCTAAAATTTGAACCACTTTTCAATAGCTACCATAAAAAAGTAAAGGTAAAGGTTTTCCCCTGACATTAAGTCTAGTCGTTTCCAACTCTGGGGGTTGGTGCTCAATTCCATTTCTAAGCCGAAGAGCCAACATTGTCCATAGATACCTCCTAGGTCATGTGCCCAGCATGACTGCATGGAGCGCCATTACCGCATATTACAATCTATATAAATAAAAATGTAATGTTAGTTTGTAGAATTAACAGAACTCAAAAACCACTGGACAAATTGACACCAAATTTGGACACAAGACACCTAACAACCCAATGTATGTCCTTCACTCAAAAAAACTGATTTTGTCATTTCAGAGTTGTAGTTGCTGGGATTTATAGTTCACTACAATCAAAGAGCATTCTGAACCCCACCAATGATGGAATTGAACCAAACTTGGCACACAGTTCTCCCATGACCAACAGAAAATACTGGAAGGGTTTGGTGGGCAGTGTCCTTTAGTTTTGGAGTTGTAGTTCACCTACATCCAGAGATCACTGTGAACTCAAACAATGATGGATCTGGACCAAACTCCACACGAATACTCAATATGCCCAAATATGAACAGTGGTGGAATTTGGGAAAAAATAGAATGTTGTCATGTGGGAGTTGTAGTTGCTGGGATTTATAGTTCACCTACAATCACAGAGCATTCTGAACCCCACCAACGATAGAATTGGGCCAAACCTCCCACACAGAACCCCCATTTGGGCCACAGCAACGCATGGCAGGGGATGGCTAGTGTTTATTTCTAAAATGCTTCTTGGCTATTTATATATAGATAAATTCATTTATACAAATACTCAATTTATATAAAAGCATATTCAGATGGCTGAACACAGCTTTCCTCAATCAACCCAGGGCTCTTCCAGCTGCTGACTGGGGATGATGGGAGTTGTAGTCTTCCATGGACAGAGGCTTCCAGGTTAGAGAAGAATGATTTAGCAGATGACAGCTATTTTGCATGCACGTGGGTGGCTATTAAAAAAGGAAAGCAAGCATGCATTGCTGTGTGTGATTTTTATCTCTCAGGCAGGTAGGATGTCTTTTACACACCGCACACACACACACACAAACTCTGGCCTCCCTGCTTGGCTATCCCAGACGCCATTAGACATAACTCAACAGACGATTTCATAAACCTACTTAAGAATGTAAAAGTTTGATAATAATTCCCGTATTATTAACCCTCCCACCCTTGTAAATTTTATGGGCTGGGAGCTACGGGGGTGCAAGGGGGGTTAAGGGAGGGGAGGAGGGGAACGGAGGCGCGGCCGTGGGGACGGGACTCCACAGCTGTGATTCATTCTGCTGTCAGTCTGGGTCATATTTATTAATAGTCCTAATGCGGGAAGCAATAAAGGAAGAGAGAAATTCTATTAATTAAATCATTGTTATAATTAACTTTCATTAAAGGAAAATCAATAAAGAGGAGCCTGGATTGAAATAGTGCCCATCCATTATGGCCGATTTTACTGGAATGCATTCAGGACCTGCTATATATTATAGGGCTGGCGGGGGCAGAAAGGAAAGGGGGGGATGAGAGCTAGCAGGGCTGCGAGAAGGGGGCTATGTCACAGCCGACTGATTTAAAGAGCCCAGCTCTTTTTCTATGTGTGTGGGTGAGTGTCCCTGTCTGGATTGGAGGCAGGTCCATATAAGATGCGTTGCTTTCTGGAATCGAAGCAAGTGTGTGTGTGTGTGTATATGTATACCACTGAAAGCATATGGGAATGGGTACACAACCATATGCTGAACCAGAATGAGAGAGCAGACATATTTATTGGAACTGGATACGTGAGAAAAGGCAAAACCTCACACCATTACTGATCCTTAGGGATTATGGAGAGAGAGAGAAAAACACATGTTTTATGTGCACTGCATGAGAGAATGCATCTTTGTGGGCTCCTGTCTCAGGGATGTAAATGGGCGCAATAGATCTACATGCTGTCCTGTTTTGTCACGGCTGTGCGAGCCCTTCAAGGTGTTATGCGAAACAGCCTTGGCGGGATTGCAATTCAATGGGAGTAGCTCCATAATGAGAACAGAGAGCAGGTGACAGGTTCAGGACCTCGGAGAGCTCCTTGGGAAGCCAGATGCAAAAAGATCAAATGGGCCCCACCATAGCAGGGTCATTTGGAGAGATCTACTTGTCAGGAAAAGACTGTGGATTGGGGTGTCATTGAAAACTCTCACATTAGTCCCTGTAATACAGGGGTCCTCAAACTTTTTAAACAGAAGGCCAGGTCACAGTCCCTCAAACTGTTGGAGGGCCGGATTATAATTTGAAAAAAACATGAATGAATTCCTATGCACACTGCACATATCTTATTTGTAGTGCAAATAAGAGAAAAACAATACAATAATTAAAATCAAAACAATACAATAATTAAAATGAAGAACAATTTAAAAATATATAAACTTATTAGTATTTCAATGGGAAGTGTGGGCCTGCTTTTGGCTGATGAGATAGGATTGTTGTTGTCATTGTGTGCTTTCAAGTCATTTCAGATTTAGGTTGACCCTTAGCGAGGGCCGGGTAAATGACCTTGGAGAGCTGCATCCGGCCCCCGGGCCTTAGTTTGAGGACCCTTGCTGTAATATCTCTGTGGGGATACAATGGAGAACAGTTTGTGGAACAGGTAGTCCGCTACAGGTCCCTCTCCATATCTGCTGTAACAAGAATTGCAGAGATCTTCTAAATATAGAACTGGGGCTAGCATTGTATAGTGTTTTCAGCACTGGAGCCCTTGGTGTCGCAATGGGTTAAACCTTTGTGCCGGCAGGACTGAAGATCAACAGGTTGTAGGTTCGAATCTGGCGAGAGTGCAGATGAGCTCCCTCTGTCAGCTCCAGCTCCCCATGCAGAGACATGAGAGAAGCCTCCCATAAGGATGGTAAAACATCAAAACATCTGGGCGTCCCCTGGGCAATGTCTTTGCTGACCGCCAATTCTCTCACACCAGAAGCGACTTGCAGTTTCTCAAGTTGCTTCTGACACACACACGCACAAAGCATTGGAGACCAGAGTTCAAATTCCTGTTCAGCCACTGGATGGGCCAGGGCAAGTCACACTCCCTTAGCTTTGGAAGAAGGCAAAGGGTTAGGGTTAGAGACTGCACCTTTCAGTACATCAAACACATACATACACATGCTATCTGCCGCTCCGAGTCCCTTGGAGAGATGGTGGCGGGGTATAAATAAAGTTTTATCATCATCATCAGTATTACTACTTCTGTATACATTTTATGTTGCTACTAGTGTATATAACCAGTGTTGCCAAAATTTGCCTTTTCTTGGTAACTTTCTCTTTCCTTCCTTTTCTTTTCTTGTATTTCTTCTTACACCTTCCCTGCTCTTCTTTTGTTCTTTAATTCATTCATTTCTTTCCCTTTTCTTGTCCTTATTTTCTCTTTCCTTCTTTTTCTTTCTTAACTCCTTTTTTTGTCCTTTCCTGCCTTTCTTTCAATCCTCTTCTTTCTCTTTCTTTCCATCCCTTTCCCAATTTATTTTGTCTTCTTTCATCCATCCTTTTATTGGAAGTCACAGTCTTTTAGCCTCAGAACAAGGCACACACACACACACCAGTTCCAAAATACAAATCTTCATTAAATTGCTCCCTTATGTCTGACTGTGGCCTTCTGGACATGGTTGTAGGCTTCATGGTGCAACCATTTTGTCTAACACTAGCTAATCCTTTCTATATATCTATATATATCTATATCTATCTATATCTATCTATCTATCTATCTATCTATCTATCTATCTATACATATATATATACGCACACACGCACACAAACTATATACAAAATATATACATACTGCCTTCTTGTGGTTGCAACCGAGTTCTACATATATATATTTTACTTTTTGTGTCCCTTGCCCCAAAATGTGGTGGCTTTTGTAGTTGAAACCTCACAATGATTTTAGGTTTGGTGATAAAGGGCATGTGTGCCAAGTTTGGTTCCGATCCATCAAACCATATAGAAGTACTTGTGGTACAAACCAACCAACCAACCGATATAAATACAGAGTTTGACTTGATACATACAGAGTTTGACTTAGAGATATTGGTATTAGTCTATTTTACATGAAATGTTAGCATTTTACTGCTTTTTAAAAATGGCCTTAAGCTGTATTATTGTGAATCACTGAGAGAATACCTTGTTTCTATAGGATAGAGACACATTATACATAAAACAAATACAGTAGCCTCTCAGCACCCATGGGGATAGGTAGATGCCAGATAAATGAAGTTTCTGGTTGCTTGAGAGTTACTATTAATATAGGCCTAATACTATATAGCCCACTATAACATACCACAAATTCTGTATCAACTTAATATTAGTATTGAAATGCAGTCATTAAAAGCAAATTAAGACAACTACAGACATAACTTAAAGTAACAGTTTTATTGTACTGTAAAAACATCCTTATGAATGCAATATTCAATTTCAGTTAATTTTTACTGGCTGCTTGAGAGTTCTGGTTGCTTGAGTTCCCGTTAACTGAGAGTATAAAGTAAATACTTACAAGGCAGGTTTCATGGAATTCAGTGGGATTTCTTTTGAAACAGCATGACAGATTCCTTTGTGAGTTAGCTGGTTGTGTACTTTTTGGCAAAACGCCTGAAATGTTGAGCCAATCAAATACCCCATATGTGTTCCCTTTCTCTGATTGGTTACTGGAGCTCAAGGCACATTGTGTTGTCATATACTAGTTTGGTATCCCCGTAACCCAAGATACAATTACAACTCCTGACCATTGCTCATGGTGATAGGTACTTTAGTTTAATAACATGTGGTGACCCAAAGTTAGGGAAGTGGTCTTGAGTTGAAACTGAAGGGCTGTGGACTGAAAAGCAATTATGACACTTCCAGTTGCCATGTGAAATCGCTGAACAACTAATGAAGGTAAGACACTCTTTCTCACCATTATAAAAAATGTTTCTGGCCTTAATTAGTTACTATACAATCGAGAACCCAAGGCCAGGCCCATTGGCAACAGTCTTATTTTATCATATGTATGATCAGCATATGGATTCTCACCATTTCACCCAGTAATTTCATCCATCCGGTCTGGATGAGGGCGAACAAACTGAAACTAAATCCAGACAAGATAGAGGTACTCCTGGTCAGTCGCAAGGCCGAACGGGGTATAGGGTTACAGCCTGTGCTGGACGGGGTCGCACTCCCCTTGAAGGCGCAGGTTCGCAGCTTGGGTGTGACCCTGGACTCATCGTTGAGCCTGGACCCCCAGGTTTCAGCGGTGACCAGGGGAGCATTTGCACAGCTCAGGCTCGTGCGCCAGCTGCGCCCGTATCTCGGGAAGTCTGACTTGGCCACGGTGGTACACGCTCTTGTCACTTCCCGCCTGGACTACTGCAACGCTCTCTACGTGGGGCTGCCCTTGAAGACGGCCCGGAAGGTTCAGCTGGTTCAGCGCGCGGCAGCCATGTTACTAACTGGAGCGGGTGGCAGGGAGCACACAACGCCCTTGTTGTCCCAGCTCCACTGGCTGCCGATTTGCTACCGGACCCAATTCAAGGTGCTGGTTTTGGCCTACAAAGCCCTAAACGGTTCCGGCCCAAAATACCTTTCCGACCGCATCTTGGCCTACGAGCCCATGAGGACCTTGAGATCGTCTGGGGAGGCCCTTCTCTCGATCCCGCCTGCCTCACAGGCACGGCTGGCGGGGACGAGGGAGAGGGCCTTCTCGGTGGTGGCCCCCCGGCTGTGGAACACTCTCCCTGCACACATCAGACAGGCGCCTTCCCTCATGTCCTTTCGAAAAAGCCTTAAGACATGGCTGTTCGAGAGGGCATTTAATTAAGTGCTAAACAATACGGTAATGAGAACTGGAATGGAACAAGGAATATGAGACTGGCTATGATTCCACTAAGAGACGAAGCGGATTTTTAGTGTAGTCTGTAATTGTTGTATAGTTTATATGTTGTTGAAACTGGCTTTTTTGTAATTGTCTTTTATGTGTACTGTACACCGCCATGAGTCGGCCTTATGGGCTGAGAATGGCAGTTAATAAGTGCATGAAATAAATAAATAAATAAATAAATAAATAAATAAATAATAGCATCAGGAAGGATTGAATCACACAGTTAAAAGAAGTTGGTTGATTGTCAGTTGAGTTTTTCCAAAGTAGATCGGACCAATCAGAGTTTCTTCCACATTGTACTTGAGTATTTTCATGTAGGGTTATCAGAAGGAAAACTGGGCTGCTATATATTTAACAGTGGTGTGGAAGTGGGAATTGTCACAGGTGATGCTTTTCATACAGCTTTTCATACAGCTTTTCATCTCTGCTCATCTCTGGCTCTAGGGGAGGTGCTCTTCTCCATTGTCTGTAGACTTCTCCTGGTCGTGTGGCTAGCATGACTGTTCAGAGCATCTTTTTGCCTTTTTCCAACACAGCAGTACGTGAGTCGATATAAACGTACCTTTCAAACTGCTAACTACCTAAAAATGCAAATTCCAAAACATCTCAGGGAGGTATTCACTCGAGCCAGATTTGATCAGTTCGAGACAATGGTTAGATACGGGAGATTTAACATCATCCCTTATAATGAACGGAGTTGTATCTGCAGGGCACCTGAAATTGAGGATATAGCACACATATTATTTGATTGCAAATTGTATCAAAAGGTGAGAGACTTCCACCTTGGTCCATATATCAAACAGACAATGTATTGGGATTCTCACATCAGGACAACATATTTTATGTGTGGCCAAGACCAAAAAATAACATATAAAACAGCTCTGTACTTAAGCAAAACAATAAGTCTGAGAACCACATATGTAGGACTGATTGGGGTAAATTGTTGGGGTGATAATGAAATATGATGTATATACTCAGGTTGATCAGTTTATCAGTTTTATCATGTCTTCTCATATTTATTTATTTATTGTATTGCTATAAGTGTCTTATTTTAACTTACTAAAATTAAGACAATTAGGAGTGTGATCGGGTCTTGTCAGGCCTTGTTGTTCTGTTTCTTATTGTGATATGTCCTAAGGGCTAATCAATAAAATTACTACTAATACAGTACCTATTGATCTACTCATATTTGCATGTTTTTGAACTGCTAGGTTGGCAGGAGCTAGGGTTAACAGCAGGAGTTCACCCCATATTGCAGATTTGAACTGCCTACCTTCAGGTCAGCAGTTCAGCAGCACAAGGGTTTAACCCATTGTGCCACTGCAATGGAGCTAGCATTTGGATAAGCTGCTTGTCATGCTCCTTAACTAGGATGATATGGGATATTTGGAGCTGTTGTCTAATAGAACTTCCAAAAAAGTTTTCCAAACATTTCATGTTGGTGACACAGTAATTCAGCAAACCAGAGGTTAAATCAATATCTTATAAGAAATGCGGACACATACATACATTTTAATAATGAAATGTATGCCGACACAACATGAAAATCTTTTTAAAATATATTATTTGTAAGGTAATAACATACATTTCCAAGATTTTTGTCATTTCCCGTTATGTTTGCATGATACACCAACACACTGCAGCCGACACACTCATGTGTCACAGCACACAGTTTGAAAAGCTCTGTTTTAGAGGGACTCTTCTTGACTAGTTCTGAGCTAGGTGCTAAGTCACTTTCCATCAGTTTTGGGATCCCAGAGCATCAGGGACTTAAGCGACTGAGGTATAAGAGGGAGAAAGTGTTGAAAGTAGGATTGTGGCAGCAACTTTTCTTCTTCCTTTTTTTTTTTTTTTTGGCTGCAAGAGAATAATGGCGTGATATATATGTGCGTGCACACATTATCTGTGTGTGAAAAGCAGAATAATGAAAGAACATAACAAGCCAAAGAGCTAAGCAGAATAGGGAGAAAAGAAGACATCAGACAATTTCAGACTTAGATCTTAGAAAATTATATCTTCAAGGGAAGGTGGGTGGGAAGTATGAAGAAAATTGAGATCTGTTTGAGGATGTTGAAGTGATGAAGTGATGGGTTTTAATACAACCTTAAATCCAGTGTGATATCCATTGATCATGCTCCTGTTAACCAGGACAGATATTACTTCTCAGCCCTTAAAATCCTTTGGCCAGCCATCGCAACCAGATTCAGTTGTAAAAAGCCTCTCTTTGTATTGCTGGTGATTTATAATATGCTTCTGTTCCCTAATGTTTGTTTTTTTTTTAAAAGAACTCGGGGCCCTATATCACTACTATTACTATTATGTACTTACTGCCATGGCAACACCATATGGGATATTGAAGTTTGTAGTTTGTTGACACCCAAGAGCACTCTGGCTAAAAATTCAAAATGCCCTTCCTAAACTTCAAATCCCAGGATATCTACATAGAATCATAGAGTTGGAAGGGACCTCATGGGCCATCCAGTCCAACCCCCTGCCAAGAAGCAGGAATATTTCATTCAAAGCACCCCTGACAGATGGCCATCCAGCCTCTGTTTAAAAGCTTCCAAAGAAGGAGCCTCCTCCATTTATACATACTGTGTTGACATGGTAGTTAAAGTGGAATAACAGTACTATAACACTCTAGTGTAATAGCAACTACCGATTAGGGTGGCCAAGTGTTCAAATTTATGGAGGACATTCCTCTGTTTGCAAGCATTATAGGATATATGATCTGAACAGATTAGAGAGATGGGCCAAAACTAACAAAATGAAGCTCAATACTGACAAATGTAAAATACAGAACGGGGGATGTGTGGATCGAGAGCAGTACGTGTGATAAAGGTCTTGGAGTCCTTGTGGACAACAAGTTAAACATGAGCCAAAAACATCATGTGGCGGCAAAAAAAGCCAATGGGATTTTGGCCTGCATAAATAGGAGTATCGTGTCTAGATCCAGGGAAGTTGTGCCGCCCCTCTATTCTGCCTTGGTCAGGCCATATCTGGAATACTGTGTCCAATTCTGGGCACCACAATTGAAGGGAGATGTTGACAAGCTGGAATGTGTCCAGAGGAGGGCGACTAAAATGATCAAGGATCTGGAGAACAAGCCCCCTGAGGCACGGCTTAATGAGCTGGGCATGCTTAGCCTGCAGAAGAAAAGGCTGAGAGAAGACATGATGGCCATGTATAAATATGTGAGGGAAAGTCACAGGGATGAGGTTGCAAGCTTGTTTTCTGCTGCCCTGGAGACTAGAACATGGAACAATGGCTTCAAACTACAGGAAAGGAGATTCTACCTGAACATTAGGAATAACTTCTTGACTGTGAGAGATGTTCAGCAGTGGAACTCTCTGTCCCAGAGTGTGGTGGAGGCTCCTTCTTTGGAGGCTTTTAAGCAGAGGCTGGATGGCCATCTGTCAGCGGTGCTTTGAATGTGATTTTCCTGCTTTTTGGCAGAGGTTGGACTGGATGGCCCACAAGATCTCTTGCAACTCTATGATTCTATTATTCTAGACTGTTATTTGAAAGCAGCATCTGCTTCAGCGATTCCAAACCTCTGATTCTTTATGGGTTTTAGACCTGAGTTCTTAGAATTCCTGACAGTGGGCTAAGCTGGCAGAGGCTTCTGGGAGTCCCAAGTCCCTAGAAGACCAAAGGTTGGGAGTTACTGATCTTCTTGATGTTCTGTCCACTCCAGGTCTCTGTCAAAGAAGAAAAAATAGCTGAAACAATGCATGGGCCTTAAAGCGTCTCATCTTATACTGATGGGAAGCTTCCTGCTATGTCTGTTTGGAAAAACAGATCACAAGCAGGAAGACAT
Organism: Anolis sagrei; assembly: GCF_037176765.1. Classification (NCBI taxonomy): domain Eukaryota; kingdom Metazoa; phylum Chordata; class Lepidosauria; order Squamata; family Anolidae; genus Anolis; species Anolis sagrei. Next base: position 190,047,769 of record NC_090022.1, on the reverse strand, counting down.
AACAGGTTATTATTGTTTTATTATTAAAATTATATTTGTTATTTCTCCGTATTCAAACATACACATTGACAAATGTTATAAAAGCAGTATTTTAATTTTGTTTGTGAGAATAGTAAGAATATTATGATATCTTCATGACCGCATCTCCTCCTATCAACGTGTGGGCTCTAAGATCTGTCAGGAAGGGCTTCCTCTTGGTCCCGCCTCCGTCTTTAGTGTGGTTGGTGGGGGAAAGGGAGAAGGCCTTCTTGGTTGTGGCGCCCAGCTCTGGAACACCCTCCCCAGTGAACTTAGACAAGCCCCTACACAACAACACTTTATCTATTTATTTCCTTCTCACCCCCGGAGGGAGACTCAGGGCAGCCTCACAACAAGCACCATATGATGCCATCACCATCATAAAGCATTCAACAAATATATTAAAAACATTAAAACAATTAATTAAAAACAATTGATTAAACACTTTAGGAAAGAATTAAAGACATGGTTTTTCCAGCAGGCATTTGATAAAGTTTAAACAATAACCAAAACTGATTGCCAATCACTGAGCACTATATATCTACATTCTGTGCATTCAGCTGGGCTGCTATGTTGATTACATGGATCTTTTAACTAATTCTATTTTTAATAGAGGTTGTTTTATCTAATCAATTGGCTGCTGTTTATCTTCCGGTCCCAATTCAAGGTTCAGGTTATCACCTATAAAGCCCTGAACGGTTTGTGACCCGCCTAGCTTCATGACCACATCTCCTGCCACCAACCTGCACAACCTCTCCGATCCTCTGGGGAGGTTCTCCCTTTGCCTCTCCCACTATCACAGACAAGATTAGTGGGAACGAGGGAGAGAGACTTCTCCGCTGTGGTTCCCCATCTTTGGAACTCACTACCTTGTGAGATTAGGCAAGCCCCCTCCTTAGCAGACTTCAAGAAAAATCTGAAAACCTGTTTTTTTTCGATGTGCCTTTGAAGAGTGGCCCTCCACATCAACTGTGTTGCCCTATCTATAGTGTTCCCCTTATGACGTATTTCCTCCCATACTAAACTGAAAGCCTGTCCCCACTGTTTCATTTTCTTGGGCTCCCCTCATTTGCATATCGCCAACTCCTCCCTCACCCAGGGTTTTATCATTTTACTGTTTCCATTTGGCCTGCCCATCCTATTTGATTTTATATTGTGTGAATTTGTTTTACTATTTCATTTTGTTATTGCATTTTATTTTATTTTTTGATATATTTGTTCTGTATTTGAAATTTACTGTGTTGGATTGTGTGAATTTGTATTTTTAAAAGGGCTTGGCCTCATGTTAGCCACCCCGAGTCCCCATTGGGGAGATGGTGGCAGGGTATAAATAAAGATTATTATTATTATTATTATTATTATTATTATTATTATTATTATTATTATTTAATTTTGGGGCTTTTTCCCAGGTAAAGGGGCTAGGAAACTAGATGTTCAACAAAACCTATGGAAATCTACCTAGAAGTAAGTCTTGTTGCATTCAGTGGGCCTTATTTATACCCCATGGCCTAATGTCTTTGTCCTGTCGACATGCATAGGTTAGGTAGCTATGCATAGAATTGTAGCCACAAATCCTAGCCTAATGTGAGTTCACTATGGTTATCCCATATACTCGCCACATAAGATCTAGCTGTGGCTTGGCACCAAGCAGAGTGCCTACTTTGCCTACTTCACAAACTAGTACCATATCTCTGGATGTATTACAGTGGCAGGTTTGTTTCTGTGTTGCTATATAATCTATTATTAATGTTGCTTGGTAGTTTTCTACTACACCCAGCATACTCAGAAACCTTGGCACGTGGCTGAGATTGAAGAGGCCCAGCAGGGCAATTGGGAAGGGATTGGCACAGCCGTTAGAAATGGTCTCAGGTGTCAAATGTGTCTTGTACCCCTTGGCAAAATGGTGGCTTGGGGAATCACTGCTGGTACCAGGACTGGAGGAAGGTGATTGTAAAGCTGCTGTAATTCATCCCAATGCCCCCCTACTGCATGCAGATAAATTTGGAGGAATATTGTATATCACCTGAGCCCTGTCAAAGTCTGACAGGCTTTTTCCTCTCACCCCCTTTACTGCTGGTTTTGCGAAGGTGCTCCAGCCCTGGTCAAAGTCTCCAGCTAGCCCACTGGCTATATTATATGCCTCCTCCATATTGATCCAGAGCGTTTGTAGTTGGGCTGGGCGGGGGGGGGGGGGGGGGTGTGTGCTTAAAGTGAGCCTTTGGTTCTCTCAGACCTTCAGTAAACCACACATTTCATCACCAGCCTTGGAGCATTATTCAAAAGTCTTTTAATCTCTGACAATATTTTTAAGAGCAGTGTCTGATTTTGAACTGAACACTGCCTATAATGGCATTTCAGTATAGATTGTGAATCTGCTCCAGCAGATTTGGCAAGTCTTCTGAGGATTGTGTTTTGGGAGGCAGTGTCTTGCAAAACTTTAAAGTGTTTTATTGGAGACGATAGCAAAAGGTATGTGTACCTATCCCCTGGGTTTTGAAGGCACTATCGCCCTACCATTGGTAGCCATATCAGTGATATAGGAGCCACCACTGCTTAAGCCATGCCAGCTCCCTCCAACTATTGTAGAAGATGTTGCAGGGAGGGTTTCTCCATATTTTCCTCTCATTTTCTCTTTTCACTGATTCCAATGGGAGTGAGAATTACTCTGCCACCCTCAAGGCTGGCATGCCTTGGGGAGAATGAAGGACATGTGGATCCTATGGGTCCAAGCCCAGTTAAACCCTGTTGTGTTCTGTTCTTTCTGCTTCCCTGCTGCCAGTGAAATCCTGCCAATGGGGCTTTCTGCGGGTGCTTAAAGAGCCATCTTAGTCTTCCCACATATTTTAGTATTTTAGTAATTAGCAATTGTACTGTGACTTCTGCCAAATGTCCCATATAATAGGGGGGGAGGGGGTGTTAGTTGTGATAATGAAGTGAGGGAATGACATTCTACTCCTGCTCAGAAGCACAACTCTTAATGCTTAATTGTTTCTCTTGTCCACGTTCTTGCAGGATTAAATTCAGAAGCAAAAAGATCTCCCCAGGACTGGGCTCTGGGAGGAAGTTCTTTCCTAGAAGAGTTTCAGTTTCCATATGTAGCTTGCCCAAATTAAGCTTGGTGATGTCCTTGTCACAGTGAAATGGCCACTGGAATTGTGTCCATAAATTACTGAGTCATAGAATCATAGAATTGGAAGAGACCTCATGGGCCATCCAGTCCAACCCTCTGCCAAGAAGCAGGAAAATCACATCCAAAGCACTCCCAACAGATGGCCATCCAGCCTCTGTTTAAAAAACCTCCAAGGAAGAAGCCTCCATCACACTCTGAGGCAGAGAGTTCCACTGCTGAACAGCTTTCACTGTAAGGAAGCTCTTCCCCATGTTCAGGTGGAATCTCCTTTCCTTGAGTTTGAAGCCATTGTTCCATATCATAGTCTCCAGGGCAGCAGAAAACAAGCCTTCTCCCTCCTCCCTTTGACTTCCCCTCATACATGGCATCAGGTCTACTCTCAGCCTTCTCTTCTGCAGGCTAAGCATGCCCAGCTCTTTAAGTTGCTCCTCATGGGGCTTGTTCTCCAGACCCTCAATCATTTAGTTGCCCTGGACACATTCCAGTTTGTCAACATCTCCCTTGAATAACACGCCTTGTATAACTTGAGTTCCAGCAGGAAGATCATGGTGGCCATGGGAGAACAGTCCTGGGTGTGATCATTTGTTTAGATACAAAACCAAATAAACACACATCCGCCATTCATTATTACAAAGCACATTGTAAGAGAAAAGCCACTTGATTAAAAAATGATGGATATCTGAGAATGGGATCAACAATTGGCACAGCACTGTAGAGCTTGGCGATAGGTACAGGTTGAGCATCCCTCTTCCAGAATTCCAAAATCTCTAATACTAAAAAATCCAAGTTGTCCAGATGGACAGCTGAGACAATGACACCTTTGCTTTTTGATGGTGTATTGTATAAATACTTTGTTCCATGAACAAAATTATTAGAATGTATAAAATTAGTTTTAGGTTATGTTTATATGGTGCATGAGAAACATTTCTTGTTTTGATCCCATTTCCAAGATATCTCATGGTGTGTATATATATGTGAATACAAATATTCCAAAATCCAAAACATTTTTAGTGCTGAATCTTCTGGATAAGGGAGACCCAATCTGTAATACAAACTGAGTGAAAAACAAGAACTGCCCTAGTATAAGGCAAGGGAGGCCATTTGGCCAAAACAATACTGACCCCTTAGTGGAATCCAAGCCATAGGCCATAGTCACTGGGGTGAGGGAGAGAAGAGTTTGCTGCAGCAGGGCCTTCAGGTTTGGAAGATCTCTATTTGCTCAGTGGTTGGGTTCCAGATTCAGCACCCCTTTAATTTATAGGCTTAGCTTTATCGATTCCTTGAATGGTTCTCCCTCTGCATCAATGTTCTTGTTGCTGCTGAAAGTCCAGGTTGTAATACAAACTAACATGGTTTGGAAAGATAGATATCTGTGCAGTGATATCACAGGAAAGATAAAGATCCATGGAGTGTTGTCATAGGCAGAGGCGGCCCTAGGTAATTTTCAACGGTAAGCAAACAGTATTTCCCCCCCCCCCCCCAACCAATCATTGATATATATTTTCTGTGTGCCATATTTGGTTCAATTCCATCATTGGTGGAGTTCAGAATGCTCTTTGATTGTAGGTGAACTATACATCCCAGTAACTACACTTGCTGCACTTGCTTCCTTGTCTGGCCCGCTTTGGGTCTGAAGGCGTGCCTGAAAAACCTGGCGTGTTCACCAAAAGTCACCTCTTCTCCTGACTTTCTCCTCAGCCATTGGGACCGAGAGAGAGAGAGAGAGAGGTGGAGATGCCCACCTTTCCTGAAGGTAGGCACAAAAACAAAGGAGGGAGCGGAGGTGGGAGATACCTCCAGCCAGAGGGGCTCTCTCCCTCTCTCTCTCTTGGTCCCAATGGCTGAAGAGAAAGTCAGGAGAAGAGGCGACTTTTGGTGTGCACACTGGGGTCTTCAGACACGCCTCTGGACCCGAAGCGGGCCAGGCGCAGCGGCTCCGCCCCTGGGCCCACCTGCGGATTGGGGAGAGGAGAGGAGGCGGGTGGAGCGCCGGGGGATCGGGAAAGGGAGCCGGTCATGGGGAAGGGATCTAACGTGGAGAATGATTCAGCGCCAGCTCTGCTCGCACACCCGGTGGCCGGGTAGAGCAAGAACGAGAGGGGCTAGGCGAGGGTCAAGGGCCCGGCCCCTTTGGGAAGAGGATCGCCCGGCAGCAAGGCAAGAAAACCTAGGTGCCCCCTGGACTGCTAGGGCTGTTGTGAGCTGACGGGGCGCTCCTCAAGTGGCGGTCGAGGGGCATTTACAGAGGCGCCTCTCTGCCCCTGGCAAAAAAAGTGTTCTGCGACCGCTTACTTTGCGTAATGGATGAGCCGCCCCTGGTCATAGGAGATATTTATGCAGTGACATCATAACCGCTATCCAATAGATTGCTATGACAGCAGCACAGTTACCTTTCTGGTAACTCAAGGATCTCCAATGGTTGCTGTAAGTGTGTACAGAGATCTTTGGCTATATGTAGGAGCTATAAGACTTTGGTGAGAAAAATTGTCAGCTTCTGATTCTTATCTGACTTAAGAGAATTACACCTTTCAGGCACATCTGAGGATATGGCCAGCAAGTTATTAAAACAGTTTACATCTGTAGAAGAAGTACCCTTGCAGTCATCAGTAGGTATGTTCAGAGGTAAAGTTGTGATCAAACATAATTTGCCTCCAAATGAGAGCACTTATTGAGAGGATGCCTTGGCAACATTGATCATTACTTTACAGGTTTCCTTGGAGAGAAAACATGAGTCAACTGGGTTGTTGTAGGTTTTTCAGGCTGTTTGGCCATGTTCTAGAAGCATTCTCTCCTGTCGTTTTGCCTGCATCTGTGGCAGGCATCCTCAGAGGTTGTGAGGTCCTCGCAACCTCTGAGGATGCCTGCCACAGATGCAGGCGAAATGTAAGGAAAGAATGCTTCTAGAACATGGCCATACAGCCAGAAAAACCTACAACAACCCAGTGATTCTGGCCATGAAAACCTTTGATAATACATGAGTCAACTGTGTGATGTAGTGGTTAAAAAAGCCAATGCAATTCTGGGCTGTATCAACAGGAGTATAGTGTTGAGGGAAGTAGTAGTGCCATTCTCTTCTGCCTTGGTCAGACTTGACCTGGAATTTTGTCTCCAGTTCAAGAAGGGCATCCACAAGCTGGAAGGAGTCCTGATAAGGCTAACTTAGATGATTTATTATTTATTTATTTCACAGTTTTCTATACCGAGCTTCTCAACCTCATTGAGGGACTCATCCCGGTTTCCAGCCATAAAAAACATATACACTCATTAAAATATCATATATCACTATTACAAAAACAACTTTAAAAACACTATATATAAAACTACAGTGGTCAGTCGTCCTATTAAGATGGATCTACATCAACTTCCACCCAGGGTCCTATGGTGTTGTCTCATTCATCGAAGGCCTGACTCCACAGCCACGTCTTCACCCGTTTCCTAAATGTTAGGATGGATGGGGCGGTTCTGGCCTCCAGAGGGAGAGAGTTCCAGAGTCGCGAGGCCACCACCGAGAAGGCCCTGTCCCTCGTCCCCACCAGGCGCGGTTGCGAGGCCAGTGGGACCGAGAGCAGGGCCTCTCCAGATGATCTTAATAATCTTGATCAAAGATCTAGAAGCCAAGCTTAATCAGGCATGACTGAGGATACTGGGTATGTTTACCTAAGTATGGTAAATAGATGACTGAGAGATGATATGAGAACTTTCTTTAAATATCTGCTGATCCAGAATGAATTCAAACTGAAATAATGGAGATTTCAACCCAACATTAGTTAAAATGTTTTTATGTTTAACAGTAGAAAATATAGTTTTGATGGGTAGTGGACTCCCCATCTTTGGAGGTTAGATTAACATCTTTCAAGGGTCTTTTAGTTGTGTATCCTGTGTCAGAGGACTGAGCTAGATTAATCTTTTTGTCCTTTCCAACTTTAAGTTACTTTGGGCCCTTCCACACAGCCCCTCTATTCCAGAATATTAAGGCAGAAGATCCCTCAATATTTGCTTTGAACTGGGTTATCTGAGTCCACACTCATATAATGTGGGATTTTCTGCCTTAATATTCTGGGATATAGGGCTGTGTGGAAGAACCCTAAGATACACTGCTTTGGAAGTGCAAATGGAAATACACACAATATCCCCCAAAATATATAACCCTTTAACAGCTAATAGCGATTATTTGAAGCTAAGTGCCATAAACACATTTGTTTTGAAGAATAAATATGATAATTATTTAACCCAGATTTCAAATTCTTATGTATAGAAATGGATATAGAAATAAAGATAGACTATTTAACTATTTGGTGGTGGCAGCCAGATAACTTATCCTCGATACTGGAGAACAAAATAAATTCCTACTAAAGAACAATGGTTATCCAAGATAATTGACATAATGAACTTGTTGGACAAAGTAACCCAACTGCTGCATAAAAATGAGGAGGGATATATAAAAAACAACGGATTGTATTTCAAAAAGACAATTGAATACAAAAAAAATAAAATGGATAATAGAACTAAATTGATGATAATAAGTAAAATTATTGCTTATTTACAGTAAATGAAGATGGGATAGCAATAAAATAAAGAAGTAAGACAAGAAAAGAAAATAACAAATCGCGATGGAAAAGATTGGGTTTCTTTTTTTCCTTTTCTTTCTTTCTATCTCTTCTCTTCTTGCTACCCTCCCTATTCCCTCTGCCAGATCCCTAAAAACGTTTATTTCTATATATATATTTGGGGGGGGGGGGGGGTATTGTGTGTGTATCACTCACGGTAGTATTTCCCTCATTCTATTCCCACTTTCCCTGATGCCCCCTCTTTTCTTTAAAGGTACTGTAAATATGTAATTAATACAAATTATTTTTAAAAATCAATTTCTGTCTTAACCTAAAATTAGTGCCAATACCTATCAACTTTGGCATAATATTCTTAGCAGCTGGTCTCGGAATAAAAGTATTGCAATAACTTTAATTAAGAAATACGTTCTTTGTTGTTGATCATCTTTAAAACCTGCCAAAGGCCATTTATTTTTCCTTGTGCATCACTTTTAGTTCAGAAAGCTACCAGCTAGTTTAGAAAAGTAGTCTCTCCCCCCCCCCAAAAAAGATATCTTGAGCAATGATCAAGCTATTTGCCCCCCCTAAAACTGGGAAATGGATGCTTATGTTCAATGTTTGATGTTTTGTCTTATGCCTTATATAACAGACTGCATTTTAAATTTAATTTTAGTTGTTAAATCATAATTTGCATTTATATGTTGGGTTGCTAAATTTCATTACTATAGAATCATAGAATAATAGAATCATAGAGTTGGAAGAGACCTCATGGGCCATCCAATCCAACCCCCTGCCAAGAAGCAGGAATATTGTATTCAAGGCACCCCTGACAGATGGCCATCCAGCCTCTGTTTAAAAGCCTCCAAAGAAGGAGCCTCCACCACACTCCGGGACAGAGAGTTCCACTGTTGAACAGCTCTCACAGTCAGGAAGTTTTTCCGAATGTTCAGATGGAATCTCCTTTCTTTTAGTTTGAAGCCATTGTTCCCTGTCCTAGTCTCCAGGGAAGCAGAAAACAAGTTTGCTCCCTCCTCCCTGTGACTTCCTCTCACATATTTATACATTGCTTTCATGTCTCCTCTCAGCCTTCTCTTATTCAGGCTAAACATGCCCAGCTCGTTAAGCCGCTCTTCATAGGGCTTGTTCTCCAGACCCTTGATCACTTTAGTCACCTTCCTCTGGACACATTCCAGTTTGTCAATATCTCTCTTCAATTGTGGTGCCCAGAATTGGACACAATATTCCAGGTGTGGTCTAACCAAAGCAGAATAGAGGGGTAGCATTACATCCCTAGATCTAGACACTATGCTCCTATTGATGCAGGCCAAAATCCCATTGGCTTTTTTTGCCACCACATCACATTGTTGGCTCATGTTTAACTTGTTGTCCTCGAGGACTCCAAGATCTTTTTCACACATACTGCTCTTGAGCCAGGCATTGTCCCCCATTCTGTATCTCTGCATATCATTTTTCCTGCCAAAGTGGAGTATCTTGCATTTGTCATTGTTGAACTTCATTTTGTTAGTTTTGGCCCAATATACTTCTCATTATCCATTACTATTGGCCAAGCTGGATAGAGTAGAAGGAATAAATAATGTTATAGCAACTGCCTCCACCACACTAGGCTTCCCATCTCTGCCCTAAACAGAGAACTCAGGGCTGTGAATTTCTCTGTCAGTATTCTGCCATAATGAGATTTTCACAATTGGGTTCTCCTGTATTTCTCCTTTCCTCCCTTGATTGTATTTAGAAGCTGTCTTGCTGCCTGAAGGTACTTGAGCCAATGTATATCATTAAAAATGCAATTCGAATCCATATTAAAATAAAATAGTAAAGTCCACATAAAAACCTTAATTACATAATCAATAAACAGGCTGTCTAGTTTGCATCACAAAAATGCACCTCAAAGATTCTCTCTCCCTTTTCTTTGGATTGTGCAAACCCCTACTCTTTCATCCCATTGGAAGTAGTGACTAGCTGGTTATCTTCCAGTCTGTGAATGATGGGAAATTTGCAGCAAAATTAGCAGTCACTCACCTAGTACCTTGAGTCAAAAGTAGGGGGAAGAGCAGAGCCTACAAAATAAGCACATTAAGAAGGGACATCCAAGATGCTATATTGTATTTGTTTTCAGAGGTGGCCTCTAAAGTGGTGAATAATGCTGGATTTTCCCAAAACACAAACCTGTATTTAGCCTGCTATGTTTCGTGTTTGGCCATTGGAAAGAAAAGATGGACTAAATTTGCAAGTATGATTGCTGAGCCATATATGTCTGAGGAAATCCCATAAAGGGAAAGAAAATGGAATAACCATTGCCTATGAACCTGTAAGATACATTTTTGAGAGAGCTTGAAACAAAACTGATCCATGCTAGGGACAATGCCAACAACATAGAGGGGGAAAAGGTAAAAGTAATAAAGACACAATTTAAGGTAAAGGTAAAGATTTCCCCTGACATTAAGTCTAGTCATGTCTGACTCTTGGGGGTGGTGCTCATCTCCATTTCTAAGCCCAAGAGCCAGTGTTGTCCGTAAATGCCTCCAAGGTCATGTGGCCAGCATGACTCCATGGAGCGCCGTTATTTTCCTGCAGAAGTGGCACCTATTGATCAACTCACATTTGCACGTTTTCGAACTGCTAGGTTGGCAGAAGCTCACCCTGCTCCCTGGATTCAACCTGCCAACCTTTTGGTTCAGCAGCTCAGAGGTTTAACCTTTTGTGCCACCAGGTGGCCCAGACATAATTCAGATTCCTTATAAAGACACACTGCCAGCACTTGGAAAAGTTACTTTTTGGACTATAGCTCCTAAAATGCCCCAGGTAATATGGCTATTGTTGTCTTGCTGTCTAGGGTATTTTGGGAGCTATGATCCAAAGCAGTTACTTTTTTGAAAATCTTTATAGAATATGTTCAACTTCTTCAGCTCAAACATAATCTTTGTTTTATCTACATCTATGATCTATTTCATGAAGAACGTAAATGCTGTATTTTGATTTTATGCATTGCTTTATCTCATGCATTTGATTATTGTTGCATGTCGCGATCAAATCTGTAATAGCTAAGCAGATATAAGCAGTTTGTAAGTATTTATGAACTGACAGACTGAAATAATCTTGCCAACCTGCTGCTTGCCTTGGGTTGAATCAAAATGTTTTGCTTCTCAGTGAAGCTTTGGGTTGCACATAGGTTAAGTTTGGAAAATGGTGCATAGCCTACATATTCTAAAAACATCAGATCTTGTCTGATCTTGGAGTCAGTTCTGCATAGTACTTGGATGGGAGATAACCAAAAAATACCAGGTGCTGGAGGTTATAGTTCTGAAGAAGGAACTGGCAAAACTACTAGGTATTTGTTTCCTAACAAAACCCTACAAAATTCATGGGTCATCTTAAGTCGACAGTTGATTTGAAGACACAGGCTCACACACAGGTCAAAAGATCCTGGTATCCCATTGTTGGTTTGGTCCCTTAAAAGCCCAACAGTAAGTGCTGTTCACGGATATCTTTTTGGACCTACTAGACTTACTCCCATTAGAGTCATACTGGAGAATGAAAAGTTCTTTGCACTGCCAGCTATTGAGCTGTCTCCCATAGTTGTGCTTAAACAGCCATATGACTTGCTGCAGTCATGAATGACTTGATAAGGCTGGATTATGACCTAAACCAGAAGTGACATAGTCTGATGTTATGGCCTCATGTGACCCTAAGGGCTGATTTTGAGGCCCTCAATTGCTCTAAACCCCCAGATTGTTTTACTGAAGAAGATGTCCAGTTGCTGTTTCCAATTGGTAGCGTTGTTGGTAGTCCAGGCAGGCTTGGGACAGAAAATTCTGCTAAAATTGTCCATCTACGCCTTGGCTAAGTTTAAGAAACTTCATAAAGTTACCCCATGTGTTGTAGTAATAATAATAACAACAACTACTAGTACTACTTAAGGGCCCCCCAGTGGCGCAGTGGGTTAAAGCGCTCAGCTGCTGAGTTTGTTGACTGAAAGGTCGGAGGTTCGATTTTGGGGAAAGGCGTGAGCTTCTGCTGTCAACCCTACCTTCTGCCAAACATGCAAATGTGAGTAGATCAATAGGTACCGCTCTGGCGGGAAGGTAACGGCGCTCCATGCAGTCATGCCGGCCACATGACCTTGGAGGTGTCTACAGACAACGCCGGCTCTTCGGCTTAGAAATGGAGATGAGCACCACACCCCAGAGTCAGACATGACTGGACTTAATGTCAGGGGACAACCTTTACCTTTTTTTACTACTACTACTTACTACTTTATTTTTGTATCCCACCTCCATCTCCCTGGAGGTACTCGGGGCGGCAAGCCCGATCAACATAGTTAAAATACAACACACTAAAAAACATAAAACAACAGAATAACAAAATAAAAACAACATTATAACACAATATAAAAACAACCATTGAACCAATAAACTAATCGCCTGAAATAGTAAACAGTATGTATTATTGCAATGGAAACAGAAATGTAGAAGTAAGGCTTTGTTCATAACATATGTAGCAACACATCAACTGGACACTGAGAATAGTTCAAATTATTTCAACCCCAGTGACAGATTTGGTCTGCTGAGGTCTGCAAATATGAGCCTTGGTAAACTTACAAGTACAGCCTTGGCATTTCTTCCCTGATCAGTTAGCAACCCTCTTTTAAACAACGGTCCATACATTGTAGCTGTTTTTTAATTAGTTCTTATTGTTGTTGTTGTTTGCCTTCAACAACAATCCTAAGGCAACCCTATTACTGAGGATGGAAAGTGTGACTTGTCCAAGTTCACCCAGAGGATTTCCATGGTCGACCATTGCATCGAACCCTGGTCTCCAGAGTCATAATACAGTACCTAAACAACTATGTAATGCCAATTTACATATTGAACTCAAGATGTGGGTGCCATTGATTAATATCCAGTGTATTGTCTTATGGCAGGTTATGTGTTAGATTAAGGTTTCTTCCAGTTGTGTGCAATCATTGATTCAGCAATATAAGGGATGGTAGTGGTGGGAGCTGGGAAGGGCCAAGCTCCCACCACTACAGCGGTTTTGGTTCCTCTTTGCCTTCTCTTGTCTTGCTTATCATCCTCTCTCCCTCCCTTCCTTCTTTCCTACCTTACCTCCCTCCCTTTTTCCCTTCCTTCCTTCCTTCTCTCCCTCCCTTCTTTCTTTCTTTCCTTCCCTTTTCTCCTTCTCTCTCAGCAGCCGGGAGCTGCACTGCGTTGCTGTGCAGGCCATAACTCTTGGCAATATTGTGTGTCTTTTGTGGAGGGGGGGCTGACAAATTGTGAAGAAATATTTAATTGATTTGTTTATAAATTTATTTTGTATCTTGTGAGAAATCCCAGGCTGTGAATAAAGGGTCAGGGAAGAAATAAACAAAATTTATAAGGTAATAGAAAAGCACCATCAAACAGTGAATCATGTAATTCAATCTAACAAGGAGGACTCCGCCAGGCCTGTAATAAAAAGGACTCACCACCAGCCTATAAGGCGGAAGACAAATGGGATCTGGAGAGACCAAAGGGAAGAAGGGGAAGGGAGGGAGGGCTGAGAAAAAACACTCGCTCTTGTTCTTAAAATGGAGCTGCGGTGGTAGAGAGGGAAATGAGGAGCCATGCAGAGTTCACACTTTGCAAAAAAGAAAAGAAAGGGGCTGCTGCAGATGCAATTTTCCAAAGCTCAAGGAAGGGGTGGAACAGAGAGAGAGAGAGAGAATGTATATGTTTTTAAAACCACCAGGCATTCTTGATGAGTGGGTAGTGGGCAATTTTGCTAGCTGGGAAATAAAACCTTGGGTTAGGAAGGAGGGGGAACCTTTAGGTTACTGCTGGTTGGAAAGGAGAGAGAGAGAAAGAAAGAACGAGAGAGGGAGGGAGGGAGGAGTGTTGGCTTATTACTGCTTTTGAGTTCCTCATAAAAGTCAAAGCCATAACTACCGGATGCTCCATCTCGGGAACAAATAAACTCACGCTCATTAAAAGGAGGGGGTTTTTTTTGCTTTTATTCCCCTGGTCTCCATAGACTCTTGGTGAGTTGGATGCAGGGAGGGGGCAGCAAGACCTGGAGTTTCCCTCCATCCCTTTGTGGATCTAAGCCCATATCTGTACCCTTTTTTTCCTGACTGAGTATGAATGAGAATATATATGTGTGTGTATATATATACACACACATACATACAAACAAACACACACGCATACACACACGCGCACACACATACAGTAGAGTCTCGCTTATCCAACATAAATGGGCCGGTAGAACGTTGGATAAGTGAAAATGTTGGATAATAAGGAGTGTGACAGCACGAGTGGCACTACCTATATGTAGAATTTTAATTTTCAAAGGTTTAAACTGTAACATGCCCCAACTTGTCTGTTTTCTCTGTAAATGTATAGTTGGATTGATTGGTTATTTATAGCTGTCAATCAATGTTGTTTGCACCAGTTGAATTGCTCCCTCAGCTCAATTGTTTGCCCCCCCCTTCCTAGAAGAGGAGGGCAGTGTTTCCTTCTTCATTCTACCATCAGACATCTCAGCAGATGGACGTGAGAAAGACTTGGCTCTAAAGCTCTTGTTTTAAGCTATCTCTCATCACCAATTCTCAGGTTTTTACCCTTGAGACTCACACTTCATGTCCAGATCCCCCTGGACGACGTTGAGGAGTCTCAAGCGCCTTCAAACCAGTCCTTTGGCACCAGAGGAAGATTTTGTGCCTTCAAATATAGTCCATATGGACTGGAGTTGTGGATGCTCAGGCATTCACAGCTATTGAGAAAAGAGGGAACTTGGAAAGTTTCTCAGCTGCAAACTCCTTGGACCCAAGATTTCAGAGACTGTAATGTATATTTTCTTTATCCCTGTTGAATTATCAAGTTCATGCCCAAAAAAGATAACTCATTGTGAACAATAAATACCATTTTGAGTTATCTGTTGTGTCTTGGTCCTTGGGAGTTCCAGTTTCCTAAAGGAGGGCAAGAAGCAATCCCCTGGGGAGAGATACCACGTCCATGTATCTTTCACTAAGATCTATAGACTCCAGGCGCAACGGCACAAGAAGGGATTAAGGAAAAGCCTATTAAAAGTCGAATTACGTTATGATTTTACAAATTAAGCACCAAAACATCATGTTTTACAACAAATCGACAGAAAAAGCAGTTCAGTACACGGTAACGTTATGGAGTAATTACTGTATTTATGAATTTAGCATCAAAACATCACAATGTATTGAAAATCTTGACTACAAAAACATTGACTACTAAAATCTTGACTACAAATAAAGACAGAATTGCATAAAATGAACGTAAAATGAACTAGCTGTTGCTTCCTAGAGGAAACAGCTGTGGATCCGCGCGGGAGGCAGACTGCATTGGATAATACAGAACGTTGGATGAGCGAAGGTTGGTTAAACAAGACTCTACTATACACACGCATTGGGTATAGGTACGTAGGGAGAGGAGAAATGTCTCAGTGCATATTGGAAGTAAAATTCACAGCAATGTTCAAAGCTTTGCTCATAGGGTATTTTTAAGACCAGACCTCAGGAAAGTGTGGTCCTGCAGATGTTATCAGACTGACTGGTGGACAATGGGAATGGCAGTCTGAACATCTGGAGGACAACAAATCAACAAATACAAACAGCGTATGAATAGGAATGCCTGGTGATGTAGGAAGCCTTAGACCCCTGTCATACTTCACTGTTGTCACACTTTTATTCCAGTTTAACTGTCACGGCAACATTCCATGGAGTTCTGGGATTTGTCGTTTAGTGAGATCCACTCTCTGAGGATTAGAAATTCCCCTTCCAAAACTGCAAATCTCAAACCTCCATAGGATGTTGCCATGACAGTTAAAGTAGAATAATCTACATATATAAAAGGCAACGTATGTCCTTTTTTTGTATCATAAAGGCTGTTGCTAGAAAAAAATGGATTAGCTGTTGCTAGGTGAAGTGGCCCTCTGTGTTATCACTGGGAAAGAAAGGTGGCATGTGTATGAGGGAAGAGAGGAAGGAAAGAGGCACAAAGAGAGCTGTGCTGTCATGGAAATATTGTGAGGTAGGCCCTCTCAAGAGCTGGAGAAGGAGAAGGGAAGGGAAGAAAGAGAAAAAGAAGGAAAAGAAACAAATGAAGGAGGAAAGTAGGGAAGAAATAAAAAGGAGGGAAGGAAAGAAAGGTGAAAAGGTATACAGAAAAGGAAAGAGAAAGAAGGGATCAAAATAGGAAACATCTTGGATATAAATGCTAGTAGCACTATAGCAGCGTGGTGTGAATGGGCCCTTAAAGCGTAACTCATTTATTTCCCATTCCTTATTTAAGCCGAATCATGTCCTTCCAATGTAATTTTTTAGAAACCACAACAAAGGCGCCATCCTAAAAGACTGAGAAAGGAAGGCTCTCTCTTCTGTCTCCCATCCCATAAATTGTACATTTAACTCAGGACATCTTGTAGGATCTAAAGAATGAAGCAAAAAAGAAAGGAAAAAAGTATATTTTAATGATGGCGGTTGTTGCTTTTTGTTCTTCACATATCCAAAAAGAGAGGTGTTCCTGATGAAAAAAACAACGCATATGGAGTCACAAGGGGTGTGTTTGTGAGTGCTTCTGTTTGGGTGTAAATGTATGTATGTAGATAACATAGCCTCTCTCCTTCCTAAATGGTCTTTCTCCCTCTCTCTGTCAGTTCACTTCTGCCCTAGTGTCCCAAAATTCATCCGTCTCTGGACACTGAACTCAATAGGCAACCTTCTCTTACAAATCACTACATTGTCCCACCTATAGACTGCTAACCTCCAACAAATAAAAACATAGGTAATGATTTGGAATGGAGCCCCCAGTGACACAGCAGGTTAAACCACTGAGCTGAACTTGCTGACCAAAAGGGAGCATGGTGTTAGCCCTAGCTTCTGCCAAACTAGCAGTTCGAAAACATGCAAATGTGAGTAGATCAATAGGTACTGCTCTGGTAGGAAGGTAACGGCGCTCCATGCAGGCATGCTATCTACATGAAGTTGGAGGTGTCTATGGACAATGCTGACTCTTCGGCTTAGAAATGGAGATGAGCACCACCTTCCAGAGTTGGACACAACTAGACTTAATGTCAAGGGGAAACCTTTACATTTACCTAATGATCTGGATTTGGAGAATACATATATGAGGATATGTATGTACACATATGCACACAGACATCTTACTATATTTGTTTGCCTTGTGGGAGTGCTAAGAGCTATCTCAGCCAGAGAGCTACTTTGATACCTTTGACCAAACTACACACTCCTAGTTTCCATAGAATACAGCCAGGGTGATAGAATACATAGTATGATAAAAAGGGATCCTGGGTCAGGTAGAAACAATGACATGTTACATATTTTTACAGAGGCCCACTCTGACCCATGACAAAACTTATTTTTAGGTCGTGTCAGGAGTGACTTGAGAAACTGCAAATCGCTTCTGGTGTGAGAGAATTGGCCGTCTGCAAGGATGTTGCCCAGGGGACGTCCGGATGTTTTGATGTTTTACCATCCTTGTGGGAGGCTTCTCTCATGTCCCTGCATGATGGGAAGAAATCATTGTCAGTTTTATTCTGTGTGTACATTCATGTGCATGTACACACACAGGTGCATGTATGGGTTCATACAGAAACTGGATGGCCAACTGTTGAGATGCTTTGAGTGTATTTTCCTCCATGGCAAGGGGGTTGGATTGGCTGGCCCTGTGGTCTCTTCCAACCCTATGATTCTATATTTACACCAGCACTGATATGCCTTCTGCGTTAGGAAAACAAACAAACCTGAAGTCTAGGGAAGTCAACCATATCACTTTCACAGTAGCCAGGGTCTTTCCTTTTTGGATAGTACATTCCACCAGCATAAAGCATGGCAGCAGACTGAAAAGGGTGTTAGGTCCAGCAGCTGTGGAGGCAGGCAGGCACTTTAGAAACAGTCTGGTTAAAGCTGGCAAATTGTGTGCATATTCCCCTATTCTGCAACTTTAGGAAACATGAAACCGTTGGCATAAGGCACCAATAACCTTCTGGCCATATTTGTAGGACACAACAAATGGTCATAGGGCAGCGTGTCCATGTTTATGGACATGTGGGGGGAGATTAGAAAGCCTATATCACATAAGAGCGAAGAAACAGCTCTGTACAGCACACCCTCCAACTGTCCCAATTTGATAAGGCCAGTCCTTGATTGGTTTCTCTATCATACCTGCTTTCAAAATGTCTTTGTTTGTCTCACCTTGTTTCTTCTCTTTGTTTTTCTCAGCATGCTGCAAACTGAGTTCAAGGTCCAAATATAGTTTAACTCAATTAACTTAATAGGGGAGAAAAAGGGAGAGGAACGAGGTGGGATGCTGCCCTGACTTGTAGGCATAGGCAAAAGCAAACCATTGTATCCTTTCCTAGAATGTGAGTTTTTTGCCATCTTTACTTCATTCTGATGTTCCTTGGTCACAGGGATCCCAATATTCATCTGTGAAATATTTGAGGGTATAGTTTGTGGTTTTTGACGCTGCTGCTGCTAACATCAACTTCAACTTATTTATGAATGAGAGCCCTCAAGTCAGTGTACAGAGGCAAGTAGGTGAGAATTTATATAAATAAAAATGTAATGTTTGTTTGTGGGATTAACATAGTCAAAAAACACTGGATGAATTGCCACCAAATTTGGCCACAAGACACCTACTAACCCAAGGAGTTACCATCACTTAAAAATCGATTTTGTCATTTGGGAGTTGTAGTGGCTGGGATTTATAGTTTACTTACAATCAAAAAGCATTCTGAACTCCACCAATGATGGAATTGAACCAAGCGTGGCACACAGGACTCCTATGACCAACATTGATGGGCATTGACCTTGAGTTTGGGAATTGTAGTTCACCTACATCCAGAGAGCCCTGGGGACTCAAACAAGGATGGATCTGGACCAAACTTGACACAAAATACTAAATGTGCCCAAATATGAACACAGATGGAGTTTGAGGAAGATAGCCTTGACATTTGGGAGTTGTAGTAACTTGGGATTTATAATTCACCTACAATCAAAGAGCATTCTGAACCCCACCAATGACAGAACTGGGGCAAACTTCCCACACAGAACTTAAGCCCACCCGGTCCAGCTCCCTTCACCAGGCCAAGAAAACGTCAAAGCCCTCCTGACAAAGAGCCATCCAGCCATAGATATAGATATATATGATTCTCTCTCTCTCTCTCTCTCTCTCTCTCTCTCACACACACACACACACACACACACACACACACACAGATATAGTATCATAGTTTTGAAAGGGACCCCTACAGAAGGACAATTATATGTTGCCTGTTCCAAAGTAGGCAAACCAGACAATCTCTACATCAACACTGACAAAGACACAGCAAGAAATACTGTTTACTCACAAAGCATAAATAAATACATATATTAGAAACCAACACGTTTTCATTACTTTATTGTCCAGATCACCAGACTGGGCCACAGCAACGCGTGGCAGGGGACGGCTAGTATGACATATATCTGGTAGTGGTGGTAGGAAGGGAGAACCATTCCTTTGTTGGTTAGGCACTACTGGTGGAGGGTTAACATTTTACATGGCATAAAAAAGCATATTTTAACTTAAAGTTTTTTGTTCATGTCAGGAGTGACTTCAGAAACTGCAAGTCACTTCTGGTGTGAGAGAATTGGCCATCTGCAAGGACGTTGCCCAGGGAACACCCGGATGTTTGATGTTTTGCCATCCTTGTGGGAGGCATCTCTCATGTCCTCACATGAGGAGCTGGAGCTGACAGAGGGAACTCATCTGCACTCTTTTGAATTCGAACCTCCAACCTGTGGGTCTTCAATCTTGCCGGCACAAGGAATTAACCCATTGCACCACCGGGGACTCCATTAATTTAAGGTAATTAAATTTATATAATAAAACATAAAAATGGTGTAAAAAATCCTTCAGATATATGCATCTGTTGACAGGTCACACCACACATGCCGGAAGACTGGAGATGCAGCTGGAAATCCACCAGCCTGCCTTCATTTTAAAAGCCTGATGCAAGCAGATTTAAAATGACATTTCTGTTTCTCACATATGTGTGCTAATGGGAGAAGAGAGGCAGAAAGGTGCTTTAAATGGTGCTTATGAAATTGGTTTTTGGATGGGAGGATCTGGCAGCGTGCCTGGAGTGGGAGAAGAGAGGCTCCCAACCTGGTACTTCCACATTCTACTTGTAGTTGTGGGTGAGAGTGGGGTGGTCCTGGGGGCAGGATCAGGGTGGGAAGCAATTTGGGGAAAGCAAACCCATGTGGGCCAAACCCAGAGGAAGATGAAATGGGGTTCTGAAATAAGAGGGTAACAGTTCAGTTGAATAAATGGGGGCATTGCATTTTACCAGTTATCAAAAGCTTTATGCCTGTCCCCACCCCATGGAGAATAAGTTGCACATACACCTTAATAGCCCAAGAGCAAGAGTGATTGCAGAATATTCATGCACGTATTCCTCACCTCCCAAATCTGCCAGGAGTAGGTGTGAATAGAGCATTTTGCTGAACCTGGCTCCATTTCACAAGCACACCCACCATCTGTCATTCAGTTCCAGGCTGCTGGTTTTGAAGGATTTTTACAGCAAGAAGGGAAAAAAACCAATTTCCATAGTAAGGGAAACTTTTTACCTTTACCGTTGCCCTTTCCTGCCATTTCTTCAATACAATCTCAACTCAATGAGTACACTAATATCCACAATGCAAATTTGTGTCAGTTTTATTAATTGAAAACGGTTTCTACAAATTGTGATTTGGCAACACTGGTGCTAAATCAGTTTTAACATTCATTCCTCTTTCCTCTAGGACTACAGCTCCCAGAGAAATTTTGTAAACAATGGCAGAGATGGAGAACCTGTGGCCTTCTGAGCATTGAATTGTAATTCTCATCAGCTCTCCTTAGGGGTGAGGGATGATGAGAATTGCAGAACAATAAACTCCAAAGGGCAAGTGTTTCACTACCTTTAAACTATGGCTACTTTCACATCAGGAAGAAGCTTAGCTGCTGCTTCTCCCTTGCTCCTTATAAGGAATATCAGGAAGGCTGATAAGTAGAGAAGATTTTAAATAATTTCAATTTATCAGACAGGGAAAGATATAAAAATAATCCCAACGCTGTTTCCCCAGATATAACGAACTTCCCACTAAGGAACTTCTTTATAATGAATATCACAGGTAATTGAATAGATGTTTGAATTAGGCTGGAACTGTTTCTTCAATTGGGGTACGCTGCCACCTTATTGCTTAGTGTTCAGGCTGAGTTATATGTGAGGAGAGGATACTTAGTAACACCCTTCTGTGTTACTATGGTGTTTATTTTTCCTCAGAGGGTTTAAATACCAATGACATTCACACACAGGCTGCTGTAAAGTGTTAACTATAATACAACGTTTATTTAACAGGCTTAAACTCTTCTGGTACAAATGCGTAATGGTTTCTGTAGGTTAATGGCACAAAAGCTTTTGATTACATTTGATGTACAATTCTTAGATGGGTACTAGGTTCAAATCTAGAGATAACAAACAGGAGATTATCTCAGGAAACTAATCTTGGATGATAATTCCAAACCAAATTCCCACTTTCTGGAATCTAGCCAAACAACCTTGGCCTAGCCTTCGTCAGAAATTAAAAGAAACAAACCACAAGCAAGGTCCTGTTCTTACTGTCAGTATTCCTGACTATTTCTTCTAGCCTTTGAATACTACAAAAGATTAACCCAATTCTCCTATCTAGCACTGTGAACACCAACCAACTACCTAACTCCCAACTGACAACTCCCAATTGCCCAAACTCAACTCTCAAATTCAAAAGGTACACTTTTCCTCCTCTATTTGAATGTTAGGCTCCGCCCCCTATTCCTAACCAATCCTGGCCATCCACTCTTTGCTTACTGGACTAGGACACGCCCCCTCTAAGAAAACCTGACCTAAGATGGCATCTCCCTGTTTCCCTATCCTAAGATGGCCGCCATGGCTTCGCTAGGCCCACACTCTAATTGTTCAGGCCGATAGGCTTTGCTAGGGACACATTCTGGCTGCTAAAGGTAAGGGTTCCTCACACTCCTCTTCCCCTTCCCCTATTTCATTAGAGGACATCATATGGAATAAATTTAGGATTGGTAGAATATAAATCTCATCAGCCTGTTCTCTAGCTGAAGATGGTAACAATAGTAGGAGTTATATCTCTCCTTCTTTGCTCTTGAAAATATATAATCCTTACTATATTGTGGGAGCCCCAGTGGCACAGTGGGTTAAACCAGTGTGCTGCTGAACTTGCTGACCAGAAGGTCAGTGCTTTGAATCAGGGGAGCAGTGTGAACTCTCACTGTTAGGCCCAGCTTCTGCCAATCTACCAGTTTGAAAACATGCAAATGTGAGTAGATCAATAAGTATTGCCTTGGCGGGAAGGTAACAGCACTCCATGCAGTCATGCCAGCCACATGACCTTGGAGGTGTCTATGGACAACGCCAGCTCTTTGGCTTAGAAATGTAAATGAGCACCACTTCCAGAGGCAGACACAACTAGAATTAACGTCAAGGGGAAACCTTTAGCTTTTTAACTATATGGCAGGGGTTGGACTGATGGCCCTTGTGCTGTCTTCCAGCTTTATGATTCCATATTGTAGCATATCAGACTCAAATCCAGCCAGTGTTTGGCAGGAGAGTGCTTGTTGTTCAGGTAGTCACAACAATCTGAAAGCCCTTTGACAAGATTGTGAGTATGTGAAAAGCTGCGAAGCAAAAATGTTCAGCACAATTATGGAAACACAAAGGTTGGGAAATTAGTCTATGTTTTGAAAGGCAATGACAGTCAATTTGCTTGTCAGAACTAGTGTCTGCAACCCATCTTAATTCAGTTTCTGCATTTGAAATATGCAAATCAAGTAAAATGTTCATCTCTCTTCCTGCTGGGATTGCAATCGCACTATGAGTAAGGCTATTGCTGTGGCTTTGGCTTGGTGCAATGCTGCATCACAGTACCTGGGACTACAACAAACACATATTCGACAATAAACACATTATGAATAAGAAGAACAGATCTTATCTCCTCCCTAAAGGTCAGGGAATATCTCTTTAGAGGAGCTCCATGTTCCAAAAAGGCTCTTTGACCTTGCTGGAATGCTTTAGTCCACATCTAAGGATTATAAGCACATTTATCCTCATCTAGACCACAGATGTGTTGAGCTAAAGCTCTCATTATTTCTAGCCAGGAAGCCCTGTGATAGTGATTGTGGTCCCAATGCATGTGGAAGGTGCCTGGTTCAATTATTATTATTATTATTATTATTATTATTATTATTATTATTATATACATTTCTATCCCGCCCTTCTCTCCACAAGGGTACTCAAGAACAGTAAGTATCTTTGTGTCTTGAAAGAATCAAATCTGCAGTTTTAAAGTTGTCATGGTGCTGGAGCTTGAGCACCTCAATGATGTCACGAGCAAAACCGTGAAGGGACACTCAAGACGGGATGGTCATGGCAGAGAGGTCAGACCAAGTGTGAATGGCAAACCAACCCAGTATTCTTTCCAAGAAAACTAAATGGACCAGTACAACCAGAGATATGTCGGTATGCCATTGGAAGATGGGACTCCCAGGTCGGAAGATGGTATGGATGGATGGCATTCTTGAAGTGACTGGCTTGACCTTGAAGGAGCTGGGGGTGGTGACGGCTGACAAGGAGCTCTGGCGTGGGCTGGTTCATGAGGTCACAAAGAGTCAGAAGTGAATGAACGAATAAACAACAACAAAAGTTACATAGAGACAAACAAAGAGAACTAGCTTTAGGCTCTTGAGAGAACTCATTGTATATGTTTGTATATGTATGGAAGGTATGCCTTTCTGAGGGATCTTATGTGGAGCAATGGGTCACTATTGAAGGCCAGTATTCCCTAGCTACACTGCAACTGCATAACAATGCCAGTGTTGGCAGCAGATGTTGCCAAGGGGTCGTCTGGATGTGTTACTATCCTGTGGGAAGCTTCTTGTATGGGAAGCTGGAGCTGACAGATGTGAGCTCACCCTGTCTTGCGGATTTGAACTGCTGACCTTCAGGTCAGCAGTTGAGCTGGCACAAGGTTTTAACCCATTGCTCCACCATATTCAGTTTATGTTCACAGAAATGGAGTGTCATGGTAGTGTCGTTGGCCCTTGTGTGTGGTATTATTTTATTTAGTTAAGCATTTGATTTCGTATTTGGTTTCATGTTGAACATTGCCTTTCCCTTCAACAAAAGGGTCACGTGAGACAGATCAAAGTGTCATTCCACATTTGGAGATGTGTACTACATCGTCCAGTTGCCTGCCTTGCTTTGCCATTGCTATATGACCCTGGAAAGAGTATGACTGCTATTCTACTACATCAGCAGGATTTCCTCCAGAGCATTTAGACCGCCTGTGCTGAACTGGTGCCTTCATAAAGAAATGTAGCTGTTACAAAAACATCTTAAATTACCAGCAATCTCCTCTTCCAGAGGGAACAAAGTCTAGATTAAGTGCTGCCGCTCCATTTGAACTCCACACTGCTCACCATGGAGCTATGGGTTGCATAACAACATACGGCCCATCTAGCTTTCACCAAAAGACAGCCTGAAAACCCCACTCTCCAAAAAAAAATATTAAAATAATGCAGGATATACATCAACTAATTCTGGTGATTTCTCTATTTTTGGAGCAAGAAAAAATGCCTCGTTAAAAAATCTAAAAAACAAAGCTCCTGTTATTAGAAAATTGATTTTGAATCATATTTATTTATTTATTTATTTATTTATTTATTAAGTCAGGAGCAAACCAAACAGTTGTATTGCATTTTTAATAAACAAGCAAACAAACAAACAAACAAAATACAATGTTTGCAAGCTTGGTAGTTGATTAAATGTCCTTTGACCAGTAGCTGGCCACTTGGAGTGCCTCTGATGTTAAATATAAGAAGGTTCTCCATTGTGCATGTGGCAGGGCTCAGGTTGCATTGCAGCAGGTGGTCTGTCATTTGCTCTTCTCCACACTCACACGTCGTGAATTCCACTTTGTAGCCCCATTTCTTATGGTTGGCTTTGCATTTCATGGTGCCAGAGCACAGTTTGTTCAGCACCTTCCAAGTTGCCCAGTTTTCTGTGTGCCCAGGGGGGAGTCTCTCATTTAGTATCAGCCATTGATTGAGGTTCTGGGTTTGAGCCTGCCACTTTTGGACTCTCGCTTGCTGAGGTGTTCCAGTGAGTGTCTCTGTAGATCTTAGAAAACTATTTCTTGATTTAAGTCGTTGACGTGCTGGCTGATACCCAAACAGGGGATGAGCTGGAGATGTCCTTTCACTATTGGTTGCTACTTCCCGGCGGATGTCAGGTGGTGCAATACCGGCTAGACAGTGTAGTTTCTCCAGTGGTGTAGGGCGCAGATACCCTGTGATAATGCGGCATGCCTCATTAAGAGCCACATCCACTGTTTTAGTGTGGTGAGATGTGTCCCACACTGGACATGCATACTCAGCAGCAGAGTAGCATAGCGCAAGGGCAGATGTCTTCACTGTATCTGGTTGTGATCCCCAGGTTGTGCCAGTCAGCTTTCGAATGATATTGTTTGTAGTGCCCACTTTTTGCTTGATATTCAGGCAGTGCTGCTTGTAGGTCAGAGCACAGTCCAGAGTGACTCCTAGGTATTTGGGTGCGCTGCAATGCTCCAGTGTAATTTGTGTATTATCATGGCCAGTGTACCAAAAACACACTTCATGATTTTACCTCCCAGCTGTGCTTGGATACCTCAGACCCACACAGCTGAATAAAAATCCCACATTATCTGCTTTAACCCACTGTGGTGGTTTAAACCCTTGTGCCGGCAGGACTGAAAACCGACAGGTCACAGGTTCGAATCTGGGGAGAGGCAGATGAGCTCCTTCTATCAGCTCCAGCTCCTCATGCGGGGACATGATAGAAGCCTCCCACAAGGATGATAAAAACATCAAATCATCCAGGCGTCCCCTGGGCAACATCCTTGCAGTCGGCCAATTCTCTCACACCAGAAGCGACTTGCAGTTTCTCAAGTCGCTCCTGACACGACAAAAAACAAAAACAAAAAACTGGAATATATGGCAGTGGGGCTACTACAATCAAAACAGATATTGTGGGTTATTCTGCCTTGATATTCTGGGTTATATGGTTGTGTGGAAGGGCCCTCAATGAAGCAGAAGAAGCCAGATTCAATTCAAGGAAGGCCAGAAAGCATTAATGCTGGGCCTTTTTTCAGCTCTGTGGAGTCTCCAGATGCCTCCCTGGTCCTGATTTACAAGGCTGTTTGTTTAAGGCACAGCTCAGGCGCCCCCTCCTAATGGAGGCAAGAACATCTGCAGCCCCATCAATCTCACACAAACCTCTCCTCCACCCAAAGATCTGGGCAGCATTCTCTTGCTTTGGTATCTAGCTACCAGGCCGGTTTGTGGAACCGGTTCCTTCCCAGGCTGACACTGCTTCTTGTCCCTTCCCCCAGTCCTCCCCTCCCCTTGCCGCCTCACCTTGTAGCCCCCAACCTCAAGAGTTAGTCAGGAATGGACACACTGGCTCCTAACAACCCCTGATGGATGGCGCAATGGGAGTGATATTGATCAAGCCTCATTAGAAAAGCTTTTTCATCACCAGGCAAAGTGTTTCTCTGCTCCCCTGACAAATAGGGGTGTCACAGGGCACTGACGACATCATATATCCTCTCCTCTTCTTTTTCTCACAGCCACCCCCTCCCACCTTCAACACCGTGCTCAGAGAAGAAAACAACTTGGAGAGGGGGAGGCAGCACACAAATGCAGGGTTAGGAGCATCTAGGTTGAGAAGGGAAGACAAGGCTGCGGAGAGAGAAAATGATACTGAGATTGGGAATTCCTGCTAGATAGAGAAGAGCAGCTACAAATTTGGTCTTGGCAGAAGGAGAGGAGACGAGGATATATGATGCCCTCGGTGCCCCGTGACACCCCTATTTGTCAGGACAGAGACGCAAGGATGTGATTTTCCCAGGACTCACTTGGGAAAGATTCACTGCTGAAGTCAATGGGATTTGGTGAAGTATCTACTGATGGCTAATCAGAGAGATGTAACTCCTAGCTAGACCTTGAGGAAAACAGAACTGAATTAAAAATATTTCTCATATTAATTGCCACCTCTTCAAGCACTATAAGTATGCTCCTAGAGAGAAAACTGCTCTGAGGAGGCTTCTTGACCTTGATGAAATAATTGGGTGTCATAATTGGCTCTTAGACATCTTAGGGACAGCCCTATAATGAAAAACCATCTGCATTGAACCTGCCGATATCCCAAGATCATGGGAGCTCCTCTGTTTCAAGTTGGAACAGGTTGCAATTCCTGGCCTCCTAAAGACCTTATTTGGTATTAAACACCAACTCTCACTATTTCCTTGGAGTCATTCCAACTCTTTCATTGATGGGATCCAGCATGATCTCCTAGTCATTGGTAGAACTTTGCCCATTGAGACTATCCCATTCTTCATGGATGGCTCAATGGGGCCCCTGGGCTGAGTGGACCCCGCCCCATAGTAAAATCATTGATTGCTTAAAGGTAAAGGTTGTCCCCTGACATTAAGTCCAGTCATGTCTGACTCTGGGGTGTGGTGCTCATCTCCATTTCTAAGCCGAAGAGCCGGCGTTGTCCATAGACACCTCCAAGGTCATGTGGCCGGCATGACTGCATGGAGTGCCGAAGAGGAAGAGCAGTACCTATTGATTACTCACATTTGTATGTTTTTGAACTGATAGCTTGGCAGAAGCTGGACTGAACAGAAGGAGCTCACTCTGCTCCCTGGATTCAAACTACCAATGTTTCGGTCAATAAGTTCACCAGTTCTGCAGTTTAATGGTTTGAATAAACTGTACATTAAATATACCAAACACAATCATTCAAATATAAATCACATTGTACACATTGGAAGCTATTGCTGAGCCTGGAACCCCAGGTCTCAGCAGTAACCGGGAGAGCTTTTGCACAATTAAAACTTGTGCGCCAGGTGCGTCCATTCCTTGAGAAGTCTGACTTGGCCATGGTGGTCCACGCTCTTGTTACATCCCGAATAGACTACTGCAATGCACTCTATGTGGGGCTGCCTTTGAAGACTGCCCAGAAGCTTCAACAAGTCCAACGGTCGGCAGCCAGGTTGCTCATCGGAGTGACGTACAGGGAACATACAACTTCTTTGTTACGCCAACTCCACTGGCTACCGATCAGCTTCTGAGCACAATTCAAAGTGCTGGTTTTAAACCTTTAAAGCCCTAAACAGTTCTGGCCCAGACTACCTGTCCGAACTTATCTCCTGCCACGAACCATCACGAAGTTTAATATCTTCAGGAGAGGCCCTGCTCTCGATCCCACCACTATCGCAAACAAAGTTGATGGGGATGAGAGACACGCCTTCTCAGCAGTGGCCCCCTGCCTATGGAACGCCCTCCCTAGAGATATCAGATTGGCCATGTCCCTCTTGTCTTTTAGAAGGAAAATCAAGACCTGGTTATGGGACCAAGCATTTGATCAGTGCTTGGTCCCATACAGCAAGTGGAAGAAGATCACGTAACTTACGGCAATGGATTGTCCCGGACTGGTTTTTGGATTTTGATTTTAATGGATGTGTCTTAATTAATTGTTTTAATCGTTGTTTCAATATTTTTAATATTTTGATTGTACTGTGGTTGTTTTTATGATGCTAGCATTGTATGATGCTTTTGTTAGGCTGCCCTGAGTCCCCCTTTGGGGGGAGAAGGGCAGGGTATAAACATAGGAAATGTATTTATTTATTTATTTATTTATTTACAGTATTTATATACCACTTTTCTCACCCCTGGGGGGGACTCAAAGCAGTAGAAATAAATAAATAAATAAATGTTCCTCAAGTAACAAATG
The DNA here is from genome assembly GCF_037176765.1 of Anolis sagrei. Lineage (NCBI taxonomy): Eukaryota > Metazoa > Chordata > Lepidosauria > Squamata > Anolidae > Anolis > Anolis sagrei. The sequence continues at coordinate 190,019,161 of NC_090022.1, read as the reverse complement.
AATTTTTAATAGGTAAATGGTATAATTACTGCATTTTTAAATTTTTTCCCAAATTCTCCATCTCTCTTCCCAAATATGTTATTTATGTATCTATGATGTCAACATTTTCAAAAGTTTTCAAGTGTTGTCCATTCTACCACCACAATTGTCCACCATCTTATTCTGTTACATGTATTGCATTCAGCATGAGATTATTCCCCCCCCCCACCCCCACCCCCCAAAAAAGATTCTAGTCAGGGTTTGTGTTGTTTTACCTGTCTAAAACTTTTGGAATTTGTAAAAGGAGGAAACTTTCCAGTATGATTGTTATCTACTGGTTATCATCTAGTGGCTTGTGGCTACAGTGACAGTGGAGTGGTGAAATTGCATGGGTTTTTATGCTGACCATTAAAGGAGCTAGCTATTTGTGGTGCTGAACCCTATCCACAAAATTGGCTTAGTATCTTGGAAACGCCAATGTAGTACTGTTGTTTACATGTTGAACTTAGACTCCAGAGACTGGAATTCTTTTCTCTGCTTATCCCTGAAACTCACCGGATGGTCTTGGGCAAGCTCCATTCTTTCAGCCTCAGAAGAAGGCAAAGGCAAACCTATCCCGAAGAAATCTTGCCAAGAAAACATCTTAGAGTTGCTGTAAGTCAGAAATAATTTGAAGACACAACAACAAGTATCCAGTCTTCAAGTTGATATGATTCTCCTTCACCTTGGAATTACTGGAAAGAGAAAATGAATATCATCTTGTTGTATTTCTCTATACATGTCCAGCTTGTGAATATCTTTCCTGAACTGTGGTTCTCAGATCTAGACACAGTATTCCTGGTGAGATCTGAGCAAAGCTGCATGAAATGCCGCGGCTATATTTCTTAATTTAGACACTATAAAGTTGGCTCTCTGAATGTGTAGGTTTAACTTTCCTGGATTTGTTTATTTATGGATTTGATAATTTGTGGTTTTTCCATTTTCCTCTGGGGTCCTGTTATCATAACCACAGAGAATGTGGATGGCTGATTGTACTCTTGTAGATGTAGAAGTGTACCATCTCGAGTTCACTGGAGAAAAGATGGGCTATAAATGCAAATAATTAATAAATGCTAGTAAAACAGTGTTGATTGAACCACTGCCAAATAAAGAGCAGAATGACTTATTTTGCAATAGGGATTCCTGAGCTTGAGCAATCCTCATTATGTGACTAAACTATCTTAAAAAAAGAGAGCAAGTGAGCAAAATATTAAAAAGTAGTAATAAGATCAGGAAGGAATAGCTTGATGCTCAGGATTAGTCTTGTGGAACAGAACTTGGAAGTACTTAGAAAGGCAAGATTAACAGGAACCAATGAGAAGACAAGGACCAGAGGTCAGTGGAAAATGGCTAAAAATTTGGAATATTTATTTATAGAAGTCTCTGTGAGGAAATAGGAGTAGGAAAAAGTTGGTGTCCAGGCACATTTGGATTATAACCTCCATTGCACCTGAGTATGAGCACTGCTGCTTGGGGTTTTTGTGAGAGACAAATCCAGCAACTTTTGGGAGCAACAGATTCCCCACTTTGAGTTCTATTTTACGTTTTTAGGGGCCAGGTTTCAAAGTAGTCTTTGGATGCAAAATAGTCTTTAAAGCCTGCTTTCTTACATTTTATTAGCAAACCACAGCAGTCCATTCTCAATTTCCTTAGCAAAGAAGTCCTATTGAGTTCATTTGGATTTACTCTTGAAATGACTGCTGCCAAACTCCCTGTAACATCTACCTGTTTATTAAAAAAATGGACCCCCAAAAGATGAACCCCATTCATGGCTCCAAAGGGGTGAATTGAGGTTTCTGTGTTGACTTTATTCCTAGCTTCCGATTATCTTTCATTGAACCCCTGGGATATTGCACAAAGGATTGTACTCACCTCAGACCTCAGGAGATGCTACACAGTACTTAGCAAGACTCTTCACAATACCCTGGGAAGGCACATGGAACATATAATGGGCTTAAGAAAGAGCTTCTGAATCTTTTTCTGATTTTTTAATATAATCTGATTTTATTCTCGGGAATGTTTCCTCGCCTCTGTTACCAAATTACACCCCTTTACTTGGGATCTCCATTGAAATCACCAACACCCTGAGCACCCTTTTGTTTGGTTGACTAGCACCCATTGTATTGACTGGAGCAGAGAGATGAAACCCCATTTTAGCCCATTATCTCTTGTCCCACCACATTTCTTTCCATTCACACTCCTCTCCTCCGTGGATCAGTAAACAAATACAAGTCTTCAAAATAATCCAATGATAGTTGATCAGATTTCCCACCATGACTGGAGCCAACTTGCAATGATGATGGACGAAGTCCCAGACCAACCAGGGAATGGATCCTAGCTATGCATGACCTTGCATAGTAATGTGCCTTTGTTCTGAAGATCTGTCAAAGTGCTATAAATAAATATGTATGTTCACAATTGTGGCATGTCAGTCTTTGGTGCACAGACTCGGTTGACATCCTCTTTGGCCAAGGAGAATAAATGCCTCTGCTTTTGCCTTCAACACATCTGTGCCTCATTTGATCCTTTGGGAGATGGACACACACACACTCTCTGTGTGTGTATGAGCAGTTGAGTTCACCATAATTTTCCCTTCTTCACAAAAAAATCCAGGATTAAAAATTGTCTATATCTGTGCAATAACATGGCTCCTTACACATCCCCTCGTCCTCCCAGAAAACAATGTAAGTCAAGATATCTGTTAATTTGCATGTGTTAATATGTATATGGAGAGATACAAATTTAGAAGCAAGCATTCTAATGTAAACAAATATAGTATACCTGCACAATGAAGATAGTAACCACCTGTGGGACAGTGTGGGATGAGATTCAACCATATTTGTGGTAGATCATAGATCTCCACCAGCATAGCTCTGCTGGACTATTGAACATTGCTTGTGTTGGGGAGGGGATATTTTCCATTGCAAACAAAGGAATTGAACACTGGATACCTCTTTCTGAAAGAAAGCTGGCATTGTGGGAGGTTATGCTATCATAGGTCACCAACAGGAAATCGGGCTACCTACTATGTTTCTGCTCACTGTGGATGAATAAGCAACTTCAAGGCTCCCCACTGCACCCTCTTCCCAAGTTTAAAAAAAATCTTTTTAAAGGACTTTAATGAGATAGAGGCAATATGGCAAAGTTTCCTTCTTTGGAGGTTTTTAAACAGGGGCTACCTGGTGAACATGTTTGATTGTATCGTTTTGTATGGCAGGAATTGGACTGGATGGTCTTTGTAGTCTCTTCCAACACTTGGATTCTATAATTCTATTGTTCTAAATGCAAGGCTTTCCCTTCACAAATAAGACACACACATGGACCAGAATATACTTGGTGAGTTGTGGTGACACAACTAAGGTGTTATACACCCATAAGTTTTTTTTACACTACTACACTCCTATGTAAGAGGTATCAAGTGCTTTCTTGTGTAATTGTTTCTTTCTGGCTGCACAGTGTTAACCAGGATAGTTAGTGGGTACAGTCACAGCTTGAGCCAACAACTGGCTTCAGGAGGATTGAGGAGCTTCCCCCTGTGCCCTCTCCTGCCAGCCAGACATCCACCATCTTCACATGTAGACTTCCAATCAGGGGCGGCTCAACCCATTATGCAAAGTAAGCATTCGCAGTATAGTTGATTTTGCCTAGGGGCACTCTTGAGGTGCTCTTGGGGGAAAATAGACCTTGACATATGCGAGTTGTAGTTACTGGGATGTATAGTTCACCTACAATCAAAGAGCATTCTGAACTCCACCAATGATGGAATTGAACCAAATACGGCACACAGAATTCCCACGACGAACAGAAAATATATATAATGATTGGTTGGGCGGGGAGTGGGGGGTGGGTGGGCAAAATACTGTTTGCTTACCATTGAAAATTACCTAGGGCCGCCTCTGCTTCCAATGTATACATGTTAATGGAGCTTTACAGTCTGCTGGCATCAAGGAAGGGCAATAGGCATCGTGCTACACAGCCCTAGTTCAGTTATGTTCTGCTTACACTGTGTTAGATTAGAAATAGAAGCTGTACAGTGAAACACCCACAGCTAAAACTCTAGGAGCAACAACAGGACAATGTTTTCAAGTTGCTGGTATTGGTTTGACTACACTGGTTTCAAAGATGACATCTTCTGGCACTTAGTTTGGGCAGTGCCGTCTGAATGATTATCTCCCAGTTTGTTAGGATCAGCATATAAAGCTGCATCCTTGGATACAAGAGAGAAAATGAACGAGTTCTGTCCATATGATCTCTATTTAGAAGGAAAGCTGCTGTGGAAACTTGCAGCGTGGAAGGCACATTGTCTCTCATCATGGACCTATCCAAGTAGGGATGCCATGCTGGGTTCTGTTTTCAAACATCCTGTTCTCGGCAGTCAGCAGCAGAGCTGGAAAGATGGAGAACTATCTTGCATGGAGCTTAGGACAGTATTTAGTATTCATTTGCTTTTCAGAGCGTGGTAGCTTGTGCTCTGACAGAATGGAACAAAATGGATGTTGATGAACAAGACAAGCAGTGCAAAGCTTTGACTTTGCTCGTGGGCAGGTCTGAAAGAATAAATTAAACTGAGATGCCCCTCATTTTTTGCATCCACTTTTTCCTTACCCACTTGTCCCCACTCTCCGCTGCAGAGCAGCACTAAGCCAATGCCACCAACCCTCTTCAGAGCCTCCTTCACAGCTCAGCACCTGGCTTCTTTTTAAGTAGACAGTTCCCTTCCTTTCCACCCTCCTCCCCCACAGTTCTGCCGTGTTTCCATCTTATTCACCCTGGATAATTGCAGCAGCCGTGAGTCAGGTTGTATTAATGATCTATAGATCCCAGGTCACCCATCGCGCTTAAGACTTGGATTGCAACACTCCATTACTATTGGCTATACAAGGGCAAAGCCTCCATCCGTACAGCAGTAAATCCGGCCTCGTTGGGCCATCACTCAGTACCTCTCCGCCTGTCCATCTTCACCTGCCTGCGGGTCTTTTGTATTTTACATTTCTAATTAAATAAAATTACACACACAGACACCCGAGACATACACACACTGGGAGAGAAAAGGAGAAGGGGGGCATAATGAATTCCTCAATGATTTGCTGTTATATTTTAAAGGGTCCATAAAAGCCAAGGGTGATAAAAATTGATTTTGTCGTTATCTGCTCTAGTGCTGGAACAGGGAGAGCAGATTCCTTCTTCCCAAGCCTGGGCTGGTTTTTTTTTCTTGCTGGGTTTAGGCTTGGTGAGGATGTTGGTGGTGTGTACAAGGCCAGTTTTGAAGAGCTTCACTGAGCAAGGCAATAAATCCAGATGCCCAAGTGGTTTGTACCTCATCACACCAGAGCATGGAAACACTTTAAATCCAGTTTCTGCCTCGTGCAGAATTCTGAGGCTTGTAGTTTAGGGGAGGGGCCTTTGAACTCCTCAGCTAGGCATGTCCTGGGCCTCATTAAACTACAAACCCCAGAATTCTGCAGGAGGCAGACACAAGTTTTAAACTGGATCCATGCTCTGGTGTGTTGAGGCTATATTGCAGACTCCACTGCCACTGTTTCATTCTGAAGCTGAGGAACTGAATGGCAGATTTGTCCAAAGATATCATAGTTAATGGAATTACCACTTACTTTGCAGAGCCACGTTACTGTCATGAGACCACAACTTCCTGAATCTCACAGCCAGCCACATGTGAGATTCTGTGAGTTGTTTTGAAATGGTACAAACTTTTCTAGACACAATTCAAAATGCTGATTATGATATATAAAAAGTACTCTCCATCTTTGCTATCAGAACCATGTTTCCCAAACAAGCTTGCCTGGGTTTTAAGAACTTAAGGGAAGCCTGTTCTCTCTGTTCTATATTACATTTGATAAGCAGATAACAGGAAGAGTAATCAAACATGACCACCCCCACCCCTAATAAAAGTGAGACATTGTTCTACCCCAAGGCAGGCATGTAGCCGGGGGGGGGGGGGTGTTGAGGGGCTTCAGCCCCCCCCTCCCCGAAATTCTCATGGTAGTTCGCGAAAAGGCCTTACTGGTGCATTATTTAAACTGTTATGTTTATTCATATCATGATCTGATCACCATACTCAATATATCCCATATGCATGGGGGTATTGGGGTAATGATACAAAAGGTTTGCTAGGCTAGACCCTCTTTCACTCAGACTCAGCCCCCCCCGAAACCCCCCCTGAAAAAAATTCAGCCCCCCCCCCCCCGAAACGAAACCCTGGCTACGGGCCTGCCCCAAGGAAGTCATAGTTCCCTAGGGACAGAGGGCCAAATGAATGGCAATGGCCACCATCCACACAGCATCCCTCAAGCCTTCCGGGACCCGCCACAACCCAAACTCCGTAGTCCCCAACTCTGCCCACCCCAAAACTAGATTCATCCCGGCTCAACTGTTTAGGCTGAACCAGTCTGCATCTGCAATAATCTGGAGCCCCAAAAAGATCACCTCAAGGCTCAACTCACTCACATTCAAATCAAGTACAGGCTGCTACAATTATTTCTGATCCTGTTAGATTGCTCTGTTTTAATGATATTTCCTATGCTATTATACATTTTCATCCACCTTGTTGAACCAATTACTCTTTAATCAGCCCATATTTTGGCCTCCCCCCGCCCCCCCTAGTTCTTTTGTTGCTTGATGCTTGTCTATTATTGTTATGTTTGTTTTATGCTTTTAAATTGCATTTTGTTATTGCTCTGCTTTTAATTGTATGTTTCCTGGGCTTGGCCCCATGTAAGCTGCCCCGAGTCCCTTTGGGGAGATGGAGGCGGGGTAGAAAAATAAAATTCTTCTTCTTCTATCGGACACCTCGATTTCCAGAATCTCTATTATACAAAGTAACTTTCTGAATTTCTTTTCTTTTTCCCTTTTGCGAATGTGCGCATGAGCGCAGAGGAATTAAAACAGGTAAAGCAAATAACCTTTCAAGGCAAGGCCCTTCTCCCTTCACCCCTCTTTGCTCTTTCAACCTAAAAACCTATTTTGAAACACCACATGAACTTTTATATATTTATATTTTATCATCAACTTGTTTTACTGAACTATATGAAATAGAAGGCAAACCTATGTGAACTTGTGAACTTGAATAACACCTTGAGCAATTTCAAACCCTTTCAGATATTCTTTCCACACTGTGTGTGGGAACCAGAGATGAGGCATAATCTGTTGGACAAAAAATCTTCCTGCATGCCAGTGGGAGGCCACCTATCTGCCACCCAGAACTTTCCTTTTGAGGATCTTGGCTATCCGCTGGACAAAGGTTTAGGAAGGAACTTTGATTGCACTCCCATCACCAATAGACATTTCTGGGACGTTTTGTCTTCCCAGCATGGGAAGATGCCAGAGAATTCAGTGCTCATTGTCTTTGCATCCAGGACCCAATATCTGCATAATCCTATCAATCATCTTTTCAGACTCTCATTGCCTTCAGCATTCCATTGCTTCACATCCAGGGCTTGGTGACTTATTTGCTACAGAGACCACCTCCTTTGCCCCACTGGAAGACCCAGTGCTTCTCTGCCCAGCTAGGAAGGGATCCCTGGTCATGGCACACACACCAGTTAAGGCCCACCTCTCGGCCTATCAGAGGCCTGGGAAATGCTGACCAATTTCTTGGCACTGGCCAATCAAGGAGAGGGGAGGGAATTTCGAAACATAGCAGTGTTAATGCATGAGAACTCCTATGTATAAACATGACTTTTTGCTTATGCTTTGCTCTTGTACCCTTTTGAGCACCGTTGCTGTACAAGTGTCTCTTCTGCCCAGACTGAGTAAACACTTCCGTCATTTACCTTCAAACTGGTGAGATTCCCAATTCCTAACTTGAAACATTCATGGTTAGCGAAGCTTGCCAGGCATCTATCGTTATCTGTGGGTCCTTTTCAATTTTCAGCATCAGTAGCTTCCCCATATTATAGTCAGCCCCCCACATTTGCAGATTTGACTTTTGTGACTTCAGTTATTCACAGTAAATGAAAATGTTTTCTCTGGTAATCTCTAGGTCCTCCAGAATGATGGTTGATTTTTGTTGGAGGACCTAGAGATTCTAGACAAAACATTTTTCTAGGAATCCCTGGATCCTCCTCTGCAAGTAGTGCTGGAGGTCCTAGAGATCCCCAAAGGCGTTCTCTTGGGTAAAATAAAATGGCATTTGGTTATTTTGCCATTTTTCACTGCAATTGAGATCGTTATCCTGATCTGTAAATGTGTTGGGCTGACTGTAGAACGGTCTTCCCATGCAGAAATGCTGGCTTCCAGTAGCCTGTTGTTAATATATACCCCCCCCCCACTGCCCCCAAATGTGGAAACTGACGGATGTGAAAGGGAGTTGGAGCTCAGTATTGCATTCTCTTCCCCCTTTTCTTTGCTGGACCTTGAATTGCTTTAAAACTATTCTAATTTGGCTGTCTTAAATATGATAATGCATTTCACTGTGCTTTGTACTGTAGAATTTTTAGTTGTATCTGAGTTTTCTTTTTGAAGAAAAAAACCTCACGTTTTGGTTGGATCCCATGTATTGTGAAAAGGATGGGGTACAACTAGAACAAAAAGAACTTTATAAACTACTTTGAATCTCCTGGCGGAAAGGCAGTAATGACCTAAAATGTGATTTAAGCATTTTAAACCATAAAATGTTTGCAGTTATTAAAAAATGATAAAGACATTTCAACAGGTTTCTGGGATGCAGGACATAAGGCCAATCCTGTGAAATGTTGAAAGGTGTGAAAGAGTAGAGGTCCTTCAAACTCCCCAGAAAAAAGGGTGACTCAACCTCTGGGAATTGCTTTCCTCTAATTCAGGGATCCTCAAACTTTTTAAACAGAGGGCCGGGTCACAGTCCCTCAAACTGTTGGAGGGCCGGATTATAATTTGAAAAAACCATGAATGAATTCCTATGCACACTACACATATCTTATTTGTCGTGCAAAAAACCCACTTTAAAACAATACAATAATTAAAATTAAGAACAATTTTAACAAATATAAACTTATTAGTATTTCAATGGGAAGTGTGGGCTTGCTTTTGGGTGTTGAGATAGGATTATTGTTGTTGCTGTGTACTTTCAAGTCATTTCAGACTTAGGTTGACCCTGAACGAGGGCCAGGTAAATGACCTTGGAGGGCCACATTCGGCCCTCAGGCCTTAGTTTGAGGACCCCTGCTCTAATTTCATAAGGCCACACACCCCTTAAATATAAATACTGTGCCAGATTTAAACCTGGTGAGACTCGAAACTATGTCAAGTATATGAAGTAGATCAAAAATGTGCATTATTGCCCCAGAACTCTAGTAATGTTTTCTATTTAAAGACTCCTCTATTTAAAGAAAGCTCTAAACTGTATTGTACTTACCTTGTCCAAGAACCCATCACTGTAGAAAGGTCAGTAAAAGTTACTGCCATATACCAATTCCCCCAGAGTTGGTTATCCCTTATTACTTAAGTTGCTACACCTGTTACCACATAGTGGCCATGCTATTGTTACTGGGAAAAGAAAACTAGTACAATAATGTTACAGTAGGCTCTCCACTTTAGTGGGAATTCAGGAGCACAGAAATAAAGAAATGGAAAGAAGTCTGAAAAATCACTGCTATAAGAGTCTGTAAGTCCTCCAGTAGAGCCAATAGTAGGTGTTAGCAGATACCTTGTATTGAAAGCACGTTTGACTGCCCATAATAGCCAGCTTCTGTACATCAAATGAGTAATGAGGACACCTTTTTGTCATTTGCTTCAGAGGGTAAAATGTCTTGGGCTGGCCCTGGTGCATGAAAGCAGCTCCTAAGTTTGGTGAGGGATCTTCTGGTGAAACACATGGCTTCTTGTCCTCACTATGTGCCAACAAGTCTCTTACTCCGTAGACATTATCCCAGACATTACGCCTGACTGAGATCTGGAGTGTAACCCCATTTGCCTTTGCTGTGCCATGTTTGCTTTACCCACTCAGCAAAGCCTGTGACCTGCTGCAATGCATGACTGAGGTCATCTCCATGTAATGTCAGGGCAACCACAGAATGTGGAACAAAGGGGAGCTTTATGCTCTCACACAGGCACCTAGATAGCAACCACAGTATTCAACAGATACACAGGCAGACTGTAGCAGAAAGACTGCGTTTTATTAGAATCGCGGCAACATGTCATATAAATATAAATATAAATATATATATATGTACACCCTATACATAGACTTGGGGGCTTGTCAGAACTGAGTGGGAGAGAAGTTTATTGCTTTGAGCTTTTGAGCCACGGACTATTATATTAAAAATAAAATAAAAAAAGCTGGAGAAGGAAAGGTGGTCTAGAAACAGAGGAGAACTCACAGCCACAAATGCGGCACAGGATGAAAAGGTTTTCCCTATGCAAGTGAGCAGAGGCATGACAGCCTCTCCAAAAAGGCACAGTCTCTAGGGAGCCGGCTCTCTTTCTCTCTCTCATTCTCTCAACTCTTTCTCTTCTCTCTGTTTAAAGCAGAACATAGGCCTTGCACTCTTCTCTCAGGGATGCCAAGGGGCAGAATAAAGCAGAAAATTTTTGCAACCAAAAGAATTAGTAGAAAGCAAGCAGGAGGCTCAGTAAACAGGAGGAAGCCGAAGGGTAGGGTGGGGAACAAAATGGGGGCAAGATAATAAACCAAACACAATGGGAGCCCAGTGTGAGGTGTAATGCTGCGGCAGAGAGATGCATGCATGCAGCAGTCATCAGACAGCAAGCAAAAGAGGTGGCAGGACAGCACCGAGAAAGGACTATTAAAAACTAGCTAACAAACCAAAAGAAGATCGGGAGAAAAACCAAGTCTACTTAAGGAATCATTTCCTGCACAAGGAGAAATCCCTCCCCTTCTGTCTTTGTTGCTGTTACCAAACCATTTCAGTGTCTACATTTTGTTATCATCAATTGCCGCCTTGAGAAATCATCCCATGGATCTTTCGTCCTATTCAGCTGTTCACAATCTGGATACAGTAATCTCATTGGGTTGGGTTTTTCTTTTTGTCATGTCAGGAGTGACGTGAGAAACTGCAAGTCGCTTCTGGTATGAGAGAATTGGCCGTCTGCAAGACGTTGCCCAGGGGACGCCCAGATGATTTGATGTTTTTTAAATCATCCTTGTGGGAGGCTTCTCTCATGTCCCCGCATGAGGAGCTGGAGCTGATAGAGGGAGCTCATCCGCATCTCCCCAGATTTGAACCTGCGACCTGTCGGTCTTCAGTCCTGCCGGCACAGGGGTTTAACCCACTGCACCACCGGGGGCTCCACCGGGGTGGGGGTGATGTTGACATACTAGGCCTATACGCTCCTTGCACCCTATGCGTCAGCGGGTGATGATATGGAGAGATGAGATCACTCGAGTCACTGAAGACATCCATGTAAACCAGGGGATGTTTACACATGACTTTCTACCCAAGAACAATGTATATACACAATGGGTTGTCTCTATCCTTTCATATTTAGGGGACAGCCTCAAGAACATCTGAATGAGCACACATACAATGTGGTACACGCAAAAACCTCTTCCATGTCTTAGCTTATGTGGAGAGACTCTACGGTAGTGGTTCTCAGCCTGTGGGTCCCCAGGTGTTTTGGCATACAACTCTCAGAAATCCCATCCAGTTTACCAACTGTTAGGATTTCTGGGAGTTGAAGGCCAAAACATCTGGGGACCCATAGGTTGAGAACCACTGCTCTATGGGTACAGGAGCTACTCTCTTAAAAGAAAAATCCTATAGCAAGAAAGGGTCAGGAAATGGGTGTGTTTCCTCACATTTCATGTTTAGAGTATCCAGATCAAGAACAGCTGAATACTGTTTGCTTCTTGCAAATCTCAGCATTGATCTACCCAGGCAGCAAAATCATGTCATACGGGAATATACCACTTCAAACAGAACAGAGAATGTAACAGGCAAGCTCAAATACTTCCTGCACAGAAAGTACATTAGAGGGAAGGCTAGCACAAAATGCTTTCCCCCGCCATGTCACTTCCTGTTTGTCTGTGCAGGGAGTTGTGGACACAGGGAAGCAGTCCAACACGGATCTTTCTCCTCAGCCTGAAATGGTAATGGTCAGCTGCACAAAGGTGAGGTTAGGCTGTCCATGTAGGTTGGCTGCTGGATGGACAACTACCCAACAGTGGGAGCCAGGCTGGGAAATGACAGGGTCATCAGGGGCGGGTTGCTCTCCCTTATCAAGTGTTGTTCAGTGCCATGTGCAAACACACCCCAAGGCTTGTGTCAAGTGATCAAGCAAATATTAAGCTTCATTTCACCAGTCCAGTGAAATAATGGGAAAAATAACTCATACAGATTTAACCTGAAATGCACCAACAGCACACGTGACCTCGACAGCCATCAAGGTATATACAAAGTGATCTTGTAGCACCTCTGAGACTAACTAGGAGAAAAGTAGCTTGTAGCATCAATTTTATAGACTTGGTCTACTTCATCAGATGCCAATCTAGTGCTACAGGACACACACACTCCCTTGTAACATTAATCTAAGCTGGTCTTTCTCCAGATATTGATGGACTTTGCTATCAACTGCTGGAAATTTGGTTGGTGCACAACATAAATGATATCTGTCATGCCCTGAATTAACAGATTTATATAGATTAGCTAGCAAACAAATACGCATGTGTTTGCACACTCATATACCATTTGTGTTGTTGTGGAGGCCCAGAGATGTTAAGTGAGTCAACTGAATCTCCCATGTGTTACAACTAAAACTGTTCTCTGCAAATCAAAACAGCAGAGTATCCTTGGGTGCTCTGCCTATCAAAAATAAAGCAACTCCCAACTCAGAATTATGCATTCTTAGAAATACAGAACCATTTCACAATAGTAACAGAATAACAAGTTCATGTCTAGTGTGTCTGTCTACTCGCCACTCTTTTCCACTTCTCATCCTTTTCAAAGAATACTATGTTGCAGGAGTTTGAAACCTGTGATTCTCTTGATGTTATTACTTCACAGGTCCTATCCTTCTGCACCAAAAACCGTATGTGCTGGAATCAATTTGGGTTGAGAGTCCAACCAAACTGGTGTAATCTGGAGAATGAAGGAGCAGCATACATAAAACTCTTGAATAAGGGCACTACGGGAGGGCCGGGAATCTCAGATCTTAAAAAAGCAGTGTCTGTGGATATTTTGCTCATGCATAGTTCCCTGCTCAAAATTCCACACTTACAAACGGTAATTTCCTTCTTAAAATAATAATTTTAAGAAGTGTAATAAGTGTATTTCAGAGGAAGGAACTAGGAAAACCACCTCTGAGTATTCCTTGCTTAAGAAAATCCTATGAAACCATGGGGTTGCCACAATCAACAGATGACTGGAATGCATACACACAAGACATCCAGTCTTTGGCATGACCATAGGACTCCTTTCTTTACAGTTAACCCAATTTGGCTATTTTTTTTATTATTTCTTTATATTTTGTGACCCTCTTATTTCAGAAGCAGGATTTTTCTTTACATTTGTTATGCTAATTTATAAACTTTCCAAATTTGTTCCCAAATAGAAGGGGAGAGAATAGGCATGGGCAAACTTTGGTACTCCAGGTGTTTTGGACTTCAACTTCCAGAATTCCTAACATCCTACCAGTTGTTAGGAACTGTGGGAGTTGAAGCCCAAATCACCTGGAGGGCCAAAGTTTGCCCATGCTTGGGAGAAAATATCACTTTGTTTAACACCATGTGGGTTCTAAACATTTCTACAGTATGAATGGCTTTTTGTTCCTTGCTACAAAAAGAATAACTGTTTTCCACAGCAGTACTCTAGAACTCTTGATTTTTCCCTATTTTCAAATATCATCACTGAACATTTGGGGATGTGAATTATGATGAAATAACTTTGGCTTTTTGCTATTTATATAAAAATAGCAGCTACATTTATGAAAGATACTGATCCTATTCAAAGGGGGTGAGTGCAAAGAAGCCTGCCAGCAAATGAGTACAATTTTGTTCCCTGATGGTAGTTGAGACAGGCAAAAAGAGATTTTATTGGAATCTTTTCTCTGCCTTATTTTAATTTATGTGTCTGATAGCCTGGTTGTTTCAGTTGTTATTAAAAAGAACAACAACACAGTGCTACATAATTTATAAATGTGTGCCATAAAATCTTTGGGGTTTGGCTGGCATAAGGGCCTATAGCTAAAACGATAAATACCCAAATCCATTCATTTGAATCCATCTGTTTGCTTTCTGAGCACATGCTCAGAGTTAAAAGGGAGGAAGAGAAAACCCACTAGAAGCGGCTGTAGTTCGGTTGTGATACCTCACAACTTTTGAGGACGTCTGCCATAGATGTGGGTGAAACATCAGGAGAGAATGCTTCTGGAAGATGGTCATACAGGCCGGAAAACTCACAGCAACCCAATGATTCTGGCCATGAAAGACTTTGACAACATATTGAGGTTATTTGTATAGGAGTGCTTGTTTACCCCCTTTCCTTACCCCACTGATTCTAGCTGCCTTGCCTGAACAACTGATGTTATTACAGAGCTTAGAAAACTTAGGCTTTTGGACTATATTTCCCAAGATCAGCCAGCCAGCATGATGGGAACATATAAAAAGACAACTTTCCACAAGGTCTCTGTTGCAGCTTTGCTATCTCACATTGCTAAGGTGTATGTGATCTTAGTCTCCATATTAGCATCCAGATGTGGCAAACCCAAGGACACTTTTGTGTACATGGTGCATATCTGCATGCCAAGGGTTGTGTATCTGACCTGGCCCTGTTGATCACACTTTGTATCTTTTTAGTTAATCATTCATAGTAGCTCACCCTCCCTTTTGTTTCCAATATTGATAACGTGAGATGTTAGGATGGTAATACTCAAAAAACCACTTGTGCCAAGTCTTTCCAGCAAAACAACAAAGAGTCTCAGAACACTACTGATACTAACAGACTTATTTAAGCTTGATCTTTTGTGGATTAGTCACCTTCTTCTAATGTACAGACTATCACTGCAACTGTCAATATTAGTACTGTGTATATATACCCAAACACAAGTAGTTTGAGTGTTGGACTAAGACTGCAGGGGACCAAATCCTGCAGGAGGCCTAATCCACCCTTAGCCATAGAAATCAATCAAGTTTCCTCAGTATCACAGGACAGTAATGGCAAATCACCCTTGAACAAATCTTGCTGAGAAAACCCCATGATAGATTCACCATAGGCTCCCCATAAGTCAAAAACAACTTGAAGACACACAACAACACCTGAAACTTTAACAGCACGTGCATCTGAGGAAGTAAATTGGAATCCCCAATGTTTAAATAAATCTGTCAGTCTTCCAAGTGACACAAGAAACAAGGACAATCATACTTCTACAAATGGGTTTGTCACAGATGTGCTGTCCGGAAAGGTGAGGGCACATTTTTCAAAACAAGCTATAACCCTGTGATAAACTAATCCAAAACCAAAACACACCTAAACAAACAAAGAATCACAGGATATTTCACTGAAATACCTCTGCTGAGGCCCTGTCATTTCTCCTTTCATCTGCAAGAAAAACCTGTAAAAAATAACCTCTGTTTTCATGCCTGCTAGGTCCATATGATTGCTTACCTTTGGATAAGGAAGAAGAGGGTTACATACAGTGAAAATCAGCCAAGGACTACTTTCTCCTCATCTGACTTCATAAAGTAGTTAGTCATGTTCAAATAGGCCCTCGTCCCACAAGAGCTTAAAATAAGTCATTGCTTAATTCCGATCTCTCACTTTCCAATACTTGGTTTGTTTTTAAGTTGGAGTGAGGAACTTACGACTCTTCCCGATTGTTGATGGTCTCAAGCCCCTATAGGCAGAAGCCAGTAGAGTCAAAAATTAAGAATAATGGGAGTTGTGGTCCAAAAACACCCGGAGAGCCACAGCTGTCCAACTCTGCTTAATGTGTGTGTATATATGGAGATGTATTTATATCCATCTAAATATGTGTGAGATTGAGTGAGAGTGTACACAGTAGGTCTCCATTTTCACAGGGTGAAGGCACAGAACCTTTCACAACAATGGAAAAACCGATTTAAAAACCTTTTTACCCGAGAGAACACCTCTCTAGGAAACTCTGGGGCTATTAAGAGTAAATCCATGGTCATCTTCCCCTGGACGGTGACCACAAAATCACCCAGGAAAGCATAGAGATTCCTAGAGAGAGGTTCATTTGAGGAATCTCTAGGTCCTCTAGCTTGACTCTAGCAACTTTCAACAGCTGAGCTTAGAATTGACCTGAAGGATATAGTAACCAAATCCATGATCACATCTGCAAAAATTAAACACACAAATGTGGAGGACTGTCAAGTATGCAAAATGTCCCTTTTCAAGTTAGCTCTGAGTGCCCTGCCCTGCTTTGGAAAGGGATCTGAGAAGTCAGTGACCCTCTTGTTGCCACCTACTGCTTAAGCCACTCTGGAAGGGCAGTGACTCCATCTTAGCAAACTCTCTATAGGAAAAGGAAAAGAAGGTACCCAGCCTGGATCCCACCGAAGGAGGAGAGGGGGCACTGAGGGGGTATGGTCGAAGGAGGTGGGGAGGGGGGTTGGGATCAAAGGGAGAGGGTCACTCAAAAGTGAAGGGATCATGGGTGCTGAAAAAGAAGTGCGCATCCACATGTGTATCCATCGTTTCCTTATCGCTCTCTGGGGGGAAGCGCTCATGGCAGATGGGGCATTCCTTCCAAAAAGCTGGTGAAGGCAGGTCCAAGGGAGATACACCCATCCCACAGGTCCCTGGTTCTGACATCTGTCGTCCGGTCAGCCCACTGTCAAGAGAGAAAGTGGGAGGGAAGCAGAAGAGAAAGTGTAAGACAGGCTGCTCAGATCCCAAGTCTTGAGATTGGAAGTGGATGTAATCTTTTGGCCAAGGGTTCATGAAGCAAAGGGGGGAGAAGCCTAGAGACTTGTGTTTTGACTCGAAAGGAAACAAGGGACAATATTCCTGGAGATGGCTCAAAAGCAGGGAAACCTTTACTACATCAGACATGGATGTCAAACTCATTTTCATCAAGGGTCACAACAGCCTTATGGTTACCTTCAAAAGGCTATTGAACTCTGGATGGAGAATCAATGGATAAATTTATTTATTTATTTATTTACAGTATTTGTATACCGCTTTTTTCACCCTGAGGGGGACTCAAAGCGGTTTACACATAAGTAATGGCAAAAATTCAATGCCAGTACAAATAATTACAATTACACACTACAATTAGACATAAATCAAATTAAAAAATACATCCATGAGTAATAAAACCATACTTAAAACAATTAAAACAATTAGCGGTAACGGTGAAGCTGCAAGGTGTTGCGCCGTCTCCAAGCATCAAATCGCCATTCCAGTCATTGTCTTTCCGAAATGCTGCATACATTTACTTCTGCTGCCCAAAGGCTTGGTCCCAAAACCATGATTTTAATTTTTTTTCTAAAAGGCAGGAGGGAGGGAGCGAATCTTACCTCATTTGGGAGTGTGTTCCATAGGCGGGGGGCCACAACCGAGAAGGCCCTGTCTCTCGTCCCCGCCAGACGCATTTCTGCTGTTGACGGGAGCCAGAACAGGGCTTCCCCGGATGATCTTAGATTACGAGGTGGGACATAGGGATGGATGCGTTCAGACAAGTAAGCTGGGCCAGAACCGTATAGAGCAGTGGTTCTCAACCTGTGGTCCCCATCCCCATCTCACCTGGCTACCTCATAGAAGCCACTGCCCAGTTCTGGAAGGAGCAGATTGGTTTCTTCGCCACCACTCTGAGCAGCAGCCATCAGCACGGCCTTCTCATCCTCTGCCTCCTAAATACAAAAAAAGGAAAAAAATATTCCATACAGGCTTGACTTTTGCCATTCTACCTGTGACTCGCATCCACAAACCAGGCTTATCCTCTCTACCTTTATATGTTTTTAAGTATACGGTATGGCCAACATATTTGTGGGATTGGTGCCCATAGTTTCACATTTACCCCCATCTAAAATATATATTCTTTCTTGGCCTTTTATAGGTTCTCCGATCTGATATTATGGTTTGCTTCTGCTGGACATTGTCCATTGAGTCATGCCGGGGAACCTAGAAAAGCTAGGGAGCTTAATTATTTTTTATATTTTATATAATAATACTAATACTACTTCTAATAATAACAACTTTATTTTTGTACCCCACCTCCATCTCCCCGAAGGGACTCAGGGAGGCTTACATGGGGCCAAGCCCGATCAACAAATTTAATACATTCAAAATACATAACAGTCTAAAACTAAATAAAACGACAACATTATAATAATATATAAAAACAAGTATCAAAACTAACAACCAGTAATAAAATTCTATTTCTCATCACAGATGGGTGGAGTAATGCAACAAGAATTTAGGGGATAGAACTGGTGGATAAAGTGCATCGATCATAATGCAGAGGTAAAGATAAGAGCAATGTAAAACAGGTCATTATAGCTTTGGTACAAACCAATAGTAAAGTGCAAGGACAAGATTTTGAGTCCTAGCTGGGGCCAAATATCTGGGGAATTGTCTAATCAAAGGCACAGTGGAACATCCACCTCTTTAGTACTTTGCAAAAAGTGGACAGGGAGAGTGCTATCCTGATATCCCTGGGGAGGGTGTTCCAGATTCGGGGGGCCACAACTGAGAAAGCCCTTTCTCTCGTCCCCACCAACTATTGCCTGAGACAGAGGTGGAAGTGAGAGAAGACCGTTGCCTTGTTTTAAATTGGTCAACCTATGTGATTGTTAGCTGCCTTGAGTCTCCTCAGGGAGAAAGGTGGTTCTCTCCCTGGAACTAAGTGGTGCAGCCTTAAGATGCACAAAAACTTTGATTTGGTGAAAGGTTACTCCCTGCATTTTCAAAGGGTATTATTATTATTATTATTATTATTATAACTTTATTTGTACCCCACTAGCATCTCCCGAAGGATTCGATGCGGCTCACAATAGGCCGAAGCCCAACACAATACAACAATACAATATCTAGCAAATAAAAACAGTTAAGCAGAAAAACAATAACAATAGCAATACGACAAGACATTATTAAAAACTGAGTCGGCCGGAGTAGGGGTACAAGGTTAAAAGTGCTGATGTATCGGAGGGGTGTGGGATTATGATATAAGTGCGGTGTGCAGTGTGCGGTGATTTGGTACTAAAGTGCTTCTGGGATTTGGTAGTGGGAGATTCCTAATCTGAAAAGGCACATTGGAACAGCCAGGTTTTCAAATTCTTTCTGAAGACTGCCAGTGTAGGGGCTTGTCTGAGATCTTTCGGGAGCACAGTAGCACAGTAGTAGGAGCACAGGCTCCAATGTAAAAGAAAGGTGGAATGGTCTAGGACAGTGGGTTGCTGTGAATTTTCCAGGCTGTATGGCCATGTTCCAGAAACATTCCCTCCTGATGTTTTGCCCACATCTATAGCAGGCACCCCAGAGGTTGTGAGGTCTGTTGGAAACTTGGCAAGTGAGGTTTATCTATCTGTGGAAAGTCCAGGATGGGAGAAAAAACTCTTTGTCTGTTGGAGGCAAGTGTGGATGTTGCAACAGGCCACCTTTATTAGCATTTAATGGCGTTGCAGCTTCAAAGCCTGGCCGCTTCCTGCCTGGGGGAATGCTTACACAACTCGTGACCCTCCAGGTGTTTTGAACTTCAGTTCCCAGAATTCCTAGCCTTAGGGACCCAAACACTTGAAGGGCCACAGGTCATGCAGGCCTGGCCTAGGGTGAGCAAAAGCTAACTGTTCCTCAAGCAACTTGTAATCTGCTGTAGGGGTGGGAACTCCTATTCCTCCAAGTGTTACTGGTATTCAGCTCCTTCCATTCCTGCCCATATGGGATGGGGTTGATATGAGTTGTAGTCTAACACCTCTCAGGAGGCTACAAATTCCCCCTCCCTGAATTAAGAGATGCAGCAACATGTGGTTGTGTGGACTTTTGAATATCTTTTTAAAGCCACATGATGATAGTTAGAAGATATATCTACAAATGGAGCTTCTGAATTATTCAGCATTCCCTGCTTGAGAGAGATATTTGGGCTTTTTGTTAACCACAGTTGGACAAAAAGGGCCAGCACAGACAGCCTTGACAAGCAACACAATTCTGTGGTTCACAGTCTTGAGCCAGACCTACTATTCTACCCCTCAGATGGAGCAGCACACCTCCTGCTTCCTGGGATCTTACCGAATCAGAGCTGGAGTCCTCAGGAGGCTGTTTGATCTGGCTGGCAATGGGTGCGGGCTGACTGATCACCACAGTGCGAGCAGGTCCACGGGCACAAGGTGGTGTGGTGGTAGCAGCCCGGTTGTCACACAGACTGTAGGAACCGATCTGAGCAGGGAGGCGCATGTCCTCAGGGCATTCATCCTCGGAGTCTGACAGTGGGGAATCCAGAGCATCTCGAATAAACATTTCTGAGGCTTTGTGAGGAGAACATATGTTCAGGAAACCAAGTTCCACAGAGGTGTGTGTGGGAGGAAGGAAGGGAGAAAGGAGGGAAGGAGAAGGTGTGAATCTTCCCAGACAATGAGGCTAAAAATGTTAAGTTTTGTCCTCAGGTGCAAATTCAGGCATCTTGAAAAAAACACCTCAGGAAATAAATTCTGATCCCATCCTTTCACTCAATCCAAGGTATCCAGCTGCTTCCCAGGTTCCATAATATAAATCAGGGCTGAGCCATGAGCGGACGTCCCTTCAGACACTGTTCAATAAGTCCTAATCATGAGGCTTCAAACTACAGGAAAGGAGATTCCATCTCAACATGAGGAAGAACTTCCTAACTGTGAGAGCTGTTCAACACTGGAACTCTCTGCCTTGGAGTTCCAGAAGGCTCCTTCTTTGGAAGCTTTTAAACAGAGGCCGAATGGACATCTGTTGGTAGTGCTTTGAATGTGATTTTCCTGCTTCTTGGCAGGGGGTTGGACTGGATGGCCCACGAGCTCTCTTCCAACTCTAGGATTCTATGAGAGGTATCAATATGTGGAAAGCTACATATCCATGGATTCTAAAGCCCTTGATTCAACAATCAGTGACTTGAAAGCATTAAAAAAATCCAAAAAGCCAACCTTGATTTTGTCATTTTATCTGAGGGACACCGTTTAAATCATTTTATGTACATGTCATTATGTTTGGTTTCTATGTTTTATGTATATTGTTCATATGCTTTGATGTTTTTACTTTATTGTTATGTTGTTTATTTTATTGCAATTTGTATTTTTGTATTGTAATTTGTTGTTCGGGCTTGGCCCCATGTAAGCCGCTCCGATTCCCCATTGGGGGAAATGGTGGCAGGGTATAAATAAAGATTATTATTATTATTATTATTATTATTATTATTATTATTTTAGTATGCCACTGTATACAAGGGATTTCAGCATCCACAGAGTTTGGTACCCACAGGACATCCTTAATATCTGAACTAGATGAGGGTATCTAGGATTTTTTAGGGTTATATAGCCCTGGAGAAAGAAAAAGGGAAAGCTGGAGACCATTCTTCTTTGACTTCTCCTTAAACATGCCTTGTTCCCTGATATGGTGAGAATTGGTCTGACATCTGCCTGTTTTGGTTCCCTTTCCCCCTTCTTTCTATTTCTCTATCGAGTTGGACAGGTAAATGTATGGCAGGAGTACTGTAATCTCCCTTTCATTCTCACTCATCAGAAAAACTGGAGGTGAGAAGAAGGGAAATTCATGGGAATGAAGCGAAGGCTTAGGTTCTTGTGGGTTTTTTCGGGCTATAGAGCCATGTTCTAGAGGCATTTCTCCTGACGTTTCGCCTGCATCTATGGCAAGATATCTACATAAAAACTCCAACCATCACCCAAGTCAAAAAAGAAGCACCATTAAAGCCTTGGCAGACCGTGCAAAAAGAATCTGCGAACCCCACCTCCTCCAAGATGAACTGAACCACCTCAACTGGGCTTTACAGGCCAATGGATACTCCACCTCAGACATCAGAAGAGCTGCAAGACCAAGAACAAGCCACGAGAGTAAAGATGAGGATCCACCCAGAGGAAAAGTATTCCTGCCATACATCAAGGGAACCACTGATCGCATAGGGAAGCTGATGAGGAAACACAACATACAAACAATCTACAACCCACCAAGAAAATCCAACAAATGCTACGTTCAGCAAAGGACAAGAGGGATCCTCTCACCTCTGCAGGAGTCTACCGTATACCATGCAGCTGTGGACAAGTCTACATAGGGACCATCAAACGCAGCATTGCCCAGACACGCATCAAGGAACATGAAAGGCACTGCAGACTACTTCAACCAGAGAAGTCAGCCATAGCGGAGCACCTGATGAACCAGCCTGGACACAGCATATTATTTGAGAACACAGAAATGCTGGACCACTCCAACAACCACCACGTCAGACTACACAGAGAAGCCATTGAAATCCACAAGCATGTGGACAATTTCAACAGAAAGGAAGAGACCATGAAAATGAACAAAATCTGGCTACCAGTATTAAAAAACTCTAAAATTATAACAGCTAAACAACAGAGAGGAAAAAACCAGGCACAGATTAACACCTCCCAGCAACAGATTTTCCCAGGCTCAGGCAGGCCTTCAAATGCTAATGAAGGTGATCAGCTAAACATTCACACCTAACTGCAGCAGGGAAGAGCTCCTTGCCCCACCCCAGCCATTCCACAGATATATAAACCCATTTTTCCTACTTCCAACAGACCTCACAACCTCTGAGGATGCTTGCCATAGATGCAGGCGAAACGTCAGGAGAAATGCCTCTAGAACATGGCTCTATAGCCCGAAAAAACCCACAAGAACCTAGTGATTCCAGCCATGAAAGCCTTCGACAAAGCAAAGGCTTGTTTGCCCTTGGTCTCCGGAGGACAAAATGTTCAGCCTCACATAATAAAAACATTGCAAAGTTCAACTTTGGCAACATGATCAGGGATCCCAAAGAGTTGGAAATGTTTATACATTACACTAGTTGTTTAAAAAGGGGGTGGAAAAGGTCAGGTGCTCCAAATGCTGTTGGATTGTAATTTCCATCATGTCTGTGTTGGCTAGGGCCAATGGGAGATGAAGTTCAACAACATTTGGAAGACCACAGTCTCCCCCACACCAGCTTATTACAGAAGTTTGTGCATAACTTACTCCCCCATCCCACACTTAATGCAGATGCTTATTTTGAAAGACAAATTGGAGATGGGAGTCAAGAGCATAGCTGCCTCAAAACTCTGGGGAAGTTTCTCCCTTCCCTCCCAAGTTGTATTCAGTTTAAAAAACACTGAATGTTTAAGCTTCCTAGGCTGATTTCAGAGATCTGCCAAGGGTTAGCGCTCCAAATTAAACAGCCCATGTATTTTGTTCTTGTCACTGTGACCAAGGGAAGGGAGGCAATGGGGACTGAAGTATACTTGGATGTAATGCCAAAGTGGGTGGGACTCACCAGGAGTCTCCAGTGCTGCCTCTTCTTTATCCACCAGAACAGATTCACTCCATTTATCATCAGCGACCTTCTCCAGCCGCTCTTCAAGGCGTCGTATGTATACCAGCAGCTCCTGAGGATACAGGATAAGTCAAATGGTCAGAAGCAATGGCCCTGTGGCCATTCTGGTTTTTAGTCCAAACTTTAAAGGAGCTACCCAATATTCAGAAATTCAGCATCCTGGATGATTCCTTAGAAGTTCAGTTCAAAGTTGGAGTGGATTCAGTGTCACACTGATGTTGGAGCCAGTAGTCAATATGGGGTAGTCTGTCCCAGACTTTGCAAAGTTTGTGTTACCTTTGACAGCTCCACTTATGTTTCATCAAATACCCCATCATCTGTCACCCATACATGTCTCCACCTTTCTGTCTTTGGGTTCCGCTCATAAAGTGAAGAATATGGAGATGCTCAGATGCTGATGTGTTACTATTCCCATCATCTCCTATCACCGGAGCCCTCGGTGGTGAAATGGGTTAAACCCTTATGCCGAAAGGTCTGCTGACCAATAGGTCAGCAGTTCAAATCCAGGGAGAGCGGGTTGAGCTTCCGTCTGTCAGCTCTAGCATCTCATGTGGGGGCATGAGAGAAGCCTCCCACATGGATGGTAAAACATCAAACATCAGGACGTCCCCTGGGCAGCATCCTTGCAGATGGCCAATTCTCCCACACCAAAAGCAATTTGCAGTTTCTCAAGTCGCTCCTGACATGAAAAAAAAAGTCGTATCACCAGCCAGTCTGGGTGATGCCTATTAATCCTTGAGTTGTTATTGTTCGTTTATTTAATTTTTAATGTATTTATGAGTCTATTATCATATATTTTGTTCCTTTTATATTGATGTGAGCCACTCCAAGTCCCTTTGGGGAGAGGGGTGGGATATAAATTAAATATTATTATTGTTATTTATTATTATTAATAATAATATTTAATTTATATCCCACCCCTCTCCCCAAAGGGACTTGGAGTGGACTTCAATAAAATGTAGATGGCATCCCGTTTCCTGGTCCTGCTAGAAATACTGTTTTGTTCCCGTCTGAAATGGATACCATTTGGACATCTGTACCCTCTCTCCTTTCCACGAACAACCCACCCTCTCTCCCCTATGCCAACCTGTTTTTCAGCCTGCAGCTGCTCCTTCTCCTTTTGGGCAACCTGCAGTGCAGCCCTTAACTCACGCAACTCCCGACGGCTCTCAGAGACCTGCACCTGTTGAGGCAAAAGACGTACAGAGCAGAAAATTAAGATAATGTGTACAGAGATGGAGGAGAGAGGTTTAAAGATTCTGCAAGGAGTCCAATATTCAAGTCTCTTAAGAAGCAAGGTGAAATAATCCAGATTTACCTACAGGGAAAATAAGCCACATCCCTAAGGGATTGGTGAACATCTGCCTTCTAGGTGATTTGGTCTACACTGCCCATCAGCCACACTCTGCAAGTCCAAGGGCAGGGGATGGTTGTAGTCCAAAAACATTTGGAGCATTAGAAGATTTTTTGAACTGATTTATGGGGTACATAAATTCCTACCACCTTCTTCTACTGTCCTCAGGTTCCTTCTTCTGTAGGGACTGCTACTCAGTCACCCCAACTGGGTCAAAAGGAATAGCAAAACTGGAGGTGGAGAGAAGGTCAGTGTCATGCTGAGCACTACAACAAAGGTGGGCAATTTGTAGAAACTCTTGAAAGGAACTCCCATCATCCCTCAACATGAGCTATGTTGGGCTTAGACTGCTGTGATATGTAGGAGGGTCTACAAGGTACAGCTGGACTAGAGCTCCAAGGCAATTTTGTGTCCAGTTCAACAGAGGCTAAACCAACGTTTCTCAACCTGGAATTGTGAGGGGATTTTAGCGGGGTCACCAAAGAACATCAGAAAACATATATTTCTGATGGTCTTAGGAGAATTCATTTGGCAGAGAAGGATGAAGATCTCTCTGCCTGTCCTTCTCTTCGGCAAATCCTCCCACCAAAAGCCCTCCTCTGATGTGATTGGCCAGCCTCTTGGCAAAGGGGAGGGCTGTTTCTAAGACTCCAAGCAGGAAGGGAAGAGCAGGCATGCTGAACGCATGGCAGCGTGGCGCACATGTAAGGAAGAGCGTGTGAGGCTGAAAGGAGTCTCACGACAACGAGTTCCTTCTATATGTAACGAAGATAGCCCCACCTGACTAAAAGAGAGCCTGATAGGTTTGGGTGGACCCCAATGACTATAGACATTCATATATTTTTTAAATGGGATAGGAAATTAATAATAATAACAATAATAATAATAATAATAATAATAATAATAAACTTTATTTATACCCCACGACCATCTCTCCAATGGGGACTCAGAGCGGCTTACATGAGGCCAAGCCCAAACAACAATTTACAATAAAGTAAAACCAAAAACGCAAACAATAAACAACAACATAATTACATAAAACATGTGAATACATAGCAATATAAAATTACAATAGGCACAATCACAATGACAATTCTCAGAATAGGGGTGGGAGTTATGCTAATATACTGAACTGCATATCCCAGCAATTCTAGCAAGTGTAGCTAATGGTGATAAAATGCTTAAAGATGTAACCCAACACTTCCCACACTTACCCCAAAATATTCCCTATGAGGATTATCTGTATCTTGACTGCTTCCTGACTGGGATTGGGGAAATGAAAGGGAATGGAGTGACTGGAATCCTGAACTGGGAGCACTTTGTACTGCAACATTTGTCTTTAGTTACTCCTAGCCTTGGGACCTGGTGCTGTCCAGGTTACTTGAGAAAGGGATTGTTTGTTTTGGGAAGTTTGGCAATGGGTAGAAAACGGTTAAGTGAGCGGCAGTGGGTGGGGTCATGCAAATTTGCAGAGAGAAAGGAACCCTGGGGTGTCCATTCTGGATTAAAAAACAAAACATCTAGGATGAAATGGTCCCCAAATGAAAGCATTCCTTGGGTGTTTGGTGAGGATGTTGGCAGTGTTTGGGCTAAATGTTCACAGCGCTCACTCTAACCTGCAATGTCTGTTGAGGAAGTGCCTTTGGAAGCTTCTCAGCACTTGGAACTATAGCCTGTTTGTGGAGGTGGGAGGCTGTCTGTGTAAGTGGACACCTCTGCCACATACACACGTTTCACTTTTATTATGTGTATAGATTGTGAATAAATACTGGCAGACTCTCCACCTTGTATGAATTCTTTCCAAAACCCAATGTGCACTGAAATGAAAGAATATAAGAATAAAGTATAACGTGAAAGATAAAAAACACCCCAACAGTACTTGGTGAGAGAGATAAACATGGAAGTCATTGTGGGTGCAATAAAAAACCAAGGGCCCAATGGAGTTATTTTACTTCTGGCCAAGACAGTGGGATATCCTTCCCATTCCCAGACTCATGCTTACCAGGCTGGAATCGCGCTCTTGTGCCAGCTCGACACGTAGCACTTGGCGCTGGGACTTCTCTTCTTGAAGGCTCTTTTCTAGGCGCAACACCTCAGCACTCAGCTTCAGGATCTTGTCCTTCTCTGCCTATTAACACCACAGGATTGAAGCTGTATTATCTAGGCAAGGTTGGATGTTACTCCTCTCCCTCTACCCACACTCCATAGGGTAACACGGCAGAAAGTAAACATGGAAGGGGTTGGCAGCTAGTAATCTCCATGTCAGAAGGATTCAGTGTGGAATCAATTCCAAGTTTTAAGGTAAAGGTTTCAGCTGACATTAAGTCTAGTCGTGTCCGACTCTGGGGAGTGGTGCTCATATCCATTTCTAAGCCAAAGAGCTGGCATTGTCTGTAGATGCCTCCAAGGTCATGTGGCCAGCATGACTGAATGGAAGGCCGTTACCTTCCCGCCTAAGCAATACCTATTGATCTACTCACATCTGCATGTTTTCGAACTGCTAGGTTGGCAGAAGCTGGAGCTAACAGCAGGAGCTCACCCTGCTTCCTGGATTCAAACCACCAGCCTTTTGTTCAGGAAGTTCAGTAGCTTAGTGGTTTAATCTTCTGCACCACCAGGGGGCTCTTTATAGCTTTTAGTTGACCATTAAAAGAGCTCTTCAAGTATATTAAATATTTAATATGAATTAATTTTAATTTGATTTATTTTAACTTAATGTTTTGTATGTATTTTAAGGCACTGAAGCTGCCTTGAGTCTCCTTCGAGGTAGAGAAGGCGGGGTATAAATAGGATAAATAAATAAATAAATTTCTCCTGACAGCTCATTAGATAGTTTTTTAAAATTTGGGCTAAACCATGGAATGGACTCATTATTTCAGTGGTATGAAAGTCATTAGCAGCTACGGTGGCAGAAACTCTAGGAAGGTCAGTTAAAATTGAAAAATATGAAAACGTGTTTAAGCTGAAAGCATTCAGCTGAATTCAAATCTGAAGCCAGATTCATACAGGCAGACTTTGGACTGACAAAATTTCCCTTCCTTCCATTTGTAAATATTTATAAAACAGAACTTTAGTTGGTCTGTGTCGGGTGAGTGGATGAAGGACATGAGAAAATCTGTTCGCGTCTGTGTACTTGTCATGAGGGGCTCAAAAATATGACTCAGAATCTATATCTGGGAGAATATTTGGTGCTCGAAAACACAGAATGATGAGTTTCAAAAATTAAATCAATGAGGCTTTTTAAAAAAGAAAAGAAACAACCACCCTCAAACATTCAGTCTTGTCATCAAAATCCAAATATTCTCGTGCAGACAAGAAGAGCTGACATCCATCATATAAATGGGAAATGGACTCTTTCTGCATGCAAAATCGATTTAACACCTCACTCTTGCTTTAATTTCTCTCTGCAGAAAGAATCAATGATTGTTCCAATGTATGCATGGCATTTTGCTAGACCACCACTTTTCTGGCTGAGGACTGAGAACTGTAACATAACACAGAGGCTGTGTGTGTGAATGGGCAGGAGGCCTGTGTAACCGGGCATTGTGCATGTGTCACAAACCTCCATGTTCTGGAGCAGGGTGGCCTTCTCCTTCCACCACTGGCCTTTGCCCTCCTTCCATTTGAGAGTCATGTCAGCCAGTTTGATGTTGGTCTCAGCCGCCTCCAGGCGGCTCTTGTGCAGATCCGAGATGGTGCGATCCCGGATGGAGGCCACGCTGGCCAGCTCTTCTCCCAAGAGGGCCACCTTTTGCTGGCTGGCTGCCAGGACATCCTGTGTGGAGCGCAGCTGTTCGCACAAGGCCTCCATCTGAGCCTGAAGGGGAAGGAGGGCGAGAAGGAGGAACAGGAGAGGGGTGAATGGTCACAAGATATATATTTTCTATTCTTGCTTTCTAGTTTTCCATTTCTTCTCCCAACACTGGCTATAGTCAATGACCATGCCACAGAATGTTTTCCTCATTAGGTTGTCCCTTAAGAATTTTTGTTTCTTTACTTATAGTATGGAAAAGATGAGGCTAACGATAACTTTAATAGGCATCTGAAACTCAATTGGGCTCTAACTCCTGTCCTAGCCACTGGTGATGCATGCCAGGAGCTGTTGCCCCAACAATATCTGGGGGTCCAACGTCTTAGGAAGGCACTCACAGCCAAGTGCACTTACAGTGCGTCGATTTGCGGTGGCCAATTTCTGCTGCAACTTGTTGATGTCCTCCTGGAGCACCAGAGTCTGCGAGATCTTCTCACCATGAAGGCTCTTGGCTTCCTGCAGATCAGAAGCCAGGCTGCGGCTCTCCTCCTCCGAGGCCTGCAGCTTCACCTGAGGAGGGGAACAGAGGCAGTCGAAATGCATGGGGGCACTCCCACCTTCCATATTTATTGCCTATCCCCTCTAACTTACTTGGCTGTCTTGTTCCCATTACACCTCCTTCTCCAACCACCTTTCCCCCACTCACCTGGTATTGCTCTTTCTCAGCATATTCCTCTTTGAGTTGATTATGAATCTGTTCTTGCTCCCGTAGCAGAGACTTGACTTTATCCTTCACTCTGGAGGCAAAAGGGGAAATGGAATATATATGTATGAGAGAAAGAGAGAGAGAGAAATAATAATAATAATAATAATAATAATAATAATAATAATAATCTTTATTTGTACCCCGCCACCATCTCTCCGATGGGGACTCGGAGCGGCTTACATGAGGCCAAGCCCAAAACAACAATTACATAAAATAAAACCGAAAACGCAAATAATGAACAATAATAATGCAATTACATAAAACAAATGACAGCATAGCAATATAAGATTACAATAAGCACAATCACAATAACATGGGCAAGCTACATGTAATGGATAAAAGAAAAGCTGGTTAAAAACAGATTTAAAAACTCAGGCGAGATAAAACAAAGACAGATTATTTGCGGAGGAGAGCTCATTATAGTGAGCTCTATATAATAATAATATAATAGAGAAGACAATTATGCTGGGGAAAGTGGAAGGAAAAAGGAAGAGGGGCCGACCAAGGGCAAGATGGATGGATGGCATCCTTGAAGTGACTGGACTGACCTTGAAGGAGCTGGGGGTGATGACGGCCGACAGGGAGCTCTGGCGTGGGCTGGTCCATGAGGTCACGAAGAGTTGGAGACGACTGAACGAATGAACAACAATATAATAATAATAATAATAATAATAATAATAATAATAAACTTTATTTATACCCCGCCACCATCTCCCCCAACAGGGACTCGGAGCAGCTTACATGGGGCCAAGCCCGAACAACAAATTACAATACAAAAATACAAATTGCCATAAAATAAACATAACAATAAAGTAAAAACATCAACACATATGAACAATATACACAAAACATAGAAACCAAACATAATGACAGAGAGCGGGTCGCATGTACATAAAATGATTTAAAAACTCAGGGTGAGATAAAAGGGCAGAACTGCTTGTAAGGGAGAACTCAGAGAGAGACAGAGAAATAAGCAAACCTTCGTAAAGGGGAGGGGGGGAATCCTGGGACAAGAACGTTGAGGGAGCAAGTAATACTGGGATACAGCAATGGATTTGCTTTTCAGTCTAGTGATCCCACAAAGAATTGGCCCAGAAGAATAGGCTTCATTTCAGCCACCCTGACTTCCCTAGTAGAAGAGAAGGCAAAACAACTGGACCCACTCCTATGATGATAACTGGGACTCCAGGGTGGAAAATTTTGGCCAGGACACAGTATAGCCATAAGGCTTCTTCTAATCACAACATTGGGGGGCTTTCTCAGTTGAACCTCTCACCTGTCCAGCTCTGTCTCTCTCTGTAGCATCTTTTCACCCATGGCCTGGATATCTCCCTCCAGTTCCCGGATTCGGGCCAAGTGTTCAGCATCCTGAAGGCTCAGTGTGTCTTTCTGTTTGGACACTTCTGCGGAGGAATCTGACAACTCCTGGGTCCCAGGTGGGGGGGGGGGGGGTGGAGAGAAGTGTTGACAATATCTTTATGGTCAAGAATTTGTTTTTAACCACAGTGCTTAGGTGGAATTCCTTTTTTTCTTATAGTTTGAATCCATTGGTTCATATTTTAGTTTTTGGAGGAGCAGAAACTAAGCTTGTCCCAACTCCAATCCCTTTAGGTGTTTAAAGAAGATATCTCCCTCCCATTCCATGTGTACTAATTGACTATTCCTGTAGCTGAATCTTTCTTTCAAGACAGTAGCATCCCCCACTGCACTGAAAGGTAATGTGCCATCTTAGGGAAAACTGCATAGCACAAAATATTTTCCTTCAATACCTTGGTAATACAGTAGTGTCGCTTATCCAACCTTTGCTCATCCAACGTTTTGTATTAGCCAACGCAGTCTGCCCCCCACCCAGATCCACAGCTGTTTCAATAAATTGTGATGTTTTGGTGCTAAATTAATAAATACAGTAATTACTACATAACGTTACTATGTATTGAACTGCTTTTTCTGTCAATTTCTTGTAAAACATGTTTTGGTGCTGAATTTGTAAAATCATAATGTAATTTGACGTTTAATAGGCTTTTCCTTAATCTCTCCTTATTATACAACATTTTTGCTTATACAACGTTCTGCCGGCCTGTTTATGTTGAAAAAGCGAGACTCTACTGTATCAAAATATTGGTAATATGCACTTGACCAATGTCAAGGCACTTGTTTTGAAATGAGACTCCCTTCCCACATGCCACCAATTAGATAAGCAAACAGTTTGCTCCTCCTAAATATCCAAAGAGGTGGAGTCTGGAGGGACTGAGAGTTCCCAGATTTCCAACCCACCCACCCTCCTTCCTGTCTTTCTTGCCTTGTACTGTGCAGCCAACTTGGTGTGGTCATCACGTAGGGAACCAAGAGCTTCCTCCAGCTCAGCCATGTGGCTTCGCAGTTCTTGAACCTCATCTTTCAGACGGCATGATTCCTGCAAGAGGGCTCCTTGCTGCTGACGACTCTCCTCCAACTGAGTCTATAGTGGTGGGGAGACAGAGAAGATGAAAACAAAACAAAACAAATAAATAGTAGCTTTGAGCCAGGGCACCAATGATCACATATGCAGCATTTCAGAAAGACAATGACTGGAACGGCGATTTGACAGACGAGACTGTTTTATTGTTTTAATGATTGTTTTATTTATCATGGATGTATTTTTAAATTTAATTTATGTCTAATTGTAGTGTATAGTTGTAATTGTTTGCACTGGCATTGAATTTTTGCCATTACTTATGTGTGAACCGCTTTGAGTCCCCCTCGGGGTGAGAAAAGCGGTATACAAATACTGCAAATAAATAAATAAATAAATAAATTCACAAGACAAGCACAGTTCTCCACTATTAACTTTTTGTTCTTCTAGATTGGATTTTAAAATAATAAATTTCAGATTGTTTACTACCACAGTATTTTTATTTATACAAATATATATACTGCTGAACATAAATTGTTGTTGTTATATGCCCCAATATTGGGATTATTCCGCATTGTGTGCCTTCAGGTTGGGGGAAGCAACCTTCTCAAGCTGCCTCTACATGAAGTTTGTCTGTTTTGTAATGTGTCATTTTATAATCTGAAGTATATGACTTATTTGATTTGCAGTTTCCTTATCTCTATATACCTAAAGCTGTGGGAGGGGCTGCAGGTCACATGACTGACTCAGTGACAGTTTAGAATGTTCAGGTTTAAACATGATGACAGTTAGGGAATCTGTAGAAGAAAGACTGTTAGAGAAGTGTGTTGGTTTTTCAATGAGCTTCAGTATAGTAGTCTGTCAGAGTGCAGAAGCTCATGTTAGGAAATTACAAATAATTGAGCTTGTGCTTTATTTAAAAGTAAATTTTTATTAAAGAGAGCTGTATAAAGCAACATAGTTTATGAAGAAACTGTTAAAGATTACAAGTTCAAGATACAAACTCTCTGAAACGTTACTGAAGTTTTTAACCTTTGGCAAGAAATGTGCCTGTATCTTTAGGTACATGAAGTTATCATGTATTTATTATCTGTACCTATTTCTGGGCGTCTCAATTTCTGGCCTCTCCCAATGGCTGTCATGTTGAAAACCTGCACTTCATTTTTAATCATTTTCATGGACCAATGTAGATGTGAACCCAGATTCCTCTATGCTAGGCGCAGCACAAACAAAGAACTGAGGCACAGGGCATGAAAGCTAAACCTTAAGGGTGGGAATGAAAAACAATAAGAGAAACCAGGTACTGTAGGATGTTTCATAGTTGCGAAAGGGTAGATATTATTTTAAGCTAATAGTAGATAGCCTTTGACCTTTGTAAGGTTCTTGGGATTCCCGTCCCATTGGCACCATGCATAATAATAATAATAATAATAATAATAATAATAATAGTAGTAGTAGTAGTAATAATTCAGACAGACAGAGTTTTGGAGCCCAATACTCCTGACCTCACAATTGTGTTAAAAAACAAAGTATGGATTGTCGATGTTGCAATCCCAGGTAACAGCAGGATTACAGAGAAACAACTGGAAAAGCTGACACGATATGAGGATTTGAAGAGCAAACTGCAAAGACTCTGGCACAAGTCAGTAAAGGTGGTCCCAGTGGTGATCGGCACACTGGGTGCAGTGCCTAAAGACCTTGGCCTGCACTTAAACACAATCGGCGCTGACAAGATTACCATCTGCCACATGCAGAAGGCCACCTTACTGGGATCTGCATGCATTTTTCGCCAATACATCACACAGTCCTGGACACTTGGGAAGTGTCAAATGTGTGATCCAATTCAACAGCCAGCAGAGTGTCTGTTGTGGACTCATCTTGTTGTGTTTCAAATAATAATAACAATAATAACAATTACTATTATTATTATTATTATTATTATTATTATTATTATTCAGACAGACAAGAGTTTTGGAGCACAATACTCCTGACCTCATGATCGTGTTAAAAAACCAAATATTGATTGTCGATGTTGCAATCCCAGGTGACAGCAGGATTGAAGAGAAACAACTGGAAAAGCTGATACAATATGAGGATTTAAAGATCGAACTGCAAAGACTCTGACACAAACCAGTCAAGGTGGTCCCAGTGGTGATTGGCACACTGGGTGCAGTGCCTAAAGACCTTGGCCTGCACTTAAACACAATCGGCGCTGACAAGATTACCATCTGCCAGCTGCAAAAGGCTACCCTACTGGGATCTGCACGCATTATTCGCCGATACATCACACAGTCCTAGACACTTGGGAAGTGTCCGACGTGTGATCCAATACAACAGCCAGCAGAGTGTCTGCTGTGGACTCATCTTGTGGTTTTTCAAATAATAATAATAATAATAATAGACATGGGGAGGCTCACAACATGAATAAATGCAGTCAAATACATAAACATAAAATAAGCAGATAATAAAACATCAAATCAATAAAAAACAAACAAGATAAGCCAAAACACAAATAAACAAAATTAACAGTAACCATTATAAAATTAGTTAACACACAGTTATTCCTATGAGTTGAAAGGGGCCTACTACTCGAGTTGGGGAATATCCATGTGTAGAGAAATGTTTATTATAAAGTGTTTATTATAATGTGTTTATATCGGTATTTGTGTTTTACATTGGTGTATGGCCTAGCTGTGAGAGATAGGTTGCCATGGAGACAAGGCTGAAGAGGAGGTGGGAGGAGCTTAAAGAGAAAAAGGTTTGAAAGTGACAGTTAAGTTTCAGTCAGGAGGAAGAGACCCTGAGAGAGTGCAGAGTCAGTGAGGGGCTCTGTGGAGTGAAGCAGTGTAGAGACAGTTAGTTTTTAGTGTGTTCGTGAATATTTCTTCAGCAAGGGAGCTGAAGGTGAAACCTCGTTAGATTGCTTGAGTAAAAAGAATCTAACAGAGGGGTTTTAGGATCGCCAGTAGTGGAAGACTGGAGATCAGTGGTTTGATCCGGTATAGGACAAACAGTGAGAATATTCACAACAGGGAACACTGAAATAATAAAGCGCTTCACTAAAGAAAGAGTTTAAAAAGTTGTAACATCAAAAGACTGAATGTATCTCAACCAAGCCATATTGTAACCATCAAGCATATGCCAAGCTCAACATCTTCATATTGCAATAATACGCTTTGTTTAACAATAAACTTGTTCTCTTTGTTATTTTAAAACTGCCTCATCTCCATTGATTTTACGTTCGGTGCACCCACTCTACCAAAGTTACCTCACAACGCAAACAGAGACTAAACAGAGACTTTAAGACCAGCGTCTCTATACATATTGGTGGCAGGTTTAATTTAGCATTCTCGGAACTTCCTTACAATTTATGGTGGGATTAATACTTCTTCGCACCATGTAAACAGAGGCAACACAGAATATGGTTAGAGATTATAGGAGGTGCAGACCTACAGCATCTGGAGAGTTTAAAAAACTCTTTTCTCATCCTTTTCACATTGTCCATCACACAACTCATTATTACATTAAAAGATTCTCACAAGGAACAATGAGAAAGGGAAAAATAGGAGGCTGGATTGGTGACTTACAATGAGATCCCAGAGACCTAAGACAATTGGTTTGGACAGGAGCTCTGAAGACTTCCTTTTTTTGAACTACAACTCCCAGAATCCCCTCCATGGAGATACTGGGTGAGATATTCTGGGAGACTGAACAAAAATCCAGTTTCAGACTTAGAATATATTACCTCTAGCAGAGTGGCCTTGGGAACCACCAAGAGCATATCGGTGCCTGCACCATCATCGCTTGCCTCCTCCAGTGTGACCAGCTCATCCATGGGCCGTGGCTCGTTGAACTGGAAAGAGGAGCTTTGGCCACGCACTTCCCCACGACGATCCACATAGCGGAACTGGTACTGCTGGGGACCTGGCTTAGGCAGATAGCTTGCTGTAAAGAGGGCACAGAGGTTTGCAAGATTATTGTTTTGGTTTTTGAATAAACCAATGGTACCTATCAAAAGTCAAAAATGAGGTTCTTAATTTCAGTTGTCTCTCTCCCTTCTTGTATAAAAGAAAAGCAGGATATACAGGATTAGTCAAAATGCATAGGCCAATAAGCCATTCAATTGAATGGCTTATTGGCCTATGCATTTTGACTAACCCTGTATATATATGTATGTATGTATGTATATGTATATGTATATGCATATGTATGTATGTATGTATGTATGTATGTATGAAATAATAATAGCTTAAAAATGACCTAAACAATCCAGAGGAACCAGATCCCATCTACTTTTTTTGAAGCTATTGGGGAATCTGAGCTGATAGGCTCAAAAATAACCCTCAGTTGGGGTGATTCCACCATAAATATACTGGAGTACCAGAAGTAAACATAATAACCAGCACAAACTTATGTGTGGTGAGCTGGGATAGGCTTCTATTCTTAGGATGGTTTAGAATGGCAGAGACAGAACTTTAGGTTCAAAAATACTTATTGAAGTAAAAGAAATACATTCTTGATAGAAAGGCCTTGGAGACTAAACTCATCTTCTAAAGGAATGGGGGGAAGGTATTCCTCAGCTTACCCTTGTCTCTAGCCTAGCTATTCATTGAGGACTGGAAACTTGATGACACAAGAGAGTTGTGCAACCTAGGGATGAAACCTAAAAGAAGCTAAGTAGGATCAGCTCTGGTTGGTACTCAGAAAAAAAATACCAGGTGCTGTGGGCTTTATTTTAAAGGGAAAAAATTAGAAAAACCACCTTGTCTAAGAAAACCTTATAAAATGTATGGGGTTGCCATATATTGATAGGCAATTTTAATATATATACAGATAATAAATACATGATAAACAATTAAATAAAGCTAGCCTTCTCCAAATGGCTGGAATAACCATGAACATTTTGTGACAATTTCACAGCTTATTACAGTGGCTTTGTAGTAAACTATTTTCAGAAAGGAGAACAGCCAAATTTCACTTACTGCTAGCATTATATAAGAAACTAGTGTATATATCCAACATTGCCTGGGTGTTGGGAGGGCCTGCTGCCCCCTTGCTTTCATCCCTTCCTTATCTTTCCCCCTCCTCATTTATTTTCCCACCCTCTTTTTTCTTTCTTCCTTTCTCCCTCTTTCCTGCCTTTTTCCCTTCCTTTCCCCTTTTCTTCCTTTTCCAGAGTTTACAATATTCCCATGATAACATGGCTCTCTTTGTGTCTTCTTCCTTCCTCCCTCCCTCCCCCTCATATACATAACCTTTCTTTCTCAGTGACATCACAGCGGGCCACTTCACCTAGCAACAACCAAGACTTCACCTATCAACAACCAATTCCTCACCTAGCAACAGCCAACCCAGTGACACCCCAAAGGGACATTTCACCTAGCAACAGCTTTTGTGGTACAGACAGACATACTTTGACTTCTATATATATGAGAGATGCATGTATGCACTTGTGCTGAGGCACAGAAACTGAAGGGTAAGCAAGACCAACTGGAGCAAAATCTAGCATATCCCTCAATCATTTCCCCACCTATTTTAAAATCTCTACTAGTCTGCCAGATCAAACAGTGATGGTCCATTTGAATAAATGCACTTACCTTGGAACTGGACACTACAATGAAGAAGAGCCCCTGCTGGCGTCCCACCATCTGGCACTGTGCACCACACAAAGGTATAATAGTCGCGCACAGAAGAGACCTCTGACTAAAAAAAGGGAATACAAAAAGAGATTAGAGTATTCTACGCCTCTATAGCTCCCCTTTTGCGTGTTCCTGGGATCATCCCACGCTCGGACATTGAGAACAGGAAGACAAGATGCTCGGGATAAATTTTGGTGGCTGCTTCACACCTTTTGTGGAATTCAGAGATAGAAGGAACTTATAGCATTGCAAATATCATTCCTTCCACCTACAACCTAAAGTTGTATTCTCCATTCTTCCCACCTTAGGAATCTCCCATGCCATCCTATTATAGAGGTGTAGGTATGTTGATCTTCCAGATTTTTGGCTTACAACCTATCAGCTCACTTATATGGCTAATGGTTTGAGTAATTTAGTGCAATCTGGTAATGGAACATAGGAATGGAACAATGGACGACGAACCTGGACTACGCTTGATGATGAGAAGATTGGGTACGGTTGTTTTTTGTAATAATTATGCATTGTAATTGCTTATTGGTAATTTATGGATAATGTGTTAAGTCAATTGTTATATGTTGTATGGAACCACTGCTGTTTCTACTGTTTTTACTGTTTGTGAACCGCCGTGAGTCGCCTTCGGGTTTGAGATACAGCGGTATATAAGCAAAGTAAATAAATAAATAAATAAATAATGGTAAGGGCTTATGGGACTTGTAGTCCAAAACATTTGGGGAAGGGCAGTAAACAATCCTTACCAAGTCTATTGAACATGTAGACCTGATAAATAAATATCAATTATACAAACAGGACCCTTTCTCTATTAAGTACTGTCAGCATTTCAAGGCATACAAATAGTTGGACGAAAAGATGACATTTTTTAAAAAACAAACAAACTGCATGCAGCAATATTAAAAAAAATCCCTCCAGAAATCATTTATACCAATGTCTCTGGAAACTCTCCACAATCATTGCTTTTTCCCAGATGTAATACCTTGAAGATCCCAATCCAATCTCTGGCTGATGGCTTCATGCCCGGTGGGAGGTTGTAATGACACTCCACTTTGGTATGAGGCACATAGCTGGGGGCCACATTCAGGAAAGTCACTCCAGGATTGGCCTGTACTTCTTCCATTTCTGTAGCTGGGTGGCTATAACACAAATGAAGATAGTTAGCAGCAGAGGAAATAAGGCGGGGAGCCTTGGCAGAAACTTTCTTAAAGACAGCAGAGCTGAAATTCTGCAGATACAACACTCTCAGATCTATCTGGTTTGGCTATATTTTAGAGGTGCCAGTGGAGAATGAGAGGCAGTATGATGTCTTAGTATTAGCAGGATTTATCTTCCGTTTCTTCTCTCCCAAAGGAGGCCCAAAGTGGCCAACACAAAAATAATTCAATAGTAATTTGCTTGTTGAACCAAGGTACGAATCCCTATTTAGTCATGAAAACCTACTGGGTGACTTTGGGGAAATCTCCCTTTCTCAGCCCCAGAGCAAGGAATCTCTCCACACTAATCTTGCCAAGAAAACCCTACAAGAGGTTCATCTTAGGGTTACCATAAGTTAGAAACAACTTGAAGGCACACAACACAAAATTAAACCCAGTATTGGGGCCTGATGCTAAAGGTGTAAAAAGTCACGAAAATCTAGTAATTATACATCTGTGTTCATAGAAGCAAATGGCATCAACATTAGTAGGTCAACCCATCTGTCCCAGGTTTTAGTCTGAAGTTTAAAATGAGCTATCAAAAGGGTTAACCCATTTTAGGGATGGGTTCACTACCTTAAATAGCTCCCCTAGTAGAGTCCTCCTTCCACTAAGATTTTCTTTTTTGTCGTGTCAGGAGCAACCTGAGAAACTGCAAGTTGCTTCTGGTGTGAGAGAATTGGCCATCTGCAAGGACATTGCCCAGGGGACGCCCGGATGATGTGATGTTTTATCATCCTTGTGGGAGGCTTCTCTCATGTCCCCGCATGAGGAGCTGGAGCTGATAGAGGGAGCTCATCCGCCCTCTCCCCGGATTCGAACCTGCGACCTGTTGGTCTTCAGTCCTGCCGGCACAGGGGTTTAACGCACTGTGCCACCGGGGGCTCCTCCACTAAGATTGGAGGTAATAGATTCTTCTGTCTGCACAATCCTCGTACATGACTTTAAATCTAATTCAGTTGTTCCACTACATTTGTTGCTTTGACTTTTTCAGATTTGATTTTTCATGTGTTTTTATTTTTAAAATGTTTTCTCTAGGAATCTCCTCCAGTGTGACTCTTCTTCCAGTAATGATGGAGAAGTAGAGATTTCTAGAGAGATAGGAATAAGCAATGGGCAGGGATGCTATTTGCACAGAGGGACACAGATGGAGGTCATGAAGAAAGGATACAGGACATAGAAGTAGCACCCCGCCTAGTCTTCCATAGATTCTATTTCCCTGGCCATGAGAACCAGTTAATTATTAATTGGCACAATAATTTATTTATGCAATACCAACCATTTGCATGGTATATTGTGGGGTATCACCATTTTTTAAAAAAAACCAAGCCTCTGTCCCAAGGCTGACCTTGGAAATAATTTATTAGAAATAATATGATGCATTTTAATTTGTTTTCATATATATGAAAAAGGTTGGCTTAACAGGGCAAAAGTCTATAACATAACAATAAAGGGTGGGCGTCTGCCCAGGGAGCCTCAAACTGGGCAATCTT
This sequence comes from Anolis sagrei, assembly GCF_037176765.1. NCBI lineage: Eukaryota > Metazoa > Chordata > Lepidosauria > Squamata > Anolidae > Anolis > Anolis sagrei. Next base: position 189,979,107 of record NC_090022.1, on the reverse strand, counting down.
CCCTGTATAGTAAAGGACTATTTGGGATGCTAATTTGTGTGTAAAATGTAAAACAGGACTGAAAGGATATTTGAACCATTTCTTTTCCAGCTACTGGTCATGTTTTGTTTTTTTTTTTAAGTTCATTGCATTTTGTATTTTGGGCCTCCCAATGAATGATGTTATTAAATAGTATTTTCAGAGTATTAAAAAACCTCTGCATCTGTTTAGTATAAAATAAAATGCTGTTCTTTACATAATTTATACACATACAGCTCGAATAGTATATGCTAGATATTGGAAAACCCCAGAGATACCTCCTTTAGAAGAATGGGAAAAATATAGATATCCTGATAATGGATAAAATAACTGTATTATTAAGAGGAGAACTATTAGATAACTTTGTTAATGAATGGCAACTAATGATTCAACATCTTAATGTAAAATTAAACTAAAAATGTATATAGAGGATCCTATAAGATTGTAGACAAGGAAGAAGCAGACGTAAAGTAAGAGTCTATGATATCTTTATATGTATTATTTAGGTAGTAGACTGTGACCCCTTAATGGAAATATATTATCAGATAAATGATTATAGACCATTAATAGATAGAATGTATTGCTTGTATGCAACGAACACTTGCAAATGTATGTCTACTTAAATAAAATAAAAATAATTGAAAAAAGAAGCATATTTTTGAATTAAAAGAGTGTTTTTTGCAAGGGTAGCACACTTATGGAAATAATAATAATAATAATAATAATAATAATAAATCCCACCTCCATCTCCGCAAAGGAACTCAGGGTGGCTTACACATGGCACAAAGTGCCAAAAACAAATGATAAAATAAGTACATAGTACAGTACAATAGAATAAAAGATATAATATATAAGAACAACAATTTAAAACTCAAAACAACGCCCAGTGACCAATGCCCAGTGACCCTGAAAACATGGCCAGAATGTAAACAATAACACAAGGGAATGGGATAGTGCAAATTGTATATAAGGAACAAGGACATGGGATGAAGTGCAGTGCTATGTCATTAATTGAGGACCACTGGGACTAGATGTTCTCAAAGGCTTGTTTAAACATCCAAATCTTCAAATGTTTACGAAAGGAGGACAGTGTGGGGTCCTGTCTAATCTCACTGGGGATGGTGTTCCAAAGCCAGGGGGCCACCACCGAGAAGGCCTTTTCCCTCATCCCCACCAACCGTGTTTGTGACGGTGGCGGAAGCAAGAGTAGGGCCTCCCCGGCAGATCTTAGAGCCTGCACTGGTTCATAGGGGAAGATGTGGTCACAAAGATAGGCAGGGCTCAAACCCTTTAGGGCTTTGGAGGTCATAACCTGACCTTGAATTGGGACCAAAAACTTATGAGCAGCCAGTGGAGCTGCTTTAATAGGGACATTGTGCGCTCCCTATAATCAGTTCCAGATGCCTGGCTGACATCCTTTGTACCAATTGCAGTTTCCAGGCCGTTTTCAAAGGCAGCCTCACGTAGAGTACATTGCAATAATTCAATCTGGATGTAACCAAGGCGTGGACCACTGTGGCAAAGTCAGGCTTCTCGAGGTACAGTCGCAGCTGGCACACAAAGCTTTAACTGTGCAAAGGCCCTCCCAGCCACCACTAACACCTGAGCATCAAGTGTCAGTGTTGAGTCCAGGAGGACCCCCAGACTATGGACCTGTGTCCTCAGGGGGAGTGTAACCCTGTCAAGCACAGGTAGCCACCCTATATCCCGATCAGCCTCATGACTGCCCAGGAGGACCTCTATCATGTCTGGATTGAGCTTTGGTTTGTTATGTCAACTTAGAAGCAATTCCTATACAGCAAACAAGGCGGTAAACAGAAAGCTTCCCTGATGAAAAGCACTGTAGACTACTTCAACCAGAGAAGTCGGCTATTGCAGAGCACCTGATGAACCAACCTGGACACACCATATTATTTGAGAACACAGATATGCTGGACCACTCCCAACCACCATGTCAGACTACACAGAGAAGCCATTGAAATCCACAAGCATGCGGACAATTTCAACAGAAAGGAGGAAACCATGAAAATGAACAAAATCTGGCTACCAGTATTAAAAAAACTCTAAAATTAGAACAGCACAACAACAGAGAGGAAACAAACAAGGACATTAATCACCTCTCAACAAAAGATTGCTCCAGGCACTGCCAGGCCATTATATGCTAATCAAGGTGGTCAGTTGAAACATTCACACCTAGCTCCAGCAGACAAGAGTCCTTTGTCCTACCCTGGTCATTCCACAGATATATAAACCCTTTTTCATAGTTCCAACAGACCTCACTACCTCTGAGGATGCTTGCCATAGATGCAGGCAGAACGTCAGGAGAAAATGCCTCCAGAACATCGCCATATAGCCCGAAAAAACCTACAACAACCCAATTCCTACTGAGTTCAGTGAGATTTTCTTCCAGAGAAGTGGGTTCCAGCTTTTTGTTTTCATTGCGACCATTTTTTTTTAGACAACAATCCAGCAGAGCAATATTCAGATTTCTAAACTATCCCTTTCTTTTGCAAACCTTTTTGATTTTTTAGAAGCAGGAAATAGACCAAACTCAGCAGGGAAGAAAACAAGATCAATGTGAATGATAAGGAATGTGAAAAGATAGCCCTATTAGTTTGTTTTACGACAAAAGCATAAAGGAATTTAGTAGCACTTTTGTGGCCAACTGGTTTATTCTAGCATAAGCTTGTATGGACTCCCATCCACTTCATCAAATGCATGGAAAAAAGCTGCTTTCAACAGTCACATATACAAGTTTGTGTGTGTGTGTGTGAGAGAGAGAGAGAGGGAGGGAGGGAGGAGGAGGAAGGAAGAAATTTATTTATTTATTTATTTATTTATTTATTTAAAAGTTTTCTATACCAATCTTCTCACCTCCAAGAGGGACTCAGATCCGGTTCACAACATGTGAACAAACCACACAATGCATTATCATTACACAATTAAAAACATATTACAATACAACATCGTCATCATCACAATTACATAGCCAAGTCGTCAAAACATTCATGGTCATAATGAAATGTAAAGGAAAAACAAAACAAATTGGCATATTAATCATCTTAATTGGAAAGAGTACTTAAAAGAACAAAAGCGGAAGAGAGGTTTGGGGTACAAAAATAGATAGTAGGAAGAATATAAGGAACACAGGCCAGTGACTTTGGATCTGCTGCATTAATAACTAACCCTTTAAACTGGAGGTGGCAGGGACCTTTCCACTGCACTTGTATGTGGAGATACGTGCCCTGCCATTGATCGTGGCAGGCCATGCCTCTTAAATCAAACTGAATAGAGGAAGTGGATGTAATTAATATTCAGCACTGCAGCAAAATATTTGTCATATGTTCACTCAAAATATTTCCGATTAAGAATTCTTCACTCATGATTCACCATCTGATCTTTATATTCACTGGCTGGAACACGTCACTATTGCTCTAGATCAGGGTTCGCTATGCAGAATAAAAACGTCACTTCCTATTCACCTTTTCTACTGCAAACAAATTATTCAGGGCATTTGAAGGGTAAGTGAACAGTATTTATGTTGATGTGTGGGATTTCTGAAGTCCAAAACACCTGAAGGAGCACAGTTTGAGAAACACTGCTCTAGACTCTGGAGATATGTAGTCCTCCAGAGTTCCCATTGACTCTAGTCAGCATAGACAACAATGAAGATAACTGGAACTCCAGTCCAACAACATCTCATTCCCTATCCCTGTTCTATAGGTTTAACAGTAAGAAGACACGATAAAGGAAGGACATCAGAGGAAGGACATCATTTGGGGATACATCTGATTCACTGGGAATGCTTCATTTCAATAGGAATGGGGGGAAGGGAAGGTTAAGGCAAGGTGATGGTAAAATAAAAAATGGAGAATTAAAAGTATGATGATCAATTCACTATTTGCTATCTGCTTAGGAACAATTGGATTTGTAAGTAAAAAGTCAGGATGGGGAGTCACACTTACAATGAGCCCTTGGTATCTGTTGGGTTTGGTCCCATGACCCTCCAGTGATACCAAAACCCATGGATGCTTAAGTCTCTTTATATATAATGGCATAATAACTGAAATTAAACAAAATATTTTTAGGCTGCGGATAGTTGAATCTGTGGATATGAGGGTGTGACTGTCTATAGCAGGGGTCCTCAAACTTTTTAAACAGAGGGCCAGGTCACAGTCCCTCAAACTGTGGGAGGGCCGGATTATAAATTTAAAAAAAAACATGAATGAATTCCTATGCACACTGTACATATCTTATTTGTAGTGCAAAAGTCACTTAAAAACAATAGAATAATTAAAATGAAGAACAATTTTAACAAATATAGATTTATTAGTATTTCAATGGGAAGTGTGGTCCTGCTTTTGGCTGATGAGATAGGATTGTTGTTGTTGTTGTTGTTGTGTGCTTTTGAGTCATTACAGACTTAGGTTGACCCTGAGTGAGGGCCGAGTAAATCACCTTGGAGGGCCGCATCCGGCCCCCGGGTCTTAGTTTGAGGACCCCTGGTCTATAGTTTCAGTTATGCATTCCTAAGAAAGGTTATACAGAAGGTGAAGTCCCTTTATGATTCTGGCCCAGTTTACCTGTCTGAATGTATTCTCCCCTATAAACCATCAAGGGCTTTAAGATCTTCTGGAGAGGCCCTGCTCTCGGTCCCGCCACCTTCACAGTCACGCTTGTGGGAACGAGACAGGGCCTTAATAATAATAAACTTTATTTATACCCCGCCACCATCTCCCCGATGGGGACTCGGGGTGGCTTACATGAGGCCAAGCCCAAACAACAAATTACAGCAGAATAAAAAGGAAAACGCAAACTGAAAATGCAGGCCTTCTCTGTGGTGGCCCCCCCGGCTATGGAACTCTCTCCTGAATGAGGTTAGGTCTGCCCCCTCCCTCTTGACCTTCAGGAAGCAAGTGAAATCCTGGCTTTGGAATCAAGCATTCGCAGTGATGGTTGGTACCGGTAAAGACTAAGAGCTATTGTTCCACAATGTGCGGATTGAATTGGATGATGTTTTTAACTTGGCAAATTGTTTTTATATGTATTTTTAACTTATATGCATTTTAACTTATTGTATTATGTATGTTGTTTTAAATTATTATTGTCTATTGTCTATTGGATGGTTGATGCATATATCTACGGCTAAGCTACATTGGTTTTAAGTTGATAAATTCCTATATATTTGTATTCTATTTTAAGAGGACCAGACGTATGTTGTATGTTGTGTTTGCACTGTTTTTGATAAGGCCAACTGGCTAATCAATAAAAATTGTTGTTATTATTGTCTAGCATTGAATTTTTGCTGTTAACCATTCTGAGTCCCTCCGCCGAGGTAGAGAAGAATGGGATATAAAAATTCTGAATAAATAAATAAATAAAAATCCTCTGGAACCTACTTTTTTACATTATATTCTGGACTCTGCATCATTTATTTTCTACGAGTCACAGAGGTAGGCTACCCCTTGGTAGAGGGAAGGGCACAATAAACTCTTGCTCCATTTGTTCCAGAGCTGAATAGCAGTACCATCTGCAATGCAGTGCAAGCATGCAAAAGAAAAATGAGGTCAGCCCCACCCAGACAGGTTTGCTACCTGACCAGTAATAAAAGGGCACCATGATCATCACTTGCCATCATTTATTTCCCCAGATCCTTCAGCCCCGCAGGGCAATTTACCATCCTCAGTTTTTTGTCTTAAAGCAGCAACTCAGAGAAGGGAGAGAAGAGCTAGAGACTGCCTTCCTTCAAGGCCACAGAACAGGTTTCATGGTTATGCAGAGTGAGCATCTCTCTTATGCCTCTGCTACCATTTTAGCTTTATGGCAACAGATGATCCATCTTGCTCTCACACACCATGTATATACTTAAAAACAGAATAGTCCAGGCATCAGCTGGAGCCTTTATTGCACAACATCAGCACAGATTACTAAAAATAGTGTGTATGAGTAGTATTAGCCTACATAGAATCAAGTTCTCTCGAATATGTACAGTCAGCTCTCCACATTTTCTGGGATTAGAGGAAAAAGACCCTAGGGGAAGTGAAAAACCATAATTTAAAAATTGCTATTTCAATAGTGTTTATCTATCGGTATTATATACATCTCTATAAACATACGGTACTTTTTAAAAATCACTTAAAAAAAACTAAGATAATACATATGATCAATTTCCATTGGAAGCAGACCGAAATCACACTGGAGGGCCTAGGGAGAACATTTTAATCTGTGAAGAATCAAATTTACAAAGGAAAAACAGCAAATGTAGGGGGTCGACTATATATGGTACATAATAGTTCAGGGCATAATGCAGGAAATCAGCATTGCCTATCTCCTTCTCTCAGGTACACGTTTCATTTTGGAATTGCTATGTGCTGCCCGCCTCTTGCTTTCCATGTTTCATTCCTGAAATATAGGGAATAGGAGAATGAGGAAACTCCAGTTGGAAAGTCCTCTGGTAGCACTGAAATCAGATTGAGTGTATTCTTAGAACTTGATGATCAGATATGAAAACGAGTCAAATGTTGTGCTGGTATGCTAGATAATGTCTCTGCACCTGCCTAAGCATACTGGCTTATTTTCAATCACCGGGCCTTGGTTGTGAAGAAAAAGTACTGATAAGTGGTATTATTATTATGATTATTACAGTATTATATTTATTTATATGTCACTTTATCTCTCCCGAAGGAGACTCAAAATGACTTGGTACTCCAAGAGGAATGGAAGGGAAATGCTTGGCTCTCCAGATGTTACTGAGAAGTGACCCCATTGTTGGTCCAGCTGGCCAAGTCTTTGGGGATATGTGACACAACAAACATCTGGAGGGCCATGGATTAGAATGAAGTCTCTACAAGTAACATTTGTAGGAAAAATGAGGGACCTGTACAGCTTATCAAAGGATGATGGGAGTTGTACCCCAACAATATTTGAAAGTGGTCCCCACTTCTGTTCTGCAGCTCAGCTGACGTTTTCAACATCTCTTAGTTTAAAATGGGCCTGGTCAGGCCCATAGCCAGGATTTTGTTTCGGGGGGTGGGGGGTGCTGAGTTCAGTTCAGGGGGGCCGAGTCTGAGTGAAAGAGGGTCTACCCTAGCAAACCTTTTGTATCGTTACCCCAATACCCCCATGCATATGGGATATATTGAGTATAGTGATCAGGTCATGATATGAATAAACATAGCAGTTTAAATAATGAGCCAGTAAGGCCTTCTTGAGGACCACCATCAGAATTTCGGGGGGGGGGGGCTCAAGCCCCCCAAGCCCCCCCCCCAAGCTACATGCCTGGGCCTGGTGCTTTTTAAGCTGTGTGGGGGTTTTTTTGGGGGGGGGGGGTCTTGGGGCTTATCCAAAAAGCATAGTGGTCAGTGTAGCCTCATATAATACATTTCAATGCAGGTGTATGGCAGTGTAAATGGGGCCTAAGTTTGTTTTAACTGACTGCATTTATTTTACTGAAATGTTTTATACATTGCACTGAAGGCTGATGTATAGATGAATAAAATAAAGCACTTTGGTGGAAAAGCACTTGAGTGGAGGCCCAAGCTCCATAAAATTAAAAGGGCAGGATGATTCAGGATTATTTGTCATCAAAATAAGGTTTCAGTCGTTCACACTTGGTTACCTGCACTCTAACTCCTGCCTTTGGCTAAATGGAGCAAAGGACTTTTAGCAAGTATTAACAAGTTTGGCTTGAGACTCTGAAAATAATTAGCAGGCTCTAAATAAAACAATTGAGTCTTTGATAGTCTTTCCTTCCTACACAGAAGAGCTAAAATCCAACATTTCCTGTTTTTGAGTTTGCTGTCTTATTTTGGCAATTGTGGTAGATTGTAGGAAAATGACACTGTCTCATGGGTCTGCTAAAGGCTCAGATCTTTGGTTTGAAGCTACAGCACTGAATTGGTTCAGAGCCAGATGGCTCCCCTAGAGTCCTAAATGACATCAAAATAAAGGATTTCTTGCAATCTTCTGTGAGATCCACTTGGTGGATCTCACTGAAGAGAGAGAGCCTCTACTTCAGGAGCAGAGAGCAGAGAGAGAGCCTCTACTTCAGGAGAACTTGGGCACACACTTGCACTGCAAGTCTATCCACAACTCACAACCATTAGAGCAGTGGTTCCCAATCTGTGGGTCCCCAGGTGTTTTGGCCTACAACTCCCAGAAATCGTAACAGCTGGTAAACTGGCTGGGATTTCTGGGAATTGTAGGTCAAAACACCTGAGGACCCACAAGTTGAGAATCACTGATATAGTTCAATGCATCTTAACTCTGTGCATGGGTAACAAATACTTTACCATTATGCTTCTCATCCAATATTCATGTACCTAAGAAGAGCCCTGCTGAATCTAACCAAAGGTCTATCTTGCTCAAAATCTTGTTCTACATAATGGTCAATGAGATGCCCACTGGAAGATCACAAATAGGATAGGAGTGCAACAGCTACTGCAGTTAGCCCTTCACATTTGTTTGGGTTAGGGGTGGAGGAACCTAAAATAGAAAAAAGAAATAAATAAAACCACATTTTTATTCTAGGAATTTCTAGGTCTTCTATTGCAATTCTATAATCAACCTCTGACCTAAGGTGATCATAAAATCATGTGGGAGAGAACCTGCAAATGCTTAGAGAAATTTAATCTAGGAATATCTAGGTCATTCAGTGCAACTTCGTTATGCTGGAGAGCCCAGAGACTCCTAAAGAGAACATAGTACTGTAATCAAATCTATAAATATGAATGAGAGTTAACTCCGCAAATGTGGAGAGCTGGCTGTATTTATTTTTATTTTCTAGCCACTGGCATTAATCTGATGGCTCAATCCAGTGGTAGAAAATTATGCCCAGTAGCCCCGACAGCCATATTTATTTGCTATTTTCACATCTATAATCAGCATCTCCTTCTATGGATGAAGGAAGCATACAAGGCCTTCCTCTTTCCACTCTATTTTCACAAAAAACCCTGTGAGGTAGGTCAGAGAGAATGCCTACTCTAAAGTCACTTGGTGGGTTTTTATGCTGTACTGGGGACTGGATCCCTCGTCCAAGAACCTAACTGGCAATCCAGTGAATTTCCCACCTTTTCTTTCCAATATCCAGGCAAAAATGTTGACAATTCAGTTCTGTGTTCAGAAAGGACTTTCTCAAGACAGAAGAGTGATCAGCTTTTTCCCAAATAAGAAGGGGATTTCAAAACCTCTCCTACAGCTGGCAATCCAAATTTTGAGGTTTGACTTTTGTAATTATTTACAGATTTCTAAGAATCCCTATGTCCTCCAGTACATTCATATAGTCAACTATTTATTTAATTTGCGGCATTTATATGCCGCCCTTCTCATCCCTAAGGGGACTAAGAACAGCTAGAATACAGTACATATCTGGCATTGCCTAGATTTCAGAGGGGCCGCTGCTCCACTGCTTTCCTTCCTTATCTTCCTTTCCTCCCTACAATTTTATCTCCCTTTTTCTTTCTTCTCCCTCCCTCCTTTATTACTTCCCTCCTTCCCTCCCTCCTAATAATAATAATAATAATAATAATAATGTAAAGGTTTCCCCTAGAATGATAGAATCATAGAGTTGGGAGAGACCTCATGGGCCATCCAGTCCACCCCCCTGCCAAGAAGCAGGAATATTGCATTCAAAGCACCCTTGACAGATGGCCGTCCAGCCTCTGTTTAAAAGCTTCCAAAGAAAGAGCCTCCACCACACTCCGGGGCAGAGAGTTCCACTGCTGAATGGCTCCCACAGTCAGGAAGTTCTTACTCATGTTCAGATGGAATCTCTTTTCTTGTAGTTTGAAGCCATTGTTCTGCGTCGTAGTCTCCAGGGAAGCAGAGAACAAGCTTGCTCCCTCCTCCCTGTGGCTTCCTCTCACATATTTATACATGGCTATCATATCTCCTCTCAGCCTTCTCTTCTTCAGGCTAAACATGCCCAGCTACTTAAGCCACTCCTCATAGGGCTTGCTCTCCAGACCCTTGATCATTTTCGTCGCCCTCCTCTGGACACATTCCAGCTTGTCAATATCTCTCTTCAACTGTGGTGCCCAGAATTGGACACAATATTCCAGGTGTGGTCTAACCAAGGCGGAACAGAGGGGTAGCATGACTTCCCTAGATCTAGACACTATGCTCCTATTGATGCAGGCCAAAATCCCATTGGCTTTTTTTGCTGCCACATCACATTGTTGGCTCATGTTTAACTTGTCCACGAGGACTCCAAGATCTTTTTCACACGTACTGCTCTCGAGCCAGGCATTGTCCCCAATTCTGTATCTTTACATTTCGTTTTTCCTGCCTAAGTGGAGTATCTTGCATTTGTCACTGTTGAACTTCATTTTGTTAGTTTTGGCCAATCATCTCTCTAATCTGTCAAGATTGTTTTGAATTCTGCTCCTGTCCTCTGGAGTATTGGCCCCTGACATTAAGTCTAGTTGTGTCTGACTCTGGGGTGGTGCTGCTCATCTCCATTTCTAAGCCAAAGAGCTGGTGTTGTCTGTATACTCCTCCAAGGTCATGTGGCCAGCATGACTGCATGGAGCACTGTTACCTTGATCTTATGTTTGCATGGAGCACTGTTACCTTGATGTTATGATTTTAAATTTGCATGTTTTCGGACTGCTTGGTTGTTACAAGCTGGGCCTAACAGTGGGAGCTCACCCCGCTCCTCAGATTCAAACTGCCAACCTGTCAGCAAGTTTAGCAGCTCAGTGGTTTAACTTGCTGCATCACCAGTGCCCCCCAATAATAATAATAATAATAATAATAATAATAATAATAATAATAATAATAATTTATTTGTAGACTGCCCTATCTCCCCGAAGGAACTCAGAGTGGTTTCCACCATATATGGCAAACCTTCAATGCCAAAAGGGGAAACATACAAGCAAATTACATCATGACAGACCACATCAAGCAATGTAAAAGCTTTTTCCCCTTCCTTCCCCTCCTCTTTCTCCCTTCTCCACCTCTGAAAGGGCTTACCTCATAATGTCTACATGGGAACATGGCTCTGTTTGTGGCTTTTTCCTTCTTTCCTCCCTTTCTCATATACATATGTCACCTTACTTTCCCACTGATATCACAAAAAGCCACTACACCTAGGAAACAGCCAATCCTTCAACTAGTAATAGCCAATCCAGTGACATCACAAAGGGCCACCAAATCTAGCAACAACCTTTGAGGTACAGACAGAGAGCCAGCCTGTCAGACAGAGAGACATACTTTGACTTTTATATACAGTAGAGTCTGGCTTATTCAACATAAACAGGCCAGCACAATGTTGGATAAGCGAAAATGTTGGGTAATAAGGAGAGATTAAGGTAAAGCCAATTAAATGTCAAATTATGTTATGATTTTACAAATTAAGCACCAAAACAACGTGTTTACAGCAAATTGACAGAAAAGGCAATTCAATATATGGTAAGCTTACGTAGCAATTACTGTATTTACGAATTTAGCACCAAAACATCACAATGTATTGAAACAGCTGTGGATCCGGGAGGGAGGTTGCAGTGGATAACACAGAATGTTGGATGAGCGATGGTTGGATAAGCAAGACTACTGTATATACATTTCGAGAAGTTGACTGTAGAGTATTAGGGGAATTTATTTATTTATTTACTGCGCTTATATACCGCAATTCTCAGCCCAAGGGCAACTATTTAGGAATCTAGAGATCCCTAAATAGAAATGTATGTCTTCACTGCGAAAGACCATGCGGATCCAGAATAGGTCTCTACTGTCATTTGAGGTCCCACTACCAAGACTCTAAACTTGGAAGACAACTTTACTTGGCCACATGAGATAGCCTATGGTGCTGTGCCCCTTAGCCCAATAAATGTGAAGAGTTGGTTGTACTTTCTTTGGACATAACCTCAACTTCTTGCCATTCAATATTTGCAATTAATCATACCTAATGTATTGTCGAAGGCTTTCATGGCCGGAATCACTGGGTTGTTATAGGTTTTTTCGGGCTGTATGGCCATGTTCAAGAGGCATTCTCTCCTGATGTTTCGCCTGCATCAATGGCAAGCATCCTCAGAGGTAGTGAGGTCTGTTGGAACTAGGAAAATGGGTTTATCTATTTGTAGAATGACCAGGGTGGGACAAAGAACTCTTGTCTGCTGGAGCTAGGTGTGAATGTTTCAACTGACCACCTTGATTAGTATTTGATAGCCTGGCAGTGCCTAAGGCAATCTTTTGTTGAGAGGTGATTAGATGTCCCTGATTGTTTTTCCTCTGTTGTTTTGCTGTTGGAATTTTAGACTTTTTAAATACTGGTAGCCAGATTTTGTTCATTTTCATGGTTTCCTCCTTTCTGTTGAAACTGTCCACATGCTTGTAGATTTCAATGGCTTCTCTGTGTAGTCTGACATGGTGGGTCTTAGAGTGGTCCAGCATTTCTGTATTCTCAAATAATATGATGTGTCCAGGTTGATTCATCAGGTGCTCTGCTATGACTGACTTCTCTGGTTGAAGTAGTCTGCAGTGCCTTTCATGTTTCTTGATTTGTGTTTGGGTGCTGCGTTTGGTGGTCCCTATGTAGACTTGTCCACAGCTGCATGGTATATGGTAGACTCCTGCAGAAGTGAGAGGATCCCTCTTGTCCTTTGCTGAACGTAGCATTTGTTGAATTTTCTTGGTAGGTCTGTAGATAGTTTGTATGTTGTGTTTCCTCATCAGCTTCCCAATGCGGTCAGTGGTTCCCTTGGTGTATGGCAAGAACACTTTCCCTCTGTAGCTGATCACCTTTCAACAAAAGATTGCCCCAGGCACTGCCAGGCCATAAAATTCTAATCAAGGTGGTCAGTTGAAACATTCACACCTAGCTCCAGCAGACAAGAGTCCTTTGTCCCACCCTGGTCATTCCACAGATATATAAACCCACTTTTCTAGTTCCAATAGACCTCACTACCTCTGAGGATGCTTGCCACAGATGCAGGCAAAACGTCAGGAGAGAATGCCTCTAGAACATGGCCATACAGCTCAAAAAAACCTACAACAATGCAATCATACCTAAATTCCCACCTGAAGAGGCAGGAGAAAAAAGTGCCCAACTCTATTCTTCACAATAGGTATAACTGCAGAGGCCCCACTCACTCTTCACCTAGTCCTAAACTAAAAAAAGAAATCCCCAAATGCCGCTAAATATTCCTTACAGGAAAAACTCTATTGTGAAACCATGAGGCCTGCACCAGACGCCTTTCTAATTGGCACAACAAGCCAAGGCAATGTGAGAGCTTATCCTAAAATGCCCCAGGGGCGGCCAAGCCAGAAGGTAAACGAAACCCTGGCAGGCCCAGCAGGATAGATTCCCTTCTGCAAGGCATGGACGGGAAGGGAATGGCGATGGGTGGGACTTTCCCAAGTGTCCCACCAATCAGGGCCCCAGAAAGAGTCCTGGGGTGCAGCAAAAACAAAAACACAGGAGCAATCAGAGCTCTCCATCTAAATCAGTCAAAGCGAAGCGTGGGAAGCACCCAGGCAAAAACTGGAGTATCTCCTTGGCCCAGCATGAAGCTTACGCAAGAAACCCTGGTTTATAAGGGAAGGATCTGTGTTGTAATTTAGGTGAAAGGGGAGGTTTTGGAATCCTCTCCTTGTTTGGGAAGAAGGGCCATCGCTCCTCTGTCTTGAAAAAGCCCCTTCCTATCCTAAGTAAGCAGCCAAGGTTTGGCTTGCGCAGCTCCAAAGCCAAACAAAGGAGACTGGTGTTCCAAGAAAGTGCAAGCGTCAGGACACTCTCCCTTTCTCTAACACAGCTCTGGCACAGATTTCACTTTTTGTTTGTGTGTGTCAGTGTGTGTGCACGCTTTCGCCCAGACACAATAGGAGAGACATAGGAGTGGTTATGCTTACCATGCACAGCTATGGGGCACATCTACACTGTAGAATTAATGCAGTTTGATACTGAGGCCCCTTCTGCACTGCCATATAAAATCCAGATTATCTTCTTTGAACTGGATTATATGGCAGCGTGGAATCATATAATCCAGTTCAAAGCAGATAATATGAACTATCAGCTTTGATAATGTGGATTATATGGCAATGTAGAAGTGGCCTAGATATGATGTAGTGAGTCCAGTGCAATCTTCTGCATCAGTGAAACAGGAACAGGCCTAAAAACCAAGATACCAAGATTTTTAAAAAAAAGTTCTGATGTGTTATAATTGCTATGGCCCAATGATATGGAAGCCTGGGAGTTGTAGTCTTAGGGCCCTTCCACACAGTTATATAACCCAGAATATCAAGGCAGATAATCCACAATATCTGCATTTTTTTTGTCGTGTCAGGAGTGACTTGAGAAACTGCAAGTTGCTTCTGGTGTGAGAGAATTGGCCGTCTGCAAGGACGTTGCCCAGGGGACGCCCGGATGATTTGATGTTTTTATCATCCTTGTGGGAGGCTTCTCTCATGTCCCCGCATGAGGAGCTGGAGCTGATAGAGGGAGCTCATCCGCCTCTCCCTGGATTCGAACCTGCGACCTGTCGGTCTTCAATCCTGCCGGCACAGGGGTTTAACCCACTGTGCCACCGGGGGCTCCGCAAATATCTGCATTGAACTGGGTTATCTGAGTCCACATTGCCATATAATCCAGTTCAATGTGAATTTTATACAACTCTGTGGAAGGGGCCCTACAAGGTCTTAATCCCCCTCTTTAAGGACCCTTCTACACTGCCATAAAATCCAAATTATCAAAGCAGATAATCCACACTATCTGCTTTGAACTGGACTACATGAATCTACACTGCCATATAATCCAGTTTAAAGAAAATAATCTGAATATTATATGACAGTGTAGATGGGGCCTAAGAGAGTGCTGGTGCCTCATTAAATTACAACTCCTATGATTTATTTTTATTTATTTACTTTGTTTTAAATTCTGCCCTCTCTCCCTCTTAGAAAGACTCAAGAGCAGCGAACAGTAGTTCAAACATAAGACAATGGGCTCTTCCACACAGCCATATAACCCAGAATATCAAAGCAGAAAATCCCACAATATCTGCATTGAACTGGAATATATGAGTCCGTGCTGTCATATATTCCAGTTCAAAGCAGAAAATGTGGGATTTTATTTAGCTGTGTGGAAGGGGTCAATATCAACTCAAATTACAAACCATCACATATACAAAAAATTAAAAAAATGTTTCCATCTCTTTGAGCCGGGGTAGTTCAGGTAGGGTCAAACTGCATCAATTCTACTAAGTGGATGTGACCATGGAGGGCCTAAATTGTAGGCACATAAAGGAGATCAGAAAGAGAAAAAAAAGGGGGGGGGGAAGGTTTGAGATTGTCTCAGGGCCCTTCCACATAGCCCAATATCCAGAATATCAAGGGAGAAAATTCCACAATATCTGCTTTGAGCTGGGTTATCTGAGTCCACACTGCCATATATTCCAGTTCAAAGCAGATACTGTGGGGTTTTATTCAGCTGTGTAGAAGATGTCTCAGGGCCCTTCCAGACAGGTCCTATATCCCAGGATCTGATTCCAAGTTTTCTGCCTTACACTGGATTATATAAATCTACACTGGCAGATAATCTAGGGGCCCTTCCGTACAACCATATAACCCAGAATATCAAGGTAGAAAACCCCACATTATCTGAGTGTGGACTCAGGGCCCTATATCTCAGAATATCATGGCAGCAAATCGAACATTATCTGAGTGTGGGCTCAGATAACCCAGTTCAAAGCAGATATTGTGGGATTTTCTGCCTTGATATCCTGGGATATAGGGCCCTTCCACAGATAAACCAGAATATGAAGGCAGAAAACCCCACATTATCTGAGTGTGGACTCAGGGCCCTTTCACACAGCTCTATATCCCAGAATATCAAGGCAGAAAAATCACACATTATCAGAGTGTGGACTCAGATTACCAAGTTCAAAGCAGATATTGTGGGATTTTTTACCTTGATATCCTGGGATATAGGGCCCTTCCACACAGCCCTATAACCCAGAATATCAAGGCAGAACATCTCAGGTTGTCAGAGTGTGGACTTAGATAACCCAGTTCAAAGCAGATATTGTGGGATTTTCTGCCTTGATATCCTGGGATATAGGGCCCTTCCACACAGACCTATAACCCAGAATATCAAGGCAGAAAAACTCACAATATCTGAGTTCACATCGCTATATATTCCAGTTTAAAGCAGATACTGTGGGATATTATTCAGCTGTGTGGAAGGGGCCTGGGATAAACAGAAAGCCTGGGATCAGATCCTGGGATATTGGGCCTGTCTGGAAGGGCTTTTACACTGCCATATAAAATCCGGATCATCTGCTTCGAAGTGGATGATGTGACAGTATGGACTCATATAATCCAAAGCAGACAAAATGGATTATCTGATTTGGATGCTATGGCAGTGTGGAAGGGGCCTCAGAAGTGGCCCATTCTGGAGGGTTGTGTGTGTGCAGCAGACCAGAAGGGAGAAAGCAGCCAAGGCAGTGAGGAAAGAGCCCCCTGTTTGCCTTTGCAGGCCTTCCTCCCCTGGCTTTCCCCACCTCGGCCTCGTTTCCAGAGAGGAAGGCCTGCAGAAGCCTTTGGCCCGGGCTTTAGAATCGGCTCTCCTCCCACTTTTCCTACAGCGATGAAATGAGGACGTGGACATTCAGGGAAAAGGCTCCCCCTCCTTTTTCTTCGTCTTCTTTGATGATGCCCAATGTGTAACGTGATTATACAACACATCTGAACTAAAGAGTGGGGGGGGGGGGGTGGCAGGGGGTAGCTCCCCCCAAAGCACCCCGAAATCCTTCCCCCCCGCTCCTGGGAAAGGCGGCCAAGGCAGGCGAAGGGAGGAGAGAAAGCAGAGCCAGAGGGTCCCCCTTCCCCAACAGCGAAGACATCTCTTACCCAGGGAGCAACCAGCTGGTCCACTCACTAACCTTGCAGCAACAACAACAACAAGCAGAGCCTTCGAGCCAGCTGGGGGAGGCGGGGGCAAGGCCGGCCGCGGGGGATGCTGGGAGATGTAGTGCCCGCCTCCCGCTCGCAAAGGGCGCCCGCCGAGCCACGGGACTCCAACTCCCAGGGATCCGCGCGGCGGCAGAGATGGTGGGAGGAGCAGTTCCCAAAGGAGGGGAAGGAATAGAGGCTGGAGGAAAGTAACTGGGAGATCTTCGCTGGGAAGGAAAGTAAAACCCCAAGGAGGAGGAGGAGGAGAAGGAGGCAAAGGGATTTGGGAGGAACATTGAGGCCAGCCCAAAGATCTTCTTGCACGGCAAGCACGTAGGGCCCTTCCCCACAGCCCTGTTTGTTGCTGTTCATTCGTTCAGTCGTTTCTGACTCTTTGTGACCTCATGGACCAGCCCACGCCAGAGCTCCCTGCCGGCCGTCACCACCCCCAGCTCCTTCAGAGTCAGGTCAGTCACTTCAAGGATGCCATCCATCCACCTTGCCCTTGGTCGGCCCCTCTTCCTTTTTCCTTCCATTTTCCCCAGCATCATTGTCTTCTCTAAGCTTTCCTTCCTTCTCATGATGTGGCCAAAGTACTTCATCTTGACCTCTACTATCCTTCCCTCCAATGAGAAGTCGGGCTTTATTTCCTGAAGTATGGACTGGTTGGATCTTCTCGCAGTCCAAGGCACTCTCGGGACTTTCCTCCAACACCACAGTTCAAAAGCATCTATCTTCCTTTACTCAGCCTTCCTTATGGTCCAACTCTCACATCCCTACGTGACTACGGGGAATACCATGGCTTTAACTATGCAGATCTTCGAAGCCAGTGTGATTTCTCTACTCTTCACTATCTTACCCCCAGTGGCGCAGTGGGTTAAACACCTGTGCCGGCAGGTCTGAAGACCAGGTTCGAATCCGGGGAGAGGCGGATGAGCTCCCTCTATCAGCTCCAGCTCCTCATGCAGGGACATGAGAGAAGCCTCCCACAAGGGTGATAAAAACATCAAATCATCTGGGTGTCCCCTGGACAACATCCTTGCAGATGGCCAATTCTCTCATACCAGAAGCGGCTTGCAGTTTCTCAAGTCGCTCCTGACATGATTAAAAAAACAAAACGAAACAAAAAAACTATCTTACCGAGATTGGACATTGCTCTCCACCCAAGGAGTAAGCGTCTCCTGTTTTGCTGGCTGCAGTCTGCATCTGCAGTAATCTTTGCACCTAGAAATACAAAGTCTGTCACAGCCTCCACTTTTTCTCCCTCTATTTCCCAGTTGTCACCCATTCTTGTTGCCATAATCTTGGTTTTTTTGATGTTTAGCTGCAACCCAGCTTTTGCGCTTTCTTCTTTCACCTTGATTAGAAGGCTCCTTAGCTCCTCCTTGCTTTCGACCATCAAAGTGGTGTCATCTGCATATATAAGGTTGCTAATGTTTCTTCCAGCAATTTTCACCCCAGCCTTGCATTCGTCAAGCCCCGCACATCGCATGATGTGTTCTGCATACAAGTTGAAAGGTTGGGTGAGAGTATACAACGCTGCCGCACGCCTTTCCCAATCTTGAACCAGTCTGTTGTTCCATGGTCAGTTCTTACTGTTGCTCCTTGGTCCTTATACAGATTCCTCAGGAGAGAGACAAGGCCTATATCCCAGAATATCAAGGCAGAAAAATCCCACATTCTCTGAGTGTGGACTCAGATAACCCAGTTCAAAGCAGATACTGTGAGATTTTTTACCTTGATATCCTGGGATATAGGGCTGTGTGGAAGGGCCCCAAATTAAGGCTCTTTGTCCAGGTAGAGAAAAGCATCAGCTTTCCCAACAAGTATAAGCAACAGAGGCCTCATCTACACTGCCATATAAACTCTAGAGCCCCTTCCGCACAGGTGTATAAAATCCGACATCTGTATTGAACTGGAATATATGACAGTGTGGACTCAGGTAACCCAGTTCAAAAGCAGATATTGTGGGATTTTTTTTTTTGCCTTGATATTATGGCTGTGGGGAAGGGCCCTTGGATGATCTGTTTTGAACTGGATTATATGGCCGTATAGACTCATATAATCCAGTTCAAATCCGATCATGTGGATGATGGATTTTGATAATCTGAATTATATGTCAGTGTAGAAAGGGGCCGAATGTCCATAAAGTTAGGGCCCTTCCATATAACCCAGAATATGAAGGCAGATAATCCACAATATCTGCTTTGGGCTGGATTATCCGAGTCCACGCTGCCATATAGTCCAGATCAACGTGGATTTTATACAGTTGTGTGGAAGGGGCTACAGTTTCTAAGACCTCTTCTACACTGCCATGTAATTCAGATTATCAAACCAGATAATCCACATTATCTGCTTTGAACTGGATTATGTGAATCTACACTGCAATATAATCCAGTTCAAAGAAGATAATCTGGATTTTATATGGCAGTGTAGATAATCAACATTATCTGCTTTGAACTGGATTATATGAGTCTACACTGCCATATAATCCAGTTTAAAGCAGATGATCTGGATTTTATATGGCAGTGTAGAAGGGCCCTGAGGTTCCAAAATGCTACAGGATCCCATTGCATATTGACATTCCAGACTAACCAGCTATAAATTGTCCTTCCATGGCCGGATGGAGTGGGAGGTTCATTAGGCACTTCTTAGGCACTTGGTCAGCTACAGACAGACATCCTCTTTCCCAACAAGTCCAAACAACAGGATGCCATTCCATATTAGATTTTTTTGTGTACTGATATTTCAGATTCACAGGTCTATGGGCCCTTCCACACAGCCTTATATCCCAGAATATCAAGGCAGAAAATCCCACAATATCTGAGTGTGGATTTTGGGTCTTTCCACACAGCCCTATATCCCAGAATACCAAGGCAGAAAATCCCACCATATTTGCTTTGAACTGGGTTATCTGAGTCCACACTCAGATAATGTGGGATTTTCTGACTTGATTTTCTGGCATATAGGGCTGTGTGGAAGGGCCCTGGGTTATCTGTGTCCACACTCAGATAATGTGGGATTTTCTCTCTTGATATTCTGGGATATAGCTCTGAGTCCACACACTGCCATGTATTCCAGTTCAAAACAGATATTGTAGGATTTTATTCAGCTGTGTGGAAGGGTTTAGACATCAATAAGTGCAAGCAACAAGCTCTCATTCCATAGGATTAGTCCCAAATTTCTACAATATCCCTCTCCATACTGTTACATAGCTTCTGTAAAACATTTTGTATACATTCTCCCTAATTGACCCTACTATTGATAATTTAAATTCTTTTTCCCCAGAGGTACTCTCATTTATCTGATTTTATGTTTTTCACCAAGTCTCTGGCCTGATAAACCATGGCAGGTTTTATTCTATTGTCTTCTAGATTATATTCAACAATTTATTTATATAATCTAGAGATTAAGCTCTTTTTCCCCATATCGAAAATCCACAAGCTGTCATTCCATAGTTGGTCCAAAATTGCTTCAATATCCCTTTCCATACTGATATTCCAGATTAACATATCTGATTAACATAGCTACAAGTTCTTCCCCAATGGAAATAACAGCAACAACAATAATATGTTATTTATGACTCCGACTCTCCTTGTGGCTCAAGTCAGGGTATAACATGGAAAGGACCAAATTCAGCTGAATGGAGTAGAAAGTCCTTTAAGGCACTTCTCCAGGCAAAAACTGACAGCATCTTTCTCAACAAGTGCTAGTAACAAGCTGTCATTCCATTCTCAGTCTCAAAGGTGCTACAAGATCCCTTTGCATGCTGATATTCCAGACTAACACAGCAAAGTCTTTGAATTCAGAGGAAGGCTCAAATTGCAAAGGTAAGGAATCCAATACCTGGAGCCATCCCTAGGGAGCAAGGGCCTTCTGCCTTGGCTCTGCCTTGGAGGTCCTTTTATATTATATTTCAAGCAATTTGCAGGTTCACTGAAATGCGACCCCAACTATGGCCAAACATGCAGGTGGCAGAAAACCACATATAGAAAATACATGCTGCTATCCAATAGACAGTATAGTAACTTGCTGATTTAAACTTTATCCACAAATAAGTAGAAACCTGCAAAATATATTGTGAGAAAAAATGTCCCCACACAGACTTTACATACATGTACCTGAATAAGTTTTACATGGAATTTACCCAGAAAATCATGATGCGCCATTACAAAACAAAAACTCTACCTATTTAGGTGTAAATCATAGAGTAAGGCCCACACAGCTGTATAGAACCCACATTGCACTATATTATATGGCAGTATGGACTCAGATAATCCAGTTCAAAGCACATATTGTGGATTATCTGCCTTGATATTCTTGATTATATGGATGTGTGGAAGGGCTCTTAGAAGAGGGCTCAAAGGCTATCCAGTCCAACTCCATTCTGCCATGCAGAAACACACAATCAGATCGTTCCTGACACATGGCCATCCATGTGTCAGGAACGATCTGCTTAAAACCTCCAGAGAGTATGAAGAACGCAAAATGAAAATTTGTGTTCACACAAAAATCATGTGTGACATATGCACAAACTAGTTGGCCTAGATCAGGGGTCCTCAAACTTTTTAAACAGAAGGCCAGGTCACAGTCCCTCAAACTGTTGGAAGGCTGGATTATAATCTGAAAAAAATGAGTGAATTCCTATGCACACAGCAACTATCTTATTTGTAATGTAAAAAGCACTTAAAACAATACAATAATTAAAATGAAGAATAATTTTAACAAATATAAACTTATTAGTATTTCAATGGGAAGTGTGGGCCTGCTTTTGGCTGATGAGATAGGATTGCTGTTGTTGTGTGCTTTCAAGTCATTTCAGACTTGTAAATGACCTTGGAGGGCCGTATCCGGCCTGGGGCCTTAGTTTGAGGACCCCTGACCTAGATAGATTAGAATGAGGGATTCCTTACTCAAATTCCCTTGGCATGCCTGTCTCAAGAAGGGGCATTGTCTTAACCTACATGGCACTATCTTCTCCCCCTTTTAATACTTAGCAATGTGGTATCTTTAGGGAAGATGTAATTTCCTCTTTAAAGGTATTTTCATTGCTCTGGGCTGGCTTTGCGGCCTGTCTCCATTTTCGGGGTTTCTCTTCCTTTGTTCTCCTAGAGTGACTTTGCATCTTGCCATTTTCCAGACAAGATGTAGTAAACATGGCTATTTATTATTTTTCCTTTTTCCTTTCCTTAGAAGATAGCTCAGTGAAGCTAGTTAGCTCCAAGAACGTTTCTTATCCAGAATGGATTTCTTTTGATTTTAATGAACATATTATTTTTATAACCTACTATGAAGCTGTGGATCTGCAATCCTGTTCCATCCTGCTGAATGGAAACTAATTCTTGCTCTCTACATGTAAGCTTCTGCTGGTCATGAACTGTGCTTCTGGCTATATTTTTGTGGAATCACCCCCCAAGTGAGGGTTATTTTTGAGTCTAACAGCTCTTGATTCCTAACAGGAATATTTTCAAGCTGCAGATGGTTGCATCTGTGGATACAGGAATCAGTGGATACAGCAGTGTGACTATACACAGAGAAGTCTAGAGAAGCTTGGTGAAGCCATTTAGTATCTTTAATAAACAAGAGTGAAAATCTGTAAAGTTTGCAGCTGAGTCTATATAACTGAAGCCCATGGAAGAACGTTGAACCTCTCCCTTTTCACCAACCTGTTCCCAATACGTATGTCATCTGTTGCTTGCTCTGTGCATCAAGATAGATAGTGTAATACTTGTTCTTCTCTGATCCAGTTTTGCTTTAGCTGCTGTTTTCTCCACATCTGGGAGGTTTAGACTTGGCCAGCTACAGAGAACTTCATGATACTAAGTTTTCAATTTCATGATACTAAAATATTCTAGCTCTACCAAACAAAGAAGACCAATCAGTTTTCCCAGTTCCCCCTCTTTAAAAGATAGAAAGAAGAAAGATGTAAGGAGCATTAGAAAAAACACAGGAAGGTTGCAAATGGAAGAGGATGACCTGCTCTGTATCCCTAGAAAATGGTTACTGCATGGTAAAGCAATCCTTTCCCTATCTCTGAATGTTCCTGAAATGAGATTTAGCTGTGGCAGAGCAAAGAAACTATGTGGCTCTTCTGAATTTGTTTGGTTGTAGTTCCTGTCACTCTTATTGAGTACCGCCAGTGGGGAGGTAAGATGGAAGCCGCCGTTCCAGCAGTATCTGGAGGACTGTCTGCCAGAGTGGTGAGTGGCAGCTACCTGTCTGTATGATGGCAGTGACTGATATAGTATATGAGCTGAAAACCATCAGCATTTGACAGATACCTCCTTCCGCCCACCCTGCTTTTACTTCCTTTTACTCTAGCTGTTGTGAAGGTTGGGTATCATTATCAATCAACCTCTGGACAGTCAGTCCACTTCATTCTGGGGTGAAACGTTTGGCTTTCTAGATATTTTGGACACCAGATCCTGGAAGCCATAGCTGTTGGCGAGAGTTGTAGTCCCAAACTAAGCATGCTTCTAGTTTTATTCAATATTGAATAAAGTGAATCTGGAAAAAATAACTTTATGGATTGAAACCCCAGAATCCTTCAAAATAGAAATGGTATCCAAGGAGTGCTGAAAGTTAAAAAGCCCAAAATATTACTTTTCCAAGTATTGCTCTGCTTAAGCAATGTCTAATCAAGTTCCAGGATGTGATTCCCCCTTACACCCACGCCAGTATTTCAGGGCCCCCATTAGTAAATGCATGCTATATAATTTTCTCTAGAATGTTTGGAAGAAGGCAACAGCCATCAGAGTTTAGGGAAGGTGATGTTGGCTGAAATTTTACAGTAATCCTACTGAATCAGTTGTTGAATGGTGAATCAGCACCTAGATATATCTGTTTACTTTGTTGAGTCTATTCTGATTAGGAATATGAAAATGATTTATCTTGTAGCTTATACCATGGAGCTAATGGGAAGGGCAGATATATGCAAGTGTGTTTGAATATGTGTTGCAGCCTCCTGTAACTGATGCTCTGCAAATGTGCCGCATAGACTGCTCAAGAAAACATATCTTCAGTTAACAGCACTGCATGATGGGAGTCATAATAGAACACATTCAAAGGACACCAGGTTGGGGAAAACTGGAGTGACACACACAGACTATGTAAAATACAGTGCTGGAAAAACACACACACAACACACACAGAGAGAGATGCTGAACCTGGAAGTGGCAAAAACTTGGATCAGCAGATTTTTCTCTAGAATGTTTGTCTCGACCTGTTGAACTGAAATATGCAACCTGCCTGATCGCCTAGCATAGATTTGCATTATGGAAGACAAGCCTATCAAGAAATAGCTGCTGTGATGGGCCTTTGTTTTTTACAGCTACTTCGGGCTCATTTTTGTGAAAGGCAACAAGAGCATTGTTTCCTCTTTAAGCAGGAGCTGGAGTACCTTAAGAAACTGCATTTATGACCCCACAAAGCCCCATGTCTGCAGCATTCTCACTCATGAGTATGTGATAAGAGTGTACAGACACATGTGTGTACATGTCAGCGGGTGGGCTGGGGCTGAGAGCACCGTTACTCAGGCATAAAAATGTTTTCTGCAGACCAGTGTGCCATAGATTTGGAGGACAGTGACGCGGTACAGTGCTAAAATGCAAGAGAGCCACTGTTCAAAGCAGGACCTAATTAAAGCCTGGGTTCAGGCTGGCTCGTCTGCCGCTCATTAGTGCCTCCTATGCCAGGCCTGGCACTAAAATGAACAGACGGGGCTGTTGGCTCAGCATTGTGTAGCTGGCCCCCGCACTGCGTGCCAGTCCGCCTCGTCGCGCCAGCCTGCCCCTTGTCTCCTCCTGCCTGCCAATCACTGAGTTTTAAAGTGAACCTGCTCATCAGAAGAACATTTGGCCATGAAGCTGGGTATGAATAAATCCTTCAGTCTGTGAGGCAAAATGATTTGTTGCTTCTCTCCTCCTTTAAAGTCAGAAGGAGTGCAGATGCCATACAGAGAGCCCCCCCCCCCCTCCAGGGCTATATCTACTTCCACCGCTGCCACTACCAGAATTAGTCTGAAATCCTGTACCTGTTTTACAGGGAGTAAATCCTGTTGAACCCAATAGGGTGTAATTCTGAGAAGACACGTGCAGGCACATGCTTCTGGTTATTTGCACATAGGGAGGGCTGGATAATGTTCTGCTTCATCTCATTTCTCTTGCCTGTCCCATGGCTGGACTTTGAGTTATTTTGCTGCCTGAGGAAGTGGTAGCAAGCGAGACCCTCAGCATGAAAAAATTTGATTGGCAGTTGAATTAAAATAACTCCAGGGACAGGACAGATTTTTAACCTATATAGATTACAGCTAAAGTATTGGACAGTCCATATCTTCATGTATGGGCTAGCCCAGACTCTGAGATCCTAAAAGAAGGCCTTTCTTTTGGTTCACATGTGGGACAAAGATTGTAGCCTATAACATCTTGCACCATAAAACCGCATGGAATCAACATCTCTCTGCTCATTTACTCATGTCCACCTACATTTTCCCATGAACTTCTATATGCCAGTTTTACCCTCTTTGTCTATAAAATTTCCATTCCAGAGAGAAGGCTCTAACAAAGCAAAGGGATCAGAAACATCCTATGCTTTGACCATCATAATGGGAAAATGAACACAAGAAAGCAAGGAAGTACCTCATGGATGAGAATAGAGGTTTCTGTTGCTCAACCTTATGTGGCAAAAGAAAGCCAGGAGACAAAGCAGGCATAAAAATTGTGTCTCTCCCACCCCTGCTTGTCTGTACTCAACACTTGGGGTGCATGTTGTCCATGTGTATCCATGGAGAAACTTTCATGATGACATCACAATACCTTTAACCAATATGAAACAAGAATCTTGGGCAGGCTGGAGGATCCTGATTTGAAGTCCTTGGTCTGTTATGAAGGTTATGATATTGAGGAAGTGCAGCCCTCCCATCTTTGTTAGTCCTCACTGTCACTGTATTACCCTGGGTCTGGATCTTCAGCAATATTTCATGAAGAATAGTACAGTGCAGAAAAGAAGATGAGAGTCTCAAACATCACAGTATGGTCTTAGGCCTGGTTATGGAACAGAGACAGCTTTGGTTGCCTTGGTGGATGACCTCCACAGAGAACTAGATAGGGGGAGTGTATCCCTGTTTGTTCTCTTGGATTTCTCAGTGGCTTTTGATACAATCGACCCAGGTATCTTTCTGGACTGGCTTTCTGGGATGGGTCTTGGGGGCACTGCACTGCAGTGGCTCCAATCATTCCTGGAGGGTTGGACCCAGATGGCGGTGCAGTGGGATGCCTGCATGGACCCCTGCCTATTTGCATGACCACATCTCTTCCTATGAACCTGTTCGGACCTTAAGATCAGCTGGAGAGGCCCTCCTCTCAATCCCACCTCCTTCACAAGTGAGTCTGGTGATGACGAGGGAGAGGGCCTTCTGGGTAGTGGCCCTCTCCCTCGACTCTGGAATGCTCTTCCCAAAGAATAAGACAAGCACCTACTCTTTTAAACTTCAGGAAGGAGTTAAAAACCTAGCTATTTAAGCAAGCTTTTGATAATGGGTAGAATATTATGTAATTATCAGACAGGACTTGAATGACCATTAGAATGTTAATCATAATGCTGGATATCTTGATTACATACATGGACTGGTTTAAACTGTGTTTATATTTATATTGTTTTTAGAGGGCAATTAGCTTTTAAACTGTTATTTATTGATGTCTATATTATGTTATTTTAATTGTATTAAGCGATTATTGTTTATTATTGTCTATTGTTTATATTATTTTCTGTATCTGTTGATTGTTGTAAGCCACCACAATCCCTTCAGGAAGAGGGGGTGGGGTATAAATAAAAATTATTATTATTATTATTATTATTATTATTATTATTATTATGGAACCCCCCTCCACCAAACCTAACTCCATTGTAGATGCGTCTCTCCAAAAAACCTCACGATACCCCAGCCAACAAGGACAGTAAAAAGATCAACTTCATGAGCAAGAAGGTCCACACTTCCACAGGCCTTTTCATCCAACTAGTCCATTATGGAGCGTATGTGTGAGCTTACTAACACTTC
This sequence comes from Anolis sagrei, assembly GCF_037176765.1. Lineage (NCBI taxonomy): Eukaryota > Metazoa > Chordata > Lepidosauria > Squamata > Anolidae > Anolis > Anolis sagrei. Next base: position 189,952,151 of record NC_090022.1, on the reverse strand, counting down.
TTGTGGTCCAAGATTGGACTTTTTTGCTTCGCTAGACAATGCTCACTGCCCTCACTTCTGTGCATGGTTACCTTGGGGACAGGTCCACAGCTGCCTCGGAGACACATTTCTTTTTACATATATGCACTCACTCTTATTCCTTTCTTGACATGAGCTGTGTCCAAAATACAGACAAACAATGTAAACTGTATCCTGATCGCTCCTTGGCCTCGACAGGCGTAGTTTGCCTCTCCCTTCTGGAAGCATCGCACAGCAAGATCACCCACCTTTGGAGGTGACTGGATCTCCTGACCTCCGTCATACAGACATACACCACCTGTGTCTTACAGCCTGGCGAATACATTCCAACACCTCTTTTAGCCCATAAAGGCCATCATTGATGTGGCCCAAAAGGCTTCAACCAAGTGTTCTTATGTTTATAAATGGACTTGTTTGATCACCTTTCAAAATGGGAAAAGGGCTGAGCCAGTAGTTGCCACCACTCCAATGATTTTAGACTTCTTGGTCTCCCTATCAGATGCTGGGCTCTCTTTCTCCTCCCTAGAATGTTACTTAACAGCCATTTCATGGTACAGGAGGAAGGCCAGTCACCCTTCCTGCTTCTCTGACCCTCTGGTGCAACTTTTCTTAAGGGTTACAAAAACAGACAACCTCCTGTGAATTGTCATTCAAACACCTTTTCTTGGTAGACATATTTTACCTGTCTTGGAAGATGGCTTTCCTTGTTGTTATCACCTCCACGCAACAGGTGAGCAAGCTTTGTGCCTTTCACATGGATAAACCATATATACGTAGTGCTTCGTACCGATATCCCATTTCTACCCAAAGTTGCTTCAAAGTCCCGCATGCCACAGGACATAGTATTACCAGCTTTCTTCCAAACAAGTTTAGTAGTTTGCTAGTCTCCCATATGTGTAATTTCACAGACACTATGAAGAATAAGGAAGAGTTGCTTACCTGTAACCATGTTTCTTCTAGTGGTCATCTATGAAATTCACACATCCCTCTACACCCTCCCAGCTATTTTGTATGCCTCGGTCCCCCAGCTGCTATTCTATGGGGGAGTAACTGGGGCTGTTGCCTCTCCCACTGGCTATATGCCTTTATGGGGAATGTGGGTAGGGCTACCGTCAAAATGTATCTTAGAGAGCTTCTAGAAGATTCCAAACTGATTGCATAGGCACAGGAAATCCCATATATGCAAATTTCACATATGACCACTGGAAGAAACGTGGTTACAGGTAAGCAACCCTTCTTGATTCAACCATTTAATAATGCAAATGTAAATCTTACACCATCCAGAATCCTTGTCTGTATTACGTATCCCTCTGTCCCAAATAATGGAGACAGTAATTCCATGATATTACTTCTGTAATCAGAAATTAAGGAGCCCCCGGTGGCGCAGTGGGTTAAACCACTGAGTTGCTAACCTAGTTGACCAGAAGGTCACAGGTTCAAATCCAGGGAGCGGCATAAGCATACGCTGTTAGCCCCAGCTGAACATGAGGAAGAACTTCCTGACTGTGAGAGCCGTTCAGCAGTGGAACTCTCTGCCCCGGAGTGTGGTGGAGGCTCCTTCTTTGGAAGCTTTTAAACAGAGGCTGGATGGCCATCTGTCAGGGGTGATTTGAATGCAATATTCCTGCTTTTTGGCAGGTGGTTGGACTGGATGGCCCATGAGGTCTCTTCCAACTCTTTGATTCTATGATTCTGCCAACCTAGCAGTTCGAAAACATGCAAATGTGAGTAGATCAATAGGTACCGCTCCAGCGGGAAGGTAACGCAGCTCCATGCAGTCATACCGGCCACATGACCTTGGAGGGGTCTACGGACAACCCCGGCTCTTTGGCTTAGAAATGGAGATGAGCACCACACCCTAGAGCCGGACACGACTGGACTTAATGTCAGGGGAAAACCTTTACAGTTACCTAATCAGAAATTAATATAAACAGCTCCAGTGAGGTTCAAAATCAATTTGAGATTCATCGTTGAAAATAGTCAAGATCAAAATGGTAGAATGTAAAATTTAGAAACCCTAATTTATAACAGACAAATGGGACTGTCAGACTTCTCAGGCAAAATAACACTCAGATACTGAATGATTGAATGTTTTTGTAGTGTTCGTGTGTAGAGAAAAGATACTTGCTTTTGATTTTGTGTGTTGCAGTTTACCACCATTGCTATTACATTTTATGTTGTTAAGTGTTGCTTACATTGACTTTGTTTCTCTTGCTGTATTGATTATGGATTTTATATCCTTTCATGTAAGTTATCATACTTTAAAACTCCTTTTGTGCTGGGAACTGACATATACATCTAATAAATGGAATTTGAGAGTTGAAGGAAAGGGGGAAAATGTTCATAGGGCAAACAGGAACACAGATTTAGTGGGTGACTATATGCAGCAGTTACTGCAGCCCTGGTGTTTTGCATTTTTATGAGAAACCCAGCAGAAATTCAGACTGGACCCTTAAGTTAGTTGCTTCAGATTTAGAGTCCACTCAGGTCCCTTCTACACTGCCATATAATCCAGATTATCAAAGCAGATAATCTATGTTATCTCCTTTGAATTTGATTATATGAGTCTACACTGCCAGATAATCCAGTTCAAAGAAGATAATCTGGATTTTATATAGCAGTGTAGAAGGGGCCTCAGAGGCTTGCCTTATGGCTTAGAATAAACCTTCAAGGAAAGTTACTGATGTGCCTTCAGGGGAGTCACATAATACAGTTGGTCCTTCACATGTGCATTTTTAACATTTAATTATTAGTAGATTGTATTCTAGGAATCTCTAGGTCCTCTAGAATAATTCCTCAGTCAACATCTCTGACCATAGAGGTATGCTGAAGGATATCATTGAACATCGAGAAAAACAAAAGTGCTCTTCAAGCAGTCACCAGCCAGTCCCTCTCCAATGCCAGAAATACAGCTTAATGGTGTAACATTAGAAAATGTTGACCCTTTCTGCTACCTTGGCAGCCACCTCTCCACCAAAGTCAACATCTACACCAAAATACAACGCCGCCTGAGCTTTGTGAGTGCAGCATTTTTCCAAATGAAGCGGAGAGTGTTTAAGGACTGGGACATCCGTAGGGATACCAAGGTGCTTGCTTATAAAGCTATTGTCCTCCCAACCCTGCTATATGCCTGCGAGACGTGGACTGTCTACAGATGTCACATGCAACTCCTGGAATTATTCCATCAGCGCTGCCTCAGAAAAATCTGGCAAATCTCTTGGGAAGACAAGTGGACAAATGTCAGCATGCTGGAAGGAGCAAAGACCACCAGCATTGAAGCGATGGTCCTCCGCCATCAACTCCGCTGGACCGGCCACGTTGTCCGGATGCCTGACCACCATCTCCCAAAGCAGTTGCTCTACTCCCAACTCAAGAACAGAAAATGGAATATTGGTGGACAGGAAAAGAGAATTAAAGATGGGCTCAAAGCCAACCTTAAAAACTCTGGCATAGACACTGAAAACTAGGAAGCCCTGGCCCTTGAGAGCTCCAGTTGGAGGTCAGCTGTGACCAGCAGTGCTGTAGAATTTGAAAAGGCACAAATGGAGGGCGATAGAGGAAAATGTGCCAAGAGGAAGGCGCATCAAGCCAACCCCAACTGGGACCACCTTCCACCTGGAAACCAATGCCCTCACTGCGGGAGATGAAGATCAAGAATAGGGCTCCATAGTCACTGCCAGTACACTGATCCTGGAAGACTATCCTACTCGAACGAGGGATCGCCTAAGTAAGAAGGATGTGGAGTTTCCTAAAAAGAACACGTCTCTTGGCATTTATAATTTCTCTTGTATGATTGTATGGTCAACTTCCTGTAGAAGTAAAAACTAGGTAAAATAGCTAACATTGGTTTAAAATTAGGAGTTTTATTCTCAGTTGCACACCTAACTTCAGCAAAAATTTGCAGGAATATCAGGAATAAGAATTCGGTTCTGGCTTTCTAATGATGCTTAAACTTCCCACTAAAATCTGAAGTCATCAAGCATTTTTTTTTTAAAAAAAGCATTTTTACTTTATGAACTTCTGTCTCTTCTGGCCCTGGATGTTTATTTACTCTGGGAGGCCATAGCTTTGCCTTAACAGAGCCTCCCCATTCTCTTTGTTCTAGCTGTCACAGTTAAGTAAAGTTATCCTTTTGGATTACAACACCTAAAATCTCCCACCAATGTGGGAGATTCTGGTAGTTGTAGTACAAAAGGTTATCCACCTTCACTCCCACCCCGCCACCACTTTCCACACTTATCCAGCTTGGCTGGTTTCACTGAAGGTGTCTGTGCAAAGTATCAGAGGGCTCCATCCAAATACTGGCACATCCTTGTTCAGACCAGCTGGTGTGAGCAGACAGCTCTGTAGTAGCATCCAGCTTTGGTTGAGCAGTGCAAGCATGGCAAACGCCAGATGGGACTTGTGCCATGCGCCAGACTTGGCTGCTTTAGGAGAGCTTGTCAGTGTGATGGTTGTGGAGTCACATTGCTCAGCATCCCCATATCACCAGAAACACCAATCTTTTTCTATGAAACCACAGATTCCACCAAACTACAGGGCAAATCTCATGATCAAACACATCCAAATATGGAACAATGAATATTCTTCCAAGTAATCAATCACCATTTGACTTCTTTGCTTTACACACCCAGATCTGCTGATGAAATCATATTGCCTTCTAAAAGAAGTGCCTTTGAAAAGAATTAAATGCCAGTGCTGCAGAAATAACCAGTGTAATACAATAGAATATTATGAGGATAGATATTGGCTAATATTTTTTTTATCAACTGGCAAGTACAAGCAGTCCCCAGTGTTACAAACAGGATAGGTTCTGTAGATTTGTTCTTAAATTGGTGATGAAATCATGTATATGCTGTAAGTGTATGTAAGTTAGAGCAGGTATATTTTAAAAAGTAACTCCAGTCAAAATATATGTGGTGTTTATTTTGCTGTATGTTTCCCCTGTACATCTCACTTTCTGTTCCTTTGATAATTGGATTCTGAAAAAATTGGCTTGTTATGGAAACAAGGATTGGGTTTTTTTTCTTCATGTCAGGAGCGACTTGAGAAACTGCAAGTCACTTCTGGAGTGAGAAAATTGGCTGTCTGTAAGGACGTTGCCCAGGGGATGCCCGGAATTTTTATCATCCTTTGGGAGGATTCTTTTGTGTCCCTGCAGGAGAAGCTAGAGCTAACAGATGGAAGCTCACCTCGCTCCCTGAATTGGAGCCACTGACCTTTTGGTCAGCAGTCCTGCCGGCTGACCGGGGGCTCCTACACTGCTCCACCGGTGGCTCCTACAAAGATTGGTGATAAAGCTTCAGTTGAGACAACTTTGCCCCATGATAACTCTTTTGGGAGGGAATTTCCCTTCCTAGGAGTAGAATTCTCTTCCTTTTGTCTTATTTCTGTTTGTGAGTCATTTGTAAGTCAGATGATTGTAACTTGGGGACTGCCTGTATTCTCAACAACAAATCCCAGGGTGCTTAGCTCATTCTTTGTAAGATGATTCAGGGTTGTGGATGAAGGTCCCTTCCCCACAGCTGTATAACATTCACATTGAATTAGATTATATGGCAGTGTGGACTCAGACAATCTGATATTGTGGATTATCTGCCATGGTATTCTGGTTTTTATGGCTGTATGGAAGGGCCCAAAACTCCCTTTATTGCAATACAGTATTAGCTTAGTTCTTCTCAAAGCTCTGTTGAGCTTCCAAGTACACTTCTCATAGATTGCCCATTTCTTCTTGGGAATTTCCAGCACAAAATATATCTTGTAAGCCAAGGGATCTTCCACACTGCCCCTTTATCCCAGGATCTGATCCCAGATTATCTGTTTTTCTCAGATTATCTGGCAGCAGGGACTCATATATTCCTGTTTAAAGCAGATAATCTGGGATTAGATCCTGGGATCAAGGGCAGTGTGGAAGGACCCCAAGGAAAACCAAAGTAAGCTTTTCAAGAGCTGGGCTGCTGTATCAAAGCAGAACTTCCAAGTTCCAGGTTTTCTGCTATTCGATAAAGCTGTAGCTAAGAATGCTAGAGACTTCTATTAGGATTTAAAACAGTGGGGAAATCTACTTTCCTAACCTTTGAAAAGAGATGCTTTTGTTTGTTGAGACCAACATGCTTAAATTCTACTTTTTTTACTCTTGTCTTCCCTCTGATCCCACTGCATATATCTATCTGGTTTATTTTTATTGTATTTTTCTATTGTGAGCCCTTTAAGGGATGTGGACACTTATGTGCAATTCAAATCTGCTGCTCTGAGTGGGAGATAAATCAGAATAAACAAACCACTAAATAAAATATGACAGCATGAGAGTGCTTTTGCTTATAATAGTTCTTAAATTGTGTGGTATGAATGAACCAGATTATTTGACACAGATGTATTGACTCTGCCTGTTGAGAGCAGAGGTGAAAGAAGGAGCTAGTAAATATTCTCAAAGAATCTACTGCATTTCTTAAAGCAGATCTGGCTCTGATGCTAAGAAACTACTAATACACAGATCTTACTGCAGTATGCCTCCCTCGATTCAATTAGGCTCCCTCCCAAGTAGTTTGCTATGGAATTGAAACCTAAATCTGTTTATGACTGCAACCCTAATCAGTTTTCCCTGGATGGGTGTATTCCAGATGACAGTGTTAGCTAGGGATGATGAAAATTGTAGCATGGCATATTATTTGAGAACACGGAAATGCTGAACCACTCTAATAATTACCATGTCAGGCTACACAGAGAGGCCATTGAAATCCACAAGCATGTGGACAATTTCAACAGAAAAGAAGAAACCATGAAAATGAACAAAATCTGGCTACCAGGATTCAAAAAACTCTAAAATTATAACAGTAAATAAAGAATAACACTCAAACACGGGGGAACTCCAGATAAGAAACAATCAGGAACACCTAATCACCTCTCAACAAAGGATATTCCTAGGCAGTAACAAGACACACCTAAAAATGGTCAGGCCATCAAATGCTAATCAAGGTGGGCAAATAAACCATTCACTCCTCGCTCTAACAGACAAGAGTTCTTTCTCCCACCCTGGACCTTCGACAGATATATAAACCCCACTTGCCTAGTTTCCAACAGATCTCACAACCTCTGAGGATGCCTGCCACAGATACAGGTGAAATGTCAGGAGAGAATGCTTCTAGAACATGGCCATACAGTTCGAAAAACCTACAACAACCCATGAAAATTGTAATTCAGCATGCCTGGAGAATGTGAGATTAAGGGAGGCTGTAGACCAGTGGTTCTCAACCTGGGGTCCCCAGATGTTTTGGCCTTCAACTCCCAGAAATCCTAACAGCTGGTAAACTGGCTGGGATTTCTGGGAGTTGTAGGCCAAAACCATCTGGGGACCCCAGGTTGAGAACCACTGCTGTAGACGCATGTGGCATGAAAAAGTTTTGTTCTAAGTCCACTTTGGGTACTCATAAGGTGCCATCTGTCTTGTCCGATGGAAATATACACTTGTTGTGCTGTTCTTTGTCTCTAAGGTGCCAATGGAGATGGAGTAGAATGTGAGCTATCCAAACTGTCCACAGCCACCCACTCCGTTCCCCTCCTCAATTCACAATCTCAGTGTTTCTAGGTTGTGCTTGAGGAGTTTCTTCTTTCTTGTTAGGAGCCACAGTTCTGGAACCGTGGAGTCTTTCTGTGCTCTCCATATAGTCTGGGCAGCCGGTGATTAAGCAAGCCACTGACTGGATAATTGCTGAAACACTTGTGGTGGCGACTGCTGTCACCGGGACATGGTGTGTTATTGCAGAATCGCTGTGGCGGGTAATGACTCTCTACTGCAGCTGAGAGAGCACACTAATTATCTGGAGGCAGAATGCTCCTCACTCAGCATCCCCTGGAAAGACAGGATGGATGAGATGCTGAATCTAGCTTATGACCAAGCTCTCCTAGATCAGATGATAATTTGCCTCTTCTGCCATTGAGTACTAAATGACACCCATTTCCAGCTGGCAAGAAGCATATCCCCAAGTCAAGGATTTCATGCTTGAACAGGAAAAACACAGTCTTGTGGCATCTTAAAGCTAGCCTATGAATTTTGTAGAGCTTTCTTATGCAAAGTAGACTCAGAGGTGGTTTTGCCAGTCCCCTCCTCTAAAAAATAGCCCACAACACCTGGTACTGGTTGTCTGTCTCCCAATCAAGTACTAACTTACCTTCCAAGATCAGACAAAATCCAGTGCCTTTATGGTATTTAGGCTAATAGGCAACCTCCCACTTGGGCCATTGCAAATAAGAATACTTGTATGAGAGTGTGCTGTTTGCTAGAAGTAAAGTACTTGCCATTTTGAAGTGTGTGAGACAGACAAGCAACATTTTCAGATGTAGCATAAAGTAGCTATTGGTTGGACTTTTTAGAGATATTGAGAGGTCCTGGGCAGTCTTAATTTGAACCTCCTTCCTAATAACAAAATTTGGAAAAAAATCTGTTCCTGGTTTGAAAGTGTTATTTCTTGTTTAATTGTGACAGTGCTTACTTTGAAAGTAGTTGTTATAGTCCAGAAACTTCATTTTTGTGGCTGCCACAAATTATTTGAATTGGGTTGCTGTGAGTTTTCTGGGCTATATGGCCATGTTCAAGAAGCATCCTCTTCTGACATTTCGCCCACATCTATGGCAGGCATCCTCAGCGGTTGTGTTGAATTGGTTGAGACTCAAAGAGATACTCATTGAAAAACAACAGCAAAATGTGCTGCAGGATGTCCTACAAAACAAAGTTTTTGCAGTTTAATTAACCTTTTCCATGTATTTATGATAGGACCAATTAGGAAAGGAGATTTACAACCCAAGAACAAAAAAAGAGGAGGAGGAGGAGGGACGGAGGGAAATAAATTGATGCATTTTAAAAGCAGCTGAAAGTTTGGATAAGAGAGGATTAGTCAGTACTGTCTCTACCAAATGAGGACATAAAAACATAAAAAATATTGTTATTGAAGAAAGATCAAAGTGCTTTTCTATGTGACTTTTGAAGATGTAATGTCCCAGTCATCAAAATGTCCTGGACTTGCCCTGGATATATTATAGTGCACACTCATTGCATTGTTTGTCCTGTGGCACACTTTCCAAAATGGCTGTCTGCCTGCTTCCAGAGGAAAGAGGTTGGAGGATTGATGGTATGACAGATAACACATGGAAAAAGATGTGTATCTGTGACCTGGTGCTGGAGGAAAGTGCCTTGGATTGCGAGAAGATCCAACCAGTCCATACTTCAGGAAATAAAGCCTGACTGCTCATTGGAGGGAAGGATAGTAGAGGCCAAGATGAAGTACTTTGGCCACATCATGAGAAGAAAGGAAAGCTTAGAGAAGACAATGATGCTGTGGAAAATGGAAAAAGGAAAATGGAAAAAGGAAGATGGGCAAGATGGATGGATGGATTGAGCTGGGGGAGGTGATGGCCAACAGGGAACTCTGGCATGGGCTGGTCCATGAGGTCATGAAGAGTCGGAAATGACTGAACGAATGAACAACAACAACAAACTGTGACCTATTATATATATTGAAGTTTGGGTCCTAAATATCACAGAATCCATGGGAGTAACTTTTCCAGACTTTGCCCTTAGTCAGCCTTCATACGGTTGTGAGTCCACCAATTTCCTATTATCCTGTTAACACGAGATCACACCTTACTCTTCCAGAAAACTCACCATGAACTTCCGTCCCTCGTTTATATATTTTGGTATCATTTCAGGATTTTTAATGTTTTTTATTAAATTTCTGTTATACACTGAAATAAAATGATGCCATTTTCAAACAAGGCCATCCCATCTGTCTTAGAAAGGCAAAGGGCAAAGTACCAGATCTTGGCAACTCAGTTTTGGGGGGCAACTGAGGGTGGAAGAGTCTTGTCCCAAAAGCAGTAAATCTCAGAAAAGGTTGCTGGCCTTGCCCAGCTGGCAGCTCTCTGCCATCTGGAGAAATGAAAATCTTGGTGCTTTCTCAGGGTTAATGGTTTTCAGATTCTGGCAAGCAGTGTGCCAATCTTAGAAAAGTCTCTGCCATCTGTCAAAGGAAGTCAAGGGGCAAAGTGCTGAAACTTGGCCACTCGAATTATGTAGGTCCCACCTTGGCTCCCACCAAAGAAGAAAGGTTGTCAGCCCTCCCCATCTGGCACTTCTTTGCCAGCTGGAGAAATTAAATCTCTGGCATGGAGACCAGAGGGCACAGCTCCAGCCATTGACCTGGAATTGTTTTCCTGGAATAGGCTCCATCAATCTGTGAACTGCATAAAGTTCTTCCATCCATCTCCTGACTTGTAAGAGAAAATTAGCAGAAGTTTTCTTGGGAGACAATTCTTATTCCCCCTCCCGCCTCAAATTTCTGCAAGTTCTGGCCCCTCAAACTGACCAGTCATAGCGCTCTATGGGAATGTACTGTATATAACTACAGAAGAGTCTCACTTATCCAACATAAATGGGCTGGCAGAATGTGGGATAAGTGAACATTTTGGATAATAAGGAGGAATCAAGGAAAAGCCTATTAAATGTCAAATTACGTTATGATTTTATAATTAAGCCTGTTTCACAACAAAGTGACAGAAAAAGCAGTTCAATACACAGTGACATTATGAAGTAGTTACTGTATTTAATGAATTTAGCACTAAAACTTCAGATTGTATTGAAACAGCTGTGGATCCGGGCGGGAGCAGACTGCATTGGATAATACAGTATGTTGGATGAGTGAAAACTGGATAAACTAGACTCTAATGTATAAACAAACAGGACTAGGTCTGCATTTAGGAGTGGGTGGCCCTAAAAAACATCAGGTTTGGAGATGGGATGCACATATCCTGCTTACTTATTCTGCTATCCGCTTAATAGGGTTACAGATAGTTTGCCTTCTCTTGCAAAGCTGGCAACGTGCTCTGTGTGGGCAGCATTGCGTTAACTTAAATCTTTTATTCACAAGGTCAGTGCCCAGCCAACAAATGGAGTACATCTGAGAGCAATTGTGTTCACATCTATGCATGCAAATCTATTTCTATATAGTTGAAATAAATCATGCATGCAAATTATGCTTCATCAGTGTACTGAAACAAGCTAAAAATGAAAATTTAAAAACCCTATTCCTTTCTGTTCTTTTCAGGAGAAGAGTTTAACAATGATTTCTTTTCAAAGTAACTGGCAGCAATTAGAAGCTCCAAAGTACTTTGCTACCATTACTTAGTTACTGCTCGTTACTGCAATAGACACTGTTTGACAATGGCTACTAAAAAAAACTCCACCAAAAGTGTGTTACATTTTGATGTCTTATGACACAAATGAAACCATGTACTCCTGTAGCTATAAAAAGTAACTTAAACAGTTATAGGGGCACCACAAAAGGAATAAAGGAATTGTAACAAAACGTTTATGCCTTAATGAAAATGAAACTAACTACAACTAACCTGCAGTTTATAATTGCTTGTTTCTAAGTAGGTCTACAAATCAGGTATGCATTAGTCCAGGTTTGGGCAGCTGTGGAAAACTAGGGACCCAGATTAGTCTTCCTCTGGCCTCTTCTACACTGCCATGTAATCCAGATTATTAAAGTAGATCATCTACATTATTTACTTTGAACTGGATTAGCTCAGTCCACACTGCCAAATAATCCAGTTCAAAGCAGATAATGTGGATTTTTTAAATGGCAGAATATGCCTCTGAAACCTCAGAGGGCCAATCACATTGCTTCCACTCATTCTCTCTTTCTCGTTTTCTCTCATGTCTGAAACGTTGTCTTTGGAATGTGGGCAACATTCTTACCCTGGTTTTAGGTTGTCCTGGGCTGGATCTACACTGCCATATAATCCATATTATCAAACCAGATAATCCACATGATCTGCTTTGAACTGGATTATTTAAAATCTGCTCAAAACCAGATAGTTGAAATCCAACTGCTGGTCTCAATTGGAATAGGCCAGATGAATCCATTACTGAATGGCAAATACATAAATAAAGTGTCTTTGAGTTGCCTGTTGACTTATGGTGGTCCCATAAATTTTATAGGATTTTCTTGGACAAGAAATATTCAGAGAGGGCTTGCCATTACCTTTCTCAGATATGCCTACAGTACTTGGTATTCCTTAATGGTCTGCCATCCAAATGCTAACCAGGTTAACCTGTTTAAGAAGGGATCTGGTGCCTTTAGGGTATGTAGTCTGCATAAAAATCCACACAAACTGATTTTCTGCAAACAAATATCTTCTTTTACTCTTTTTGTATCAGGAGTGATGCCTTTCCTTCCCCTTTGACCATGCATAAGTGGCTAGCCTAATCTCAGTGCACTAGCTTGGGTCAAATATTCCCTATCTCCAAAAAAGGTAGATAGGACTACCCAGTTTTATGAGATGCTTGTCCCTTTCCTTCAGAAAACTAGCAGACAGTGCTTTTCAGCTGTTGACAGCTATAAATGAACCATTCTTCATTTAAATATACTTTAAATATATAGTAGAATCTCGCTTATTGAACATAAACGGGTCGGCAAAATGTTGGATAAGTGAAAATGTTGGATAATAAGGAGGGATTAAGGAAAAGCCTATTAAACATCAAATTACATTATGATTTTATAAATTAAGCACCAAAACATCACATTTTACAACAAACTGACCGAAAAAGAAGTTCAATAAATGGTAATGTTATGTAGTAATAAGTATATTTATGAATTTAGCACCAAAACATTGCAATGTATTAAAACAGCTGTAGATCCGGACGGAAGGCATATTGTGTTGGATAATACAGAACGTTGGATGAGCGAAGGTTGGATAAGCGAGACTCTACTGTACTTTTGCTGATTGTCATTCATTGCTGGAAAGCTCTCACACAGATCAATGCTGCAAAAGCAACATTACTGAATGACCTTGTCATGTCTTTTCCCCAGCATTTCTTGCCACAGAGTTTACTCAAAATAAAACTGGAATTCAACCACATTGCAATTGTCGCTGTAAAGACCAAGGGCACTTCTAGAACGATGCCTATTGCAACAGCAATCAAAGGACATGGTGCTGTTATTCTTCCACCTTACTACACTTTGTTTGCTATGTGTAGAGCAAGAAACTAAGATGGATGAAGATGGGGGAAATAAAGGAAGGTTAAAAATGAAAGAAGTACCGGCTGCCCCTGTTAAATTTCACGAGAGTGGCAGGGCAAATTGCACAATAAAGTCTCATTGGAAGGATCCCAAGTTTTGCTGAAGGAAAGAAAGAGAGAAAGCACGATTCTCTTGCAATGAGCCCTCAGGGGGAGGGAAAACACTCAAGGGGGATGCTGTTCTCCCCACATGAGCAAATGAGCAAATGCAGCTCATCACGTAAGGCTTTATCATGATGTCAGGGTCAAACTGGACAAGAGCTGCTCTTTGCAGTTTCCCAATGTTTCATTTCCCCATTGAAAACTGAAATGCAGCTCATGAATGGAGGGGCTCAATGCAGCACTGTGAACTGGTCATACTAAAGCTGAAAACAAGTGTTTGGCTAGGCAGGCAATTGGGCTGGTGTGCTTCCTACATGAAACAATATTTCACAGCATTATTTTGGTTCCAAAATATGTGGGAGAGTCTTCTCATGTCTTGTTGGGTTTGATTAGGGTTCCTTAACAGTCTTGAGAAAGTACATTGTTTACCCCCAGAAATTCTTAGACATAATGGTTGCCCCAGTGGCTCAGTGGGCTAAACTGCTGAGCTGTTGAACTGAGCTGTTGAGCTGTTGGTCAAATGGTCAGTGGTTTGAATCTGGGGAGCGGGGTGAGCTCCCACTGTTAGCCTCAGGTTCTGCCAACCTAGCAGTTCGAAAACATGCAAATGTGAATAGATCAATAGGTACCACTTCAGCGGGAAGGTAATGGCACTCCATGCAGTCAGGCAGGCCACATGACCTTGGAGGTGTCTACGGATAACGCTGGCTTTTTGGCTTAGAAATGGAGATGAGTACTACCCAGGCCCGTAGCCGGGGGGGGGGGGGATTGAGGGGCTTAAACCCCCCCCCCCAAATTCTCAGGGTGGTCTGCAAGAAGGCTTTACTGGTACATTATTTAAAGAGTTATGTTTATTCATATCATGATATGATCACCATGTTCAATATATCCCATATGCATGGGGTCTTGGGTCAATGATACAAAAGGTTTGTTAGGGTAGATCCTGAGCCCCCTTGAATCAAACTCCCCCCCCCCCCGAATCTAAATCCTGGCTATGGGTCAGATTTAATATCAAGGGGAAACCTTTACCTTTACCTTAATGGTTGATGAATTCTGGCAATTGTAGTCCCCCCAAAAAATTTAACATATTTCCATCTGGGCAGTATAAAACTTGAGCACCTATCTAAATGTCTCATAAGTGGGGCATTCTGGAACAAAGTACATTTCACCTGCCAGAGTATCAGGAATATGAGTTCATCTTAAAATTGTATGTCTTAATGCCAGGCTCCAAAGCCTTCCAGATTTGGGTTGACATGTTAATCACTGTTCTTCAGTTCTTCATGATTCCAAGAAAGGCATAAGAATGGAAGAAGGGAGCGCTAATGCCTATTGAGTTAGTCCAGAGACTACACATTTGGCAGTTAGGACCTATCAGAAGATAACAAAGGAGAGGAACGCTGTAAATTCTTTGCACCATGAACTGGCATTGAAAGGCACACTGCTTCTAATCTTGGAGAGAATATATAGACATCAGACCTAGTACTCATTTACAGTCCCACTCTTCATGAATTTGTCCAGCAGCTCTTTAAGGTTGTCCAGGTAACAACATCTTGTAGTAGTGAATTCTGCAGCTGAACTATCCACTGCCTGAGGAAGTACTTTGTCTTGTCTATCCTGACTCTGCCACCATTCAGTTTCACAGGATGACCCTGGTTTCTGGCATTATGAAAGAATTATTAGAATTATTCACTTTTTTCTGCAATATACATCATTTTATACACCCACTGGTGCTGAGAAATAGAGGGTGACAGAGAGCTATAGCGCAGCTCAGTCAACTGCTGGCATTAACATTTTCTGTTGTCCCAGGCAGAGACGTGTGAAAGAGAAACTTTATTAGCTGTCATACTTTCCCTTTTCACCCTTTCCATTGATATTCCTCAGAGGTTTTACTGAAGCAGAACCCACTAAATGCATACTGAAAACTCATCTAGAATGATTTTGAATTCATCCTGTCAAATTCACAAGCCTGATAACAGCATGAAAGAAACCATGCAGGATATTGTACCATAGGCATCATACAGGATTAGTAAAGGTAAAGGTTTTCCCCTGACATTAAGTCCAGTCGTGTCCAACTCTGGGGGTTGGTGCTCATCTCCATTTCTAAGCCAAAGAGCCAGTGTTGTCTGTAGACACCTCCAAGGACATGTGGCCGGCATGACTGCATGGAGTGCTGTTACCTTCCCGCTGGAGATGTTCCTATTGTTCCTATTGATCTATTCACATTTGCATGTTTTCAAACTGCTAGGTTGGTAGAAGCTGGTGCTAACAGCAGGAGCTCATGCCACTGCCTGGATTCAAACCTGCGATCTTTCGGTTAGCAAGTTCAGCAGCTCAGCGGTTTAACCCACTGCATCACCGGGGGATTATGGTTCCCAAATCTGAGCATCTGGTCCTTTTCTCTCTCATCCTCATGGTGAAGGGAAGGAATTTCAGGGTGAGAGCATTGCCTTTAAAAACACTCTCTCTCATGCTCTCACACTTTGGCATGAATCCTGCTGGTAGACTCCAACTCATTGAACCCAAGGAATTTATCTATGTGTTGACTCACTGCTCAACAATTTATATAGTGGGTCAACTGGTTAGACCAAATCAATAAGATTCAGACTATTATTCATGTATTGGGCATTATGGTCACAGAATAATAGAGCTGGAAGACACATAAGAGCCATCTTGCAGGAACAGACCATTCTGGTAGACTGTTTTTTTTTCCTCAAGACAGATCTCACAAAACATTTGATTGAATTACAATGTCCACATGTCCTTAAAATTCAGTTTTTTGAAGAGGTGTTTAAAACATTGCTGGGGGAACTGTACGGATGTGTGTGTTTTGTTCCTTCCCTGCTTCCACTCTGCTGCCTCAATTTGTTGCAGAGTTTAGAAAATTGAATTTTCATCCCGAGAAATATTTTCTCATTTGTGTTGGACTTGGTGTTGTTTGAATGGGAGGCTCTCCATGTATGATGATTAATGACACCAGCAAGGCCAACACTTTTGACACAGGTAGGGTTTTTTTGTTTTGGTCCTGAAATCTCACATCCTGGAATGCTCTTGATTTGGGAACCCTATGAAGGAACTGTTCCCATTGAGTAATATCCATCCATGTTCAACACCAGAATCTGAAGCATGGAAAAGTTCTTTTTCTGGACTTCAGCTCCAAAATTCTCCTGGGGATTCTGGGATCGATCATCTACATTTTTACTTTTTTCAACATGTCAGAAGCATCTCAAATGTTCTCGTTCAGTGGTATCGCTTATGGCCCTCCACATGTTTGATATTTCAATTCCCATAATTTCTGGCCATTGGACAAACTGGCTAGACTTTTGGGCGTCAGAGAGCCACAAGTTTGACACCCCTGCTCTTGCCATAGCAAAATGTGATCACCACATTCCTCTGTTCAGCTGATGGTTGGGAGACCAGCAGCAAAGAAAGTCTACTGATTCTAGGCCTTCATTACCTTTTTCAGTGGTTGGTTCTTGTCTTGTAAAGAACTTAAGCCCTCATTCACTCTGCGGGCCACTAAAGCTGGATTTACACAGCCATATAAAACCCAGATTATCTGCAATGAACCAGATTATATGGCAATGTAATGTCATATAATCCAGTTCAACGTGGATAATCTGGAATCAGATCATGGGATATAGGGTAGTATCGATCCAGCCTGAGTCTGCACTGCCATATAATCAATCCAGTACAAAGCAGATAATCTCGATTTTATATGGCATTTTAGAAGGGGCCTTATATATTCCAGTTCAAAGCAGATAATGTGAATTATATGGTGGTGTAGATCTAGCCTCATAAAAGCTTCTGGTGGCTTTATTTCAATTTTGGGTATAGAAAAAGGAGGACCCTTGCTCCATCAAAACCAGTATATTTGAGTTTAAAGTCCTTATCTTCAATAATTCTGGCTGGATCTACACTGCCATATAATACAGTTTGGAAGTGCACTGCATGTTAGCATAGACCCATATGAATCAGTTCAGTGCATTTAAATTGCTTTATATGGACTACATCTCCCAGAATCTAGCAACTATTTCAGCCAGAGGTTTTTTTTTTATATATATATACTTAACTCCCAGAATCCCCTACAGCTCCCTGGCTGCTAGATGTTGCAGCAGGGGTATTCTGGGAGCTATTGTCCAAAACAAAACAAAAACTTGAAGTCACCCATTAGCACCATTTAACAACTGGGTAGAAAGATGCATAGGTAGAAAACTCATCTGTTCACAGTCTTCTACGCTGTCACAAGATTTATTGCCTTTCCATTTAAATGACCATAATTATTTCTAAATTGGCACCGGAGATATAAATTGACATCGGCAGATGCATATCCTATGCTCTTTTATCTTCTTTTTTCAGTGATGTAGTTACCATTTGAGTACTATCAGCCTTTTAAAAACAGTTACTCTTTTGTTATTTCAAGCTATCATGGGATTTTTTTAGACAGAATTTGTTCAGAAAGATTTGCCAAGCTTTTGTGTAAAACTGAGAGAAGGAATGTTATTTGCCCAGAGGATTACCATGGCCAATTAAGATTCAAACTCAGGGGTCTTGGAGCTCTGGTCCAATGCACAAACTATTACACCATAGAATCATAGAATCAAAGAGTTGGAAGAGACCTCATGGGCCATCCAGTCCAACCCCCTGCTAAGAATATTGCCATCAAATCACCCCTGACAGATGGCCATCCAGCCTCTGTTTAAAAGCTTCCAAAGAAGGAGCCTCCACCACACTCTGGGGCAGAGAGTTCCACTGCTGAATGGCTCTCACAGTCAGGAAGTTCTTCCTCATGTTCAGATGGAATCTCCTTTCTTGTAGTTTGAAGCCATTGATCCATGTCCTAGTCTCCAGGGAAGCAGAAAACAAACTTGCTCCCTCCTCCCTGTGGCTTCCTCTCACATATTTATACATGGCTATCATATCTTCTCTCAGCCTTCTCTTCTTAAGGCTAAACATGCCCAGCTCCTTAAGCCGCTCCTCATAGGACTTGTTCTCCAGACCCTTGATCATTTTAGTTGCCTTCCTCTGGACACATTCCAGCTTGCCAATATCTCTCTTGAATTGTGGTGCCCAGAATTGGACACAATATTCCAGGTGTGGTCTAACCAAAGCAGAATATAGGGGTAGCATTACTTCCCTAGATCTAGACACTATGCTCCTATTGATGCAGCCCAAAATCCCATTGGCTTTTTTTTGCCGCCACATCACATTGTTGGCTCATGTTTAACTTGTTGTCCTCGAGGACTCCAAGATCTTTTTCACACGTACTGCTCTCGAGCCAGGCATTGTCCCCCATTCTGTATCTTTGCATTTTGTTTTTTCTGCCCAAGTGGAGTATCTTGCATTTGTCACTGTTGAACTTCATTTTGTTAGTTTTGGCCCATCTCTCTAATCTGTCAAGATCGTTTTAAATTTTGCTCCTGTCCTACCACGTTCACCCTAGTCTAAAGGTTTAGTATGATAGAGTTTGTAGGGCACAGCTGCTGCTAGGTCCATTCTGGAACTTCTAGCGCTTCGGTACTTGGCAACTCTGGGGCCGCAAAAAAGATTTTAATAAAAAAGAAGAAAAATCATATTATTTGTTTGAAGACTCTTGGTGAACTATAAATCTTTTGGGGAGGATGTGTGAGCCATCATCAACAACACTGGGAAGAGGGAAAGGATTTGCCAAATGTTATTTCTTCTTCCTCAATCTCTTGATGTAAAACACACACACTCACACTCCTTTGTTCTTGTAAAACAACCAAATTGAAAAGGTTATTGGTTTGTGGTTGAAGTTGGAGTTCTATTTTTAATCGTTATTTTTTGGTAAATGAAAGAAGAGGTGGGAAAAAAGAGCCTTCACCTGAATCCGCCTTCCCTTAGTAAGAAAGAAAACAATTAAAATTTCGTAAAAGAGGCTTGATGGCTCCCAGAGCTCCATTCAAAGTCATCGGGTCTCTGCCGCCGAAAGCCTGTGATGCGCAGAGACTTATATATAGCAGGTAATTTACGTAAAGCAAGTCAGCAGATGGTTCAGCAATTTGGCAATTACCGGGTGTTAGAACATGTAGATCTCGGCTTTATGTAGAATTTTATTATTCCTAATTGTCTCACCTTTTTTAACTTAAAAAAAAAAACCTGAAACAATTTCTCTGCTTTCCTTTTTCTTCTTTGCATCCTTGATTCCGGGGTTGTCCAAAGGAGGCTCAGGCGCACCCCCTGATTCTGGGAGTCTCCAGGGGAAACCCTTGTTTGTCTGGGTAGATAAGGAGGGGCATTTAGTTACAAGGTTGTTTTTTTTCCAATTTGTCCTTAAGGATAAGTCACGTTAAAGGTGTAATCGTAAAAAATAATTGCCACGCATAAAGCTTTCGTGAAAATGTTGTGCCCATTACAAATTGTCGTTGCCTTCTTATTGGGCTCTGGTGGCACCGTGCGCTAATGCACTCTGCTATTTGCCTCGGGAGAGGCTGGGTTCAAATCCTGGGTAAGGTCACTCGTGAAATGAGCCCGTAGGGCCTCGGCGTGGTTGCCATAGAGGGCATTTGGCTGCTGCCTTTAACAGCCTGATTCCCTAGTAATTGGAAGGAGGATGGACTATTTAGTTACAGCAAAGAAGACCAGAGTTTGGGAGGGACCCAAGAGGGCTTTAACAAAAGATGGCTGTGAACCTGTTGTGTCTCTCTGCCAACGCAGCTAGAAATTCAAGAGGAGGGAGCAAAGTGAGGGGGAGAGTGTACCATGAGTACACTCTCCCTCCCCACACTCCCCTCCCTTCTCTTGAGGAAGTTTGTATGACAACTTTGTGCATTGCTGCTGCCCTGTATTAAGAAATGCTCTATCCTTCCCAAAATCATTTGCTTTCTGGGTCACACTCAAGAGAGCAGATTTGGCTATTTTGAGCCTTAGTAGATTTCATCTGGTCTTGGAAGCTAAGCAGAGTCAGGCCTGGTTAGTACTTGGATGGGAGACCACCAATGCATACTAAGTGCTGCATTTCAGAGTAATTGGAAAAAAAACAATTCTGAGAATTTGTGGTCCAAGAAAACCCTATTAAGTTAATGAAGTTGTCATAAGCTGGTATGAGACTTGAAAATATATATTACATCCACAGAGCTCAACAGTAAAGGTGGCAAACTGCACAGGTGTCACATTAAGATTTCAGGAACAAGGGTAGAGGAGCTCCTGGTGGGCTCTTGTGTCAGCAGGATTTGAATCTGGGGAGCAGGGTCAGCTCCCATTTGTCAGCTCCAGCTTCCCATAAGGGACATGAGAGAAGCCTCCCACAGGATGGTAAAACATCCAGGCGTCCCCTGAGCAACATCCTTGCAGATGGCCAATTCTCTCATACCAGAAGTGACTTGCAGTTTCCCAAGTTGCTCCTGACATGAAAAAAAAATCAAGGGTGGAGAATCTCATTTGGCCCTATGGCCAAATTTACTTTCAGCAATGTTCTCATTCTGGTCCTGATGGGGGCCAAAGGCAAAAGGGTAGGATGTAAAATGCCAGCATGTTTTAGTTACATTGTCTTCACCAGCAACAGTTCCTTAGCAAAGGCTTTTCAAGTTTTTAAAACAGGAGAAATACTTGTTGAAAACTAGGAAAAAATAAATAATGGTGCCAAAGGGAAGGTAGTGGGATTCCTTGGGGAGTCCCAAAAGGCTGGATGGGGAATCTAAAAAGCCCCAAAGCACCCTCAAGGCATGAGGTTCCCTTTACATGCAAAAGACTTGGGTTTATTTTCTGCTGTTAGATCCAATTAGATGATATCCAGTAACTCAACAGGACTTACCTATGTGTTGATTTGCTATTCAGCAACTGATTCAATGGGTCTGCTCTAGTTAAAAGGAGTGGCGCAGTGGGTTAAACCTCTGGGCTGCTGAACTTGCTGACCGAAATATCGCATGTTCGAATCCGGGGAGTGGCATGAGCTCCCGCTGTTAGCCCCAGCTTCTGCCAACCTAGCAGTTTGAAAACATGCAAATGTCAGTAGATCAATAGGTACCGCTCCAGCGGGAAGGTAACAGCACTCCATGAAGTCATGCTGGCCACATGCCTTTGGAGGTGTCTACGGACAACGCTCGCTCTTTGCCTTAGAAATGGAGATGAGCACCAACCCCGAGAGTCAGACTGGACTGGACTGAATGTCAGCGGAAAATACCTTTTTTACTCTAGTTAACACTAACAAATAGTATTCTATATTTCATCCAGATATAATTTTAATTATTTTATATCCCAGCATCACATAAAAATGGCCTCTGTTTCATTTTCCAGAATCTCCAGGTTGGGCTTGATGACCTATGTTACCAAAACCTGGAAGAACGGTTGCCGGTCATTGTCAACAGTACTGCATTTGGTGATTTGACTGATTATAGGGCAGCCTCCTGTGTAGCTGCCATTCAGTAAGTTATAAATGGAACATGTGCTGGTGAGTTGTTTCGTGTGGGTCCTGTGCCCCTAACCTCAGTGACTGTGGAGAGTTGACTTTACATTACTGGGGATCCATGTTACCTGTTGTTTGAAGGATTGCCAAAGATAGGACTTTCTTTAAAGCTATCCACCTTTGAAAGGCCATCCAATCTAAATCAGGCTTAAATGGAAAGAATAATGAAGAGGGAGCACACGGGCAAGTGATTGAGTAAGCACACAGGCACCCTAGTTGGTGTTTCCTCCATTATAGTGAAATAAATTCCGTTTCCATTTAAATTATAGCAGTTTAATACTATAATGTCTTATAGTATTTTATGCAGTTTTAAAAATGTTTCATGGTATAGTGTTTCCACACATACATATTAGCAAATGTACATTTTGTGCACCATCTGCGTCACAAATTCCATCATTTTTTTTGAGTGAGCATTTGGGTTCCTAGGTTTCAATGCCTTGCTACTATTCTCCAATCCTCATTGGCAAGGGAGAAGAATGTCAAATGATTGCTTTGAAAAGGTTGTGTGTCATATGTGTTTTTTGTTTGTTTGTTACACTTTATAAAATAAATGCCTTCATTCAACTATGGTTAATGCTTCATGTGTCATACTTCATAACTTCAGCAGGGGCTCTCTATTGTAATATAGGCAGTCCCCAAGTTACAAACAACATATCTTCTGTAGGTTTGTTCTTAAGTTGAATTTGTACGTAAGTTGGAATAGGTAAATTTTTAAACTGTAACTCCAGGAAAATATGTGTATTTTTTTAAGCTTTGGATAGCATAGGGAAGTTTGTTTTGCTGCCTGGGCCCCTTGTCAAAATATTTCACCTCACTTTATGTCCCTGTGATAACTGGGTTTTGAAAAAATGTGGCTTGTTGTGGAAACAAGGATTGGTGAGAAAGCTTCAGTGGAGACCCCCTTTCCCCATGTCAACTCTTCCAGAAGTGAATTTCCCTTCCTAGGGGAGATTTCTCTCACTTCCAGATGTCTCACCCTTGTTCTTAACTATAACAAAAACAACAAAAACAACAACCTTTATTTCTTTCTCACCCCATCTCCCCGAGGGTCACAATATAATTATACATATCATCTCAACATCAACACACATAGATATATCCAGTTTAAGTTAAATCAACAGTTAATAACAAGGCAAACAATATGCAAATAAAGCAGAATTTTAATTGCATAAAACATCATTCATTATGTCTCATTTGCAAGTTGGATGTTTGTAACTCAGTGACTTCCTATATAAACCTTTTGATAGCCCCTGGTGATGCAATGGGTTAAACCCTTGTTTCGGTAGGACTGCTGACTGAAAGGTCAGCGATTTGAATCCGGGAAGCAGGGTGAGCTCACATCTGTCAGCTCCAGCTTTTCATGCAAGGATGTGAGAGAAGCCTCCCACAGGATGGTAAAACATCCAGGCATCACCTGAGCAATGTTCTTGCAGACAGCCAATTCTCTCAAATCAGAAGTGACTTGCAGTTTCTGAAGTTTCTCCTGACATGAAAAAAAAATCTCTAGGGTGCATTTACACTGTAGAATTAAAGCAGCCTGACAACACTTTCACTGCCTTCGCTCAGTGTTATGGAATCCTGGAAGTTATAGTTTTACAAGGTCTTTCACCTTCTCTATCAAAGGCTACTCGTGCCTTACAAAAGTACAAGGACCAGGATCCCATAACACTGAGCCATGGTGGTTAAACTGGAGACATACAGAATTAATTCTATGGAGTAGATGCACCCTAAGTCTCAGATTTTGACCCTCAAGTCTCAGAGCCTGGGACAGTCCTGTTCTGGACATCCTAGGGTCCTTCCACACAGCCCTATATCCCAGAATATCAAGGCAGAAAATACCACAATATCTGCTTTGAACTGGGTCCACACTCAGATAATGTGGTATTTTCTGCCTTGATGTTCTGGCGATAAAGAACTATGTGGAAGGGCCCCCAGGAGGTACCATCAGACTCTTCCCTTTTCTTATCCATGCCAGTCAAACCTCTCCTAGCAAAGAATTTGTATGTGTACCATTTTCCTCTGCTGAGTACATTGAAGATGAGGCTTAATGAAGCAACTTCAGTCTGACTTTGAAAAGAAACCAAGGGCTGATTTGAATGACTGTTTTGTATGTACATGAACAGTCTGTTCCAGATGTGGGTTATGCTGCACATGTGGTGAATGGGCAGGGTGGATGATTATACTTTATCAAAAAAGAGGGCAAAAAAGGACACAGATTTATGCACAGATGCAAATTTAGATGTAATTATTGTAAGTTAAATCAAAACAGAATAGATTTCATCATAGTGGAGAAAGCTGGACAGGTATGTCTGCCCAGGTGTGCATTGTGGATAAGCAATTTCAAAGCTTCCATGATAACCCATATGGTTTGTTATCTTCACACTGGACTTAGACTTGGAACAGCACATCCTTTAAAATACAAGATTGTCCTCTGACAGCCCTTAAATAGAGGACCTTTTCTGCCAAGCAGGACCTGCGGCTATCTAACACTAACAAAATTATACCTGCATGGTTGTGGTTGGATGAATTCACTGATACTAGGTGCATTTTTAATGCATTTCTACATTTGGGATTGGTGACAACTGCACTGCAACCGCTCTAAAATGCATTGCCTCCAACATTTCACATATGTATTTATTTATTTATTATTTATTTATTTAGGGCTTTTATATCCTATCCTATATCAACTTCTGCAGAGGGACTCAGGACGGCTAATATGTAGTGTCTGTGGCCAAGCAACGTCAGAGTAGGATCAAAATGGCAAAAATTATGAAGGGCAAAGAAGTTAGGTGATGCTGCAGCAGTTTGCTTTGGACTGAGTGTACAGGGAAGCACAGGATTCCATACCATTCTTTCCACTCTTTCCTGCTCTGAATCCAGATTTAAGAAACATTACTTCGCTGCACTTATCTCTCTTGCTTAGTTAACTGAGTACAAACTACCTTTGCATTTTGAACAGTTTGCAGTCTCTGAAGGAAGCTGGGAAGAAAAAGGAAAAGTGGGAAGATGAAAGAGAAATTGAGACATTTTAACCGCTTCCTGAAAAGTGGGATGACAAAGGATTGATTAGGACTTTCCTTGCCACACTGGGAAAGTAGGAAAATGAAACACGACTATAAGGTCATGTCTAAAGTCTGTTTCCTAACATTATCCACAAACTGGAGCCCCTGGTGGCACAGTGGGTTAAACTCTTGTGCCGACAGGATTGCTGACCAAAAGGTCAGCGGTTCGAGTCCAGGGAGAGCGGGTTGAGCTCCTTATGTCAGCTCCAGCTCTCCATGCAGGGACATGAGAGAAGCCTCCCACAAGGATGGAAAAACATAAAAACATCCAGGCGTACCTTGGGTGATGTCCTTGGAGACTGCCAGTTCTCTCACATGAAAAGTGACTTGCAGTTTCTCAAGTCACTCCTGACTTTAAATAAATAAATAAATAAATAAATCTCCCCAAAGCTAAATTCAAGAACCCAAAAGTGTAAGCCCATCCTTTGCTTTAACATAGATAAACAGTGGCTGCACAACAAAACACAAATCTTGCAAAAAGAAAAAAAAAATCCCAGTTACTGAAAGAAGAAAGCTGTAGAAGGATTTTTGCACCTGTAGACAGGGTTGCTCAACTCTTTATCCTTGATTGAAAAATAATAATAAAGTAACCAGCAATTCACATGTGTAGAAGAAATTATTTCAACATGTGGGAATTTTAAAAGATTTATTTCCCAGATATCAGGAAGAATTTTGAAGAATTTCAATCAAGTAAGTTAAAAATAAGTTAAAAGTGGTCTGCTCCATTGCAGAGGTAACTCTGTTAGCATGTAGGATCTAAAACTCCTTTCCCCTTCCCAATGAAAAAGTGTATCT
Organism: Anolis sagrei; assembly: GCF_037176765.1. Taxonomy (NCBI): domain Eukaryota; kingdom Metazoa; phylum Chordata; class Lepidosauria; order Squamata; family Anolidae; genus Anolis; species Anolis sagrei. The sequence goes on along the minus strand of NC_090022.1, from coordinate 189,926,677 downwards.
GTTTCATCCAAATTCATTTGGCTTCCCTGAAGATGTTTTGGATGCTTTGCCCAAGCAGGGATTCCCAAATTGCCTATTAATGTATTGCTATACAAGAACATTCAGTAGTGACTGTACTGTAAAATTGGCATGGCTTGAGGTGGGAGGAATAGTATCTTCACTTGAGTGAATTATGTCCCCTAAAATTTCCCCATTGAGACTCCTCCATAGACATGCCCAATATTCTTTCAGTCCCTAGAAATGCAACACACACACACACACACACACAACACATGCTCGCAGCTTTGGCTCCAGGTTTTGTTGAGCCCTTGGGCAAGTTCAAAAAGTTTGGAAAAGTTATTTACTATTTGGAAGGAAACTTCATCGCCATGTTGGCTGGGATTTCCTGGAAGTGGGACTCCCCTCAAATCTCAGTCTTCTATATCTCCCACCTCTTTGGTTCCTTCTACACAGCTATATAACCCAGAATATCAAGCCAGATAATCCACAATATCTGCTTTGAACTGGATTATCTGAGTCCACATTGCCATATGAGCCAGTTCAATGTGGATTTTATAAAGCTGTGTGGAAGCGGCCTTTGTCTCTTTGGATGCTTGAGGGGCTTCAGCCCCCCACCATGAAATTCTCAGGGTGGTCCGCGAGAAGGCCTTACTGGTACATTATTTAAACTGTTATGTTTATTCATATCATGATCTGATCGCCATGCTCAATATATCCCATATGCATGGGGGTATTGGGTAATGATACAAAAGGTTCTTGTGGGTTTTTTCGGGCTATAGAGCCATGTTCTAGAGGCATTTATCCTGACGTTTCGCCTGCATCTATGGCAAGCATCCTCAGAGGTAGAGGTCTGTTGGAATTAGGACCTCTACCTCTGAGGATGCTTGCCATAGATGCAGGCGAAACGTCAGGAGAAATGCCTCTAGAACATGGCTCTATAGCCCGAAAAAACCCACAAGAACCTAGTGATTCCAGCCATGAAAGCCTTCGACAATACAATGATACAAAAGGTTTGCTAGGGTAGATCCTGAGCCCCTCCCCCGAAATTAACCTCAGACCCCCCCCCCAAATCAAAGTCAGCCCCCTCCCCCCCCCCCCCCCCCGAATCAAAATCCTGGCTACGGGCCTGAGCGTGGGTATTCCTTCCAACAGAAGATGCCTTCAAACATGAGATTGTTACCACTGAAGTTGGTCATGGCACCCCAACTCTCTTTCCTGACTCCTATCGTACCCCAGTGTCCTTTGAATTGAAAGACGAGGAACACCTTTTCACTTGATTTCAATTTCAGAGTTTGGTGGCAAGAAGGGCACATTATAATGGCATGTGAGACCAAAGAATATTTCAGGATAAAGCACCTTCAACCTGTTAGAATGAGGAAAAATATTGTGCCAAATGCTATAATGGGTCACAGGCAAGGGTTATGGTTAATAGATTGAAAACTACAGGACTCCTGTAACTTTGTCTGGATCTATATCACCCTATATCCCAGGATCTCATCCCAGATTATCTGCTTTGAATTGGATTATATGAGTCTACACTGCAAGATAATCTGGGATAAGGAGATGGGATCTGATCCTGGGATATAAGGCAATGTAGATCCAGCCCCTGATGGTTGTGTTTCTTGTTGCTGTGCACCTTCAAGTCATTTCCAAGCAATGGTGACACTGAGGCAAACATATCACAGGATTTTCTTGGCAAGATTTGTCCAGAAATGGGTTGCTGTGAGATTTCCACACTGTATGGCCATGTTCCATAAGCATTTCCTCCTGACGTTTTACCTGCATCTATGGCAGGCATCCTCAGAGGTTGTGAGGTACATGGCCATACAGCCCAGAAAACTCACAGGAATCCAGTGATTCTGGCTATGAAAGCCTTCGACAACACATTGTCCAGAAGTAAGTTGCCATTGTCTTCCTCTGAGGCTGAAAATTTCATCACAAAGCTGTAGTTTCATCACAAAGCAGGGATTCAAACTCTGGTCTCCAGAGTCATAATCCTTCACTCAAACCATAACAGCAGCTTTCCTGTTGGTTGTGCAGAAGATGGCATTACAATTTCCCACTTCTACACCACTATTAAAGGTACAGAAATCCTCTCCAGTATTTAATCTGGTGCCCTAGAACGGGAGGCATCTCAAGGAATGCCAGGGAAGGTTAGGGACTGATTCAGAGAGGGTTGCCACACTCTCCAAAACCTTTGATGGAGAACTTCACTCTTTTCCAATTCGAGGCTTTTTCTTCCTCGACATCATTGTTCCCTCGTCATTTTTATTTGGTGCACAAGTTGCCCAAGCTTTCCAAAAAGACAACATCTTCAGGGGGCCCAGGGAGGATGGGTTAGAAGACAACCCTTGTGGAGAAGAAGCCTGCAATTTGAGGGAAGGGAGGGAGAGAAGTGGGACAGACACATCCCAGGGTGACTACAGCAATTATTCGGACTTGTTTACAACTAGTTTGGCAGGTTTTATTTTCTTGTGTGGGTGTTTTGCTTTTTTACCCTGACGCCTGTTTTCTTCCTATTTTTTTCCCTGTGGATACTTTTGAAACATTAATCTACATTTGGGTGACTAAACATATGCAAATGACTTATGGTTATTTCTTTCTGGGGGGAAAGGGGAGCCGCGGATAGAAGGACAGCAGACAAAATGGACATCTTCCACTCCACCTCAGTGGTAGGGATGGCCATATCGGAAAGCAGCAAGCTGACTTCTGGAGCAATGGCCCCCTCCTTCACATCACACTCCCCTGCCCTCTCTTTTCTCTCCCCCCCCCCCCCCATTTTGGCAGAGAGACACGTGGTCGGCCATTTTCCTGTCTGGCAGTAAAGCAGGCAGTAATGTAGGCTCTCCAGAGCAGTCATTTAGTATTCATAGAATAGCAGAAAAGCAGGCACATCTGCTTAGCACAGCAAGTCCTGTCATATAACTGTCTCCCTCACTATCTGTCCATAAAGAATGTCCCGGAATTGGTGTAATTCAGAGAAATTAATGATAGCTTTATGTGGGAGTGCACCCCCGAGGCAGCTTAACACTTCATAGTCCATCTGATCAGTTACACGCACGGCACCATAGCAACAATTTGGACCCCAGCCAGCTGCATTAAAGGTTATTACTGAAAACATGACCTGAAAACCGGATTCGCATTACGGTGCCCGACGAAAGGAGAAGGGGCGAGAATGTGGGGGAGAATGGGTAGCGAGAGGAGGAGGCAAAGAGCCGGGGAGAAACACAAGAGCAAAGCAGGGGTGCTGGGGAGAAATGGGGGGGGGGGGGAATCAGGAAATAAAATTTTAGCAGATACAGCATGTCTCCAGCCAAAGATGGAGGCAACGCACAATTGCAAAGGTAGTAAGGCACAGTATGGAGGTTTTACCCACTTTACCCTCTCAGCTTTTCAGATAAGAAAGACAGATGGGCTGAAGGGGATGCTGGGGTAAGAAGATGGACAAAAGCAGCCCACTTATTTATAGACTCTACAAATGAGGGGACAAGAGGATTGCTGTTTTGTCACGCTATTGGGAAATGTTAAATATTTAAAGAGAAGAAAACAGGGCCTTACCTCTTCTTGAGGTTGCGGTGTGGGACTGGAAGGAGAATGAAGCATAAAAAGGGGCAGAATACCACTTAGAAGAAGCAAACAAAACAACATGAGGAGGCTCATTGATTTTATAAAGTGGAATTATAACACAAGTCAATGCACTTGTACCTTTAATGGCTGGATAAAAGTCAGTAACTAAAATGGCATGATCTAAACCTGGGGGATCTGGTCCCTTGGGGAGGTTGTGAGGGGTATCAGAGGGGTTGCCAAAGATTATCAGAAAACACAGTATTTTCTGTTGGACATAGGGGTTCTGTGTGGAATGTCTGGCCCAATTCTATTGTTGGTGGGGTTCAGAATGCTCCGTGATTATAGGTGGACTACAAATCTCAGCAACAACTAACAAATGTCAAGGCCTATTTTCTCCAAACTACACCAGTGTTCACATTTGGGCATATTGAGTATCTGTGCCAAGTTCGATCCAGATCCATCATTGTTTGAGTTCACAGTGTTCTCTGGATGTAGGTGAACTACAACTGCAAAACTCAAGGTCAATGCCCACCAAACCCTTCCAATATTTTCTGTTAGTCATGAGGGTTCTGTGTGCCAAGTTTGGTTCAATTCCATTGTTGGGGGAGTTCAAAATGCTCTTTGATTGTAGATGAACTATAAATCCCAGCAACTATAACTCCCAAACAACAAAATCAAACCAACCCCACCAGTATTCAAATTTGGGCGTTTCGGGTATTTGTACCAAATTTGGTCCAGTGAATGAAAATACATCCTGCATACTGTATTTACATTACAATTCACAGCAGTAGCAAAATTACAGTTACAAAGTAGCAACAAAAACAGTTTTATGGTTGGGGGTCACCACAACATGAGGAACTGTATTAAGGGGTTGTGGCATTAGGAAGGTTGAGAACCACTGCAGTCTGGTTAAATCATTCTTGTGAGGAAGGAGGAGGAGGAGGATGCTAGACTTACCCTTACAATTCTTGTATTCTGCCATCCTGTATTTTGTTATCCCTACACCTAGTGTAGGTCAACATGACAGTCTTGTGTTGTCTGGCAGGTGGGAGAGCAAAGTAGACTGTGGGATCCAAGGAAGGAAAGGACAGGGAGATACTACAGCTGTATCATCTTGTTTTAAATGTATGGGACCATGCAAGAGATATGTCCCAAGACTTCACATGGATACACAATAGCGAATCCTATTGAAATCAAAGACATGTGGCCAAAGATACCATTGAGCTGTGATTGAAGACCTTGAAAATGCCTAGAGAGGTCATATTTAGTCAGACATGGCTAAATGAATCTGGGGCCACACTGTAGTGAAAACACAAGAGGCTATTTGTGCATTGCATCCAGGTACTTTTGTCTCTCTACTGAGCAAATCTCTACCTTCTGTCCTCAACAATCAGGATTTTGACTTTTGCTGGGTGGAGAATAGGCGATTTTGCTTAGATGTGAGGTGGTGGTAGATGAAGCCGAGAGATGTCGGGGAGACCAAAATCATGCTTGAATTATACTCCTGAGTTGAGGTGGCAGTAGGAGCATGGGGGGCATTACTGAGAGGAGGTGAGGTTTCACTTTGAATCCTAGAATGTTTAGAATTGCTAACAGGCTCACCCAAAATCATACCCTAGTCATGCAATTTGAAGTCAGCAACATCTCTTCCTTGTCTGCCTGATAGCTACTTATAGACTTATAGGCATCATCAAGAAGGAGGAGTAGAGGACACAGATTTGCATAAAATATGTATATGACTATTTATATAAGGAGACTCAAAGTCATCAGTGTAACAATACATTTCAACATCATGGGAATGGCAATGTTCCAGGGGGACCTGCTTGCTTTGTCTACTTTTACAGTTGCTCATAGTAGATGGGCAAGTTCAAGACCTCATTCTGCTTATTCATTTCTTAATTACTATTTATTTATTTCAAATATTTATATCCTGTCCTTCGCACACACACCCACCCCCCTGGGAGAGGGCAGGACTCAGGGCGGCTTACAACCGGCAGCCATTAGATGCCAACACCAAAACAAACAAGAGCAATATAATCAGGAGTTAAACATTAGTTAAAACATTAAATTATTTTTAAAAAGTTATGTTTCTTGGTCTTCTTTATCTTGAAGTTAAATTTGAACTAGAATGCCAAATAATCCTTGCAACAGTGGACACCTTCAAACAGGGGACTGTTATCTTTTATACCATTGGTTTCTCAACCTGGGGTTCCCAGGTGTTTTGGCCTACAACTCCCAGAAATCCCAGCCAGTTTACCAGCTGTTAGGATTTCTGGGAATTGAAGGCCAAAACATCTGGGGACCCACAGGTTGAGAACTACTGTCTTAAACAAATTACATGGTCATCCTACTTGTGCCACAAATTAATATTATTTACAGTTCACAATGGTCTTCTATGGAGCCAGTCAATACCTATGGGATACTTTCTGCAATTCATAATATAGACTAAATAGCTACTGATAGAAGGACCTCAAATTTCGAGTTTTCTATGCAGTCATTTTTCTCATAGGGAACTCTGATTTTGTGGATAGGTTCTTTGGTGTCAGAATCACATTGAGAGCCTTTACTTACAGCATAATTCCTGGAATCTGATCAAGAAGGCAGGAGTTTATGCCAAAATAAATATATTGGTTTTTAAACCATGTAGGACCCTGTTGTTTTTGTTGTCAAAGATTAAAACAGCTTTCTCTTTGAAATATTTGCAAAGCCAGTTTGTTTTTGTTTACTTCACTTTTGCATCACAATAAAAACTTTTACACCTTCACAGTGTGGTATATTTTGTGTGCCGCAAGTGGGAACAAAGGCTGTTCAATTTATTTTGGTCCCAGCACTTGACAAAATGTGTTAAAGTCAAAGGAGATGAATATCTGCAGGGGATTCCACACTGAATTCTGGAAGCTACCTTTTGCATCAGCTAAAAATTCTGAGCACTTTTTGACAATATAGGACAAACTGGATGTGACCAAGACATATTTAACTGAACCCTGGAAAAGGAACAACTGATTCTTTCAGTAAAAAACTGTGAAATGACACTCCTTTAAAAAAAGACAAACTTTTGGAAAAAGATTCACCGTCATGTTAATTTTGTTTTGATCAAGACAGGCTGCACTTCCGTCTTAGATTCCACTAAACTTGCTAGCCAGCTTTAGGGGTGCAATCTGCTTCTTTCCCAAGTGAGAATTTTTTGTGTGTTGCTTTCATTAATGGATCACAGTCTCATTCAGAATGAAAGGGGCCCCTTGCAGAACCACCTCAAGAATGAATAGTTTTTAAAGCGGGGCATAAGTATTGATGCATGGCTTCTGCTTACTTGAATGCTAAGACCTTGCTTGGGGCCTCCAGTGGTGCAGGTTCAAATCTGGGGAGTGGTGTGAGCTCCCACTGTTAGGGCTAGCTTCTGCCAACCTAACAGTTCAAAATATGCAAATGTAGATCAATAGGTACTGCTCCAGCAGGAAGGTTATGGCACTCCATGTAGTCATGAGGCCACATGACCTTGGAGGTGTTTACAGACAATGCCAGCTCTTCGGCTTAGAAATGGAGATGAGCACCAACCCCCAGAATTGGACACGACTGGACTTAATGTCAGGGGAAAACCTTTACCTACCTTTAAAGACCTTACTTCAGAAAGTCTTCCATCTGGGGGCATGTACATTCTGGTCTTGTCAAGAGAACCATTACCAATGCTTAACGTTAGGAATTTAATAGACCTTGGAATGACAAAACCCAGAATGTTTGCTGGCTGCGGGGCTCTGGAGTTGTCACCCCAAAGTAATTTTTCTTAAATTTGGACTCAAAACCAGCTGTGTTAGTAATTGGCTCCATTGCTGTCCCTTTTCTTTGTGCACAGTGGGACACTACTGCATGTCTTGCTTCTCATATACAGCCACCCACAGACAACCTTTTTTGCTTGATGAGCAAATCCAAATCTAGTTAGCCAATTCCAGATACTCAATGCCTATGAGATCAGCTGAAGTCTGGCAGTCGGAAAGCTTTGCTGTTGGCCAAAGAAGGGCAAAAGGCTTGGCTTCTTGCATGTATATCACATCTGCCCAGTTCAGATGTTAGATGCTACTTGCCAACGGAAGATGCCAATTTTGCATACTCATATTCTCCTCTGTGCCCCTGAAGCCAGGGGTTTCAGGAAGCATGCTATGCTCCAACTTAGCCATAATGGATCTCGGCTAGAGGCCAGAAACCACAAAAAACAGATCATGTTTGGTGGGGAGACGAACACCAGTTTCATCTTGTTCAGGATAGATTCCACGGAACTACCATAATCTATCTTATCTTCTGCCACCTGGTAAAAAGCACAGCATAGATCCGGGATGAGAAACACATCACTCTACAGATGTCAGCCACAGCTTCCATCATCTCTCACTACTGGCTATGGGTTTAGAGGTGCACTTTTACCATAAAACAAATGCAGTTTGAAACCACATTAACTGCCATGGCTCAGTGCAATGGAATCCTTTGATTATAGTTTGGCGAGGCACCAGCTCACTGTATCAGAGAAAGGTAAAGACCTTGTAAAACTACAACTCCCAGGATCCCATAGCATTGAGCCACTGCAATTGGAGAGTCTCAACCTGTATTAATTCTACAGTGTTGATGCACCTTAGGTCTGATGAAGTGTTGCATCAAAACAATGTCAGGAAAGCAACATATTCCCCAAGGCAGGTGAAACAACAACAAGAGTGATATCAATATCAACATGAACCACATTTTGCTTTCCGGAAGAAGAGACTTGCTGGTTATTTACTATTATCTCATTAACTAAAGAAACCACCTTGTGAAACAGTCACAATTAATATTGAAGACAAGACTCAATGAGATGTGAACCTTCTCCAAGTATCTTTACTGATTATTCTAAAGCTTATTTGGGGGGTCTGAATCATAGACCCCCTTGAGCATCAGATTAAGGTTGTGTCCTCTCTGTATAATGTGGTGATGGTGATAACTGTACATTATCTGACCACGAGGAGCCACGAGGAGCCACAGTTCAGCCAGAACTATTGTGCTGGCTGAACTGCAGGCCTGAAGGTTGGTGATTTGAATCCATGAGGTGGGGTGAGCTCCTGTTTGTCAGCCCCAGCTTCCCATGCAGGAACATGAGAGAAATGTCTGACAGGATAGTAACCCATCCCGGCATCCCCTGGGAAATGTCTCTGCAGATGGCTGGTTCTCACACACCAGAAGCAACTTGGAGTTTCTCAAGTTGCTTTGGACTTCCCAGAGCAAGTTGCTTTGGACATGATAAAAAAAATCTGAACATGTATGATGGGATCTGTGAACCTGGTAGAAAAATACTATTATTTCCTTCAGTTTCCTTACTCTCCCTTTGTTGTGTTTCTGGGGGAAAATACTGTAAAATTATGTTATTAAGATATTATTTTACAACTAATGAGCATAAGTAATGCCTTAATAATATAAGTTTTCATTATTTTCACCCAGAAAGACAATTTTTAAATTAAGAACAAGGAAACTGAAGGAAATAATAATAATAATAATAATAATAATAATAATAATAATAATAATTTTTGACCATCTTCATGGAACCTCTGAAGCCCATCCATGGACTTAAAGACCATAAACCCCTAAAATTAATGTATCCGAAGGAATGTTTAGAGGAATCAGAGGAAAGGATGCATGCTATGACTTTCTTGTTTCTTTTATTAAGACTTGTCTGCAGGTTTTTTAATGGCAAGGCTGAATTTTTTTGGCAATCTGCATTTTGTATTTTTCAGCCTGTTACTTGACTACCAAAGTGAGTGGGGCCTGTCAACCCCACAGCATATAAATATAGAAATAACAAATTACAAAGAGTGAGTTCACAAACTGTAAATCAATGCATGATTTGACATCTGCTGAAGTCTGTGGAGGTTCTCAAAGGTTCCCAGCTTCAAAATGTGGGCATTCATCAAAGGAAATGAATTCTTGAATTTGATTCATGAATATAAAAAGCCTCATGCGTTTCAGTTCTACTCAGCAATTTGATTGCAGACTTCCTCTGGGAAGTGCTCCGCCTCGGAACTGAAGTTTTGAAAAGGATATCAGAAGGTCAGAGAGACCGGGGGGGAATGCTCTGCCATTGCCATTGCAAGTTTTGCGAAGGTCACTTCCAGGTGGTTGTTTCTTGAGGCAACAGAAGTGCAAAACAGAAATTAGGAGAGGAGCTCTGGGGAGAAGAGACAGGTGGCAATGTTTTTTTTTAAAGAGTGATCAGTTTGGAAGAATAGTCACTGCATACAGTAAAAGCATGCCTTTCCATGCCCCAGAAATGAGCCCTAAAAATGTAACTTCCTTACTTTTCAGAATGGCTTAGAACAGTGGTATCTGACCTCTGGTCTCCCAGGTATTTTAGACATCACTCTCAAAATTCCTGAGCATTGGACAAGCTGGCGAGGACTTCTGGGATTTGGAGTCCTAAATACCTGGAGGACCAAAGGTTGAACACCACTAGTTTAGAGCATGCTAAATGACCATTGCCTATGACATAGACATCCCATGCAGTCTCCAAGACATTCCATAATTGTAAGTTAGAGGTATTGTTTTTCTTCAGCAGCTTAGATGAACACATGAATATATGCTTTTTTACACATACACACACACACAAACACACATATGCAGCCGGTGATGTTGGATTAAAGTCATAGGTGAAAAAATATGATTATTCTTAAATATTCAATTTGCCTTTTACTTATCTTCAGTAAACATCATAAGGTAGTGGTTCTCAACCTGTGGGTCTCCAGATGTTTTGGCCTTCAACTCTCAGAAATCCAATCAGTTGCTAAACTGGCTGGAATTTCTGTGAGTTGTAGGCCAAAACATCTGGGGACCACTGTGAGAACCACTGTGATAAGGTAAAGGTTTCATCCATGGAAATTATTACAAAGGTTGAATGAAAAGTAATGATCCCACCTTCATTACTTGGGTTTAGATGGGAATATTTTAATAAATCAAATGCAGAAATAATTCTTAGAATGTGCTCTTTAACTGCCACTATTCACTTTTCCACATAATCACCAGACAATTGGATACAATTCTGCCAACAATGAGCAAGTTTTCTGAAGCTGTCATGGAAGAAGTTGACATTCTGTTTCCACAACCAGCGTCTCACAGTTCTTTCAACATTTTCATCAGAAGCATAATGATTCCCCACAGACCTTCTTTCATTATCAGGAACAGATGGAAATCAGGTGGTACTAAATCTGGACTGTATGGAGGATGTTGTATAGTGGTGAGATCCAGTCTCTGAAGTTTCAAATTTGTGCGCTTTCATTTCAGGCATCACAATCCTGTGTACCCATCGTGTACAGATCTTCCGATAGCCAAACAAAGCAATAATGTGACCCACATGTTCTTGTGAAATGCTGATTATGCTTGAAATTTTTCTCTGAGTGATACGATGATCATCCTGAATCAATCTGTCAACCTTTTGCTTGTGAAACTCGGCGGTTGCTGTCACAGGACGTCCAACTCTTTGTTTTTCATGGAAGTCAGACATTCCTACCTCAACATCTTTAAACTTACTCTCCCAACAATGCACAGTACTCACATCAACACAATCACCATAAACAGTTTGCATTCTCTGATGAATCTCCTTTGGGGTGACACCTTCTGCTGTCAAGAATTCAATGACTGCACGTTGCTTAAGTTGCATTGATCAACCATCTGCGCAGGGTTCCATACTTCACACTTCAACAACACAACTGTTCAATGCTAAGGCTTCCCACCAAAATGGAACTGTAGAGGAGAGTCTACTGAACAAGCCAGTACCTGCTGCATACCAATACCAGTACTGCCATCTGTTGAGGAGTTACTTTTCATTCAACCCTGGTACATTGCAATTGAAAACTGAATGGTGGACCAAGTATCTGGGAGACCAGGGTTTAAATTCCTGCTTATCACTGAAGCCCACTGGATGACCTCAGACAAGTCATACCCTTTCAGCTTCAGAGAAAGGCAAAGTCATACCTTTGCATAAAGCTCATTCCACAAACCCAAGGCTAGAATCACCATATGTCAATGATGACTTGAATGCTTTTAACAAAAAATAGGAAAGATTTAAGGGAGTGCTTACTACCTCTTTGTGCCACATCTTTTTAAGTGGAACCTTGAGGGCAGGGACTCCCCCTTTTCATTGTTTTTATTACTATACTAGCTTAGGTACCCGTGATGTCCAGGTTAAGTTATTGGTACTGATAAATATTAGAAGCAGTTGTGGTTTCTTTTGGATTTTATGAATTTGGGTGGACTACAGCTCCCAACATAATTCCCCTCAAATCTTGGCAATATTTAAAATTGATCGTGGTAGATTTGTGTGCCAAAATTTTTTCCCAACCCCGTTGGTGTTTAAAGTTGGTCATGTTGAGTACGTATGGCAAGTGTGGTCCAAATATATCCTTGCTTGGGTTCACAGTGGTCTCTGGATGTGGGTGAACTATAACTCCCAACCTCCAAGATCAATTCTCTCTAAACTTCAACAGTACATAAAATTGGTCATTTTGGGTCTGTGTGCCATTTTTGTTCGAGATCTGTTGTTGGTGAGAGCCAAGGGGCCCTCTGAATCCAGGATGAACTATAAGTCTCAAAATCCAGGTCCAATCCCCCTCCCCCAAGACCCTCCCACTATTTTCTGTTGGTCCAGATCTGTTGTTGGCATGAATCACAGGGCTCTCTGGATGCAGAGTAAACTATAACCCCCAGCATCCAGGTCCAATGCCCTACAAACTCTGGCAGTATTAAAAGTAGGCTCAGTATGCATGCCAAGTGTGATCCATATCCATCATTGGTGGGGTTCAGAGTTCACTTCACATGTGCAGGACCTATGACTCCAATCGTGCTGTCATAGCCCCCTAAACTCCACTAGGACATAAAGTTGGTCCTGTTGGACATGTGTCCCAAGTGTGGTCCAGATACATTGTTGGTCAAATTCAAAGTGTTCTTTGATTGTGGATGAAGTACAACTCCCATCATGCTGAGTCAGTCTCCCCACAACTTTGTCAGTACTTATAATTGGCCATCTTGGGTATGTGTGCATAGTCCAAGTTCATTGCTGATGGGCTTCACAATTCTCTTGATATGGTTGAACTACAGCTTCCATCATATTAGGCCACCCCCCACCCCACTAGTATTTTCTGTTCATCATGGGGATGGTGGGTAGGGTGGGGTCTGGGTGCCAAGTTTCATCCAGATCTGTTGTTGGTGGGAGTCGCAGTGCTCTTTGGAAATTGGCACCATCTTGAAAAATACATACATGCTCCACTTGCTTTTATCATCTTCAGATCCTCTGAAGATGCCAGGTGAAACGACAGGTGAAATGCTGCTAGAACATGGCCATACAGCTGGAAACCACACAACACTCCAATATCTTTTTATATTTATTATTTAGATAGATATAGATTTGCTGCTTGGCAAATTTTCACATGTATATAGTAGGCTACAAGTGCTAAGGGTAAATAATAAATACCCTATTGGGCCTTCTTTTCGCTTTACCCTGGACCTAGGTTCTTCTGCTGTTTGGGCTTTCCTCCTCAATTCTCTTCCCAGCAGCGTGCAGTATTCAGACTGTGGAACATCGTCCCTTCTCTCGCCCAAACCCTCTTCACCTAGTATTAGAATTATGTGAAACACTCATGCCCTGGTGATCTGTGAAAGCCACAAAATGAGTACATAATATAGGCTTATTCATATTTCTGTCACACCTGGTTAAATCTGGTAGTATGTCCTCAGTCACTGGTAATGGGCAATGACTCTTCTTGAGTGTCCTATTAAGTGAATTTGGATCTAGGCAGATAATAGGTTTACCAGATGGTTTTATTTAATTGTTGCGACCAGGTTTCATGCATACTCTGCAGGCCAGTAACAGAAGGCCTGCACTGTTACACAGACACATTCTTCAATAAGATGAAAACATGCAGTGTTATTATCATAGCCAACTGCTCTCACTTTGTCGTGTCAGTTTTATGCCATGCTGAAACTCTTCTGGCTTCTTCCATGATATCATATGACTATTGCAGATGCCTTTGCTGCAGAATTTTGTCACATGTTTTAAGGGTTCAGAACACTTCACAAATCTTATTTCAGTAATCCATACAACAATCATGTGAGGGAGATCAGAACTACACTCCCTACAATTGTCCTGACTTGGGAGAGTCAGTACCAATTAATCCTCCAGAAGTACTCTTTTCCAGGAATTTTAAATATATCCAAATTTTAATATTCTCTTCCAACTTTCTCTGTTTGTCTTAAGGTTACTTTCATTGCTGTAAACTCAGGGTGCATCCACACGGCCCAAAAATCCATGCCGAAGCATGGCTCTGGCACAGATTTTTGTTCCCACTCCCACCAAAAAGCCCAGGCTTTTCTGGGGGAGAGGGGCTACATGTCATCCCAATTAAAATTGGAATTGCATGCAGCCACCCTTAAGTTCCCCCAATATACCCTAAAAGTAAAGCCAAACTTACCTAAAGTTGAATAAAGTTAAACCCCAGGAGCCCAAAAGGTTCAGGATGGCAAATGGTGACTCACCCCCGGGCAGTTCCAGGACTATCCAGAAGTGATTCCTCAAAGGCCCAATACCCAATTAGATGAGGCTTTCAGGAAAATCACTCCGCCCACCCTCCGTTCTCCTGGCACATTATTTCTACGTGCTGGGAGAGCCTTCCAAGGCTTGCAATGGAGGCCTGGTAAGTTTTTATTACTTTTCTAAGGGGTTTGGGAGGTTGGGGAGGGGGGTAGGGCCTCCAGACATTCTCTCGGGCTAGTCCTGAGAGAACATCTGGACACCCACCCCAAAAGTGTGCGCTTTCTGGGGTGGATGTGGACAGGCCCCCAAGAAAATCCACATTTTTAAAACTCAGATTCTCCTTGGATAAAGGCCTGTCTGGATCTGGTCAGAGTCAGAGGTTTTCAGTGCATGTGCTGGGCTTTTTGACATTTTAATTCTTACTTATTATTACGGCATATAAGCACTTCTTACTTATTATTGTGTTTCAATTGTGTAATTATTTTAACCTCCATTTTAATAGGTACAATTTATTGTGCTTTTATTAGAATACTTAAAAAATTATTGCATTCCCTTGCATCCCAGCTGTGGGATAAAGATGGGAAATCTATCAAGCAAGCAAGCTAATAGGAAGCAGGCAATTCTCCAAGGTCCTTGACGTTCATGCCTGCCAATTGTCCCCATTTGGCAAGTTCTTCTTGTGAAAGCTCACATGGTGTAGTGGATGGAGCATTGGACTACAAGACTCTAGAAACTAGGGTTCAAGGCCCCACTTGGCCACGGAAACCTACTGGTTGATCTTAGGTTCACCATAATGTTAAAAAATGAGGAAGGAGGGAAGGAATTCAAGAGAGGTAATATTTGTTAGCACACAATGTCTGCCATTATGGTATCCATGCTTAGGACTGGAGAATTGAGAGATATGGGTTCAAGTCTCAATGAAGACTTGAAATTCAATCACTCCCTTTCAACCTGATCGATCTGCTAGGGCTGTTATAAGTATAATATCCATGGGGACATCTATGCATGCCATCTTAAGCTCATTGGAGGAAAGCAGGATATAAATGGGGCTAAGAAATATATAAACACATATGTGATATGTCATGCTTTGTCGATGGTGACACTTTCTTCCATAACCAGATATCTTCAGCTGTGATCTGCTGGATGAACAACCTAACTAGGAAACTGTTGCATAGTTAATTGCAGCTAACATGAGACCCACCCAGCCCAATCTGTCTCTGAAATCATAGCAACAAAATGTCTTATTTTAACATGAATGTGCACATCATCTCTATGCTGAGACTGCAATGGTTATCCTTGAAGCAAGAAGCCCATTTGACAATAACAACCTGTCTTGATTAAAAAAAAGAAAGAAAAGCAAAGAAAATCCAATCTTACTGCGAGACAACAGGCAACCATACATTTGCATATACTTAAGTAAATTAACTTATGGAAATGAGAAACATCTGTTTCGGCTCTCCCTCTCATACTCTTCGAGATTTGGGCTGTATTTCTGTAAGCATTTACATATGAATAAGCCACCTACCTTGAACACAGTCTTGTTCTAGAATTTAAATGTACAATTAGGAAATCAAAGGTCAAGGGCTCCAAACTTCAGAAGCCAACTCAAAGTTTTCTGACTGTGAACAACAGGGTTTGTTTTGTTTTTTCACCTACCTGGCATCCAAAAAGGGCACCTTAATGGGTAGGAGGGAAGAGTGGCATCTTGGTCTACTTTTGCTTGCTCTCTTGAGGGACATCTGGCCATTTGGGAGGTTTTAAAAGCCAAATGCCCAAGAATGTCTATTAGGATAGAATCTCCATGCCCAGGACTATTACTCCAGCAACATGAGACATGGAGTTTTGTTGTTGTATGCATGCTGTTGTGTACTGTGGGGGGAAGACAATAAGTAGAGAGAAAATGAGAGAGATACATGGAGAGATTTCATACACTTTTCTAAACATGCTCTTTAGCCTTTCATGGTGTGTGTATGTGTGTGTGTGTGGGTGCATAGATGAAGGGGAAATGCACTTATAATTCACTTGTATCACATGTTAGGACTGCAGAAACGTGGGTTTATAATTGTTTCCTTACATTATTGTGATTTCTTGGCACCTAGGAACAGATGCATTCTATCTGGAACATATTTTTAGTCTCCCATTCAACATTATTCCATGGAGTTATAGACACTGGGGGATGACTTTCCTCCCCATCATATGCAAATTTAACTTTTTTTCTTTTATCGCTGCTAGTTTGCAGGATACAGAGTCCTCCTTTTTCCTCATGATCAAGAACTTCCACATTGCTATGATTATACCTGTCACCGTTTTCCCAACTTCCCCAATCAATATTTTTTGTCTCCGGGGAAAATGACAAGGGTCCTGGAAAACATTGTCACCTGGAATGTGTCCAGAGGAGAGCGACTAAAATGATAAAAGGTCTGAAGAACAAGCCCTATGAGGAGTGGCTTAAGGAGCTGGGCATGTTTAGCCTGAAGAAGAGAAGGCTGAGAGGGGATATGATAGCCATGTATCAATATGTGAGAGGAAGCCACAGGGAGGAGGGGAGCAAGCTTGTTTTCTGCTTCCCTGGAGACTAGGACGTGGAACAATGGCTTCAAACTACAGGAGAGGAGATTCCATCTGAACATGAGGAAGAACTTCCTGACTTTGAGAGCCGTTCAGCAGTGGAACTCTCTGCCCCGGAGTGTGGTGGAGGCTCCTTCTTTGGAAGCTTTTAAACAGAGGCTGGATGGTCATCTGTCAGGGGTGATTTGAATGCAATATTCCTGCTTCTTGGCAGGGGGTTGGACTGGATGGCCCATGAGGTCTCTTCCAACTCTTTGATACTATGATTCTATGATTCTATGATTAGCATGGTGCGAGCTCAGTGCAAGTGCATATAATAAAGCATGCACATAATGTATATTTAAAGTCAGTGCAGGTGCATGTAGCAATAGATATATTTTGCATAGATAAACATGGAAAACAGCATATACATGCAGGGCAGGGCAGTAATAATATATGCATGCATTTTGTATATTGACAGATGCAAAGCAGCACATATGTGCAATTGATGCAGCTATATGAAGTAACTTGTGAATCTGACAAGGATTTGTTTATTCTTAACTAGAATACACACAGAAAAAGGATGGGCGCACTGTTAGTCAATCAATATGAGTGTGGTAATGGTTGGGGCTTTTACTCTGAGGTCTACTTGCCTTGTTCACAGGATTTTATATTGATGCAAATGATGCCATTTCCCATTTATAACCCTTCTATGTTTTCTCACTGTTTTCTCCATTTTTGTTATTCCACTTAGTTAAAAAAAACCCTTCAGGAGGAGAAGGAACAATGACGCAACCTCCCTGGTGAGAAAACACAAGATGCAAACAGAGATGTAAGAACTGGAAAAAAAAGTGATGGGGAATCTCCCAAAAGGATCACTAAAGTTTTATTTAAATATGTATTTGATTCAAGTGGCACAAATGGAACCAATGGCTGAACTTGCTTGCTGCAGCATCTGCTCTGAAAAAGTGACTCTCATAATATTTTATTTTCCTAAGTTTATAGACATTGAATATTTGTTACAGAAGGAGAGAAAGGAGAGAAAGAATTAGCTAGCACAGAAGCACAAGATCACATCTGTTCTCCTTCCCTTTCTCTCCCATTCATGCATACTGACAGTCCACTAGATGGGAAGACCTTGGGACCATTGATCTTTCAGCTGTTCATTAAGGAGGTGGTCAGATTTGCTGCTGATAACAAATTCTTTTGGATCGTTTGAACAAAGATTGTGAAGAACTCCAAAAGCCATGTCTCCATACTGGAGGAGTAGATCTTAAAGTAGCAAATAAGAATCAGTATATGCAAGTCTAAAGTGATTCACAGTATGGTCCAAAATCCCAACTGGCCAGAATGGCAGACTGAAACAGATATCTCGGATCCTGGGGTTGTAGTAAACATCTCAACGAAAATGTCAACCATCTGTGCAGCTGCTGCGTGTTTTCCTAAAGGCAAATTTATATTGAATATAATTAGAAAATATAATGTCCCCAGTTATTCAAGCCTGTTATGCAACCATGCTTGGGCAACACACATGAAAAAAGGAATGGCCAAGATGGAAAAGGAGAAGAGAAGGGCAACAATAATATAGGCCTATACCAAATGAACATCTTCAAATATTAAAAGCAATGTCTGAGACTGTTCAGCTTAGGGAAAAAAAGGCAAGTAAAGGAACACAAGGTCCCACTGTATAAAATTATTCATGATGTGAAGAAAATAAATGGTTAAAATCTTCATGACTTATTTAATGAAACTAGAACCCTGGTTCACATAATAAATCTGAATAGGAGAAGATTTCAGTACAAACCAAAATAATAACCTTTTAACTGTAGTTGAACTGTGGAATTCATTATTACAGGAAACAGCAATGGCTGTCATCTTGAATGGCTTTACAAGGAGTTGAATCAATTCATGGAGGATGAGAAGAGCAGTGGACACTGGTCAAGATGACCATACAGTTGTCACACCATATCTATGGGTTTTATATCCATGGATTCAACCAACTATGGCACATCATTAGGGGGGAAAAACCAAAACACCCCAGCACTTGTTTGCGTTGTTCACTTATATAAAGTCATACCAGTTCACTATGACATTGCATATATTGGAAGTTGAGCATCCACAGATTTCGGTATCCACAGGGTTACTGTGATTTAGTACTGTTTTCTTTTTAGCCGTAACCTGTCTACAGAAAACCCACACACCCAGATAGATATCTACATAAAAACTCCAACCATCACCCAAGTCAAAAAAGAAGCACCATTAAAGCCTTGGCAGACCGTGCAAAAAGAATCTGCGAACCCCACCTCCTCCAAGATGAACTGAACCACCTCAACTGGGCTTTACAGGCCAATGGATACTCCACCTCAGACATCAGAAGAGCTGCAAGACCAAGAACAAGCCACGAGAGTAAAGATGAGGATCCACCCAGAGGAAAAGTATTCCTGCCATACATCAAGGGAACCACTGACCGCATAGGGAAGCTGATGAGGAAACATAACATACAAACTATCTACAGACCCACCAAGAAAATCCAACAAATGCTAGGTTCAGCAAAGGACAAGAGGGATCCTCTCACCTCTGCAGGAGTCTACCGTATACCATGCAGCTGTGGACAAGTCTACATAGGGACCACCAAACGCAGCATTGCCCAAACACGAATCAAGGAACATGAAAGGCACTGCAGACTACTTCAACCAGAGAAGTCAGCCATAGCAGAGCACCTGATGAACCAGCCTGGACACAGCATATTATTTGAGAACACAGAAATGCTGGACCACTCCAACAACCACCATGTCAGACTACACAGAGAAGCCATTGAAATCCACAAGCATGTGGACAATTTCAACAGAAAGGAGAAGACCATGAAAATGAACAAAATCTGGCTACCAGTATTAAAAAGCTCTAAAATTACTACAGCAAAACAGCAGAGAGGAAACAACCAGGCACATCTTAACACCTCTCAACAGAACATTTTCCCAGGCTCAGCCAAGCCTTCAAATGCTAATGAAGGTGGTCAGCTGAAACATTCACACCTAGCTTCAGCAGAGAGCTCTTTGCCCCACCCCAGTCATTCCACAGATATATAAACCCATTTTCCTATTTCCAACAGACCTCACTACCTCTGAGGATGCTTGCCATAGATGCAGGCGAAACGTCAGGAGAAATGCCTCTAGAACATGGCCCTACAGCCCAAAAAAAACTACAAGAACCTAACCTGTTCTTTGTTGCCTAATATAATAATAACCTTAATAACAGTAACAATGGCAATACATTCATTTCTAACATACCCTTTCACCTACACTGCCAGTGCATGTATCTGTCTTCAAGTCACCTGTCATCTTATGGGACTCTTTGAAGTTCTTAGGGGTTTCTTAGACAAGGAATACTCAAAGGTGTTTTTGCCAGTTCCTTCCTCTGAAATAGCCTACAACAAATCCTTTTTCTTGGCATTCTCTCATCTGATATAATGTTTGGTAGAATGTGAAAGTTATTGTTTTGCATACAAAAGGTGCTTGATATTTCTGAGACCATTATATGATATAGAAAACATATAAATATCTCTGGAATTTATATATTTATTTTCTAGCATACCTTCCTGTACCCTTATTTCCTGGCAGCCATTGTCATCCTTGCTTTTTTCTTTTCCTTTCTTCTCTATTTTTTTTACTTTCTATTTGCTTCCCTGGCAGCACTGGGAAGCCACCAAATACTATTGGCCCTTAGCATCTACTAGAGTTTGGACCCCCCGCCCCCACATGGATGCCAAAATCTGTGGATGCCCATCATATTACAAACAATAGTGTAGTAAAATGTAGTAAAATGGAGTCCCTTATCTAAAACAGCAAAACAAAGTTTGCTCTTTGAGATTTTTTTAAAAAAAAATCAAGCTGTGGATGTTTGAATCTGTGGATATGTAGGGCTGAGCATAACAGGATAGTAGTAGTCATATTATCATACACAGTTGCTCTCCCCCCCCCATTTTTTTTGTTCCCAGAGTATATTTCCCCACCTGTATGAAGATGTATTTTTATGACCCCGTTCCTTTATGAGTTTCTCCCTTCCAAACAATCTGCTCCATCCCTGCCTCATCCTGATTTTAGTATTTTAGTTTTTTAACTTGCACATGCAGCCCGCTCATTGTTATTTTATTGTGTATGATTTTGCTTTATCGTGTTTTTATTTACTCATATATTGTATGTATTTTACTGTGTTGTTATTGTGTTTTGGTTTTATTTTATTGTAATATGCTGTTGGGTTTGGCCTCATGTAAGCCGCCCCGAGTCCCCACTGGGGAGATGGTGGCGGGGTATTAAATTATTATTATTATTATTATTATTTACAGCATTATTATTATTATTATTATTATTATTATTATTATTATTATTATTTCTATCACTCCATTCCACATTGTAGTCCATCTAGGAAAAAGGCTTCCAGGAATAAAACAAAGGAAACATGCATCAGAAACCTTGTGACAAATAAGAAAAATACAGAGGTCCCATCTACACTGTCATATGATGCAGTTTCATAATGCAGTTGAACTATATTGTATGTAGGTAAAGTTTTCCCCTGACATTAAGTCCAGACTCTGGGGGTTGGTGCTAATCCTCCATTTCTAAGCCGAAGAGCTGGCATTGTCCATAGACACCTCCAAGGTCATGTGACTGACATGACTGCATGAAGCATTGTTATGGATCAGTGGTTCTCAACCTGGGTCCCCAGATGTTTTTGGCCTACAACTCCCAGAAATCCCAGCCAGTTTACCAGCTGTCAGAATTCCTGGGAGTTGAAGGCCAAAAACATCTGGGGACCCCAGGTTGAGAACCACTGTTATAGATCTTATGAGTCTATACTATCATATAATGCACTTCAATGCAGTTAAACAGCATTTTAAAACTGCATTATGTGGCAGTAAAGATGGGCCAGGGAAAGCCATGCCATATACACCTGAAAGGATATTCTGATTACAACCTGAACTTTTCTGCTCAAATCTCAGAGGTCTTTCAGTTTTCCAGGTTTGTTCAAAATGTTCTTTCTAGCAGTTTGTATTTCTGCTGTCTTCAGCTGTTGATTTTACTTTGCACTTTGTTTTATTACTGTTTTTAAATTCATGAGAATCTGTGTTTTGAGTTTTTCTAGTTTTAAGACTGACCCACAGAGCTCCACCTATCTGGCGGCACAAAAATGAAAATAAGCTCCAAATATGTCTGTGTCTGTGCCTGTTTCGTAGGGTTTTCTTAGACATGGTATAAAAATACTGTAGTAGAAAGATCCAGCAGAAGGATAGGGCAGAATTCCACTGAGGAAAAAAGATCTTATAATTCATCCTATTTTTTCAGTAGCATTTTTCAATATTGCTGATGTTGTCGTTGTCCTCCCCCACTCCAGTTTTCCTGTCTTGGTAGTTTTCCTTCTGAGAAAGGTTACTCGTCTAGAAGTTATCAGAAGAGGATATAATTCCTTAATGCACTCCCCACCACCTGCTTCCAAAATATTGTCCAGATACAGTAGGAAAAAGTCAGGAGGAGGAAGAACCCAGAAGGATCTTCTAGAAAGCCATGCCACTCTCTCTGAAAGTCACTAGGTGGCAGAGTCCAACAGGGCTACAAAGATACCAAAATTAGACTGGCAGAAATCTTTGCTATTTATGCTGTTATGCTTGCTTTGAGCAGATTGTTTTGCTTTGTCTCCCCACCTGCACAGCCAGAAGAAGGTCTTCAGAGATTTTTTTTTAAAAGATAAGATAAAGTTAAACTAAAATAAAATCTGCATTTGGCTGGTTGTCAATGGATCAGAAGAAAAAAAAATGGGCAAAACAAGAACAATAACCAGGAACAGGTTGAAAATCCCTCATCAGATTTTTACTAGATGTTTTTGCTGTTAAGTGGATTCCAGTATATGACAACACTAAGGCAACACTACCATACAGGACTTATTCAAAGGGGGTTTACCACTGTCTCTCTCTGAGGGCCCTTCCACACAGCCTTATATCCCCGAATATCAAGACAGGAAATTCCACATCATCTGAGTGTAGAGTCAGACAACCCAGATATTGTGGGATTTTCTGCCTGTGTGGAAGGGCCCTCAGACTGAGGATGGATCTACACTGCCCTATATGCCAGGATCTGATCCCAGATTATCTGCTTTGAACTTGATTATATGAGTATCCACTGCCATATAATTTAGGATAAGAAGATAATCTGGGTTCAGATCCTGGTATATAAGGCAGTGTAGAAGGGGTTCCCCCAAAGTCACCCAGTGGGTTTCCATGTTTGAGCAAGGAATCCCAACTTTCATCTTCCAACAGCCCAGGACGTTATCACAGCAGGCTGCCCAATCACAACTACAGCATGATTGCAAGTGCTGGAGGCACTTTCTGCATGTCGTTGGTGCTCTTCCATAGCTTTGTTGCATCTGTATCATTATTGTAGTATTCATGGGGGGAAATGTCAATAGTCCAAACAACACCGCTGTACCACTACTGAACCCATGTGAAATTGATTCTCCTGGTGCATTTGTGACATTCCGTGTAACCAGTGGGTGCGATTCTCCTCACCTTTTTAATGCAGTTTTATGCATTTTTTTCTGAATCAGAGCCCCAAATAACCCCAGGAACAGGTTCCAAAACCAAGACACCAAGTTTTTTTGTTGGGTTGTGTTATAGAAGCAGATGAGATGCAGAATACAGGGAGCTATAGGATAACAATTGAGGCTTCTGTCTACCAGTCAGACAGAAGCTCCAAAAGCCCAGGGAGAGAATTGCCTGGTGTCCAAAGCCCATTGCCCACTTCCTTTTCATTCTTAGCTAGGTGAGTCTGGTGGCTACAAGCCCTGCTACCCATCCTGCCAGCCCCCAGAGCCTTGGCCTCCTCCTTGTGCTGATTTAGAGGCGAGCGGGCGAAAGCAGACAGCGTGTTACAGCAGCGTGTAAAAATCCGGCTCAGTGCTCGATGATACAGGCAATCTAGGCCAATTAAGGACAGCGTTTCTTATCAGCTAAGCTGTATATCAGAGACTGATCGGCCCCCACCATGGCCTCCTGGTAACCCCGGCCTCTGGCAAATGTGGAGGGACTGCGACATCCGGCGAAGCACGCTCACTGTGTTTCTACAGACCTCATGACATGGGGCTTTTTGCACGTCCTAGGATGTTGCTGAGACATAGCCAGAATGGAGCCTGCTGGAGTCCATCACATGAAGCAGGGCTACTTCTGGTTCTGACCCAGCTCCATGCACACTATGTGTCAGCAGCATGCTAAGAGGCAGCCCTGAGAACATGGGTGACTACTTGTTATCATCCTCCAGCAGTAATGGGGCAATATGAGGGAAACATTGCAGGCCACAGCTCCTGGTAGCTTTGCAGGACTCATCATGGGATGTATAGTCCACAAAATTTAAACTTTGTTCTATACACTCCAGAGTCCTTAATGGCATTTCCCATTCCTGTGCTTTCCTCAGCAGTATCACATTGCCCACTCATTCGTTTCTGCTAGCAGCCAGATCATTCTCAGAAGGCATATATTTCAGAAGCCAAAATTGTTCCCTCCATGCAGGAGAGACGTCTAAATACCTGAAAAGGCTATTTCTGTCTGTCCTGTCTGATCTATGATGTGGACTCCTAGGAGTTGGGGTGTTGTGTAGTTCCTGGGCTGGAAACTGGCTGCATTTTCTCCTGACGTTTTGCCTGCATCTGTAGCTGGCATTTTCAGAAGATATGGACTCCAGGAAGTTATAGTTTGATGAGGCACCATCACTATTTGGTAGAGAAGGATAAAGACCATATAAAACTACAATCCCCATGAATTGAGCTATGGCAGTTAAAGTGGTGTCAAACTGCAATAATTCAACAGTATAGATGCACCCCTGGAAGTTCAAATGACATCCAGAGGCTTCCTGTCCTTACTGTAGGGTAAACCAGGGTAAAATGGTTTAGCCCGGTATTAGGCAAAGTTGGGGGATGCTCTGGAGTTTCACCAAAACTCTAGCACAGTGCTTTACTTTGGGTACATAGTGAACAGCAAAGTGAACTGGTTCACCACTTACACAGCTCGTGCTGCCATCCCTTATAATAGTAATAGTAATAGTAATAATAATAATTTATATATCGCTCTATCTTCTCTAGGGGACTCAGGGCAGTTTCCACGTAAGCTAAGTAATGCAGAAAACATACAGAGTAACCAAAACATAGGCATAAAATTATTAACACAAGCATATACATTAAAACCAGTTCCAAGGCTATTATATCATGGAAAATAAACTATCAGGGGCCAGAATTTCAAAGTGGGCCTAGATAGTTTGAGAGGGTTGGGCCGAGGCTAGTGCAGAGGAAACATAGGGTCGGGGGAATGGGTAAAGTGCAAGGACTGGTCCCAACAATGACCATAGTGGGACCTGGGGCTACTCATTTTCTGGGCCTGTTAAAGAACTATAAAAAGGTCTGGGCCAGGGCGAATACTCCAAAATGACAGAGGGCTGGGGTAGTGGGTGAAGTGCAACTCCAAGTCCTAACTGATGGCCTAGGTCCTAGGACTTGTGACTAGTTGTTTTCAAAGGCTTGATGAAACCATCAAGTCTTCAGGTTCTTGCGAAAAGAGGAGAGTGATGGAGCCTGGCTTATCTCTTTTGGGGAGGGCATTTCAGAGGTGGCGGGGGGAGGGGGGCACCACTGAGAAGGCCCTCTCCCTCGTCCCGGGCTTGAGACGGTGGTGGGAGCAAGAGAAGGACCTCCCTCTATGGCGGTTCGTAGAGGGAGATGTGATCATGGAGATAGGCAGGACCCAAACCTTGCAGCAATGCAGAAAAAAGGGAAATGTGCCCCCTCCCCCTTCCCATAGCAGACAGGCACAGAGTGCTGGGAGAGCTTGTGGCTGGCAGCAGGCTCCTTTGTTGATGTCAGCAAAGGTGCCTGGAAACAGCCAGGAGTAATTCTGGAACTCTGTGGCTCTCTGGAAATGGTGATAGAAGCAACAGTAATGGTAAGGTGATGGTCTGGAGGCTGTTTTGTCTGGTAGAGTCAAACTGATTTCGTCTGGCTGAACTGTGAGGACTCACCCTTGCCATTGTGTGGCCAGTCTGAAATATTGGTATTTTGGAGTGGTCCCAGATTCCATCCAGGCATAGATGAGCCTTTTGTATCCCAATGTATATGTGGCAAAAGAAGGCGTGACCTCTGTCTGCATTTATATCTCTCTAATAGCTGACAACAATAAGAACATGTTGACAAAAGGTAAGACTGTGATTCTAACATTGTCCTTTCCCCCTTTTCCTGAATGCTTTTTGCATCCTCATCTGAAGAAGAAGACTGTGGCATCAAAGAATTATAGGACTAGGAGAAATCCAAGGGCCATCCAGTCCCCTGCCATAAAAATGGATAAAAAATGTACAAAATGTATTTTGGATTGGCCTAGTAAAGGTGCCGCTGTTTTGTGGATTTTTGATGTTTTTGTATTTGCTCCAGCCAATGAGGAGGAAGAGGAAGAAATTGAAGTATCTGGAGCCATCCAGGATGGCCAGAGTGCAGCCTGTGCCTTGCATGCTTCCCCTCTGCCCCTTTTTGTGCAAACACCCAAAGTTTAAGATTATTCTTAAAATTAACATTGTAGTTTGTTGGTGATAGACAGCTTTCACATCTCTCCTGCATTTTTTTTTTCTGGGGCTGTCACTGTACCAATATCTTCTAGGCATTGGTAGCCAAAGAACTGGGCTGTGGCTCAGCTTGTTAGTAGCCAGCTGCATTAAATCACTACTGATCGAGAGGTCATATGAGTTTGAAGGCATCCCGGGTTGGAATGAGCTCCCAACCATTTATAGTCTAGCTTGCTGTTGACCTATGCAGCCCAAAAGACAGTTGCATCTGTCAAGTAGGAAATTTAGCTACCGCTTTTGTGGGGAGGTTAATTTAACTAATTTACGACACCATAAAACCTTCCAGTAGCATGAGTAAGAATGAGGAAGTACTCCATCAAGAACATGGTGTTACAATTGGATGGTGAAGCAGCAGCTCCCCCTGTGGCTGGAACTGAGCATACTCTCATGAAGCCGGAAAGCTGCAATGTTAAATTGCCTCTGTGTCTGTCTATATATGTTGTATGTCTAATGGCATAGAATGTTTGCTATGTATATGTGCATTCTAATCCACACTGTTCCCTGTGGGGTGAGAAGGGTGGAATATAAATACTGCAAATAAATAAATAAATAAATAAATAAATAAATACATACATAAATAAAGGCTCACTTTTGCATCATATCCACTGCTGATTCTGGAAGGCGCCTATTTGAAAGTCTTAATCAAAGCACTCTGCCAACTCATTTGCATGGAAAACCCCAAGCAATCAGTCACCCCCCTTTCAAAATCACAACAGGATTGCAAATATGATGTTCTCACTTTTTAAAAAATAACATTCCACTGCATAATATTCCTCTATGGCTTGATGAAACAATCAGATATTCTTATAGAAGATCTGTGGGGGAAAAGAGCAACCTCGTTTTTCTTTTGACAAATAGATTAACAGAGAAGCATTAGAAAGTGTGTTATGTCGCATCCTGTTCCCAGGAGCAGGAGAGACACAATGTCAGTGGCAGTGTTATAAAAAAATTTCTGGTGTCTCCCCCACTCACAACACAAAAAATGGCACTTCTTACTGGCACCTAGTGGTCTGTCCCAGGAACAACATAGACTGAAACAAGCCAAGATGTTATTCTGAAATCTCCCCTTTTGTTCAGAGCAGACAGGCTGTAGCTTAAGAAGAGTGCCTCTTGCAGAGTAATAGGGTTAGGAAATGATTACCATCAATCCGCCACATTTGCTGCAATTAAAGGATTCCCCACGAAAGTGGGAAAACGTGAATTAAAGACATTATTTATCTAACCTGAGAGAACGCCGCTCTAGAAATTTCTAGATGCTCTCTCCAGTGCGATTTTGTGACTAACTTCTTCCATAAGGTTTTGCTGGAGGACCTAGAGATCCTAGAGATACTATATTAATCAAATCTAGGAGTAATCAAATCCGTGAAAGTTAAACCCGCAAATATTGTATATACCAGTATTTCTGTTAATGAGCTGGGAATCAGATGGAGAGAACATCCAAATAGCTCCAACCAGGCACACTTAATGAGTGGCACAACACAACAAAAGACACACATTCTAAATTCCCACAACTTAAAAAAAAATCCCTTTTAAATATATATTGAAAGTTATGGTTGTTAATGTGTCCTTTGATGTGTTGTGCCACACATGTTGCAGCTGTTTAGCACTTGTCTCCATCTGATACGTTTATAACTGTGTAAAAAAAAAAACTTTTAAAAATTTCCCAACATCGCCTCTGATAGTTTCTTTGGCGTTCCCTAGAAGACCACTGCAGGACATTCAAAAAGAGATAAGTGTGTACACACTCATGCCATTTTTAAAAATTTGTAACAAACTGGTCTTTACTTAAGTTTTACTGACTAGATACATTAATCTTTCTCCTTTTTGTTCAAAACAGGAATATTTATTTATTTATATCCTGCTGTATCTCTCCATACAGTGACTCAAAGTGACTCACAATTCAAAATATTACAACTTAAAATTTACTAATATACAATAATAAAACAGTATTATCATTATTTATTATTATATATTATCAGCAGTATTATATTAATATATTAGTATTATTATATTACAATATTATTATATACTCCCATATTGTATTATTATTATTATTATTATTATTATTATTATTATTATTATATTGTATTACATTACATTATTATTAATATATGTATAGATAATATATTATTAGTATAGGACAATATTAGTATTATATATAAAACTAGTTATCACCAGCTTTCATTAATGTGTCATTTCTAGGTGAATGTGAAGGCTCCAGCTTCCAACTCAGGGGAACAGACTTCCAATTGCCGTGGGATAGGTTCATGAAGTGACTTATAGTTTTCCAATCATGACGTTCCTGGAACCACTGCACACTGGACCAGCATGCCGCACTGAAGCAAGCAAAAACTAGCAGAGTCCAGTCACAGCAAAAAACATTTTTGTCAGTTAATCCTCTTGTCAGCAGAGTACAACTGCAACTTCTGACCTTGTTCACACACACTTTAGTAAACTGACAGATTAAGTTTTTTCATCCAAAAATATCCGGGAATTTCAGATTTCAGTATTAATGCCAAAAATACATAGTATGATTTTACATACGATTTGTGCTACATTAGAACAGTAAAGACAAATATCACTTAAGTAAAACAAACATTAAATATTAAATGACCAGGAAAAAAAACTGTAAACACTAAATTAATCTGGGAATCTGCTATTGCAACACATCCAATGAAGTGGTTTAAAACCAGTATTAAAAAAAAAGATTAGGACTAAGTATGTTCCAGTCTACTTGGAATACACGAAGCTCATTCCAGAAGCGTGTTTAAAAACTCTTAAACTTCAGTGTTGCACAATTTACAGGTGTTCAATCAGGATACATCGATCTACAATTAGATTTGTACTTACAAACAATTATCAGAGATAGAGAGATATTCACAACAGGATTCACACAAGAAAAGAGGAAGATCAAGCATCTCACCTTCCTTTTATAATGACCTGCTGACTTGTCATCAGTAAGGAACAAATGAATGATGCAGCCCCTTCTCATAAACCTCACATGGTTATGACACAGGTATTTCTTCATGCCCCTTAGGTATTTCATCATGACCCTCTCAGTCATTCCCCAGGTTTATCACATGTCCATTAGAAATGTATTTTCACATAGATTCAATGCTGGAGCATTTCTATCTAACACCAGTGAAATGGCCATTGTTTTTATTACAGTACAAACCCCATTAATTGTGAAATCCATATCTGTGGTTTCACTTGCCCACATCTTGGGGGGGGGGGGGAGATGATCTCTCTAAGAATTTGCTAGGTCATTCAGGCAATTCAAAGGTATACTTTCCCCATAATTTACCACTGAGTTGGATTCCCTAGGTCCTCCAGTGCTATTTTGTGGTGTGCTGGGACAAGGGGTGGGGCAATGCAAAGGTGTTCCATAACTGCAGTGGAACATATTTCATATGGATATGGGGGTCTTGTTGTGTTTTTATTGTTGTGATAATGATGATGATGATGTTTTCCTTTAACCTACTCGTCCTTCCATGCCAGTTGCTTGCTACTACCATTTCTTCTCCAGTTTATGGATACTGTTGCTTCGGTCCCTTTCATGTAATTGCCTTCTAGGAAATCAAATGGAAATTGCATGAGTGATCCCAGCCAACTGGAAGAGGCACACACTTCCCCTTCCTTTATGCAACACCCATTTCCCAACAAATTTAGCCTTCTGAAATTCCCCTTTCTACAATTGCTAAATATGTCAGTTGAAATCTTTCATAACTTTATGATGAAGGAGTTATGTCACTGACACGATACACAACCATACTGGTGACCTCCCATTCAGGACATTGGAACATGTGTGGTGGAATATGCTGCACATAACAACAAACAGTGCATCTGGACATTTAGTGCATTGGGGCTGTTGCACAAAAGCCATGTTTTGGAAATTGCTAGCTTTGTTTCCGTCACAAGCCCAGTACTGTAACTATGGGCTTATCTACACTGTAGAATTAATGTACTATGACACCACTTTAATTGCCATGGCTCATAGGAGTTGTAGGAGCCCCCGGTGGTGCAGTGGGTTAAATCCCTGTGCCGGCAGGACTGAAGACCGACAGGTCGCAGGTTCAAATCTGGGGAGAGGTGGATGAGCTCCCTCTATCAGCTCCAGCTCCTCATGACATGAGAGAAGCCTCCCACAAGGATGATAAAACATCAAATCATCCGGGCGTCCCCTGGGCAACGTCCTTGCAGAAGGCCAATTCTCTCACACCAGAAGCGACTTGCAGTTTCTCAGGTTGCTCCTGACATGAAAAAAAGGAGTTGTAGTTTGTCCATGCTCTTTATGTCTCATTTCCTTTATGCGACCGCAAGTTAGTTTATGATGGCATAACTTCCCAGCAGCATATCTGTCACCCTTTTTTTTCCATTTGATGACTTTTCTCTGAAGTTGCAACTAAATGATTGCCCTCTACCACCAGCCCAAAGTTTTTCCAAATGTGGCCCTTCCCTCTTGGTCTTTCCCTTTCAACCCGTGCCTTGCTATATTCTCTGGCTTGCTGTTTGGGAATTTCTTTCCTGCACTATAAAATGTGCCATGACAAACGAACAGCCTCTCTCATTTATATACAATCCAGCAGGGCTTGAAATCTCTTCTGCGAAATTGACTAAGAGCAAAACTGAAACTGACAAGTCGATTGTCAAAGCAAAACACCATGTCTGAAGGGGAAAGTTTTTAAACTCCTTTCTGTTTTAATCATCCTCAGGTGCATAGATCTTTCTCAGTGTCTCTTCGCAGGCATTTATAAAGTGCTTATTACTGTAGCATCTTAACGCTGATTAGGTTCCAGCCAGGACAGGGGCATTTATTTTGTTTTCAATATGATTGTTAAACTGTCAACAGGGCTATAATAGCTCCTGGTGGAGGCAGAGCGCCAGGTCTGTGCTGCTGAGTTATGTTGGTGCTGATTCAGACACACTTCATTGATTTTGGTGAAGGCGCTCCAGACTGACAATGATAACGGAGGAGCACAGAATCTCGGCTGGACGTCAAATGCCTACCTTTCTCCAGTCTACATTTCTGCAGTGAACAATACGAGAGAGGGAGAAAGAGAGAGAGAGACAGACAGAGACCCCTTCTACATGACCATATAATCCAGGTTATCAAAGCAGAAAATCCACATTTTGAACTGGATTATCTGAGTCTACACTGCCAGATAAAATCCAGTTCAAAGCAGATAATCTGGATTTTATCTGGCAGTGTAAAAGGGACCTAAATCAATGGAGTGGGATGAGACATGGGGAGAGGATAGGGAGGTCTGGTCTATACTGCTGAATTTCTCCTCACATTGAACTTTTGTAGAGGTACATAATTAGGGCAAATACATTTCACTGCCCAAGGCAAAATTCCTGTCTTTACCCAGAAGCTATGCCCAGAAGCTTTGAGAAGGAACATATAGAAAGGTAGGATATGGGGTTAAATTATGGTTTTGTCCTTTAAAGGTGTATCTGCATTGTAGAATGAATGCACTTTGACACCACTTTAACCTCCATAGCTCAGTTCCGTTGTTAAGTGATTTCAGCTTCAGTAGAACTGTGGTTTCAGAGCCTGGAGTGTCAAGTTTCCAAAGGGCAAGATGAGACACAGATGGGTTGAAAACAAAATCAAAGACATTTTTCTTCTTGGCTAAAGAGAATGTCAGAGGAGTCTGTGTTCTAAAGAACTGAGAGCCCATCCAGACAGGCCTTTACAGTGAGACCTATCTCGGTTTTATTGGAGGCATCCAAATGAGGGTAAAAGAAGTAAGAAGAGGGTAGGTCTATAGACCTTTATGCCAAAGAGTGCTGGTTCCCCTACCAAATTATAACTCCTGGGATTCCATAGCATTGAGTCATGTCAGTTAACATGGTGCCAAACTGCATTCATATTTGAGTGTAGATGAACTTTCAGGCAAAGGAGTTTCCAAAGAGCTCAGGAGGAATGGCT
Organism: Anolis sagrei; assembly: GCF_037176765.1. NCBI lineage: Eukaryota > Metazoa > Chordata > Lepidosauria > Squamata > Anolidae > Anolis > Anolis sagrei. Next base: position 189,894,456 of record NC_090022.1, on the reverse strand, counting down.
GCTGCCATGACCCTCATAATAGAGTCAGGACTATGAAGAGATCGATGAATGTAAACAAGGTGGCACCAGTTGTCTCTGTGGCTTTGTCTATGGTTCTGGATTTATCTCATGTGAAATAATGTTGACATTCTCCAGATGTTTGATTGCAACTTCCAGGATTCCTAGACAGCATTCTACCAAGTAATGCTGGGAGTTGCAGTTCAACAACATGTAGAGGGGTGGATGATACCAAACACACTTTACCATATATATTGCTTGGTCCTTCAATGTGAAGCTGCATATCTGTCACTTATGCTCATACAGAGAAATTTTGTAGTGGTGACAGGTCATTATCAATTGGGGTAGTAACTTCGAGCTATTTCATTATTGCACTTGTAAACCATCTTCTATCCAGAGTGTGACCCAATGCAACTTCCAAAATAATTAAAAAGAATAATAATAAAACATTTCAAAGCACTTGCCCCATTTCCCTGAAAATAAGACATACCAATAAATTAAGCCGTAGCAGGATTTCTAAGCATTTGCGCAATATAAGCCATACCCCGAAAATAAGACATAGTGATAGGCATGGCTAGGCAGTGTACAATGTCAGCTCCCTCTTTCAGGTCCCAGTCGTTCTGTGCATGTTGCAAGTTGAGGCATAGAGGGAGACGTAGAAAGTGAAAGTAAAAGTCTCCTCAGTGAAGCGAGAAGCAGGATGCTCTGCTTTAGGTTTTGTGTGTCCTTGGGGAGAAGAAGTAAAGTTGTGGCTGCCATTTTATTCAGTACTGTGGGTCTCTCTCCCTCAGGACCAACCAGCAACAGTCTGTGGATCTCTCTCACCCCTCACAAACACCAGTAAAACGGCAGCTCCCCACTACTGACCAGCAACAGTCTGTGGGGCTCTCTTACCCCACACAAACACCAAGAGATATGGGAAAAGCTTCAGCAAGCAGTCTGCTACTGAGCCCAGAGAGATCATCCCATAAATGCAGATTGCTGTACCATACTTAGTAAAAATAAGAAATCCCCTGAAAATAAGCAATAGTGTGTTTTCTGGAGAAAAAATAAATATAATACGGTATCTTATTTTGTGTGGAACATGGTATAAGCACAGAAAACAGTAGAAAATTATTTTTAAAGTACATTTTTTGGCATTTCTTGCTACAGAAGTGTTGTGAACTACTTTGTGGCTCAAATTGGTAGCCTACTGGTCAGTTCAAACTGGAATCCCATTGGCTTTCTGATTGGAGGGTTAGACCACCAGGCTGTAATTTTCTGGTCTGAGAACGCTGGAGAAACTGGTCATTCTTGGCAGGTTGGCACTTGCCAGGCACCCAATCGAAGAGATTGGAAAAGTTGTTTTGGACTACGACTCCCACAGTTCTTCTTTTTATCACAACCACTTTGCCAAGCTCAGCACAGTTTTCCATACCCACAGAGACCAAGAATGCCTCTGCAGTGAACTTTAGTTGTTCTCCCTTCCCAAAATATCTCAGAGGCATTTTATACTTTTGTATATTTGCACTGCTGCCAAACCAGTTTTGTGACACTCCTTGTTTTGATGATCTTTCTGAAGAAGAGAACAAACCGAAGCATACTCAACTTAACTCTCAATACTGGAAGAGGGAAAGGTGTGAGCTTAGTTGGCAAAATTTGGGGCAAAGCCATTGGTGGGTGAGTGCAAACAGGTATAGTGTTGGATCATGGCACTTTTCTAGCAGAATTGGAACTCCATCTTCAGTAGGACTATGACTTTAAAATAGTGACAGGCAAAATGTAGCTGTCCAGACATTATTTTGTTGGAACACCTAGCAGCTCCAACCAGCATGGTCAATGGCCAGGTCTAATGAAGATTTGTACTCCAAAATCTGGAAGGCCCCTAAGCTGTCCAAGCTTGCTTTAAGCAGTCTTACTGGTAGCTGTAATCCACTGTTTTGTTTTGGTTTTTTAAAAATTATGCTGTTCTCAGGGATGTGAGAGACACACTGCCCAATTTGCCAGTGGAGACAAAAGAGGCAACAACCAATCTTGCCAGATCTTGTTTATGGAAAATTGGTTTGTGTAGATATGATTACATGCATGCACACTCCATCTTGTTCCCCAGGAAACAAAATATCTTGGGTTAGACTTGGAATGAAACAACTTCCTCTTTATAGACTGATGAGGGACTTAAAATTCTCTGATACTAGAGACCTCAGTGGCATTTCTCTTGAACTACAGCAGCAAAAATACTTTCTAAAAGAAAATTCAAAGTATCTTATCCAGGATACTGTAAGATAATAATAATAAAACTATTTATACCCCGCTCCATCTCCCCCAGGGGGACTCACTGCGGTTTACATGAGGCCATGCCCATCAATATAGTACATACATTATAAAACCAAAACATAGCAATACCTGAAAATACATAAAATGCAAAAAATCAATATAATAAGCAAAACAACAACAGTATAAAAACAAACAATTAAAAACAAAATATTTCACTGGGCAGGGACACATTCAAGGATAAGATTTTAAAACACCGAGAGGTAGGACAATGTAAAATTATCAAGATGAGGATCCGAGTAATGGAGGATTTAATTGCACGAACCATAGATAAAGTGCTTCTAAGGACAATTTATGCAAAGTTTGGTCAGGGAGTATCTAACATTCAATCACTGAAGGCACATTGGAATAGCCAGGTTTTCAGATTCCTCCTGAAGATTGCCAGTGTGGGGCTTGCCTAATATCTCTGAGGAGTGAGTTCCAGAGCCAGGAGGCCACCACAGAGAAGGCCCTCTCTCTCGTTCCCGCAAGTCGCACTTGAGATGCAGGCGGGAGTGAGAGAAGAGCCTCTCCAGAAGATCGAAGCAATTGTGTGGGTTCATAGATGGAAATTTGGCCGCGCAGGTAGGTGGGTCCCAAACTGTCAGGGCTTTGTAGGTCAAGACCTGCACCATGAATTGGGAGCAGTTAAAGTGGAATTGAAAAACAAAATAAAACTGGGCCCATCAACACTGATAAAAAGGATGAAAAAGTCCCAGTTTTCAGTCAGTGGAGATGTACCCACAGTTCTACCTGTGTTATATAGGTTTATTGTGGATTTTGCTGTCTGGAATATTTCAAAATTCTAGAGCCTGTCACAACAATCATTTCAGAGAGGAAGATGTCTTATGTTCTCAATTCCTCTGGCATGTTGCCCTGGGCTGATACCAAATGATATGAAATATGCACTTTATCCATTAGGAACTTAATCAGAGGAACCCTGACTTTCAGCTTCGGATTCTGCTGTCATTTATGTTATTTCTTTAAACTTTTTTTGTTTATTTCAACATCCCCGATTTGTTCAGTCAAACCAAACTCAAGATGGCTAAGGAATAAAAACACAAATCAGAACACAATTAAGAACTATCTTCTTGCTAATAAAGCAAAGTTAACAAATGGCCATTTTAATTGAATCAATTAAAAAAAAAACCAACAGCGGACCGATGCAGTTTTTAGTCTGCTGTTGCTGTTTTTTTGGGGGTAAATTAAACAACTAACAAATGCTTGTCTAAATAAAACTCACATCCGTCTACTTAAAAGAAGGCTAAGTGGACCAGTCTAGAGCACCTAGTTTTGGACTGGTTTTTAGAAGGGGCTTCAAATGTTGACTAGAAATCAGCATATTTTAGAGACTGGAGGATCTCTTGAGGAAAACCAGGAACATAGGTAAATAAATAAACTGTTGTTTGGATTCTCCAGACAATGAGTGATAAAATGGTTGGTTTTTTTTTGTTTTGTTGTTGTGTCAGGAGCAACTTGAGAAACTGCAAGCCGCTTCTGGTGTGAGAGAATTGGCCGTCTGCAAGGACGTTGCCCAGGGGATGCCCGGCTGTTTTGATGTTTTATCATCCTTGTGGGAGGCTTCTCTCATGTCCCTGCATGAGGAGCTGGAGCTGATAGAGGGAGCTCATTCACCTCTCCCCAGATTCGAACCTGCGACCTGTCGGTCTTCAGTCCTGCCGGCACAGGGGTTTAATCCACTGTGCCACTGGGGGCTCCGATAAAATGGTGCAAACACAGGAGAAAAGGTCTGGTATGGAAGTACTTGCTTTGTCTACTTGTGGCCTTGGCACACTACTGAAATGACAGGCCTTCCTTTAAATATTCCTGGCCATGTTTCCCAATTGAGACCAGAAAGGAGGAGATTATAAATTACAGAAATTTTATTGCTGCAGTAGAAAACTAACATGTGTATCTGGAATTGCCAGGTCACAGACTATCACACAGAAGCACATTAACATTCTTTTCTTTTAGCCCTACCTCTCAACTCCTCCCAGTTCCACCTCCTCCTACTCTTGTCCCTCCCAGTTGCTGTACTAAGCATGTCCAGGGTTCTTCAGACTAAGGCATACTATTTCCCTCGATTTGCAACTGTCTTATTGTTTGGCTACCTTTGCAGCCTGAAGCCTTGAGGTTCAGAGTTACCTGTTGCTGTGGAAACCTTGCCCTCCACACATTCCATCTAACTCTTGCCAATCTCTGTTGTGTTATCTGAACCACATTTCAAAATGACCATTAATTTCATTCTCTAGCAATTAATAAAAAATATATATTTCTGTCAGGGGCACCTTCACTATGTATAGTTTGTTGGTTCCTTTTAAGGTGCCGTGATTGAATCTTGTGGAATCCTGGGATTTGTGATTTGGCCGATGCACAACACTGAGAAGCTTTTTGGCTCAAAATCCCAAATACCCTTCCTTGCACTCCCAAACCCCAAGGTCTCACTTGTCTTTCAATTCTGGAGAATTGCTACCCAGTCACAGTGATATAAAGAAACCAGACTGCCAAATTATAAAATGTATAAAAGTATAAAATGTATAAAAGTATGAAATAGAAACTGCTGCTCCACCACACCCAGTGAAATGTGTCCGTGTCTCAATGAAACCTTTGTTATGAATTGCCTTTGGAATGTTGTCTGATTACACACAAATTTTAATTTCCATAATCCTCTCAATAAATGTACATCAGAGCTCCCCAGGTCCATTTCCTGCTCCCATTGATAAGAATGTGTGGGAAAGATCTGGCACCCATGCCTCAAGCCAGCTTCACTATTGAGATAGTTACCATGTCCATTGTGTACATTGGACTAACCTTATTGTGCTCACCGGAGCCAGATCATTAAGCTCATCATGGACTCATTACCCAATATCGCACCATTTTCCTTCTGGATTGCTCCCCTCTCAGAGCTAGCTTATTGAATGGACTGACCCTTAAAATATTCCAGTGACAGTTTATTGAATTTCCCGTAAAGAACCAACCAGCAATGATGTCTGAGGGAGTCCTCAGCCACTCAAAATGCGGATTCTAGCCAGGTGGTTTTTCTACCAATCAGGAGCTAGCACAGGTTACTTGAATAGCTGTCAAATGAAATAAAAATGCTCTGTGTTCATAATTGTGTTATGTCAGTACTCTGGAGTGCTTTTTCTGCTGGCATCCTCTTTGGCCATGGAGGATAAACCTCTGGTTTTACTCTGTACTTTGTCTGTGTCTGATTTAGCCTTCTGGATTTGCTAGACAGGCCAGGCTTCTGAACCTGCAGTTCTTGCAAGTGCTGAATCACTCAATAACAGTACAGCAGGCAAAGAAGAACTCTAGGCCCAAAGTCAGAAATCATGCAGTCCTCCCAATATGGGTGAGCAACACTATTCAACAAGGTCAGTGCTGGAATTTACAGTTTAATGTCATCATAGAACACCACATGATTCATGCCTCTACTGTTGGCAATAGAGATTCCCCAACCAGCCCTATGTGTTTTTTGGTAGACCTCAATTCTTTCCCCTTCATAACTATGTTTCTCTGTGAATGGAGATCATACACTTACCTTCAGGAGGACCAGAGAAGCTGAAATTTCTAAATGTCATTCCATCAAGTGTGGCTTCTCAGGATATTATAGGATGGAACCATGGTAAGTAAAGTGATATCTTAGTGCTATAATTGTGTAGAGTAGATGTGCCTCAGGATCACTGGGCTAACCATACAGTTATGCTGGAGGTTCTGGAGCAGGGGTTTTCAAACTTTTTCAACCATGGAGCCCTTTTTGAAGCAATTTTTTGTTGGTGCAGATTTTGGGGCTGGCTGGAAGAGCCCTTTAAAAATTACAATATAGGAATGCAGCTCTGGTCTTTTTTAAACTCCCAGCACCATTTGGATACCCATTAGTAGAAATACACCACTGGTCTGTCTTTGAAGTGGCCAGTAAAGCAATTTTTATGTTTTTCTGATTGCTCACATGTCTGAGATCACCTCCAAGGAACAAGAGAGAGGCATCATATATCCTCCATATGCTCAGTTTTGGTAAGGGAAGTCCTAATTATTCCTCTATCTTCAAGATGTTATGAACTACAGTTCCTACTGTCCCTTGCCTTTCGTGTCACTAACAGAGGCTAATGGAAGTGCAAGTCCAAGACAGGCATGTAGCCGGGAGGTCCGCGAGAAGGCCTTACTGGTACATTATTTAAACTGTTATGTTTATTCATATCATGATCTGATCACCATGCTCAATATATCCCATATGCATGGGGATATTGGGGTAATGATACAAAAGGTAGACCCTCTTTCACTCAGACTCAGCCCCCCCCCCCCCCCCCCCCGAATCAAACTCAGCTTCCCCTGAATCAAAATCCTGTAACTGGTCCAAGTTATCTGGAGGTCATTTAAAAGAAATGACCAGAGCAGTACCAGTTACAGAACATTCCAGAAACTCTGCTCAACATCCTTTCCTTTTGCCTCAAGTCTTGCTTTTTGTTTTTCATTTTGTTCTACCATACCTTGCCTCCTTTCCTCCTTCGGTACTCCCCACCTTTTGTAATTTAAAACTCTGCTCCATTTGCTGCCACTGACCTTAACGGCTTAAATTAAAAAGCAATGTTCTGTGTATGTCTTGAAACCACGGCATTCAGTACCCTATGAAGCTTGACCGGGTGTGGAGGGTTGGAGGGAGGCAGGAGGAGGTACAATTACCATCCTTTCCATCTTCCCCTCCATCTCTTTTGGAGTATATCTTTCTCTCCCTGCTTCACTATTCCCCCCTTCTCTTCACTCTGCAACATTTATGTTTTTAATAATATCTGTAATAGCTTTGACCTTGTGGATTTGCATTGGGATCTGCAAAGAAGATGCAGTATTGAAGCACTTGGTTTGTCATTTGTCTAAATCTTTCCAGGAATGGAAAAAAGAGGGAGGAGAATTCTCTCTCTGTCATAGCATTTATCTAGGCACTGAGACATCGGTGTCAATTCAATTTGTGTGTGCAAAAGAGGGAAAGAGACAAGGAGAGATGGAAAGGGGAAAGTGTATATGTGTACATGTAGGAGGGAGGTCTTGGATGCAGGAAGTGTGTGTGTGTGTAGCCATGTATATACAAATAGATAGTAGCTCCAATCCACACATAGTACAGTTGTGTATTCCTTATTTGAAATGCTTGGGACCAGATGTCTTCTGTATTTTGGATTTTTTTCCCCAGATTTTGGGATCTCTGTGATTGCATACACATACATAATGAAATATCCTGGAGATGAGAACCAAGTCTAAGCATAAAATGCTTTTATCTTACATATACACCTTAAATAAAATAACTGAAATATAAAATACACAATATTTTAAATAATATTGTGCATAAAACATAGTATCGGTACAGAGCCAACAAAAAGCAAAGGTGTCACTTTTAGTCACCCATATAGACAAGTTTGGATTTGGGAGTATTTCAGATGTCTGGATAAGGGATGCTCAATCTGTAGTGATTACATTCCAAGGAGCAGAGTTGCCAGTTCGTGATGGACAAGGTTTCTGGGCCCAAACCTGAGACTTAAGGTTGCCTCCTGGTGATGTCATCACATGTTACACATTAAATGCTAGCCCAAGGTTATCACAAGTTTTATTCAAGGCCCTATGCGCTTAAGCTTTTTGCCCCGATCTACAGACGCCTCACACTCTTCTAAAAGTTAGTTAGTTCTTTGCCTCACTTTGAGCCCATTTATCTTGAAACCCTGAAGCAGCCAGATTGGTCACAGGAACACCCAGGAGTGTGCATATTAAATCTTTCCTAAAGTCACTCCACTGGTTGTCAACTAGTTTTCAGGCAACATAGACAATGTTGGCTTTAAAGCCCTACATGGTTTGAGTGCAGGACCACCTTCTCCTGTATCATCCATCCCGCACACTTGGGTTCTTTCTCTATTCCAGGCTGCCAGAACCAACTGATGACCATTAACCAGAGGACCCTTTCACCAGTTGTTTCCCTCTGTTGTTCGACAACAATTTGAATGTGTATATTCTGAGGTAAGATGTGCCAACGAGGAATGAGATTTGGCAGCCTGATGTTGATAACCTTCCCTAGCAGGATGTCCTTCAAATGCTATTGGACTGCAGCTCTATCATCCTTCACAGATGGTTGTGTTTATCTGAAGTAATGACAGTTACTCTTCAAAATCATCTGGAGAGCCACACTTTCTGCACCATTATCTAAACCTGCGATGGCGAACCTATGACACATGTGTCAGCACTGACATACGTAGCCATTTTCGATGACACATGGCTGCATGAGGTCGCATACAGAGAAGTATGGGGCCACATGTCGAGAAGGACGTTTCATCCTCATCTCCTGCATGGCCAGCCGCAGTAGCCGAAGATGAAATATTTGCTGTAGTGTAGTGTAGACACTCTGTACCAGAGATTTGTAGGCCAAAACAACAGAACTCTGGCACAGAGCATCTAGCTCTGGGACTTCCAGTTAGGCTTTTAGGGGATCTCTGACTCAGCCGGTGGAGCAAGGAGCAGCAGTATGCCGTGGGGGACGCATCTCATGGTTCATCTCTTCTTGGATGAGGATCTAGGACCTCATCACACAGATGTCTTGAAGCTGAGTGACAACAGGGGTATTCTCCAGGCAACGCAGTGAACCCATGGGGCAGTGGGGGAAACAATGGGGCAGTGAGGGAAACAATGAGAACATGGGAAACCTCTTGTGTTCTCTGGGCAGCATCCTAGGACCCTTCCATGATGCATCCTGTACAGAGCTCTTGTGTTGTATGGTGGACTTGGTTGGTCTCTGTCTAGGAAACGTCCTGGAAGGATCCTAGAATGCTCCCTTAGACATAAGGGTATGAGGCCCTTAGAATGCATTAAAAGTTTGATAAATGTGAATAACTTGTTAGCTGGATTTTGTGGACTGTTTGAAATTGAAAACTTCAGATCTTGAAAGAGCTTAGAAATGTTACTTTTTGGACTGCAACTCTCATAATTCCCCAGACAGCATGGGAACTGTAATCTGAAAAAAGTAATGTTTCCAAGCTCTGCTTCCTGGTTGCAAAATGGATGTAACTACCCTCAGATATCCTTATGAACCTCCCTGGCTTCTCTTCCTACTGGGCACTTTGTAGTCTTGCCATGTCTCTTCTGCTTAAAAATAAAATCCATTGGCATTGATCAGGGGGAGAAGCGAATAAATGAAGGAGGTAAGTGAGCCATGGAGAATTGCCTTGGACTTTATGGCTCAACCTCCTCTCCAGGGCTATTAAAAGGATGCCCACTCCCTCCCTTGGAAGTCTTGTTTCCTCCTCCCAACTCCATTGCCACCAGCTATTCTCCTGCATTGCACCTTCCCCTTGTGAAGGAGAAACAGCTGGATATCTATTCAGATGGGGCCATTTCCTAACTCAACAAACACTGTGGCTCAAATATGTTGGCACAGAATGATGCCTAATAGTTCCCATGTCAGCTGAAGGGTGTATCAGTTTGTCTTGAATCCAGGCTTTAAGGGGATTGAGGTATCTTGAAAATGTAATATCTTTGGAGAACAACTTTACAATTTAGACAAAATCCCAGAATGAATTCAATTCCCTGGAGAGAAGCCACCAGTCACCATAGTTTGCATGTGTACCTCTTTCTGGGTTCTGTGGGACCAGTTATAATTGATTCAAATGCAATTACATTTTAAGTTCCAATACATATTTTAACAATGATACAACAAATTAGATATTACATTTTGCATAGTTCCACGCATGCAGGACTTGACTGCAGACCTCTTCTGGCTGTGGTGCTAAATTGTATTACAACATTTGAATAAAACACTAAATGAAAAATACAAAATGCTTTCACTTTCATAGGTGTTAGGGGTGCAGTGAGAGAAAGTGAATAAAAAGCCACTTTCTTTTAAAATTGAGAGAATACCTTTCTAGGAGCTTCTTGGCCCTCCAGTGCAACTCTATGGTCAATGTCTACCACAAGTTGACCAAAGGGTTGTACTGAAGGATGTAGAGATTCCTAAAGAGAACATATTAATCAAATCAATGCATAATTACATCCATAAAAGTTAAACCCACCAATGTGGAGGATGTACTGTAAAATTTCCAGGTGATCTTGGTGTGTCGAGAAGTACCCTACCTCATGGAGGAAAATAAAAACCACTGAATATTCTTAATATCCTTATCTCCTACATCTCCTATCTACTACCTTTGTTTCTGGTTGCCTGGAACCTGACTGTAATTCACTGCATGATATAAGTGAAGGCAATTGCTTTCCAGCTGGCCCTTGGCTGGCTTTGCTGCTAGGGAGCACCTGCCAATTCCTCTGGTGACAGAATCGAAGGGATCATAAGGTGAGGCTGGAGTTAATTTTTTGGCTATTTATGACAGGCTGAATTCAGCGCTGTTTCTTTGCCCACTTCATCAGGGGGTGGATAGGAATGACAAAGAGAGTGAGCGAGAAGGCAAGAGGAAAGTGGAGGATAGAATGGGAGGAAGGAAGACTAAAAAGAAGAATGTCACTTGATGCTTATTGATGCTGATGCCAGCGCCTACAACAGAAGACATCATCAAGAAAATTGGCCTTTCAGCAGTAGCACATCATCTTATACATGGTGCATTTCCAAATCCAGACTTATCTGGATAATATTTGATTCTCTGGACCCATTTCAGCCATGGTTCCTGATGGGCTATGTGGTGAAGAATACTCAGGAATCTTGTTGGTGCAGGGGAATCTTTCTGAATAACACAGAACATACACTAAGGCCTCCATGACCACAGAATCCATATCTACAGTTTCACTTTCCCATGCCATGAGAAAATGCTAGGAATTTTCTATGTCCTCCAGGCATATGGCATATGGTCATTTTCCCTGAAGTTACAATGGAGTTGTGTAGTAGGACCTTGATCGTTCTTAGAGTAAATAGTGCACTAGCAATCTCTAGCTCCTTCAACAAAATGCTATGGTATGCTGGGACTAAAAATGAGGTAATGTAATTCATATCTGTGGTTCCACATAAATGCAATCCAGCATGGAATGTATCCTTCATGGATACAGGGGTGTTGGGGGGTGGGGTTTCTACACAGACCATATGATGAAGTTTAACTTCATTATATGATCAGTGTGGAACCATATAACCAGTGTAGAACCAGTCTCAATGTATTCAGTTGAAGGTGGCAGGAGTAGAGTTCTGTGTGTAAAATCATTGCAAATGTACAATATGCACCTAGAGGAGTGTGTCAACACACATTGCACATTGCCTTTCTGCCTTATGCATGGCATTCTTCAATGGGGTGACAGCTATACATTTTCACCATTTCTCACACATTTCTTTACAGTGGGATTCAGTCTATTGTGTCCATGATGTCACTTTACCAGTGGATATTTCTGCTTCGTTTAGTTGATGTAGGATCTTAGCATTTGTTGGCTCTTGATTACTTTAACTAAGGTTTCCTTCCAAATTTCATAACCTGGCTAAGTGTTTTTAAATTATTTGTACATACACTTGATTGGGTTGCTGTAAGTTTTTGGGCTATGTGGCCATGTTCCAGAAGCATTCTCTCCTGATGTTTAGCTTGCATCTATGGCAGGCATCTTCAGAGGTGAGGTGGTGAGGTGGCCATACAGCCCCAAAATCTTAAAGCAACCCAATGATTTTGGCCATGAAAGCCTTTGACAACACATGATTGCTTTCAGAAAACTGGTACAGAAATAACTTAAATCCAGAAGAGACAACAACTACTTTGGGATGTGTTCCTTTCTCAATTTTCTGGTTGAGAGAACTGTCAAATTCCTTTTCTAGAAGCAAACAAAATGAATGAGAGCAACATACCTTGTTTTTAAGGTGGATGAGATATGCTATTGTTGTGCCTTCAAGTCTTTTCCAAGTTGTGGTGACCCTAAGAAACTAATTCCTACCACCTCTAACGTGAAGGTGAGGTGACCATAACAGAGGTTGCCTTCCTCTGAGATTGAAGTAGTAGGATTCCATGGCCAAGTGAAGACTTGAACTCTGGTCTCCCGGGTCATAGTCCAACACTCAAATCAGTACATCATGCTAGCTTTTAGATATCTATTTAAATGACTGAAGGTAAGAAATGGGGAAAATCCATCTCATTCTCTTATTCTAAGAACTGTAAAAAAATCAAAACCAATAAATGAAACAAAAAATCAGGGTGCCTTTTTCCTTTCTGAGCCACTTCAGACTCAGATGGTGGTACTGCCTTAGCATTCCCACTGCCAATCTCTGCTAGCTCCAATAATCTTCAGTATTGACTCGGGACATTCCTGGTGATCAATTTCTCTGCCACTTTTAAAAGGTAAATAATACTTCTGACATGTATTTCACAAGTGCTGATAGAAAGAAATAGGCAGCAACTATGAAGTACGACAAAGGTGTAAACATAAACAACAATGCTGCTGGAGATGGAGTCCCAGGCATAAGGGTTGTTCTTTATTTTAAAATCTCCCTGATTTAAATGGGACTCTAGAAAATGCAATGTATAACTTACAATTATTTTCTTTCCTGCCATATGTATTATATTAGCTGGAAAAGAGTCTAATCACCATCTTTCATTCTGAATGGTCATTAGGTTTATCTTAGATACATTGCAGCTTCATGCAGAGTGGGTGCAGACAAGGGTGGCAGTGTGAATCCTCCTTCAAAGAAGTTACTCCACTGTTTCTCTATTGGAATGGCTGCACTGTCAAAGTCTGTTTTAAAGGTAAAGGATTTTTAAAAGGAAAAAGAGTACTGTTCCCATCCATTTCAGATCTATGGTGATCCCAAGGCAAACTTGTCACAAGGTTTTCTTGGCAAGATTTATTCAGAAGAGGTTTGTCATTGCCTTCTTCTGAGAGAGTGTGACTTGACCAAGGTGGATTTCATGGCTGAGCGAGGATTCAAACCCTGGTCTCCAGCATCATAGTTCAATGTGCAAACCACTGTACCATGCTGACTCCCTACATATACTAGCAAATGCAAATTTTGCAGAAACCACTCTTCACTTTTGTAGGCTTTTTAAAAAATGTGATACATTTCCTCTTCTTTGGCAGCCACATCTCTCAGAGGCACACTGTTCACAATTTGCTCCTCTGGTGTGGGTATTTGGGAGTCTATGTTTGATTATGTGAGCATAGTAATGTGTGTGAGCATACAAATCAGCTCAAGCTCTGCGGTCAGCGGAGGAGGCCTTGTTCTCGGTCCCATCCCAAGTACGGCTGGTGGGAACGAGAGATAGGGACATCTCTGTGGTCTCCCTCCCTAAAAAAAATAAAGCTGCCCCCCTCCCTCCTCTCCTTCAAAAAACAACAACTGAAGACTTACTTTTGCTCACAAGCATAGGGAGAGGAGGAGAATTAGACAATGAGAGACCCCTACCAGACCTCTGGTTGAGAACTATTATTGTATTCAGGCTCTGCTAGTCTATGTTAGCCTATTTACCATCATGGGCCACACAACCAACCCACATAACTTTGTGAACTTTAGTTGGCTTTTGTAAATCAATGTGGATGTTTTATGTTCAAATTTTATGTCGTTATATACTTTTGTCTGATTACATTTTGTTTAATTTAGTGATGTTAGGTTCTAAAGTTATTTACATATGTGGGGTTTTTCTGGGATTATATTGGTATTTGTTTGTTCTATGGTGGCATTGAATGTTTGACTTTGTATGTTGGAATCTGCCCTGAGTTCCTCTGGGGAGTTAGAGTGGAATATGAATAAAGATCATCATCATCATAATCATAATCATCATCATCACCACCACCATCATCCCTATGGCAACTGTGTATAATACTTCTTGCACATGATGATGTGGGCATTTAAAAAACAGGGAAGCAAAATGGGGCCCCTGTTAAATTTGGACAGTTTTTTTTTGGGGGGGGGGAAGAGCGGTATATTATCCCCGGGTGTTATGAAGGCTATGTACTATGTACCAAAGTTAGCCTGATCTCTTAAGTGGAGGAGAAGGGTGGGCAATGGTGAGATTAAGTGTCACCTTGCATTCCAGATGCAATATTTTGTACCAGTCCAAAAGCATATACAATACTTTAATATGGGAAAACCTATGAAATCAGGTAAACTGAGGAAAAATGCACATCTGTGAGTTTCACCACATATTGAAATTAACAACTGAATCTACCTGTGGGTTTTGATCTTCTTCTGAGGTCTTTCTTCAGTCTGAAACATTTTAAAAGGCTCGTAACAACTTCATTTGTTAATCTTTCATCATCAATTAAAAACATTATTATTGGGCCAAACATGAGGCAGCACCTCATATTTCTTTTCAAAGCTTGCAAAGAATTATTTCCCTTGCTGCAGCTGTTTTCTGTTTTTATTGGCATATTACATTGCTTCCATTTATTACTGTATTTTAATATTTATTCTACTGTGGTCTGTTTACTTCTTCGCTGTAAGCTACTATATGAGGCTATGGAGCAGAACGGTGAGAGAGAAATGTTCTGAATAACAACAGCAACAGAACCAACAACACAGCTGGTATTTACCTGGTCAAAACTTAAAATACCAAATGGCTATTTTAGACAACAGAACTTGGAAGCAGAATCCCTTTTGCAGATCCTCTATACATCTAGTCATTATCACACTATTACAGTGTTATGTTCTGCTTTAACCACCATGTCAACATACTGTAGAATTCTGTAGTTTGTAGTTTAGGGAAAGCCAGGATGTATCTGTCTGAGGATCCTAAATTGCAAATCCCGGGATCCCACAAAATTTTGCCTCAGCAGTTAAAGCAGAATATAGTGCCATAACAGTGTAGTGTGATTACTTGGGTTGCTAGGGTAACCTCGTCCTTTCTTAACCAAAGTAAAGAGATATATAATAAATAACAATAACAAAACTTTATTTATACCTTGCTACCATCTCCCATAGGGACTCAGGGTGGCTTACAAAATAGCACACAAAGACACCATACATAAAATACATAATACATAAAAAATACATCAACATGAAAACAATAATCCATTACATAAAACAGGTATGTAAATTGGATATAACAACCTCTATTAAAATATAATTAGTTAAAAGATCCATATAATCAATATAGCAGCCCAGCTGAATGCACAAAATGTAGATATAAAGTGCTCAGTGATTGGCAATCAGTTCTGGTTGCTATCTAAACATTATAAAATGCTTGCTGGAAAAACCAAGTTTTTAACTCTTTCCTAAAGTGCTGTAATGTAGGGGCTTGTCTAAGTTCACAGGGGAGGGCGTTCCAGAGCCAGGGGCCACCACCGAGAAGGCCCTCTCCCTTGTCCCCCACTCACCGCATTAAAGACAGAGGAGAAGATGACCACCCTGGCAGATCTTAGAGCCCACACTGGTTCATAGGTGGAGATGTGGTCACGAAGATAGACTGGACCTGAACCGTGTAGGGTTTTATAGGTGATAACCTCCACTTTGAGCTGGGATCTGAAACATATCGGCAGACAGTAGAACTGCTTTACAATATGCTGAACTTGCCCATATTGCCATAGATGCAGACAAAATGCCAGGAGAAAATGCTTCTGGAACATGGCCATACAGCCCGAAAAACATACAGCAACCCAGTGATTCTGGCCATGAAAGCCTTCAACAACTCAATTATTTTCATTGTAAATAAACGTTTATACCTATTTTATTGATGTCCTTGTATGTTTTTAATATTCTTTAATGGTCTATAAGCCACTTTCAATCTTGTTATTGAGAAAAAGTGGGTTATAAATAAATATTCCTAGAAAAATATTGGTATTAGTGTGTGTTATTTTAAATTAGTGGTTTTAATGTTGATATGTTTTTAATGGTTGTTTTAATGTATATGATTATTTTATTGGATATATGTTTTTGGCATTGAATTGTTGCACAGATATTTGAGCCGCTCATATATATAGGCAACCTATGGGGTGAGAAGGGCGGAGTATAAATGCAGTAAATGAATAATAAAATAATGATGGGGATGATGATGATGATGATGATGATGATGATGATGATGGTAATGGTGACAATATAATTCCATTTTTCCAGTAGCAAAGGCACAACTACTGTATTTATTTATCTGCCTTGCCTTGTATGTGAAAGACCTATGGTCTAAGCATCGAATAAACTACTACTACTACTATATTGTAATAGGATGAAGGACAACTTCACTTTAAAAGTTTAATGATAGCTATTTTAGTTAATTCTGATATGTCCTGATGGCAACAGAGCTATTTTTTAAAAACTAAAAACGCACACTACGACCCCATATCTGCACACTGATCCCCATATATCCCAAAATTTATTCTCTCTAGATATTTCATTTGTCACAAATTTGTTTTCTATAGATATTTCCTAGGTCCTCCAGTGTGACTGTATTCTTGAGCCAGAAGTCCTTCATTTCAGTAATGTTCACTATTATCTGTAGCTCCATGTTTCCACACAAACTCCAGAAGTATCAAGCAAAGGCAGTAAAATACAGAAGGACAAAGGTGCGAGTGTGGCACCACCTGATTTGCTTCTTCATGATAGTCTGCAGACATCAGTGGGGTGCAAGTAACTCTCCCATCACTACTAAGGAGGTTGCATTAAACTACCAAACTAGACAGGTTCTGTGTGTATGAGAGAGAAAAGAGCCACCTTGACCTATTTCTGGCAAAAATGGCCTTGAGTCAGCTCTAGATATAACATGGTTATAATAACGAGTTTCACCAACCTTACATTACAGTTAGCCCAGGTTCTCTTTTTTGTCGGTGTCCTTCACAACAACATCTCTCTCTTTCCTTCTCTGTCATTGCCTGCGGGGGAGTCCTTGCAACCAGTTCATTGCCTTACTAGTTATTTTATATTTTAGCACTCTGATTTCTCATCTGCTGGATGCAC
Organism: Anolis sagrei; assembly: GCF_037176765.1. Lineage (NCBI taxonomy): Eukaryota > Metazoa > Chordata > Lepidosauria > Squamata > Anolidae > Anolis > Anolis sagrei. Next base: position 189,877,349 of record NC_090022.1, on the reverse strand, counting down.
AACCTTGTCTTGCCAATCTTCCCAATGCCTCGGGCACCTTCTCTCTGCACAACTCCTCCGCAGCCCCAGGCCTAGCATAGCACTGTTATTTTAATGTTTCACATAAGGTGTTTTCAGTGATGCTGGAAGGCAGTTCCTCATCTCATTGGGGAGCCATTCCAGAAGAACTTTCAGCCTCCATCTTCCTTTGCTTGATTCCAGCTCATTGCTTCTGCCCCCAGGATCCTGCGTCACTCCTTTGCTGCAACAGCAAAAGGGCAAAGGCAGGATTCATTGTACCCCGGAGGGAAGAGAAATTGAAAGAGAGACTGCCTTTGGTTCAGGGTCACAACCAGGACAGGAGAAGGCAGTTCTGCCTCATACCTGCAGTTCTGTGCTTTGTCTTTATAAAATCTATGATTTTTATATCAGTCAGATTCTGACAATGATACCTGTGTGAAACATCACCTTCTGTTAACCACAGTACTGGATGTAATGGGAGATTGTGTAGGAACTGGCACAGTTATAGATGTGGTGTGCCACAGTGTAGTGGCACATGTGGTTGTTCACTGACAGAAGTCAATGATTTATCATATCCTGATCATCTACCATTTTGAGCTGCCTAAAAAATATGAACAATTTTTTAAAAAAAATTATATGCAGCTACCTACATGCACTTGCTTTGTTTTTAATTTGTATTGTGTTACAATACTCAGGGTGTTTTTAGCCACCCTGAGTTCCTATGTTGGCAGAAAAGCAGGTTAAAAGTAAAACAAATCTATACACATACATGAAAAATGTGTATGTGGCAGTTGTGCCCACTTACACAGATAGCCTCCAGTCTCCACAAACAGGCTATAGTTCCGAGTTCCATTGTGTTTATTGTAATGTTATTTTCTTACCATATTCATTTTCTCTCTCTCTCATGTAATTTTGATGATGTTGCTTGTTGTTTATGTTTAGCTTTTATTTTTGCTGTAATATGTTGTCCGGACTTGGCCGCATGTAAGCCGCTCTGAGTCCCCATTGAGGAGATAGTGGCGGGGCATAAATAAAGATTATTATTATTATTATTATTATTATTATTATTATTAAGTGCTGGGAAGCCTCCAAAGGAACTCCCTCAACTGACATTGCAGGTTATAGAGAGTGCCATGATATGGAGCCCAAATTCTGCCAATGTCCTCCCCAAACACCAACCGCCCAAGGAATGCTTTCATTTGGGGACCATTTCTTCCTAGATTTGATGTGTTTCCTCCACCACAGGCAGGCATCCCAGGGTTCCTTGTGTGGAATTTGCAAGACCCCCACCCACTGCCTCTCCCTTAAACCTTTCCTACCCTTTTCTATGGCACACAGCTAACAGAGAGGAACTGATCAACAACTGAACAGACTGGAGGGATTTGTGGCCTGGACCACATTTGGCAAGTAGAACCCCCATGACCAGGTTTAGGGGAATTGACCTTGTTATAGATAGATAGATAGATAGATAGATAGATAGATAGATAGATAGGAAAAACATGCTCAAGGGCAAAACACAATGCTTTGGAATTCCTAGATGTCCTGTGCAGTATTTGGGTTCCTTTCACTTCCCACATGCTTTGAAGCTTAAGAGTGGTATTCCTTATATATTTTCAAGTATATTCCTGCAACCAAAGCAGCTGAATGGACTGGCATCCAGTATACAGATCCATGAAGGCAATTAAAAGAGAAACAAGCAAACAGATAATAATTCATTTTGACTAGGCAATTCCCTGGACAACTGGCCCCAGTTAGGACCTAAAAATCTTGTCCTCAAGCTCTTTACGATTGTTATATCCAATCCTTAATGATAAATCTTTCTTGTCCTCATCACTGCCATATGATATTTCCACTTTACTTATTAGTTCTATCCTCTAATGTTGTGGCACCAATCCGCCCGCCCACGACGAGACAATTAACTTTGCTTTTGGTTGTTGGTTCTGATGTTAGTTTTATATATTGTTTAATGTTGTTGTTTTTATTTTGTTATATTGCTTTTGTTATTATTTTGTTAATATGTATTTTAATGTGATATGTTTTAACTGTTCTGTTGGGCTTGGCCCCATGTAAGCTGGCCCGAGATGGAGGCGGGGTATAGAAACAAAATTGTTGTTGTTGTTGTTGTCGTCATCCTTCCTCCTCCTCCTCCTCCTCCTCCTCCTCCTCCTCCTCCTCTTCTTCTTCTTCTTCTTCAAGAGTGGATTAGGAGGATAATATTTAAGGGCTCACCCTTGTAATTGCTGAATAACCATAAACATCAATCTCATTAGGTCTGGCACATATGAGGGAATATACCCATTTGCTTACACTGTAGAAACTAGTTTGTGTTCATATGGTCAGGCACATAAATTCCATTTCCAGTAGACATTTCCAGTTAAGTATCTTTGGGGCATAGAGAATTTGAAGAAGTTTAGATGGGAAACTAGATGGGAAACTATTTTTTGTAAATAATTTTCTGGCCTTTATGCCATTTTAGGTGGCAAATCATTCAGAAAATAATTCAGAATTTGAAGGTTGTGGGGTTTTGGTTGCCATCAGGACAGGAAAGTGGGACTCAGCCCACATATATACCCAGCTGACCGTATTTTTGCCAGCCCTATTGCATCATAGGATCTGTCATGGAGACCAAAGCCAGTTTTAGTTTTGACACAGAAGTTATCTGTCACACACAGATAATTTTATTGTTCTCAGAATTTTTTTGCGTTAGACATAACTCTTAAGGAGTCAACCAAGCTACTTGTGTTTTCTTACTGAAGCTCTGAATGATGTGTTGCAGAATCTAGAGCAACAACCAAACCTTTTGGCAGCCAGAGGCTCTGAACTGTAAGAAAGGTCATTACGAACAAAGCCAGTCCAATACACGCACAAAATATTTGTTGGGTGTGCTTGATGCAACATAAGCTAAAATAAATGTACAGTTTCTGAAATGTGTACTAAATGCACTGTTTGTATCAATAAACATGATGTATGTTTGTGTGTACATTTGTGTATGGGTGTAACAGGCCAGTCTCTCACTTTACAAGGAACAGCTTCAATTAAAAATCTACATTTTTAATCTGCAATAAAATTAATTGGTTCATCATCATTTTGATTAATTACCTTGGAACCTTTTCAGGAACTAGGCATAGCTCTCAGCTAGAAGAGGAACATGAATATGTTTGCACAAGAAATGGTACATGATTTCCCCAGTTGTGCGCATCAGTTTTCCTGCATATGTAGGACAGGAATTTATTAGTTTGCTGCTGAGGCAGAGAAGTTGGGACCTGCTCAATCCATTCATATATTGAAGCTGTTGAATAGGGGCAATGGAATTGCATTTTTCACACAGTAGAGGTTTTATGAGATGTCAGGAGAGTTCGAGGCAGGTCTGATACTACTCACTCAACCCAACATAACCATTTCAATGTTGTCAACATTAGAAAACACTGACCACTTCCGCTACCTTGGCAGCCACCTCTCCACAAAAGTCAACATCATCCTTGAAATACAACACTGTCTGAGCTCTGCGAGTGCAGCATTTTTTCAAATGAAGAAGAAAGTGTTTGACGTGAGGACATTCATAGGGATACCATGATGCTTGTTTATAAAGCTATTGTCCTCCCAAACCTGTTGTATGCCACCTAAAGATGTCACCTTCTGGAACAATTCCATCAGTGAGGCCTCCAAAAAATCCTGCAAATCTTTTGGGAAAACAGGTGGATAAATGTCAGCATTCTAGAAGAAGCAAAGACCACCAGCACTGAAGCAATGGTTCTTTGCCATCAACTCAGCTGAATCCCCCAGTGGCACAATGGGTTAAGCTCTTGTGCCAGGAGGACTAAAGACCAACAGGTCAGAGGTTCGAATCCGGGGAGAAGGTGGATGAGCTCCCTCTGTCAACTCCAGCGCCCCATGCGGGGACCTGAGAGAAGTCTGGTAAAACATCAAAACATCTGGGTGTTCCCTGGGCAACGTCCATGCAGAAGGCCAATTCTCCCATACCAGAAGCGACTTGCAGTTTCTCAAGTCACTCATGACATGAAAAAAACCCAAAAACCTCAGGTGGACTGGTTACATTGTCTGAATGCCCAATCACTGTCTCCCAAAGCAGTTGCTCTACTCTCAAGAATGGAACATGGAATGTTGGTGGAAAGGAAAACAGAGTTAAATATGGGCTTAAAGCCAACCTTAAAAATTGTGGCATAGACACTGAGAACTGGGAAGCTCTGGCCCTTGAGCATCGTAATTGTAGGTAATCTGTGATCAATAGTACTGTGGAATTCAAATAGACATGATTGGAGGGTGAAAGTGAGAAATGTATTAAGAGGAAGGCATGTCAAGCGAATCCTTGTTGGGACCGCTTTCCATCTGGAAATCGATATCCTCACTCACTGCGGAAGAACATGCAGATCAGGAATAGATCTTTACAGTCACCTACGGGCCCACCACTAAGACCCTATACTTGGAAGGCAATCATACTTGGAAATGGGGATAACTGCTGATGATGATATGATGTTGTCAAGTAACATATCCAGCTATTTTCCTGTAACTGTATGTGTATTAACAGGCATCTACAAAGATATTCAGGGCCTTCCAGATGTTTCTACAGGAAAGCATTGGATTGTATATATAGTACCATATCATCTGCTACTCATTTCAGTCACATGGATGTGTATGACTGAGAATAGATGAGGCAGGCCTATATAATGTCCAGTTCAACTGTCACAAGAATGGCTTTAGAAAGATTTCTGTGTTACTACAAAATCTATATCCCATATTGGGAAAAACAAACCTTTGTGAGATGTCCTTTTCCTGTGGGACTGGAGGTGCCTAGAGACCCATTTGGAAAGATGAGGGTTTTTCTACGATGGCAAAAATCAAATGATGGTCTTTTTCTTCTTCTTCTTCTTCTTCTTCTGCTTCTGCTTCTCCTTCTCCTTCTTGCTTTAAACCAACAATGCCCCACTTTGGGCAAAGTTGGTGGATACTCTGGAGTATTGTGGAAAATTGAGAATATCTTAGGGGCTTTGGGGCAAATCTGGATAGTTGGTTTATATCTGATTCAGACCAATCATCTGGGAAAGGAGATGGATTGTACCCATGTTGCCTTGGTGCTCATTGGATCACAGAACTCTGTTTCAGTTGCCTCGGTGCTGCATTATGACATCAAAAGAGGTTTTTGTGCAACTAGGAAGAAAGTGGAGAGATTGCCTCTTTCCTCTAGTTGGTAATGCAGGCATTTCTACTGATGTCAGAATGGGGCACCTACACAACCAGCATGAAGTAGGAAAGACCATCAGGGTGTGAACACACTCTCAGCTGCTGTCACCACATGTGAAGGGAGAATGCTTTCCCCCTTTATTTCCTTCTGCATATAGCTCTGGGGTTGTGGAATGTACATTATTGGATTTATATTGCAGCTTTCCTGCACCAATGAGGATGCAGTCAATAAGCCTGTGTTTATTTATGCCTTGGATGGAAGGCAACCCATGTCTCTGTACTGAACAACATAGAAATCTGATGCCAAGTGTTTTGTGCTAAAATGGTGGATATGCCTTGAGAAAAGAGAGTGGGTTCTTAGCACACTGTGCTCATGTTTCCCTCCTGTTCCTGTTAAAACAGGCAGCCAGTGAATGGGTTTATGAACAGCATGTGGGTAATTGTCCCTGCTTCCCCATTAAACCAGTGCCACCATCCCAGTTTACCTTTGAAGTAGCTCCTCTTTTTTTACCTCCTCCTTCTCCCCCTCCCTCTCTACCTCTTTCTCTACCTCTTCACCCACCTCCTTTCCTACAAGTCAACACCTGCGCCGGAGAACATTAGCAGTCGGTTTGGATCGCCGGCAATAAAGCGGTTAAGGGGGGTGGTAAATCTGGGCCTGTAAAACCGGGGAGATGTCAGACGAGTCATCTCCCATCAATCTGGGTGTCATCTGATAGAGGAGAAATGGGTGATAAAAAGAAGCATTTTCGGAAATTATGTAGAATATTCCATTTGTGGAGTGCTGCAGTCGGGGCCGGAGCAGAATTTTAATCAGGAGGACTGCAGTGATGGACTGCAGTGTGTCTGCCGTTATAGTGTCAGCATCAATCATTCTGGCACAAAGGCGTGTATGCTACACACACACACACACACACACACACACACACACACACACACAGCCTGCTCCCAGCTGCTTGGGCTGGCAGAAGCTGCAGGAAGATTTGAGGGAGGAAACTAGATGTGTGTGTGTGGTGGGAGAGGTATAAAGGGAGGGAAAAGAAGGCAGACAGAAAAAAAAGGAGGGAGATGAAAGTGTGGGAGAGAGAAGAGCAGTCAGGGGAAGCAAGACAAGGCTGGACTCCTGAATATGCAATGGATATGTAGAATGGAGGGACAATATAATGCAATGGTTAGAACAGTTTTCCTCAATGTGGTACCTTTTAAAGATGTTGGACTGCAGCCTTCTAAAATGGTACACAGAAAAGACAGAGTGATAAAAATACTGCCAGATTTGGAAAGCATATTTTAATTGGGATCTTTGTTTTTGTTTTTAAAATTATATTCATTAATTTAAAATTTCATCCCTACATCTGAAGGGTGGTTTATAATAAAATCCATTTTACACCATGGTGTTAAATGATCAGAAATGTATTAAATAGTTTATCAATTAAAAACCAATCAATTTAAATTTAGTTAAAGTAATTCACAATAATGCCTATGCACAGCTTGTGTGGATAGTGGACTTCTTCAGATTGGAGCTAGTCATACTGTCCACATCCCAGTGTGCGGGGCTGCTTTGGAGATTTAGCAAAATTCTGAAGCATTTCCAACTTTGCTTAATGCAGGATCTAATTAGCTCAGTCTGATTTATCACACACCAAGGACCAGAAGTCTGTGGGCATCATATAAAAATTGAGGTTCAACTTCTAGCCCACTTTGGAGTAAAACCCTGGTATTAGCCATCCCCTACTCTTCTGATTTCTATGAGATTTCCATTAAGGTATGGGAATATTGAACTATTTCAATGTCTTCATCATTCATTTTTAAGTTATGTACTAGGATGGGAGACTGTCAATGAGGCTACATTTAAGAGAAAGGAACTGGCAAAACAACCTTTGAATATTCCTTATTCCTGAGGACTTCCCTCCACCCAAGAAGAGACCTCAGCCAGCTGATTGGCCATCCCAGGGCTTCCCTTGGCAAGCAAGGAGGGGATCCCCAGCCACTTCACAAGAGTGTACATCAACCAAGAGGACAGCTGGCTTAGTCCCACCTCCTGACCAATCAGGAGCAAGGGAGGTGGCTGGCCAGCCTCCGTACTCAGCCCATCAGAGACGGGGAAGGGAAAATTAAACAAATACAATGTTAATAAAAAAATGTATAAAAATGGTTGCACATTCAAATTTATTTATTTGTCATGTCAGAGCAACCAGTCCATTATATTACATTTCTAACAGAACAAAGCAAACAAAAAGAAAAATACACAACTTGTGAGTTTGGTAGCTGGTTAAATGTCCTTTGACCAGTATCTGGCCACTTGGAGTGCTTCCGGTGTTGCTGCAAGAAGGTCCTCCATTGTGCATGTGGCAGGGCTCAGGTTGCATTGCAGCAGGTGGTCTGTAGTTTGCTCTTCTCCACACTCGCATGTCGAGGATTCCACTTTGTAGCCCCATTTCTGAAGGTTGGCTCTGCATCTCGTGGTGCCAGAGCGCAGTCTGTTCAGTGCCTTCCAAGTCACCCAGTCTTCTGTGTGCCCAGGAGGGAGTCTCTCATTTGGTATCAGCCATTGGTTGAGGTGCTGGGTTTGAGCCTGCCACTTTTGGGCTCTCGCTTGCTGAGGTGTTCCAGCGAGTATCTCTGTAGATCTTAGAAAACTATGTCTAGATTTAAGTCGTTGACGTGCTGGCTGATACCCAAACAGGGGATGAGCTGGAGATGTCTCTGCCTTGGTCCTTGCACTATTGGCTGCTACTTCCCAGCGGATGTCAGGTGGTGCAATACCGGCTAAGCAGTGTAATTTCTCCAGTGGTGTGGGGCACAGACACCCTGTGATAATGCGGCATGTCTCATTAAGAGCCACATCCACTGTTTTAGTATGGTGAGATGTGTTCCACACTGGGCATGCATACTCAGCAGCAGAGTAGCACAGCGCAAGGGCAGATGTCTTCACTGTATCTGGTTGTGATCCCCAGGTTGTGCCAGTCAGCTTTCGTATGATATTGTTTCTGGCACCCACTTTTTGCTTGATGTCCAGGCAGTGCTTCTTGTAGGTAAGAGAACGGTCCAGAGTGACTCCCAGGTATTTGGGTGCGCTGCAATGCTCCAGTGGGATTCCTTCCCAGGTGATCTTCAGAGCTCGGGGGACATGAGAGAAGCCTCCTCGCAGGATTGCAAGACATCCGGGCATCCCCTGGGCAATGTCTTCGTAGACGGCTGATTCTCTCGCCACAGAAGCGACCAGCACATTCAAATATGACTATACTTGTACATTTTGGCATTCTTTGTTGTACATTTCATCCCTTCTGCAGATAGAAATTAAAGCCTCTGTCCTTGTCTTCAGCGCTGGCGAGTCTTACTTCATCCAGGAATATCGGCAATTAGCTGGGCTCACCGGGCATGGACTCTCGATATCTGCGGTCCTTAAATCTTTAAATCTCGACTACAAAATAAGTTAAACAGATAATGTAACCTATTTATCACCTATTTATCACTAATGTTTATGTACCTCTTCAGCTGGGATTGTGTTAAATTTCCTGAACTTTTTTTGTATTAATTTACAACCTTTTTCCTGCTATTACTATACAAATAAACATAATGCTGATGACACAGAATTGGCAGCGATAGGTTGTTTTATATGTCTCAAGAAGGAGCTAAAAAACTCGGTGAACCTTCCATTTCTAGGCAAGTTTTATCTATTGAATATCTACATTCCTTGTGACTGTAAGATTTTGGAACAGGGGCTTGATGAGGACGAAGGAGTCATGGAGAAGCATAAACACCTTGGGTTGCTGGCAGCGTATCCCAAGTTATGAGCAAAGCATCTTGGACAAGCTTATTTCCTTTCTATGAAGTAATCTTAAAACAGTGCTCCTCTATGGGTGATAAGCAGCATGAGAGTATATACAAATTAGGAGGAGCTGCAGCAGTTTGCTTTTGCCTAAGGCAGAAAAAACGAAATGCAAAGATACAGAATGGGGGACAATGTCTGGCATGAGAGCAGTACATGTGAAAAAGATCTTGGAGTCCTCGTGGACAACAAGTTAAACATGAGCCAACAATGTGATGTGGCGGCAAAAAAAGCCAATGGGATTTTGGCCTGCATCAATAGGAGCATAGTGTCTAGATCTAGGGAAGTAATGCTACCCCTCTATTCTGCTTTGGTTAGACCACACCTGGAATATTGTGTCCAATTCTGGGCACCACAATTCAAGAGAGATATTGACAAGCTGGAATGTGTCCAGAGGAGGGCGACTAAAATGATCAAGGGTCTGGAGAACAAGTCCTATGAGGAGAGGCTTAAGGAGCTGGGCATGTTTAGCCTGAAGAAGAGAAGGCTGAGAGGATACATGATAGTCATGTATAAATATGTGAGAGGAAGCCACAGGGAGGAGGGAGCAAGCTTGTTTTCTGCTTCCCTGGAGACTAGGACGCAAAACAATGGCTTCAAACTACAAGAAAGGAGATTCCATCTGAACATGAGGAAGAACTTCCTGACTGTGAGAGCCATTCAGCAGTGGAACTCTCTGCCCCAGAGTGTGGTGGAGGCTCCTTCTTTGGAAGCTTTTAAACAGAGGCTGGATGGCCATCAGTCAGGGGTGCTTTGAATGCAATATTCTTGCTTTTTGCAAGGGGGTTGGACTGGATGGCCCATGAGGTCTCTTCCAACTCTTTGATTCTATGATTCTATTATTCTAACTCTATTGAGAAGAGCAAGATTCTCCCTCCCTTTTGTTGAGCCAATTGGATGCAAATTACTTTTAAATTTTGAAAGAAGAGAGGCAGGCTGACAATAAATGGGGAAATGGGAAGGAGATACTGGAGTATTTTAAATTCGCTGGAAAAATGGGGCAGCAGAAAATTAATTGGGACAATCCCTGCCAAATCAGGACAGTTGGCAACATGCTCCAATCACCAGGATCTACCGCCAGCCTTCAAAGAAGGAACTTCAGTCAGCTTTTCTTGAATGATGTATTGTTCTGCTGCTTCATGGTTGTCTCCAAAGAGTAGTATTATGGGTTATAATGCTCATGTAGATGATCCCTCAGTCTGCTCACCATGTTGTCTGTTATATTTACTATGCTCTCTAAACTTCTGTCTCATGTGCTGCTGATATCAGGCAAGGGGTGTGTTGGGTCTTGCCATGTTTATTCTTTGAGGGTTGTTCTTGGAATGCTTTTCTTGTACATAACTGTAAAACTTTAGAGCCTTATTTCTCAGAGAAGTATAACCTAATGCTTCCATCAAGGCCAGAAAAAAGGCTAACAGCCTAGCGGCAGCCTGCAGCAAATTCCTTAAAGGTTTTATTTTTAAGGGCAGGGGGCATTTTTGACTGGAAGCATAATATCAAATACTTTGACTCTCCTGCCCCCAAATACCAATGCAATCGTTTGGATGTAGATGCATTGAAAAATAAAGTCTTGTATATTGAAGGATAGACTTTATAGGTGAAAAAACCTTCTACCAGCTGATTTTCCTGCATGTGTTGATTCTGATAGCATGGAAACAAGAACTGTGGATAGTAGTGAACCTTATTGCCATGAACTATTTCTCTTAGAATCATAGAGTTGGAAGAGACCTCATGGGCCATCCAATCCAACCCCTCTGCCAAGAAACAGGGAAATCACATTCAGAGCACCCCCGACAGATGGCTATACAACCTCTGTTTAAAAGCCTCCAAAGAAGGAGCCCCTACAACACTCCACGGCAGTATTATGTATTGCATTATGTGACACTGATCTTTGGTGCATGAGTGCGGACAAAACCACAAACTTCAAAATTTACCATTACCCTGCTGATAATTCAGGTAAATAAATTTTATTAATCTCTTATTGAGTATTTTTTTAAAAAAGGTATCTATTTGCTCAATGGCATTTATGAAGGGTACAAACAAATATACAAATAAAAATTCTGCTACAACACAGTTTGGAAAGATGATGCCCCACACCTTGATCAGTTTCAACTTGGATATTTATTTATTTGCCATATTTATATCCTGCTCTTCTTACCCCGAAGGGGACTCAGAGTGGTGGTGAATCAATGCACTATTTTGTTTTTTTAAAATAGGTAGGACTAATGATTGAATTCAGGCCTACATAATGGAGCAGTTGAAAAACAAATATTACAGTATAGCTCTCCTTGTAATAGCAAAACAAAGGAGATTCCATCTGAACATGAGGAAGAACTTCCTGACTGTGAGAGCCATTCAGCAGTGGAACTCTCTGCCCCAGAGTGTGGTGGAGGCTCCTTCTTTGGAAGCTTTTAAACAGAGGTTGGATGGCCATCTGTCGGGGGTGATTTGAATGCAATATTCCTGCTTCTTGGCAGGGGGTTGGACGGGATGGCCCATGAGGTCTCTTCCAACTCTTTGATTCTATGATTCTATGAAAACAGTATTTGCTGTTTCATGCTGCATGTGCCGAATGGCCTCAATGGATGCTGATCTGTAGATGAACCTGTTCCCCCATATCCTCCTGTTATTCAGATTTGGCAGGGACAGCCCCATCAATAATTTGTTGTCTCACTTTTCCAGCTGCCTTTAAAACACGGTGTTTACTTTCTCCTCCTGCTATTCCCCAACTTTGTTGTCAGCATACTTCCATTGCTGCAAACTGAATTTAATGTACAAAAGTAACTTGTACTCGGTAAACTGAGAGCCTGCATGGTGTAGGACTCTGGAGACTTGGGTTTGAATCCTTGCGTGGTCATGGAGACACATTAGGTAACTTTGTGCAAGCCACACATGCTCATTCTTAGAAAGCCCTATAAATCAGGAATGGCTTGAAGGAGCACAACAATATCAAAGGGGGTGGAGAGAGAAGAGGGGCAGAGCCTTCCCCTTCCCAATAGGCTCAGATAAAGAAAAGTGCTGCGGGCTCTCTAGTTTGTGTGTTCTTCATTAATAACTTTTGCAGTTTTAACTATGTCCTACTATTTCTTGGGAATACATTTGTTATTTCAACTGTGTTGGGAGATGTGGAGATGTTTTACTGAAGATGCCAAATAGGAGAATTTGGGAGATAGATTCCAAACAATTAATGTTTCTGTGATCATATTACAACATCAGGCATGAGCAAATGTTGGCCCTCCAGGTGTTTTGGACATCAACTCCCACAATTCCTAACAGTCAGTAAGATGGTTGGGATTTCTGGAAGTTGAAGTCCAAAACACTGGGAGGGCCAAAGTTTGCCCATGCCTGTTCTTTACATGCGCCCACACACATGCACACACAGAGTAAAACAAAAAAATGTCAGGAAAAATCTTTTCTCTAACATGCCAGATTTGTTTTAGCTTCTTATTGCTGGATTATTCAGTCATGTAAGTCCTGTTTTACTGTCCAGGTGGCCTTATTCAATTACTTACATCTGGAGCATGGGAAATTGTTTTTAAAATATTTGAAAAACTATGGCCCAGCAACAGGCATGTAGCCGGGGGGGGGGGGGGGGGATTGGGGGGCTTCAGCCCCCCCCCCCCCCGAAATTCTGATGGTGGTCCACGAGAAAGCCTTACTGGTGCATTATTTAAACTGCTATGTTTATTCATATCATGATCTGATCACTATACTCAATATATCCCATATGCATGGGGGTATTGGGGTAACGATATAAAAGGTTTGCTAGGGTAGACCCTCTTTCACTCAGACTCAGCCCCCCCTGAACCAAACTCAGCCCCCCCTAACTGAACTCAGCCCCCCCTCCCCGAAACAAAATCCTGGCTATGGGCCTGCCCAGCAAAGTTACAACTGTACGTTTTGAAAGTTATGCCTGTCTATTTCTTGAAAAGTTTGAAGTGACTTCTGAAGGCAAAAGGGTAAGGTAAGAGACATTATTTTAAAGTAACATTACAAAATTGTAAAGTTATACTTTTTTCATGTACTGAATAGTGTTTATGTGCTACATTTTAATAACTAATTTGAGGTGCATTTTGGGAAGATTAATTCTAACTTTTCAGTTCTTTTCTTATTCAGATTTTATTAGATGGGTTTTGAAAAGGTACGGTATATATACACATATGGATAACTGTATCTCATGTATAAATCAAGGCCAAGTTTTCAGTCTAAAATTATGGATTTTGATATGACCCATGGATAAGTCAAGGGCCATTTCACAAAGAGGGGAAAGCCCCAGTTGCGACTCAAGAAGCCAGCAGCCCCTGGCTGTCACTGCCATTTTCCTGCCCAGGCATTCAAAAAAACCAGAAGTGAATTATCATGGTGCATTATCCTCTATGTCTGTTTCATTGCATTTCTTTTTGCCTCTTGAGTCTCTTCTGCTGTCACCTTCTGCAGCCGGCACTGGTAATTACAGGACCACATGGGCCCACACAGCTCCCGCAGCCCTCAGAGCAGGGCTCATTCTTTCTCTCTCCCTTATATTAACCATCCTTTCATCCTCCTGAACCCCTTTGCAAAGCTTCACCCCTGCGAGTGCCCCAGTTCCCTTGGATGGGAGCCCCCGGTATCCACTGATCCCTATTTTACCTATTTAATGTGTACACATTTTATATCCTTGTATGAAAGGCATATTTTGGAAAAGTATGCCACCACAACCTTGGTGACCCTGCATCAGCATCTCATGACCCAGGAACTCCCTCCAGCCATTTCCCTGGGCATCATCTCAATCATAAAGGACTCAAGCACCCATCGTCTCTGAAGCCAATTCATCTCTATTGGCCCCATAAAGCCAGTTGTACAGAGGACAACAGGACCCTAAGTTCGGACCACCTGTCCTTTGTACAGCTATTTGGACATTGCAAAGACATTCATCACCTTGGCATGGATGCCCTGACACCAGAGGGTCACGTACTGTTTTCTCAAACGGACATTTCCCTTTTCCCAGGACTGGATTTGCTAATTCCATCACTTTGGACAATACTGCACAGAAAACACAATGGACATGGGCACCGTGAGTGCCGGACCCACCTTAATGGGTCATTCATCTACACAAAGGACATTTCATAGCACATATGGGACCTGGTGGCCCCTCTTTGTTCTATCCCTTGCTGGGACAATGGTAATCCATTCGGAAATCTGCATTCCTTTGTCTCCTGAACCATCCTGCCTCCCCCCCCCCCCCCCCGCCCGACAGCCATTGAAGAGCAGAAATCTGCATTGGAAGTGGGGACACTCTCTGATTGGCTGGCAGGCGCTACAGTCCAGTCTCTTCAAGGGAGTTCTCCCCAGTTGATTGTGACATCAACCGAGCTTAGCCAACCGAGCTTAGCTCCAGCTCAGACGGGCACAGGAAATTCAAAGGATTTCTTTCTATAAAAATATGTGTATCTCAGCTTCCTTTTACGACGTACTGTGAGCTAGCATCTATTTCAGCTAACTTATTCAACTTGGTAAGAATTCTTGATTGGGTAGCTTCTTTGTCTCACCAGGTGCAGGGATCCACAGCCAGTACCGGTATCCGCTTATCAGAACTTGGTATCCATACTTCAGGTTTTGTGGCCTGAACTGCACTATCTGCAGCTAGCTCAAATTTCTCTATTTCAATAAGGGGGGAAGGGAGTTATGGAAATCCAGGATATTTCAAGAAAGAGTTTGCCCCCCCCCTCCCCAAATATGCAGGCAATATCAAAAGAAACTTTTATTCCTTCTGGGTGACACATTGACATCCTGGAGAAATCCAAACTCCTAAAGTGAAAGCCGGAATAAAAAGTGTAGTGCTGAAAAAGAAGTCTAGGATACTGTGGACTGTCCAACAGAGTAATAAATAGTTCATAGGGCAAACCAAGCATGAACTAACCCTGGAAACCATGATACCTAAACTGAAACTCCTGTACTTTGGAGTATCATGAGAAAACACGAATCAGACAATACTGTTTAATGATATAGCAGGAAAAGAGGAAGACCATACAGTAGATGATCTAAGGACTCTTCCATACAGCCATATAACCCAGAATATCAAGGCAGAAAATCCCACAATATCTGCTTTGAACTGGGGGTGCTTACAGGCACAGGGTTTAAACAGGGGCAAAAAATCCCAGGACTTCAGAAGAGGTCCACATACAGACCTGATGGTCCCGGAATGTCTGTTTCCGTTGTCCGGACTTGATGCTTTGTTGCGAGATTTAGAGGCTTCCAATTTAGGCTGCCGTGGGACTTCTCCTGGAAACGTTGGCAGTTTTTAAAATAAAAAAAAACCCAAAATGTGGATATGTGGAGAACCACTGCTGGGAATCACGCCAAAAGTTCAATTCTTTGTCCTGGCCAGAGAAACTGTGTCCTGTAGATGTTTGGTGATGTTTCTGGCACACAAACAAGGTTTTTGCCTTCTACTCAAGTGTCAACTTCTTTTTAGGAGTTGACAAATCAGGAACAAACCTCTAAAACCTGAGAACAAACCCAGATAATAAATCCCGTGATTTCTGATTGCAGGGACATACAGACATATGAAGATCCGGATATCTGGCTCAAAGCCACAATATTCCCTCACCTGGAAATCTCACATTTTTTGCCTTTTTTAGTGATTGCTTCTGCATTTACAGGGAACAATATCTGGACACCCCCCTGTTTGCTGTGGACGCTCCTGGGAAAAGGTATTGTCTGGACGGGTCCTGGATTATCTGAGTGCTAGATAATTGGAATAAACAGAAAACCTGGGATCAGATTCTGAGATATAGAGCCTGTCTGGAAGGGCCCTCAGCTAACTCTGCCATATAATCCAGGTCAGTGTGTTTGGAAGGGGCCAACGAACCCTCAAACCTGAGTCTGCAAGATCAGAGCAGGGTTGTTGAAAAAGGGGATGACTTTTAGAAGCCTCTCGTTCATAGGGTCGCCATAAGTTGAAGTTGACTTGAAAGCAAATAACAATAACAGCAGTAACAACAAATGTGTTCGGGGGAGTATTTCTAGGTAGGGTTCCTTCTTCCAGATGCCACCTGGAGAAGGATGGATTCGGAATTCTGCTAGGTACACTTTAGAGTAGGGGCCACAGCTAATGTGTTTGTCCTGCTTTGGGGAAAATATTTGTTTATGTCTATGATTACGTTTGTATTCATAATATTACACTTAAAATCAATATCACCATGTAAGACAATTTTTGTTCCTTGGGTTATAAATGTTATTTCCTAATTGGTTCTATCGTAAAAACTTTGTTTTTGTGTGACATCCTGCAGCACAATTTTGCTATAGTCTTTCAATGAATATTTGATAGAGTCTCAACCAATTTAACCACAAAAACAAAGTTTCTGGAGTATAACAACTATTTTCAAAGTAAGCACCGCACAATTAAACAGGAAATAACACTTTCAAGCCAGGAACAGAAAATTTTTCAAATTTTGTTACATAGTGTAATCATCAACACCTTCAAAAGTAGCAGTTGTTTTTTTTTATCTTAGCTCTCACATGACAGAGATGAATGTCTGTGCTCACTGATGATGTTGGTGGTTGAGAAATGAAAATGTGAGCAGGAACAGGATTTTCTGGTACAGTATGTATACAAAGAAGTATTTCTCCGACTGCAAACAGACACTGGTTTTAGACCAATTTAAGTATCATGACTCCCCACAAAAAATCTTAGATAACTGTAGTTTTGTGAGGTGCTGAGAGATCTCAGTTATAGACAGATTATATTTGAAAAGACTATATTTCAGGAGACAGTTTCCCCCCAAAATTACATTTCAACACTCTGCTTATGGACTCCAAGTACCTGCACCCATTCTTGAATAATGCTTTTCTTTGAAATGTGAAGGTTGAAGTGGAATGGGAATAGCCTATTGAAAAGAAATTGGAAACTGTCTGCAGAGTCAGATTCTCAAAACAACATAGATGTTTTTAAAATTAGTACATGTTCTGATAATTGCTCAACAGCCCTGCAACAGTTACCTGTGGAAGCGAGTGGGACTTTTACTGGCATCCACGGAGCATGGATTCTATGAATCTCAATGGCAGCTTCTACATCTATAGTACAACTAATCGGTTCCATATATCTGAACATGAAACAGGTAGAAACAAATAAGGAATCTGAACTCCAAATCAAGACTGATAAGTCAGGAATTCCCTAATTAACCTAAATGAGTTCAGATACGCAAGACTAGACAAAGTGCATCTCTGAACCCTTTGCCATCATTTTTTAAAAGTCTTGAGGAATAGGTGAAGTGTCAGAGGACTGAAAAAGAGCACACATTGTCCCTTTCTTTTATAACAACAACAACAAAAGCTCCAGGGAACTATAGATCATTTAGCCTGACAGCAATAGAAGGAAAAATGTCATGGATTATACAGGAATACAGGAATCTATATGCAAGTATCTTGAATAATATAGGGCAGGCATGTAGCCAGGGTGGGGGTTTTGGGGGGCTTCAGCCCCCCCCCCCCCCGAAATTCTCATGGTAGTTTGTGAAAAGGCCTTACTGGTGCATTATTTAAACTGTTATGTTTATTCATATCATGATCTGATAGCCATACTCAATATATCCCATATGCATGGGGGTATTGGGGTAAAATACAAAAGGTTTGCTAGGGTAGACCCTCTTTCACTCAAACCCAGCCCCCCCGAAACAAACTCAGCCCCCCCCCCCCCCGAATCGAAATCCTGGCTACGGGTCTGATATAGGGTGGTTCCAGATAGCAGTTTAACCTGGGAACAACTGTGTTTTAAAAGCATGAATATTCCTGGGTTCTAGTTCACACACGCCCCAGAGAGCACATGCTTTCTGGAGTGGGTGTTCAGATGCCCTTCTGGAACCTGTTGGGAGGACAGGGAGACAGCCCTCAGCTCATCCCAAAACTCCTTAAAAATGGGGAAAAGGCAAAAATAACTTACCGGACATCATTGGCCTTGCAGCATACATCCTGGAAAGTACCAATTATGCTGAGGAACTGGGAAGGGGAGGACAAAATTGCTTCTGCCTCCCCCTCACTTTCTCATTTCTAATAGTACATTCAAGGAACTGTACTGTGAGGCCTAATGGAAGCTTTGGGGGGGGGGGGTTGAGAAGGGGATGGAGGCAATCTCACACCTTCTGGCCTCCAGGAGGTCAGAAGGTGTGAGATGACTATACGGACAGGCCCCAGGGAAGTTCCAGCACTCCACATGGACCTGTCCATACAGGCCCTTTAGCCATCAGACACAGACCTTTCACTAAGGCATGGGTTTTATGGGCTATTTAATTAATTTGGGATAATGCAGGATTTTCCTACTTTGTCTTGAATCAATCCTATTTTATTGGAGGTGTTGTTTGGCCACCCTACATTTTTGCTGTGGGAGCTTCTGGGATAAAGGTACTCTCAGGGCAGGCCTATAGTGATCAGTAGGAGCTAGCGTAGGTTTCTCAAGAAAAAAATTCTTTTAGCCTAATCTTATATATTTTAAATGGGTTGCTAGTTTAGTAGATAGTGGGAATGCTGAGGATGTAATTTCTCTGGATTTCAACAAAGCAATGAATAAAGTCCGCCATGAGCTTTTATTAGCAAAAGAAGTATGGAATAGATGGCAACATTATCAGATGGAACGAAGAAAACTGACTGGGCAAGGGAACCAAGTGCTTAGAATGGAAATTTAAAATCCACATAAAACGGCAGAAGTAAAATAAACAGGGACATAAAAAGGAACATGGACCTTGTTCCTTGGCCCCATGGCTTTAATACAATGTTAACCTGGGACTATTTATCTGTCTGGTGTTCCTTTTGTTCCGGGCACAGTAGTTTAACTAGCTGTTGAGCAGGACACAGTTTAGCTAACAACATTTTGTGAATTTGTGTGAGTTGTGTTTTAGGCTGGTTGTTTGAAGAAGGCAAAAGGCATTTTGAAAAGACCAGCAAAACCATCCAGTAGTGTCCCATACGTAACATTTTCCCAAACACAATAAATCATATGCCTTCCTAAAGGTTCTGACTTATGCCAATTTTATTGAAGGGTTTTTTTTTGCAAACTTTATTCAGAGAAGGGTTGTCATTGCCTTCCTTTGAGTCCGAGAGAGTGTGACGTGCCCAAGGCCACACAATAAGTTTCTATAGCTGAGTGGGCATTCCAACCTTGGTCTGGTAGATTCATAGTTGCACACCTGAGCCACCAGCAACACTGAATATTAATTTGAAGTATCTCAGGAGTTTTAATGGGAACAAACAAATGAAAATATTTTGATGAAAGGAATAAAGGTGTGTGTGAGGGTATGTTTGTATGGGTGTGAGTGGTAAGGAGAAGCATTCCTTATGCACATTGTTAACTGGAATCATGGAGTTTCAGTGTCATATAGTGGATGAAAGCACATGGAATTGCACGCATGGATTTTGGGTTGTTTCCATTATGGGTTTGCTAGGGCTGCTTGATAATTCAGTACAGACTTTTCAGAAAATTATTGATGGGAAAAAGTCAAAGCGAGGCCCATGCCCCTGGTGCCAATGCTGTGGCTGATTAGGCCACCAGTCCCCTTGCTTAGGCTGCTTCCCCTTTGGTGCTTTGGACCACATATCCATCCAAACCATCCGCCTTCCCTAAAGTCTTTCCCCTTCTCCCTAGCACCATATGCTGCCTCCATATGGACCTAGAAGGGAGGATGCCGGCATGTGCTTTGATGGTTGGAAGCTCTCTCTCTCTCCCTTTAATGGCCAAACCTCTCT
The DNA here is from genome assembly GCF_037176765.1 of Anolis sagrei. Taxonomy (NCBI): domain Eukaryota; kingdom Metazoa; phylum Chordata; class Lepidosauria; order Squamata; family Anolidae; genus Anolis; species Anolis sagrei. The sequence continues at coordinate 189,857,605 of NC_090022.1, read as the reverse complement.
TGATGGTTTTTTAAAATCTGCATTGGGGGAAAAAATCCCACCCACCTCCAAAAGCTGCAGTTATGACTTCAATTATCATAAAATGGATTGCAATGTATTTATGGCAGCAGCACGGTGGGCAGCCGCCCGATTGCTCCAGGAGGTAATTCTGATCCAAGTATCTAATGCTTATCTTGTATAATTGCTGTTTCATTCTTCCTTTTCAATCCCACTCCCCTTCCCAAACAGCTCCCCCCGACCCGTCCGCTTGTGCCGAGCCGTTTTATTAAAATTGCTCCGAGTCGGCGGTGAATTCATTAGCTGGGAATAAGATGTAAAAGGCAGGATAGTGTAACATTTTAATTAGGCCTGAACAATAAACAAGCTAAATGAGGAGAGCACAGCTCCCTGGTGGACGGCCACCCGCCTTGAGGTTGTGAAGAATCATTACGTCTTCAGCCAATTTCATGCTGTCTCTGTGGAGAAGCCTCATTATTGAAGGCAAGGGAGGGAAAGGGGGGAAAAAATAAAGAATCCCCTGCTAGACATTTCCTCTCTCCATATTTCTCAGCCCACTTATGGCCTTGGCGGACCACAGGGCCTGACATGACTGCGTATCACCTTTTGGAAAAGGGAGACTTCATGGCTACTGAGAAAGTAGGGTCCTTAGATTTGCTATGGCCACCCCAAGTCAATCTCCCACACTTTTCAGCATGGAATAGGAAATAATGATTCATCGGTTGTGTTGTTTCTCCCATCAACATTCTTGTTTTACAGAACCTATAAAAATAGAAGGTAAGGTAACGGAAGGTAAGGAAAGGTAACGGCAGTCCATTCCGTCATGCCAGCCACATGACCTTGGAGGCATCTATGGACAATGCTGGCTCTTTGGCTTAGAAATGGAGATGAACACCACCCCCAGAATCGGACTCGACTAGACCTAATGTCAGGGGAAAACCTTTACCTTTTCTATAAAAATAGAGGAGCCCTGTTGGAGAAAGAGAGAGGATGCTAATTTTTCTTGAGATGTTTTGGAAAAACGACAACTACACTTGATGATGGAAATAATTTGATGTAGTTGCTCCTGGAAAAGGTCAGAAAATAGTTCAAGGTAACAGAAACTTCTTAGGGATATTAGGGTGTGTGTGTGTGGGGGGGGGGGAGACCAAGCACTGCAGGAACAAATTTGTCTAGAACTCACAGATACTTTTTCTGTCTTATAGCCTTATATACTTCCTTGACAATGCATGTTGTGTGTGTATGTGCCTTCAAGTCGCCTGTTGATTTATGGTGACCCCATAAATTTAATAGGATTTTCTTAGGCAGAGATAGTTTTACTGGTTCCTTCTTCTGAAATAAAGAACACAGCATCTTGTATTCCTTGATAGTCTCCCATACAAATATTAACCAGTAGGCTTGGTTGATTAAAAAAAATGGTCCAAAACTCGTTACACCTAAAAACTTGAGTTTAATGTATAAAAATTTGGATAAAAAATGTTGGAAATGTCAGGAAGCAGAGGGAAGTTTCTTCCATTACTCCAGAAATAGAGGACTAGATAAACAAACTACAAGAGATTAAAGATACGGATAAATTAACTTTTTTTTTAAGAAAAGCTCGGGAAAACCAATAAAAGAGACAAACTAGTCATCATTTGAAAGTTATATGAAAGAAAGATGCTGAATAAGATATAAATGAAAAAAGACTATAACAAACACAAACAAATAAAAATAAAAATATATTAAGCAAAGGCTCAGAATGGAAGTCAAAGAACTATTTTTATTGGTTTTTCTTCTTCTTCTCTCTTTTCCTACTTTTCTATAATCTGATGTTTTCCTACTTTCCCTGTAATGTACACTTTTTGCTCTATTTTTGGTTGTTGTGTTGCTATTTTATATATACCTATATGAATAACCCAATAAAAATTATGGATGTAGGGGGCGCTGGTGGTTTGATTGATTTTTTTTTTAAAAAAATCAAAACTTTCTGAAACATCTGAAACTTCTGAATTACTTCATTAATGGCAGACACGCATGCACAGTAGGAAAAAAACCAGCACTGGCACTGGGGAAACTTCAGGGGATTCTTCCTCCCTTTTTAGACCAATCCTGATGAAACTTGCTACAGTGGTAGAACACATGGACCAATGTTAGCTCACCAAATTTCATAACCTTTGACTTATCCATGGATTTTTGGCAAATTTTCAAAATTTTTATAACAATATTTTTTAATAATAAAGAAAATCTGTTCCTGGTTAGAAAGTGTTATTTCCTGTTTCATTGAGTGGTCTTTACTTTGAAAGTAGTTGTTCTGCTCCAGAAACTTTGTTTGATGGAGAGCAAAAAAATTATACAAATCCCATCAAGGGACATCTAGACCGACCCTCTTTTTCTGGACAGAAAGGAACCATCCAAACTCCCCTGACATCTATTTGCTTCTTCTACTGAGTTGGAGGAGACCCTCAAGACACATTCATCCGTTTATTCCTTTTTTTAGATGCAATCAATCATTTTACCATTACTTACTGATGTAAAGGGCTGGCTGGCTGTGGCTGGCTACCCCAGTTCCTTGTTCATGGCAATCAGGCCAAAGTGAAATGATTGGTTTTTAAGCAATTTATGTTCTCTTGGCTTTGCAAAAGTTGCTTATTGCTTTGTTGCCTTCTTTAGACACCTTTGTAGATCCAATCAGTTTATTTTATAATTAGACAAAGACTGCTATAGACAGCTATAGTATTTTTGGATCCTTCAGCCATTTTGGCTAATGAGCAGCAAGGCAATGTGGGAAATGTAGTTTAACAGCAGGGCCTTTTGCAATCTCTACCATTGGGGGCCTGGCCTTCACAAACTACAACAATGGCTGTGTTTAACCACGTCCACCTCATCCCTCCCTTGCATCGCCGGGGGAGGGAAAGCATGAGATTTTAAAACTTTTTACGGTTTACCAAAGTTGCTTAATGGTTGTGAAAATTAAAATAATCTTGGGAAATATCCGAACATTATGGAATATTTCCAGAAAAAAAGGTAAGTGGTTCAAATTTGGATTCCCTCCCCCCACCTTTTCTGCATGGTTCAAAACTACTTCGGAAGCCCAAATACGGAAGTTTTCTTCTGACTTTCAGGCTTTTCTGAATGAACCTATCACACTCTATTAACCAGGGTTGACCCTCCTTTGTTCCCATGATCAGGTACAATCGACTGCCCTTAGGGTAAATAGGCTCCACTTAATCCAATGCCACTTGCTTATGCAAATGATTGCACTACAATTACCTAAAAATGGCAAGATTTGTAGTGTTGTTATGCACCCCTGCCATTAAATTTGGTATTTTAAGCTTGCACATTATGCAAAATAATTTAGAGACTTAAATGAAATTCAACAATGCAGCAAGAACTAGACTATAAAGGCCTGTTTTATTTTAGTTTTTGAAAACAAGATATAAAGTATAAACTACATGTTTCTGTTGGTCATCTTGAATCCCTGTATTAGGGGAAAGGCAGGATGAATAAAGTAAGTAAATTATGAAGTAATATTTCATTATTTTGTGGTTCCTCAATGTTACTTCTAATTGTAAGCTCGATCCAGCAAGTGTTAAGTTCTCATAAGTTTCATTGTTTTAAATGGCAGACTTTCATGCATGAATCAATGGGAGTGGTCCTATTGGACTTGGTGGAATTAACAACCTCATCAGACGGGCTGACTTGCCCGACGTACGCCACTTGCTCTCCATGTTTGTTATAGAAAACTAAAAGGTAAATTGATATGAAACAGGCAGGGCCATAGCCAGAAAAAAATTTCAGGAGGGGTTGAAATTTTCGGGAGGGGGGTTGAAAATTTCGCGGGGGTGGTGGTGGTTGAAACCTGCTTCCTAGCTCAAGTTGAAGCAAAGAGCACAGCAGGGGGCAGAGCAGCCTTCAATAGCCTGCAGCTCCGCCCCTGTTAACCACCTCCACCAAGTCTGGCCTCCTTAATGAGAACATTCAACACACACACACCCAACTTGGTTGCTTCACTACATCGGCTATTGCTGCAAGTAATGACAGTGTGAATAAATTGTCAATATTTGCCTGAGATAGTGCTTGCAGTTCTGGAGGGACTCTTAATTTTTTGCATCTCATAGACTAAGCATGGGGATTTGGTTAACCAGTTAAAATTCATGAGTAAACCAGGTTTTTAAAAAAATCTGAAACATTTCGGGAGGAGGGGATTGAACCCCTAACCCCCCCCCCCCCTCGCTACAGGCCTGGAAACAGGTATAGTAAATGAAAGAATGTGTTCCAGAATGAATAAGAATGCATTAGACATAATTTTATGAATTCTGGTGGAAACATCCAAATATACTTTTTCTACTCCACACATTCCTTTTTACACACATTTTCATCCTAGCTGCCTCCTTAGGAGTTCAAGGCATCCCCTTCACAGCAACCTTGTAGTGGGGATCTCTGCTTACTCATAATGTACTTGACAAAGTTATCCAGAGCTTGTCCAGAAGGGATAAAAGTCTTTAGAAGTTATCAAGACATTCCTGTTCTTTTTGTTTGGATTTTACCTTCATATTCTGAACTTCCTTTCAAACGCTTTCTTGAAATATTCTGGGTTTACTTTTCTCCTTTTCTTGTGTTTTGCCTTCTACTGATTGTGTTACACATCTAGGCTCATGCAATATTTCAGAAATTGATTTTCACCATTATTCACTGAAACTTCTTTATTATTATTCAATAGTTATTATCAAGGTGATTAAGTGCTTTAGCAATATTAAACTAGTTAAACATTAGGATTTTGGTGTAAACATTCCTCTTTCTGTCACTTCAACTCAGTTGAATTTTGTTTCCTGGAAACAATAGCTGTGTTTATTGGCAGAGGCCATTTTAAGTAATTCTGGAACAATACAGATAGCCGAGTAGAAATCCTCTTCATTTAGGAAAATACGGAGATGTTACAGTTTGTGTTTCCAATTGTGTGTTCTGAAGTTGAAAAGCTGTCCTCACAGAGAGCTGGAACATGCCTAGATAGTTATTCTTGTTATTACGCAATCCTGCAGAAAGTGCTTTCAGAAATCCCATGATCTACACCAGTGGTTCTCAACCTTCCTAATGCCATGACCACTTAATACAGTTCCTCATGTTGTGGCGACCCCCCAACCATAACATTATTTTCGTTGCTACTTCATAACTGTAATTTTGCTACTGTTATGAATAGTAATGGAAATATCTGATATGCAGGATGGATTTTCATTCACTGGACCAAATTTGGCACAAATACCCGATACGCCCAAATTTGAATACTGGCAGGGTTGGGGATGGATTGATTTTGTCATTTGGGAATTGTAGTTGTTGGGATTTATAGTTCACCTACAATCAAAGAGCATTCTGAACTCTACTAACAATGGAATTGGACCAAACTTGGCACACATAGCTCCCATGACCAACAGAAAATACTGGAAGGGTTTGGTGGGTATTGACCTTGAGTTTTGGAGTTCACCTACATCCAGAGAGCACTGTGGACTCAATAATGATGGATCTGGACCAAACTTGACACAAATACTCAATATGGTCAAATATGAACACCGGTTGGTGTTTGGGGAAAATAGATTTGTCATATGGGAGTTGTAGTTGCTGGGAATTATAATTTGCCTCTGATGCACCCTCGCATCCCCCCCCCCCCCCGGTTTCCTGATCCCTAGGCTGAGAAACGCTGATCTACACCAAGAATGTGGGGATGTGGGGAGGGGAAGAGATAAGGACATAACTTTCCCAAGTAAGAATGATCTTATTATTATCTGCTACTCCTTTTTCAGGACGGATATATACTTCTAATATAATTCAGTTTCAGAATGCAAGTTTTAATTGGATTATATGAGCCTACACTGCGATATAATCCATTTCAGTGCAGTGTAGATGGGGACTCAGTTGCATTTAAAATGGCCTAGATTCTCTCTCCTTTTCCCACTTGTTGACTCAAGTCAGTTGTTGCAAACTGACTTCCTATTGCAAAGGTAGTTTGACTCATTTTAAGGATCTTTCCCTTCCCAGTAGGCTGAGGCAAATGCAACTGGTCCCAACTTGTCTGTTATCTCCATTAATTTTTTGCCATCTTGACTACATACGGATGTTACTTTGTCACATGTGGATGTTCTTGGGCTGCAAGAATCAGGCCCTCTGTCTCCTTTTTCAAAGTTCCATTTGTGAGCCACATCCATGTTTTTTCCTTGTCAATTTTGTTCTCAATTTTTTTCCAGGAACTGTCCATGGAAAGCCTTCTTTTGCCAGTTTTGTCTTTTGCTCTGCATTGTATTTTTACTGTATTCATCTTTGCACTTTAAGCAGTTTTCTACTCTTGACTTCCATATAGGTTGGTTCTTGACTGCCTTTCACATAATCTGCCAGTGCATGTTTCTCTTCTACTACTATTCATTTCACTTGCAGAAGACCTCTGCCTTTTGATTTTTTGGGCAGGTAAAGTCTGTCGACATAACCACGTGGGTATAATGAGTAGTGGATTGTCATCAGTTTTCTTGTTTTTCTGTCCAGATCATCCAGCTCTGCTTGTGTCCAGTTCACAATTCGAACAGCATATCTGATGACCAGGATGGCTCAAGTGTTCATAGCCTTGATCATATTTCCACCATTTAATTTGCTCTTCAGAATTTTTCTGACCCTTTGGACATATTCTTTGTTGATCACATTTTTCACATGTGCATGCTTGATATTGTCCAGCTGTAGTGTGCCCAGATATTTATAGGTTTCAGGCTGATTGCACTTTATAGTTTTTCCATTTGGCATCCCTATGAACTTGTTGTGAATAATTTTCCCTTTCTTTAATGCCACTGTGGCACATTTGTCTAGGCCCATTATGGCGAACCTATGACACGTGTGTCAGCACTGACACGCATAGCCATTTTCGATGACACACAGCCGCATGCGGCCGCGTACAGAGAAGATGGGGCCGCATCCCAAGAAGGACATTTCATCCTCGGCTCCTACACCAGCATTTTTCTATAATGCCGAGATATATGGCATTATAGAAAAAGCAGGTAGCTTAAATAATTAATTTTTGGTTTATTAAATACAGTTATATATTACAATAATATATTTTTGTTATTAAACTATAAATATCATGAAATTATGGGTTTTTCTTGAAGTGACACCTCACTCGAGTTATGCTCGGTTTTTTGGCGAGTATTGACACACCAAACTCAAAAGGTTGCCCATCATTGGTCTAGGCCAAACTCCATACTGATGTCAGTGAAGATTCTGACTGTGTTGGTCAGTTACTCGATTTCAGTTTCTGATTTTCGATAAAACTTTAGATCATCCATGTTGTTTTGTGGCTTTTGAAATTCTCTAGTATCATCTTGTCAATCAGAAGCTGATCTTTCATGCCCCTACTTCTTCTTATATTACCTTTTTATTCTACTAGCAAGGTGTTATTTGCTTCTAAGTGATCCTGGATTTGATCAGCTATTATGCCTGTCAGCAGTCTGAACATTGTAGGCAGACATGTTATTGGCATGCAGTTTCCTGGTATTATCCCTTTTGCTGGATCTTTCTGAATCAAGTATGTCTTCCCAGTTGTTATCCATTTGCTGATGTTTCTAGTTTGCAGCATCTCATTGCATTGTTTGGCAATTTTTGAGTGCAGGCTAATCAGATATTTAAGCCAAAATCCATGCAGTTGATCATTGCCAGGTGATTTCCAGTTAAGACTTTCTTTACCCTTTTAGTGATAATTTTGTTGTTATTTCCAAGGTTCTCATTTTGTTCTCTGTAAACTTATTTTCAAAGTCTTTTACCCACTCAGCTTTTTTGTTGTAACCCTTTTCTGCTTCCCACAGATCTTTCCAGAATGCATTTGTAGCTGGTTTTTTTTTCATAGCCACCTGCTGATTCAGCCTCTGATTGGAAGAGTTGATTTTGTTTGTACTGGATGACTAGCTTATTACTCAATTGTTGTTTCACAATTTCAAGTGCTTCTTTAATTTTTCTTGTGTTCAGCCAATATTTTTTAATCAGGTAACTCTTTTTGACATTCTTCAGTTTTAGTTTGTTCATGTTCTTCAGATTGCTTGCATCTGATCATAGGCTTTTGATTTTTAACTCCAACCTAATTTTCCATTTTGGTTTTCCAATCATTTTTCTTGCGGGTTTCAGTTGTTGTATCCCCAGTTCTTGTATTATAATCACTGCTGTACTGTAGGCAAGCTGGTTAGTTTCTTCCATTGTTGTTATGACAACAAGTGCAGCATTTACATCATAATCATCGGCATCATAATCATCATCATTGCTACAAAGACTGGGTGGCTATATGTTGGGAGTGCTTTGATTGTGCTTTTCCTGCATGGCAGAAGGGGGTTGGACTGGATGGCTCTGAGGGTTTTCTACTGAAATTCTGTTATGTTGGTTAAAATTGTTCCTCACTTTAAATGTTGTATTGTTCTTTCTTTCCTTTTTTTGGACCGTGTGAATTAGTTCACACAAAAAATCTCCACAATCTGCCACTGGCCTGACCCATGCCTGATACACACACACACACACACACACACACACTATATATATAATACATAACCGTTTTTGTTTATGTATTATAAACAAAACTTAATAATGTTTATGATCTTTTGCTTCAAAAAGAGTTCCATGGCTGAAAAAGTTTGAGAACCCCTGCTGTAGAGGGTTTGGATTCTGCTTTGAGGTAGGTGGGTTTTGAAGCCCTCAATAGCATTATGACTAAATGTAAAGAGCTAAATGTAAAGAGCTAATTTGAACATATTGATTTAGGGTGAATCTACACTGTATAATTAATGCAGTTTGACACAACTTTCACTGCCATGACTCCATGCTATAGAATCTTGGGAATTGTACTTTGGTGAGGCATCAGCACTCTTTGGCAGAGACTCCCAGGATTCCATAGCATTGAGCCATGGCAGTTAAATTGATGGCATTAATTCTATAGTGTAGCTGTACCCTTTGTTACATATGCATACCTTTAGTTTGATAGTTTGGGATTGGGAAAAAATATGAAGGCTGAGAATAGACTGGGGGAATGATTTTTTCTCTGCAAGTCTGCTACTAACCTGTTGCACTGTTCTTATAGGTATGAGTGTACAGAGATGATTCTCACTTGCGTACCCTCACTTTCTCTACACTTCTACTACATTTCAGAGACCAAGTTCAACGGATGATAACTGGAAGTAGTATTGCATCATGTGCATGGCTCCATGGCACTTTGTCCCTGAAATGTCTTAGAAGTGTGTGGAAATGGAAGGACTTGCTTCTGATGAGGTGCAGAAACCCCATTAGTTGGGAGAGTAGGAGTTCAAGAAACTGTGTCAGATTTTTCTGTTGCTTGCAGAAATTGAACTGAGCAATGTATTGCATTGCATTTTAGTATTGTGTATACTGAGTCAAAAATTCCCTCTAAATAGTGTAAATAGGAAGAATGATGCCTTCTTGATGAGCCACTCCTTTATTTCATCATCTGTTCAAAACCTTTGTGCTTCGTTTCCCTTTTGAATCAGTTCAGATTTTACTGCCTGTTCCTGCTTTTTGCACCATCCTCCATAAGCTTGATTAAAAGTCTTTTAATGTCTAATGTTCTCTCCCATAGTGATACTTCTGAAAAATAAACACGGCACCTGGTAGCATTCATTTTCAGGGGCTAAACAGAATAGGATTCTCATAGCATTTGTGTGCAGATGTTTTTGGGGGTAGAAATCAGACTTTTGCAGGAGATCATTAAGTGTAAACCATCCACACAAAAAACACACAAAATCCTTTTTCAGATCCAGAACTGGGAATGGCCAAGAATTCAGACTTTGCTCGAACTTTGAGGAATGGGAGGCAAAGCCATGTTAAGGCAGCCTTAGCCCAAATCAATCCATTGTGATGTTTGACTACCATAGGGCTGATATGGCTCTACACTGGCCTATGTGGATGTGACTTGGGCCTAAGGACCACATCACATGGAATGTTTTCCCCATTGTAGGACACTTTGTCTCTATTTCAAAGACAAAGAGGCACAGAACCCATTATATAACATTTGTCTACTTCCGGACATCATCCATTGCCCTACATCCTTGAATTGGAGATGAAGTGTTCTGAAAGGAGGGAGCTCAGAACACGGCTGAGTAATTGTGTTCTCAGCTCCTGGCACATGTCAGAACTGTCGCTGATGCCAAAAAAACACATGTGATGGGATCTGACAGATTCGACTGTGTCGAATTGTTTCAGTAATGTGGAGGAATGGACATTCCTCACCACTGTGCTTCCACCTAATTTTCTTCTTAATAGCAATCTAGGCTCGAAATTGTGCTCTTGCTAGCTTTATAACATCACAATGGTCTAATGGAGGTAAGGAAAGCCTAGCAGGAGGGGATCATGGCAAAGGACCAGGCAGTGGCACTGCTAGTTAGTAGCCAGCTGCATTAAATCACTACTGACTAAGAGGCCATGAGTTGAAGCCAGCCGGGCTCAGAGTAAGCTCCTGACTATTCATAGTCTAGCTTGCTGTTGACTTATGCAGCCCAAAAGACAGTTGCATCTGTCAAGTAAGAAATTTAGGTACTGCAGGGAGGCTAATTTAACTAATTTACAATGCTATAAAACCTTCCAGCTGTGTGCAGAACAATGAGGATGTACTCCATGAAAGGACCCAGTGCCACAAGTGGATGGTGAAAAGGCAGCTCCCCCTGTGGCCGGAACCAAGCATACCTTCATGAAGCCAGAAAAAGCTGTAATGTTAAATGGCCTCTGTGTCTGTCTATATATGTTGTATGTCTAATTGGCATTGGATGTTTGCCATGTATATGTGCATTGTAATCTGCCCTGAGTCCCCTGCAGGATGAGAAAACAAACAAACAAATAAATAAATAAATAACGTGGTTTATATTTACACTAGTTTAATGAAGCCTTGCAAGATGGGATGATTGTAAAGAGCTTAAATTGCACTGGTCTAATGGAGGGAAACACAACTTTGTAAGATGGGATGGTTGCAAAGGGTTTGAAATTACACCGGTATAAGGAAGGGAAGGAAGGCATGAGAAAGACTTATCATGGCAAAGGGATTTGAAATGGGATGAGGTCCATAGTAACCTTGGGAAGAAAAGGCTGGGAGGAGGTATTGTGGCAAAGTGGTCTATAATAACAGTAGTCTAATGGTGGGAAAGAAAGCCCTGAAGGAGTGGCTCATGACAAAATTGCTTATAATAACACCAGTCTAATGGAGGGAAGGAAGGCATGGGAAGAGGAGATAATGGCAAAATGGTTTATAATAACACTAGTGTAATGGAAGGAAGAAAGGCATGGGAGGAGGAAATCCTGACAAAGTGGTTTATAATCATACTGGTCTAATGTAGAGAAGGAAAGCCTGGGAAGAGAGGATCTTGAAAGTGGTTTATAATAACATTAGTCTGATGCAGGTTTATAACAACACTTGTCTAATGGAGAGAAGGAAAGCCTGGGAGGAGAGGATGCTGGAAACAGAGTTTATAATAACACTTGTCTAATGTAGGTTTATAATAATAATGGTCCAATGGAGAGAAGGAAAACCTAGGAGGTGGGGAAGCTGGAAACGTGGTCTAATGCTGATTTTTTTTTTTTTAAAAAAAGAAGGAAGTAAGAAAACGGAGTGTGCGGAGACTGCAGTTGGTGGTGTGATGGTTCAAAACACAGGACAGAATAAGAGGAGGCCAGAGAATATAAAGCATCTGATGGGATTTGTAAAAAAACAAAACAATGTATTTTAAAATGGAAGGGGATGATGCACTTTGCTAAGACTATCTTTCTGCAATGTGTCTGATGAAGTCTTCACAGTCAAGTCCTCACACACACTGTGATCTGGTTTGGCAGGTAGACATTCCCCAGTTATCAAAGTTAAGCAAGAGCTTGAGCTATTTCTCGATATTTACATTATTGTTCAAAGTTACGTGAATAGAACATGGGCTCTGGAGGGAGTGTTAAAGGGTGTTTGCATTCACCCCCACAGCTGAGGAGGCATGCTCACACCTCTGACACCAGTGGATTTCTTGCTATGAATGATTTTAATATGCTATTAACTCAGCAGTTGGATATAATATAAACAGCACCAAACATTTACAGATAAAATAATAGCAGAACACAATACATATCTATTAAAAATGAACATGCATACACCCTTCAAAATTCAAAAATCAAATCCATTAACTATCAACCAGCAATAAAATAAAACTTCCAGAAAGCTGGTAAAATTCACCAGATATTGATATATTTTGGGCGTGAATCCACACTGAATACCATCCAGGGTTATTGCAATCCATAAGGACCCACAGAAGAGGAGCATTCTGCTCATCCCTGATAATTCTCTCATTAGAAAAATTTCCAGTTTGCCCTAGCCATGATTTCTCTTCCTTTCCACATTTCTGTCGCAGCTATGGTGTTGCTGCTTTATAGTTGGGGTTGATTTCAAGCATTCAAACCCCCTTCTCGGAAGCTGCGCCCCGTTGAGAAAAATAATACAATCCACAGAAGACAAACTTTCTTCTAATAAAGTAAATGTTTATGCAATAATCACAAATAACAGTTTCAATCCATCGATCCCAATATTCCAGCAAACCTTCCTTAAGCTTTTACAGGAATCTATTCCTCTTCCTCTAGTTCTTGCTTTCTTCACAGTCTCATCATCACCATCATCATTCTCTGCTCATTCTCTTCTCTATCTCTTCTCTACTCTCTACATTCTCAGTCTCTCAATTTGTAATAGCTAAGCTTTCGCAGGTGGCTTGACTGTTGCTGGTCATACAATGACTGGACATGATTCTTACAATCACTTACCCATTTTTCACTTTAGAAATGATCTAAATAATATAAAACTCTGACAATTTCTCTGGAGTTCAACCTGACAATGGCTCTTGGCTACCTGGGATGACTTAATGCTGGCTCAGCTGGCTAAGGCTGCTGGGACTTGCAGTCCAACAACATCTGGAATGGTATTGGATGCAGTCCTAGCAACTCTGTTTATTCTCAGTCTTGTTTAACCTGGAGATATCAAGGGACTGCCTGCATGGAAAGCAGCTGATTACTGTTATACCCCGGTCTCTTTCCAGTGTAACACGGTAACGTTAAGAACTTGAACAAGATGGGAAGCATGTAGATCTCCAGGTGTTGTGGAACTACAATTTACAAAAAGGCTGATAATAAGTTATGCCTCCTAAGAGTAATGGGAATTATCAAACTCCTGTGTGTCTGCTGTTTCACATCCTCATAGTTCTTTCTGCTTACGATTGTTTATCTCATTGTTTTGTTTTGGGGGAATCAAATCCACAGCATCTGGTGAGTAAAAATATGCTTCAAGAAGCTGAACTTCCCAGTACAATTACATTTCCATATGCATGGATTCAACACTCACAGATTCAACCATGCATGTCTTGAATACACACACACACATCCCGAACACACCCATAAAGCAAATCATGATGTTGCCATTGTATATAATGGGACTTGAGTATTCAGAGATTTGGGTATCTACAGAAGGTCCTGGAACCAAACCCCAAAGAATACCAAGGGACCATTGCATAAGAAAATCCAGATTTCGTGCAACATTATGAATTCATGTAGGACAGTTGCAGGTACAGTCTTGGCCTACACACCACAATATTCCATTTTGTTTGTTACCATGCCTCCTACTCCCAAATACATGGGAGATTACTCCACAATGAGAAGTGATCAGGGGTTATTTACTTCTGGCTTCAATAGCCACTGTGGAAACAGAAAACTTTTCCTTGCGAAAACTCTTTTTTAATAGGGAACCAGCCTAGGACTCCCAGTGCGCTAATTAAACATGAAACCAAGTGGCAACAAAAATCGCCTGTCTCACTTTAAGAAACTACCAGCAGTTCTGCATTTGTATTTGGCTTTAATCGTACTCTAGAGTCCTGAGAATAACAGTAATAATAAGTAACATTTATTTATTGTAATTAAGCTAGGTTCTATACAATTACAGTTACTATACTCATAAATATTGAATGTATTTGCTGTAAGCATATAAATTAATCATTTTATGTGGGTACTCTAAACTCTACAGCCCAGGATAAATGTATTTGGAGACACAAAGCAGGCAGATTTCACAACGCTGGGAGAAAGCGGGCAATGAAACGGCAGGCACAATTCATTGTTAGTAAGAGCAACGCAACGGAGATTGTGTGTGCGTGGTTTTTTTTGTAGGCATGTGGAATAATCCACAACTAGATTTACATACATTTGGGACCTAAATTAATGCTGCTAATAGAAATGTGGAGACATTTTAGCATAAACATAGCGCCTGGCAAATGGTATATTCAGGGCCATTAAGGAAGGGACAGAAAAATAATGAAGAAAATATCATGTTAGCCCACTGTCCAATAAATCAATAATGAGCCCAGATTCTGAGTATCATATATAGTGTAGACTCTAGAACCTGATTCAGACTGTAAAATATGTGTAATTTGGCCAGTCTGTAAATTACACATCAATGGGACTGATTCTTTGGATCCTGTATGGTATTTATTTATTTATCATGTCAGGAGCAGACCAAACAGTTGCGTTGCATCTTTTAACAAACAAACACAAAGTTTGCAAGCTTGGTAGTTGATTAAATGTCCTTTGACCAGTAGCTGACCACTTGGAGTGCCTCTGGTGTTGCTGCAAGAAGGTCCTCCATTGTGGATGTGGCAGGGCTCAGGTTACAGGTGATCAGTAACCTGATCAGTGGTTTGCTCTGATCAGTGGTTTGCAGGTGATCAGTGGTTTGCTCTTCTCCACACTCGCATGTTGTAGATTCCACTTTGTAGCCCCATTTCTTAAGGTTGGCTCTGCATCTCGTGGTGCCAGAGTGCAGTCTGTTCAGCGCCTTCCAAGTTGCCCAGTTTTCTGTGTGCCCAGGAGGGAGTCTCTTATTTAGTATCAGCCATTGATGGAGGTTCTGAGTTTGAGGCTGCCACTTTTGGACTCTCGCTTGCTGAGGTGTTCCAGCGAGTGTCTCTGTAGATCTTAGAAAACTATTTCTTGATTTAAGTTGTTGACGTGCTGGTTGATATCCAAACAGGGGATGAGCTGCAGATGTCACAGCCTTGGTCCTTTCACTATTGGCTGCTACTTCCCGGCGGATGTCAGGTGGTGCAATACCGGCTAAACAGTGAAATTTCTCCATTGGTGTAGGGTGCAGGCACCCCGTGATAATGCGGCATGTCTCATTAAGAGCCACATCCACTGTTTTAGTGTGGTGAGATGTGTTCCACACTGGGCATGCACACTCAATCCTGTATGGTGAGAGAGAAAGAGAGATTTATACAAATCAGCAGCATGCCTTTTCTTTGTGGTCCCTGATTTTGACCCATTCATGTGTGATGCCTGATCATCATGTGTGAATCAAAGGCATTTTGCTGCCGGATACAGAGCAGCAAAGGTTTCAACCAAGTTAAAGGAGTATATTGTACCAACCAAATCATTGCAACCACATTGCAACACATCCATATTCACTTCTCCCCATCTCTATGAAGTTGCACACAACTTAAAGGCACGCAACAACAATAACAATTATACCTTTTCTCAGGAAACAAGCTGTCTTGGGTTCTTGTGGGTTTTTTCGGGCTATATGGACATGTTCTAGAGGCATTTCTCCTGACGTTTCGCCTGCATCTAAGTGAATGCAGGAGAAATGCCTCTAGAACATGGCCATATAGCCCGAAAAAAACCACAAGAACTGAGTGATTCCAGCCATGAAAGCCTTCGACAATAAGCTGTCTTGGGTTTTTCATCTTCAGGTGCATCTATACAACTGGTTCCCAACCTGTGGGTCCCCAGATGTTTTAGCCTTCAACTCCCAGAAATCCTAACAGCTGGTAAACTGGCTGGGATTTCTGGGAGTTGTAGGCCAAAACACCTGGGGACCCAAATTTTAATTGCCATGGTTCAGATCTATGGAATCATGGAACCTTTCCAAGGACTTTAGCTTTTTCTTTAGCCAAAGGGTGCTGATGCCTCACTAAAGTACAACTCCCAAGATTCCCTAGTATTTAGCCATGGCAGTGAAATCAATGTCAAACTGCATTAATTCTTTAGTTTAGTATCTGTTCTAGGTTATAATCCCAACTTTAAAAGGAGCAAACCAAGTTGCTGAATCCTAGCTTTAAAATAAGTCCAGCACTTTGGATAATTTCAAGTTCAGATTAAACCCAGAATGGTTTTGCCAGGCCACTGAAATGGAAATTACCAGACTCTACTGACTCCAAAAATCTTTTATGTGCCTTGCAGCTGCAAAGCCTGGCTGCTTGTTGCCTGGGGATCCTTTGGTAGCCAATCTAACTACCAGTATTTGAAAAAACCTCTAAAATCAAAACAGCAACGCTAAAAAACAAACAAAAACAAACAGGGGAATTCCAGACAAGAAACAACCAGTTAACACCTCCCAACAAAGAATTCCCACAGGCAGCAGCCAGCCAGGCTTTGAAGCTGCAAGGCCATTCAATCCTTACAATCAGTTCTGCCCCCTTCCTTACCTCACCCAGAGTTTTTAAATCATTTTATGTACATGTGGCCCGCACTCTGCTATTCTGTTATTCTGTTTAGTTCCTATGTTCTGTGTATATTGTTTTATATGCTTTGATGTTTCATATTTAATGTTACGTTGTTTATTTTATTGCAATTTGTATTGTTATATTGTAATTCTTGTTCAGGCTTGGCCCCATGTAAGCCGAGTCTCCATTGGGGAGATGGTGGCGGGGTTAAAATAAGTATTATTATTATTATTATTATTATTATTATTATTATCCTAATCAAGGTGGCCAATTGCAACATTCACACTTGCCTCAAGCAAACAAGACTTCTTTCTTTCACCCTGGACATTCCACAGATATATAAACCCCACTTGCCTAGTTTCTAACAGACCCCTCAACCTCTGAGGATGCCTGCCATAAATGTGGGTGAAATGTCAGGAGAGAATGCTTCTGGAACATGGCCATACAACCCAGAAAACTCACAGCAAGCCAGTGATTCTGGCCATGAAATCCTTCAACAACACATTGAAACATAACTCTTCTCGTATTGTCGAAGGCTTTCATGGCCGGAATCACTCAGTTCTTGTGGGTTTTTTCGAGCTATATGGCCATGTTCTAGAGGCAAATGCCTCTAGAACATGGCCATATAGCCCGAAAAAACCCACAAGAACTGAATAACTCTTCTCCACTAGAGATATGGAGCAGTAAGAAGCGTGAGGCATTAGCGTTGTAGCTTCCTTTGATGTTCATGGGTGATGCAGGGTTTTTTTTTACTCCCCAAATGATGATGCCCAGGTGATGGGAGGATTGGCTTTGCATTTCCACAGCTGCGCCATGGCACAGAGAGAATGTCTTAGCCGGCCGTTCGGCTTCTAGGATCGGCCCCCCTCCGCCTCAACATGTTTCATAAACTGCACATTAAGGCTTATTGGATATTAAATTGGAAACAGAGACCCCGGCTCTTCTCCCCTCCGTTGCCGTGGCAACCAGCGGTCCTTGCTCATATTCCAGGACAGGAGTCCAGGCCGAGGGAGGCAGCGCGTGGAAGGAATCTGCAATTTCCTGAGGGAAGCAGCAACCATGGGTGTGGAGTTGTGTGTCTATGTATAGGGAGACTGTTTCATTTCCTTTCCTTTTGCTGTGCAGGTGGGGAGGAAAAAGTTATAGGCTGGGATCTTCAGCACTGCAATTGGCCTCTTCTTAAAGTTACTGAAAAGGGATCGAGGCCCGTTGGTGCTGTTTGGACTAGTAGTCGGGTTGCCAGATTGAAAACCGGAGGGGGCTCCTATATAATGTTTGCGTCCGCAAAGGGATTTCAGCAGATGTTGTGTGACATGCAACTGGATAAAAGCAACTTCTGCCAAACTTCCCTCTCCAACACAGCCATCAAAGGTGCACAGGATTTCTCTGTTTTCAGTCTGGCAACCTTAGAGGAGTAGTGGACTGAAACATGTTGGAAAGGTGATCCTCAGGGGTGTAATAAAAGCACATTTGTTTCCCATTCAGGACATGCCTTTCCCTCAACGTAGTGCAGTGACTTCTGCAAAATATTAGAGTAGCCTGGTTCCTTCTTTGGACTGAAATGTTTGAATGAATGTTCAATGAAATACGTTGGCTGGGTGATCTATGTTCTCAGCCTCCTGTGGTCATAGTCCGGCTGTGAGAGGATACAAAACTTCAAGACTCCTTCCTTAACCTCTTTTTCTGATTCTTGGAGGTGGTGGTCTTTCACATTGAGAACAACTTCAGTCAGAGGAAGTCTTTAAAATACTGGGTGCATCCACATGGAAGAAAGTGCATCTTCTGGAATCCTAAACACCCCCAAGAGTCCTTTGAAGCCCCCAAGTTCCTATTTTTTTATTCTACAAAGAAAAAGATGAAAAATCAGTAAAATATTCTTCCAATAATGTAATTCCCCTGATCCTGCACACCACACTAAAATTCTGCTAACCAGAACTGTGTGAGTCAGGGTTTAAACATTGGACCGTGATCCTGGAAACCCACTGGATGACCTTGAGCAAGTCACACACTTCTAGTCTCAGGAAACCTTATGATACATTTGTCTTGAGGTAGTCATAAGTTGGGAACAACTTGAAGACACACAACAGCAAACTCAAGACTGGAAGCCCCCCCCCCCCCCCATGTTTTTATGCCAGCCTCCATGGCGAAACATGCTCCATTGGAGCCCGCAAAACACAGGTGACTTCCTGTGTCAGAAGGGAAGTGTCCTACGACACTTCCACTGTGGTTGGGGGTGGGGCTTCAACAGGATGTCCAGCAATGTTGTATAATGGACAGCGTGCCCATCTGTTGTTGGACTGACCCTTTGGGGTTCTAAGATGCTAAAAAACGTATGATGAGGAGCCCAGTGTCAGGTCCAGTTCTTCCAGGTATGGCAATGCAGTCTGTAAGTGGTTGCAGGGGTGGAAATACCTCCACAACCTTTGGTAGATGTACACCCCTAACACAGAGAACTGATTGCTGTAAAAAAAGAACACATGGTCACTCTTAAGTTATAGAGAGATGGCTTCCTCCCAGAACTGTTTTTGTGTGTGTTAGGAGTGACTTGAGAAACTGCAAGTCACTTCTGGTGTGAGGGAATTGGCAGTCTGCAAGGACGTTACCCAGGGGATGCCCAGATGTTTTGATGTTTTATCAACCTTGTGAGAAGCTTCTCTCATGTTCCTGCATGGGGAACTGGAGCTGACAGAGGGAGCTCATCTGCACTTTCCCTGGATTCAAACCTCCAACCTGTCAGTCTTCAGTCCTGCCAGCACAAGGGTTAACCCACAGGACCACCAGGGGCTCCCAGAACTGAAAGAGCAACATCTTATAACTGAGAGGATGTGGAACCACTTCCTCCATCTTCAGGGAGACTTGTAGGGCATCTCCTAGTAGAGTATCTTCTTCCTCCTGCCTGTACCAACATCATTACTGTCTAAAATACACCACCTCTCTTTCTATCACCTTAGCTGAAACACTGATATACAGTACAAAAGGACACATCCACTTCTATGTATTAGACTTAAGAAAAGGAAGAACTCTGCCAAAATGGCTCTGATTGTATTTGGCCATTTTCGGTGTCACAGACTAGAAATTTTACTCTGGGGAACATGGGTATTGAGTATGGTTCCACTACCCCCCCCCCCCTTTTTGTATTGGACAGGGCTAAAATTGAAAATCTCGAGAAACTGAAATTCTGTTGAAAGAACATAATTTTTAATTATTTTTTAAAACAATCTCTTGTACAGAAAGCAGTATGATTTACATATAGTTCAGTTTTCTGAACAAAATGCTGGGAGAGCATTTTTTAGCCAGAAAAACATACATTTTTGAGTATATGGATTTTGCACTAAAGGAAATGCAAGGTGTAAAGACAAAGTTTTGAAAAAGTGCTAAAATGCTTGCAGTCTTGCTCAACAGGGAGAAAAATGTTTTGGAATGACTATTTCCTGCATGCGAGAATGAAAAAAACAGAGGTTTACCTGACTAGTGTAGAGTTTTATCACCTGTTAATTGCTGCAGATCAAATTGCTATTAGGGGGCAGCTGAAATGGGACTAGTTCAAAAAGTATTACCGTCCAAATAAAACTTTGCCCTGGTCTGAATGCAATTAAAGGCACAGGGACAGAGGCTATATAAAATGTGACAATCCTCTAACTTGCCAGATTTTCTTCCCCAAGGGGAGATCAGGAAACAGAAACAAAGAAATCCTAGGTGAAAGCCTATTTCATTTTGAATCTTTCATTAAGATTTAATTCATTAGACTTTGTTTCAAACAAGCTGCGTACTCTGTCAGCTAAAGCATGTCCATCAACAGTTCAGATGAAAACCAGAACACATGTGGCCAAGCAATTTTGATATACAGTCAACATGTTATTCATAAGGAAAATACATAATCTAGGACAGGCATGGGCAAACTTGGGCCCTCTAAGTGCTTTGATTGAACATCAACTCCTACAATTCCTACCAGCTGTTAGGAATTGTGGGAGTTGAAGTTCAAAACACCTGGAGGGCCCACGTTTGCCCATGCCTGATCTAGGAGATACTTCAGCAGTTCACTTTTGGCTAAATTCCTGGGTATGGCAAAATCCATCCCTTTCTTCTCTTTTCTTCTTCCCCTCTAAATTAATAGAGTGTAAAGAGTTTGAAGCAATTTGTGTAAGCTGACAAAGGGGACAAGTGAAAGAAGGGAAAAAGAACCTGGGACACTTAAAAATCAGCTGAAAAAGTGGGATCATAAAGGATTAATTGGAACAGTTGGAAAGTATGCTTAAAGTTTCAGTCTATTTTAGCTCTAGTGCCCTGAACAAAATGCTAATTGAAAGAAATCAAGTGAATTGTTCTGCTGGTTAAAGAAAATATAAAGCAGCTAGATTTCTGCGTTTTAACAAAGTTAGAAAAAAAAAATCTTACTTTGATGGGAGAGTCCATCTAAGTAAATACCATACAGCAAAGTTTGGCAACATAAGTATTTTCTCTTCCCCATATCATTTGTTTGATATGGATGCTGAGAAATCACCACCTACATGTGTATTTTGCGGTAGCTATTGTTCATTTCCCATGAGTATTTGGAGAGGTCCTTGCTCTTCAATTTTATTGTGTTCTGAATGTGTCTCAGGCAGATACACATAATCAAATCCTAGAAATACTTTAAGGAACTATTTTAGGGCAAATTATATTACAAGAACAGTTGACAACTATTCTGTTTCTACTTCTGCTTCTGCTTCCGCTTCTTCCTTCTCCTTCCCCTTTTTACAAACTATGCTCCTGTTAACTGTGGTTCCAGAAATTAAGATTCCTTTGAGAACTATAGTTCAGTGGATGAACACTTGCTTTTCATCAAGAAGACCCAACGTTCAGTTGCTAGACAGGGCAAAGAAAGAAAACCCCTAAAACATGAAAAACTGCTTTAATTAGTATCCAAAAT
Source organism: Anolis sagrei (assembly GCF_037176765.1). Classification (NCBI taxonomy): domain Eukaryota; kingdom Metazoa; phylum Chordata; class Lepidosauria; order Squamata; family Anolidae; genus Anolis; species Anolis sagrei. The sequence continues at coordinate 189,836,200 of NC_090022.1, read as the reverse complement.
GCTAGGCTAGATGGGCCAATGGCCTGACTCAATGTGAGGATGATTTACATGTCCCTGGTTCCAGGAAAGGCATGGAATACCCTCATTGGTTGTTATATTAAGTTCTCATATCGACTTTCCTTTAAATATCCACAGGGTTGGCATTGTATGGACTATCCCAGTCTCTGAGCTTTAGGGAGCTAAAATTTTGTAATTTTAATACTATATTACAATGTTTTTAATTCTATATTTTAATCTTAAAAGACTGTTGATGTTCTGTGTGTAATATGATTTTAAGGTTTAATTTATAGTTATCATTTTAGTTATTATGCTTTGGTTTCATATATATGTTGGCATTGAATCTTGCCATTACTTGTACACCACTTTGAGTCCTCTCAGGGGTGAGAAAAGCAGTATATAAATGCAGCAAATATAAATAAATAAATAAATAAATAAATAAATCTAAGACCTAGGATCTCACAGGAAGTGGTCCCTAGTAATGTCATTATGCAGAACACTTTAAGCATCAAACAAAGATGCATAGAAGATTTTATTCAAAAGAATGTCTAAAAAACTAATATTATTTACTCTGCATATCATTTAGTCCACCTCGTTGCTCTCTTTTCCAGCTCTGAGAATGCCTACTTCACAATGTCTCCATGGCAATGCTCTGGCAACAGTGGGCAGGCTCTCTTTATGCCTTTTTCCTTCCCTCATACAGCCATGTTTACCTCGTGCACTTTCTCCCTCTCCCTTCCTTCCCTTCCTCCTTTTTCTTTCTTGTCTTCTTCCCTTGCTCTCCCTCATACATTTACCCTCTCATTTTTCTTTCTTTTACTTCCTTTCTCTTTCCATCTTTCTCTTTCCTTCCTTGCTCTTCCCCTCCCTTCATACTTATTCCCCTTCTCTTCTCTTCTCTTCTCTTCTCTTCTCTTCTCTTCTCTTCTCTTCTCGGTCCTTCCTTTCCTCTCTCTTCCCTCAACTGGCAGCCAAGGAAAGCCCTTTGACTTCAAGGGGGCAGGCACATGGGCAAATCACACCCTTCATTCACTCGCTCTGGCAGGTAAGTGAATAAAGGATGTGACTATTATGCAACAAACAGCAAAATACAAATTCTGACATGCCCAAAAAGGAGGTGTGACTTATATGTGGTGTAGATTATTATGCGATGAAATATGATATCTCATGGCTACAAGCTCAAACACACTAAGGCGTATGCATCACTAAAAATAAAAATGAAGACATACTTAGGATTACACTATTATTCTTCAGTGATTGATACATTCTATATGTATCTATTCAGACTCATTTAGTAAAATCAGGCTCACAAACCTTACCCTAAATGTGCTGTAAATAAACACAGAGCACATAGGAAGGCAATGGCAAACCTCTTCTAGATAAATTCTTGCTTAGAATTTCCTATAAAATGTTTACTTTAAGGCAGGTGTAAGCTGGAAATGATTAGAAATGCTCTGCCTGACTTACTGGGTGGAGACGTTGTGGGGCGGGCGTCCTCCTGCCCTCCACGGTGTCGGTTGGGGGCTTCTTTTTCCCAGAAGCCCCCTCAGTGGTGGGAAAATTCCCATCAGCCGGGCGGTTATCCATTTAGAGGTGGCTTCTATAAGCCCTCAGATTGGCTGAGGCAGGCTGCCTGCAAGCATCAGGCAGCCTTTTTAGGGCTGCACAAGGTGATGCCAAGCAGCGTGCCTTCTGGTGTCCCAGCTCACCCACCCTTTGTCAGTGTTTTCTTCCTGTTTTATGGTTATGTTGAGCTTTGGTCCTTCGTCACAACTTGCTGGGCCCTGGATCTGGCTTGCTTACCCCCCCACTCCATTGGAAGGGGGAGGGTCTGGTGGTTTTCAAGGGTGCAAAGGTGACAGTGTCCCAGTACCACTGAGGGGGCTTCTGGGAAAAAGAAGCCCCCCACCAACACCATGAAGGGCAGGAGGATACCTGCCCCACAATGTCTCCACCTGGTAAGTCAGGCAGTAACAGCAGCACCCCCTGGTGTGGTTAAGTGGTATTGGTCGACAGCGGGCTGTCCAATCCCAGATCCAGGAACCATGCATGGCTGCCAACCCTGATTCTCTTCTGTAGGCAATAAACAAGTTGTGGCCTTTTGCCATCCCAATACTGTGTGTGTGTCATAATTGGGCTTGCTGTCGGGAGGCATCAGTCACACATGCCCACGCAACACACACAGCAACCAACATGTAAAAGTCTATTTCCAAATAGGTAGATGAAATGGCAGTGGCCAGCATGAGAAACCACTGGTCTGAGCACAAAAGCCAAATTTCTTTCTGAAGTCATAGCAAAACGGTGACAAAATACATGATATGGAGGGGACAAAATGGCCCCAAGGTTGTGTTTATGGCACTCTTTCCAAACCTTAGATGTAAAGATGAAACCAAGGAGGAACTTGATTGAAAATTTAACGAGTTGGCTGCATCTTTGGGAGAATGGTCAGGTTTTATGAGGCACACAGTGGCCTTTGCAGATTGTACCAGATCATTGAACTAAACTCAGAACTGGGCAAAGCACAAAGCAAAGAAGGGATGCAACAGGGCTTTTAATGCATTGCAGCTACTCTGGAAAATACTGGTGAATACAAGTCTCTGGAGCAGCTGGGAATTTCCTTCTAAATCATGGAAGCAGGAGGAGGCAGGAAAGCCTGGGGCCAGATGAAAAGAAATCAGTTTAGTGAACCTATATGAATGATGGGAAAATCATTTCAGAAGGAAAACAAATAAAAGATGAAGTGACAGAAAGTGGAGAAGATCTGCAACTTTCTAAAAGCCATTCATGAAGCACCCAAACAACCTTTACTTCCTGTTTACTACCATCATTGCTCTAAGAAAAACAGGAAGCCATAACATTTAGTTTTAGTTACTGCTGGAATTACAACTAAGAACTGGACAAAAGCACAAGGGAGCACAAAGCTAAAGGAGAAGCCCAAAATTGGAAATGCAGGAAGGAGAAAAGGACACCAGCTGATATCAATATAGAAAACTTTACTATGGTTTGAATAGAAATACTGTAAACCTCACAGTAGTGAAAAAGACTGACACAGTGACCTGTTTGCCTGCTGTTCAGTCTGTTATCCAGATGTTCTAAGTAGATCCAGATGTTCCAAGTAGATCCAGATGCTCACTGGGCATACTGACCCTACACACAGCACATTTTAAGGTCACGCTTAGAGCCACAGCTCCATCCTGAGATTTGTAGATTGATTAGGTGATTTGGATTATTTTTTTGCAAGAGAGCTCTAGGGCTTTAGTCTGTAGAAATGCCTATCAGTCTGGATCTACACTGCCACATAAAATCCAGATTATTTGCTTTGATAATCTGGATTATATGGCAATATAGACTCAGGACCCTTCTACACTGCCATATAATCCAGATTACCAAAGCAGATAATCCACAAGATTTGCTTTGAACTGGATTATATGAGTCTGCACTGCCATAAAATCAAGTTCAAAGCAGATTATTTGGATTTATATGGCAGTGTAGAAGGGGCCCCATATAATCAAGATCACAGTACATAATGTGGATTATCTGATCTAATAATACGGATTATATGGCAGTGTAGATCCAGCCTCATTTCTCTAGGTTCAAAGAATTCAAAGCTTTTCACCAAATTACAAACCCTGGGATTTTGTAGGGTGGTGTTAAAGTGGTATCAAACTATTTCAGATGTGCAGTGCAGATACACTCAAATCAAGGAGTGGCGTTAGCAATGTAAGACATATCAAAACCTTAAAAGAAAAATAATAATAATAAAGCAAGAGTTTAAAATGTTTCTCAGGTGTTGGGTAACCCTGGTGAGAAGGATTCAGGTCTGACAGGAATCTATGCCATTCGAGACTGATTCAACACAAAATTTGCAGTGAACAGTTGAATTTTTCTTGATTACCTCTGGCATAGTATTCCCTCAAAGAAGGAAACAGGGGCTGAGAAGCACTAGCTATGATATGTCTGTGAATGAGGAGACCTCAAATGGGCAGTTTTGTCCATGATGAGACACAAAAACTACTATGCACTTTGTTAATGTATCAACTGCCACAACAGCAGGAAGGCCAAACTGCATGCCCATGTCCCCTCCACCAGCCTCAATTCCTACTTTCCTTTGCTAGCCCTTTTGTGCCATGCCAAACAATCTCATTACCATCTAATTTGGGCAAATCGGGCTGCTGTTAATGGCACAGCAGCAGGGCAAGGCAATTTTTAGGTTATTTGGCAATGTTTGCTAGATATAAAGCCATGAAAAAAAAATCCTCAGAGCATCTTTGAACTTAAGGACATTGTGGTGGCACTCGCTGGTTCTATTTCAGATTGAAAGGAGAAAGAAAGGGTTTGTTGCAGCTGCTGTGCAAATGCCTTTGCCCTTTCTTTCTCATCTTGTCCAGTTTTGAGCTGGCTCCGGTTGAAAAACCTCCTCCCCCCCCCCTTCCTCTGGGTACTATCCCCTGTATTTTTCCAAGCTTTTGCACATCTGGTTGCTGTGGCAACTCTAGTCAGATCTGTCTCTACCCCATAAAGAAGATAAACCCTTGCCAATTTCAAGGATGGCGCGGCTGGTTAACTGGCAGTCGGCACCTCCTTGTGGAAGGCAGCGGTAATTCGTTTTTCCTTCTGCACAATTAACAAGGGGGAAAAAAAAATAAGGAAAAGAGACAAATATCTTTATGGGGGAGTGAGAAATTTTTTTGCATACAAAGGATTTTTTTTCTTTTTAAATTCATTTCATTCGGTTCCAGGCAATTTTAGCAGACGAGAGAGAGCAATCCCAAAGCAGTGCTTAGAAACAACCAATATTTGTGACTGATTATGTATTCAGGGGCAGATTTTTTTTCTTGAGCTAGTAAAGCACTATTTTATTCATGAAAAAAATATGCCAAAGGTTTTGTTTTTTTTTAAAAAAAAATTTAAATATGTCAGTTATTTCTGAGAATTGGTTTCATTTTTATTTTTATTTTTTATAAAAGATTTCTCTGATGCCAGCCCTCCTTCTTGGTCCTATAAATTATGTCGCCTACTACAAGGACAGAAAGTGACCACAGAGTGATGTTTGAAATAGGAAAGAATAGCAAATCAAGAATGCCTGCACACACTTTACTTGAGAGAAGCCGAGGCAAACAATTCAAGGTCGTTGCATACAATCTGATCTTCGAGTTCTATATCTGGATCTCAGAAGTCTAACTTTTCTTAGTGATTTATGTTGTTTATTCATTCATTCACTTCCGACTCTTCATAATCTTATGGACCAGTCCACGCCAGAGTTCCCTGTCGGCCGTGGCCACCCCCAGCTCCTTCAGAGTCAAGCCAGTTATTTCAAGGATACCATCTATCCATCCATCTTGCCCCCAGTCAGCCCCTCTTCCCTTTTCCTTCCATTTTCCCCAGCATCATTGTCTTCTCCAAGTTTTCCTGTCTTCTCATGATGTGGCCAAAGTACTTCATCTTTGCCTCTAATATCCTTCTCTCCAGTGAGCAATTGGGCATTATTTCCTAAGTATAGATTGATTTGATCTTCTTGCAGTCCAAGGCACTCTCAGAATTTTCCTCCAACACCACAGGTCAAAAGTGTCTATCTTCCTTCATTTGTCCTTCCTTATGGTCCAGCTCTTGCATCCATAGGTTACTAGAAGAATACCATTGCTTTAACTAAGCGAATCTTCATTGCCAGTGTGATGTCTCTACTCTTCACTATTTATTGAGATTGGTCATTGCTCTCCTCCCAAGAAGTAAGCATCTTCTGATTTCCTGGCTGCAGTCTGCATCTGCAGTAACCTTCACGCCTAGAAATGCAAAGTCTGTCACTGCCTCCACCTTTTCTCCCTCTATTTGCCAGTTATCAATCAGTATGGTTGCCATAATATTGAGGGTTTTTAATGTTTAACTGCAATCCAGCTTTTGCAATTTCTTCTTTCACCTTGGTTATAAGGCACCTCAGCTCCTCCTTGCTTTCAGCCATCCAAGTGGTATCATCTGCATATCTAAAGTTTTAATGTTTCTTAAAGGTAATAGCTACTTAGTTTTCTTCACCTTTCCCTTAACATCCTTTTTCAAAATATTCCTATAGCAACAGAATTCAAGGGTACTAGACTACTGTAGAAGAGTGCTAGAATGCTATAGCAAGTGGGGCAACTCCAAAAATTGGGTTGCAACTCTGAAAATCTAGAATTCAAATTCCCACTCAACCATGGATACCCACCTTTGGGCAAGTCATACTTTTTCAGCCTCAGAAGAAGGCAAAGGCAAACACTTGTCAAGAAAACACTGTGATAGATTAGACATAATGTCAGCATAGGCCAGAAATGATTTGAAGGCACACAACTACAGTGACAACTACTGTGGACAGAGAATGACATGGAACATAAGCAATTATGGTATTCTTTCCTCAAATTTCTAGCATTGTTCATGTTTTGTTCACGTGGATAATGGTGGCCAGAGGCTGCGGCATAGTTAGGGCAGCAAATTAGTTCAAGATTCTAATTTGAACCTTTAAAGACACAGAGCCCCCCACCACATCCACAACATCGGTTCAGTACCTTGGATAGCTCTTATTCATTTCAGGCTCCTGGGTTAAATGTAAAGTGAATTCACGGTCTCATTGACTTGGGACTAGAGCCCCTTATAGTGCAATTGGTTAAACCCTTGTGCCAGCAGGAGTGATGACTGACAGGTCAGAGGTTCGAATCTGGGGAGAGCACGGATGAGCTCCCTCTTTCAGTTCCAGCTCCCCATGTGGGGACATGAGAGAAGCCTCCCACAGGGATGATAAAACATCAATCATCCAGGTGTCCCCTAGGCAATGTCCTTGCAGATGGCCAATTCTCTCACATCAGAAGTGACTTTCAGTTTCTCAAGTCGCTCCTGACATGACCAAAAAAACCTGCTGCCACTCAACTGGGGCTTGATAGCAAGGCATGTATGTAGGGCTAAGAGGTCATCTTAAACTTAGGCCCCTTCTACACAGGTGTCTAAAATCCAAATTATCTGCTATAACTAGATTATATGACAATGTAGACTAAGATAATTTAGTTCAAATCAGATAATGTGGTCTTCTGCTTTGAAAACCTGGATTATTTGGCAGTGTAGAAGGGGCCTCCGTGAGAACTACCATGTTTCCATTTTAGAAACTAAGCCCTGAAGGTACCCTTGGGGTGTTGGGTGAAACCTATCATGTTTAATATTTTGGAAACTAAACCCAAAGGGTATAGTTTGGATGTTGAAGGGCGGGATAGGGTTTTTGCAACTTTAATAATCATGTATAACATACATGTAGAATAGGATTTTACTGGCATACATTGAGAAGTATGTGGGAGAAAAAACGAAATGCACCCATCACTCACATAGGTTTAATTTGCTTGTGACTTTGAGAAAGGAGCTAAAACATGTCTAGAAAGTCTTTTGATGATGAATTTTAAATAGATGTGTACTGATTTGCCTTTATTCATATTCATGCCTTTAGTTTACTGCTACTATATAATTGATAGTTTTACTGGGCTGTATCATTAAATATATAATAATAGTTACATAGACCGTGGCATACTTCTGGTCTTTGATTCAGTGGAGGTTTCCATGAATGAGATGGGAGAGGGAGATTTTTTTTTTTTAAAAAAATGCAATTTCTCCTTTTTTGTTACAGAGGTCCATGCTCCACAAGGTGTTTTGAAGGGGAGATTCTGGATTGACCCAGAAAGACCCAAGAAACACATAAGCCTGTAATGTCATTTTCAAAGCAGCCAGCTTTAGGTTAATCAGATGGAAAAACAAAATCTCTACTTCTTCTATTCATAAAAACATTTGTTGGGGTCAAAGAGATTTGGATTATATTATGATTTTATTATTTTTATTTGATGGTTTTTAATTGTGTCTTTGTTTTATCTGTAATGTTTGGGCTTGTTCCTTGATAAGCTGCACCGAGTCCTCTAGGGGAGATGGTGGCAGGGTATAAGAATAAAAAATGTTGTTGTTGTTGTTGTTGTTGTTGTTAATAATATTATTATTATTTCCTTGAATTGAAAGGCATTGTAGATACCGACAACTGTTGGGTTTTTTTTTGTTTTTATTTTTGTACATCAATTTCCTTAGATTATTTTTTAAAGAAAGTTTGGAAATCCATTAGATACACAGATCCATTCATGGAACAATATCTCACATAATTTCTGTACATTAGACCTCACAACCACTGAGGATGCCTGCCATAGATGTGGGCAAAACATCAGGAGATAATGCTTCTAGAACATGGCCTCACAGCCTGGAAAACTCACAGCAACCCAGTAGGCTTGGTTGATCAAGAAAAAAAATTGTTCTAAACTTGTTTCGTATGTAGGGGGTGCTGGAGGTTCGATTTTTAGATTATTTCCAAAATTTTCTTTAAAAAAAGATCGAAAATACCAGAAAATACAAATCGTTTCCTTTGTTTCGTTAATGGAAGGTGCCCTTCCCTCCCTCCAGAACCATTAAAATCTCGCAGTTTCCCTTCCTTCCCTTGCGGCAAGCTTCCATGCAGAAGGGAGAGGTGGGTGTGGCCAAGCACAGCCCTATTTGGAGGCCTCGCCCCCAGCGACCAAGCACAGCGCTCCTTGGAGATTTTACAAGTAACACTTTTAAAATCTCTCACCTTTCTTTCTCTTCCCTGGCAAGCTGTCCAAGGGAGAGGTGGGCGTGGCCAAGCACAGCGCTCCTCGGAGGTCGCTGGGGGCGAGGCCTCCAAGGAGGGCTGTGCTTGGCCATGCCCACCTCCTTCCTCTTTGCATTGGCGGCTTTGCAAGGTGGGCGTGGCTATGCCCAGCTCTTCCGCATCGCCGCTTGTCGCCAGGGAGGTAGTCACGCCCACCTCGCAAAGCCACCGATGCAAAGAGGAAGGAGGTGGCCGTGGGTAAGAACAGCTGTTCCTGAAGGCCACGCCCCCAGCATTTATGATTCACTGGCGGAAGTCGTAAGGAAGATGGGGGACGCGGCTTCGATATGGCAAAAACACTTCCGGGTTGCCAAAACACGTCGATATCGCTTCTAAAGGTAATTATTTAACGAATTAATAACGGGATAAGAAATTAACGAACTGGAACAACCAAGCCTACAATCCAGTGATGTGAAAACCTTTGACAACACATCTGTACATTATGTTTTTATATTGAGAAGACCTATTTTCCACAAGACAGGGTTATATTTGATAATTTCTGGTCCAAGATAGGGAAGCATGAGAAAAGAGAGTGCGGAGGAGCCTTTATGTTGTCCCCCATCCATTTATCCTGGTTTCAGCAGACTGAACATCATATTGGCACACAGGTTACTTGATCATCACTTTGTCTTCTGGAAATGTATTATTTTCAGTAATCCTTCAATTATTCACACAGTTGGTTTCAGCAGAGGGAATGATGAAGCTGTCCAAAAAAACATTGGAGAACAAATCCCACAGCCCTAGCCAGCAGAGCCAAGGGTGAGCTATACTGGGAGATGCAGTCTAGCACTATCTGGAGGGCTGCATGATTCTCCTGTTTCATGCAAATCTGTGTTCTTGGTGATGCCCTTCTTTTGTGTGTGTATGTAAGATGTTTGTGCATGTGACTACGTTACCAACATAAAATCAAAATGACCACATTGTGACCCAAATATTGTCCCTGTGTTTTAAAAGTCACATGGCAATGATGGCACCCCCATCTTGCCCCAGATCCTTTAACACAGTTGTTCCCAACCTGTGGGTCCCCAGGTGTTTTGGCCTACAACTCCCAGAAATCCAGTTTATCAGATGTTAGAATTTCTGAGAGTTGAAGGTCAAAAGATCTGGGGACCCACAGGTTGAGAACCACTGCTGTAACATAACAATCAAATATAGGACAAAGTGAGAAAGTGGTTTAATGAAGAAAAATAGCAAATGACATCAGCATTGGTCATGGCTCCACCTTGGCTCATGTTAATCCTGCTCAGTTCTGTTTACTCATTTTAGACTTAGGTTTCGCTTCTAGCTGTGTGAAGATCAAGTGCTCTCTACGAAATGCAACACTCTCCTTTGAGGAGTTGAGAAAACATCTGGATCTAAGATTTACTTATTTTTGGTTGCTCAGTTGCATTTCATTGGCAGCATTAACTGGATATCCTTAGCAGGAATGGCTGCTCCTTTATGTTTGGAGGAAGGTTAATTAAATAGAAGGTAGGGTCAAACAGCTGGCTGCTTTGAATATGGCATTACAGGTTTATGTATTTCCCAGGTCTTTCTGGAAGGGAAGGGTCAATCTTATGAATGCATACTCTGAATAGTAGAACAGATTTTCTTGGAAAGTGATGGGTGGGATGGACACCTCCCAGGAAAGCTATAGAGGTGGATGCCTGCATAAGGATTGGGAATTGTGTTATTCTTCTGATTCTGTTGAACTTCCAGGTATTCCTCACCAAGGAGGAAGACTACTCAGAGTTGCAATCCAATAACATCTGGAGGTCTGCATGACCCCAGGCAAATAATCTACTTTCTGTGAAATCAGGTCATCAGAAAAGGTTTCCTTCAAGTCAACAAATACTTTGAATCATATAGAACCGAAACTTTGGAAAATATTAGTTATAAATATAATTATTTGTATTTATCTCTTTTTTCCTGTAATGAAGGTACAACTTCATTATAGCTTCTGTCTATTTCCAGTGTTTTGGGAATGGGAAATTTGGACCAAAAATGGCAAGGAAAAGGTTACACCTTCCCCTTGTCATTCTTCTCCTGGGAATATACTCACCTGGTGCTTTTACTTTTCATTAAAAATATGTTTGAGATACACAATTTGCATGCAGAAATATAGTGAGGACAGGGGGCAGAAGAGGGCATTGCCTCCCCCTCAATAAAGATTCAGCCCTCCATTAAATATTCCTTGAGTGCTCTAATTTCTAGCTTTGCAGAGTGAGATACTGAAAATCATTTAGATTCAGAACTCTTTTATTTCCCCGGTGGCGCAGGGGGTTAAAGCCCTGTGCTGGCAGGACTGAAGACCGACATGTCGCAGGTTCGAATCCGGGGAGAGGTGGGTGAGCTCCCTCTATCAGCTCCAGCTCCTCATGCGGGGACATGAGAGAAGCCTCCCCCAAGGATGATAAAACATCAAAAATAATCCGGGTGTCCCCTGGGCAACATCCTTGCAGACGGCCAATTCTCTCACAACAGGACGGTCCTGACACGACCAACATTTTTTCCCCCTGTGTTTACATTCACTTGGTAACTTTCCCTTTTTTGGATGCTTAAACTATATTTCTAAGGCCACAAGTGAGGTTTTAGTTACAGCAATGCTAGAAATTTGGGACTGAAGAAAAGTCTTCTGTATGGAGGGGTCTTAATCCATATATTTTAAGGAGAGAGGCAAAGAGGAAATGCCCTTATAGCCTCACCAATATTTGCATGTGTGTGTCCCACATGCAATTAGCTTCAAAGTGGCACAATGCATTCATCTCCCTGACTTGTATTTAGAAGTCAAGAGTTCTTCTCTCCCATTTTGATTTTCCACCCTCCCTTTGGAAGCACCTTTTCACCATATTCTTTGCTTGCAAACACATCCACATATCTGATTGCAAAGGAATAGTATATCACAAGATCCGGCTTTCTGGGCTTGGTTGACAGCAGGAACGAGGGTGACATTTATAAATACTTTATAAAGAATTAAATGTTTAATTGAGATTGCTCTTTTTCTTAATAGACTGGGGCAACAATACCGGATCATTATGAAAATACATTAAAGTTCAGTGAAATGCAGAGACCTTTATTCACCAGTTAAAATCCAGAGCTACTTAGAGAGGAGAGAAAGCTGAAGAAATATACTGGAGACAGGCAGCTGTTGAAACTCAGGGATAGGAGTTTAAAAAGTAGTCAAACACATCTGGAAGGCACAACTCTTACCCGGTCTAGCCAACATAGTCAATAGTCAATGATTATGGAAGCTGCAGTCCTCCTCATGCCATGCTACCCATCTTTTCTTACCACATAAGTGTCCCCTTCGTCCCAACTTCAGTCTTACTGCAACAACCCTTTGAAGTAACAATGGAAGGAAGTTGAGGGAAAGGAAAGAAAGGGGTAAAAAGGAAGGAAGGGAAGTCAATCCTAGGTCATCCAGACAAGAAACTGGATCTGGCAAGTAGCAGTCCAATACTCTATTCTCTACATCACACTGTGTACACCATTGCAGAAAAAAACCTTCTGTTTATGTATGTCAAGACTGGAGGGTTGTCTATACTGGCCAGAAAACCCAGACTCATTGCAGATCCACTGATGTCTGTCACCAGAATGCACAAGAACTTCTAATGAGCATCCTGGGTTGATTCTGCCTCATTTGAGGCAAGTTCAGGGAATACTTTAGAGTTGTTGTTTTTTTAAAAAATTCTGGAATATGTTTTGGCTTCATGATAAGATGGATTGGTTCCATTTTGGACTGCTCTCCTTTCCTGATGCACATTTCTGCCATCACTCTTTCCCTGCACTTATCAGTGCTTTCTTTGTGTTGCCTCCACTGCTATTCCCTGCTGGCCACAGAGTTTTGTTGTAGTGCCTGGCCACCACGATTGTATTTGCTGTTGCCAGAACTGGGGGGTGGGGGGTGGGGGTGGGGGCTCTGCAATCAGTAAGAAGGAGGGGAGATCGACCCATTCCTTCTTGCTGGTCACCTGGATCTCTCTTTTGGCATTAACAGATACAACCACAATGGCCAGTCACTCGGATGAAGCTCTGTGGCTGGCAGGAAGTGGCAGTGGCAGCATGAAGGATAGGATGACAGCCCAGCGAGGCCCATGCTTACCTGGACACAGGCCCCTGAATTAACACATGTGCATGGGAACTGGGGCTGCTTTAGGCCAGATGAACTGTAGGATACTCTGTCTAGAATAGACATAGGCTGAGCAATGTTGGAATATGCAAGAATCAATTTTAATTTCTGCCATAGCAACCCTGCAAAAATCTCATTACGCACTCAAAATCAAAACAAAGTCTGCACTCACTGGGATTGGAGGAAGGCATGAGAAGCATTTTATTGCAAAGCCACTACTTATTACAGTTTCCCTCTTGCAAAGATCATTAATGTATGGACCAAACTACCAAATGGGCATCCTTCATATCTGATGGGCATTTTTTACTTTAGATGTCCATAACTGTTCTAAATATTAAACCATAATGTAGCACTAAGGAACTCTAGGAAGAGAAACACAGGCACACCTACTCAAAAATCTCAAAAAACCTGTTGACATGATTATTGGATTATGTGACTTCCTTCTGATGATTCCTGCAATTTCAATCAGGGCATATCTTGCAAAAGGCAAGAAAATGTGCGTCAAAACATCACATGGGGTTGCTGTGAGTTTTCTGGGTTGTAAGGCCATGTTCCAGAAGCATTCTCTCCTTATGTTTTGTCCACATCTATGGCAGGCATTCTCAGAGGTTGCCTGCCATGGATGTGTGTGAAACATCAGGAGAGAATGCTGAATGCTTCTGGAACATGGCCATACAGCCCGGAAAACTCACAGCAACCCAGTGATTCCAACCATGAAACCCTTCGACAATATCACACCATTTTAACTATCTCACTTAGGAAGGTCTGCAGCTTCAGCTCGAGCTACAGGTTGAGTATTGCTTGTCCAAAATGCATGGGACCAGAAATGTTCTGGAGTGTGGCTTTTTTTAAAAAATGGAATAACTATGTTTGCATATACATATATAATGAGATATTGTGGGGTAGGACCCAAGTCTAAACACAAAAATCATTGATGTTTTATATATACCTTTCATGTGCAATCTGGAAATTTTATATGCAATCTGCCTGGGTAATGGAACAACACCCAATATTTTAAATAATTTTGTGAAGCAAAGATTGTGCATGTCGAACCATCAGAAATCAAAGGTCACACCCAAGTGAAAAATATCGGGCTTTTAGGCATTCTGGATAAGGGATACTCAACCTATCAATGCTCTGGTATCCAACAAACAAACAAACAAATCACCCTTGAGTATCCAGATCTTGTGTCTTCTTCCATCAAGGGTAATTTACGCCATACAATTCCAATATAGGGCTTTTTCTCAAAAGAATAAGTTCTGTTCCCAACCAGCAGAGGGTAGTGCTGACTTATCTCCCACATGGCACCCAAGGCATGGTGTGCCCCATCCAAATGGTGGCAGGAAAGCTGGAATGTTTAAGATACTGGGGAAAGCCCTTTTAGCTGTATCCAATTTTTTACCATCCCCACTGGGATAATAGAAGCATTTTTGTAAAAAAAAAAATGCAACCTTTTATTATGCAGTAATTCCTGCCGTTGGCCTTAAGGCCTTGTCCTCCTAGTGTCTGGGAGGTGTTGGGTTAGAAGAGAGGGACCATTAATATCATTTACGTTTTATTGAGACACTTGTCCTGGGCTGTCAGCATTTTCAATGAAGGGTCAAAGACTTTACCTGCTGGGCAGGGTGCCCGAGGGGAATCCCTTGCTGCCTATACCGGCTGATTTCTGGCCTCACAGCATCTCTTCGGCAGACAGCAGGAGAGTGAATAGCTGGTAGGGGGCGGAAAAAGAAGAGAGATTAATTAGCAATTAATGGACTCTAAGGCAGAGCTTTCAGTGCATTCATTTGCATAAAGAGAAGGGTAATGAACAGCTCTCCCGTGCATTAGGCAGGGCCGAGTATTTCATTTTAGCTGGATGAGAATGATGTGGCAGCTGCAGTGCATGGAATAAAGGAAAAGCAGAAATGTAGTGGTAGCTTGTGTTGGAATGTAAGTAATCCTCAATGCTCTAAGAATCATTGGCCACAATCCTCATGGGCCAAATCTTATCTGGGTGAGGCCTCTCTCCAATGTTGTTAAATATTTCAGATTTCAAAATTCATTGGTCTCAAACAAGCTTATAGAGGCTGCAATCCAGACATCTGGAAGGTGATGAATTTGTCTGAGATGATTGAATGAAGTGGCAGGTTAAGATTTTGGGGTTCCAGATACAGGTTGCTTGCTCCTTCTAGCAATTTATATGGTCCTCTACTATCAGGTCCCTACTTTTTCAGTCAAAGGTGCCTTCAACATCCTACCACCTGCATTTTTGCTGGGTAATATGGCACATGAATCTTGTTTCCTAGGGAACTGTGCTCCCAGTTTGAGGGCCCAATTCTGCTGAGGAAATAAGGCATCCACACAGGTCCGTAGCCAGGATTTCGTTTCGGGGGTGGGGTGGGGGGTGGGGTGGGCTGAATTTTTTTTCAGGGGGGGCTTGGGAGGGGGTGAGTTTCGGGGGGGGGGGCTGAGTCTGAGTGAAAGAGGGTCTAGCCTAGCAAACCTTTTGTATCATTACCCCAATACCCTCATGCATATGGGATATATTGAGTATGGTTATCAGATCATGATATGAATAAACATAACAGTTTAAATAATGCACCAGTAAGGCCTTTTCGCGAACCACCATGAGAATTTCGGGGGGGGGGGGGGCTGAAGCCCCTCGAGCCCCCCCCCCCCCCCCCCCAGCTACATGCCTGCATCATCCACACACCATATACTATGTTTCCCTGCAGAATAATTGTGTTTTTTAAATATTATTTTTATTTATTTTCACTATATTGTTCTATTTACAAAAAAAAAATAGAAACAGAAAAGAAGATAGGCGACTTGATGTTTGTGGTTAGAGGCAATTCCACTTTCTTTTCTGTTCTCTCTTTCCATCAGTTGTTGTTCAACTTGAATCCTTTGTCAGTTCAATGCTATATTTAGATTTTCAAAGTAGATGGTTAATGGTGCTCAATCTTTTTTTAAGTATCAGCATCCTGATTCTGCGTAGCTTGTCCATAGAATAATTGCATTTGAATGGCAGCTCAAACAATGTCAGAGTAGGGGGCACAAGGATGCAACCCCTCTGGACTTTGAATGAGAAACAATACCCGAGGAATTTTCCCACTATTACTTTAGAGAATTGAAGTATAAACATCTGGGCCTTTTCTTGGACCAGGCTCCAACTGATGAATCTGGAATTTCTAGTTTGCTTTTAAAAAGCATGATAAGTTAAGCGGAGTAATCATTAGTGGATGGCTAGCTAAACAGCCACCATACGGGCAATAGCTAATCAGAGTGTAAGTATACTGTTTTAATCTTTATTTATTAATGTTCATGTTTAATTGTTATATTTGTTATTCTGTATTTTATGATGCGGCATTGAATTATTGCCAATTGTAAGCTGCCCTGAGTCCCCCCAGGGGTTGAGAAGGGCGGGGTAAAAATGTTCGAAATAAATAATAAATAATAAAGTAGATCCCATAGGTCTACAGAAGTTTGTTCAGCTCTGAATTACAGAAATGAGAATCCTTAAGAAGAGCATTCATGCTTGATTCCATTAGAAGTAGCAGGCAAGTAGCACTGCTTCTGGTATGTAGGGCAGGAAGGACCTTCACTTCCTTTTCTCAGCTAGCGGATGGGGGTCAAGCTGATTAAATAATAAAGCATTAGCATAATCATTTTCACGGTGTTTAAGAACAAAAATATACTGTGAAAAATGGGAGGGGCTAGCCCAAAATGGCAGCCAGTTGCCCTTAAACAAGCTACCAACTTACCCCATGCAAGCATTTTAGAAATTATGAGTTACCTAGTTCTTGTTAAACTAAAAAAATGGTAATAATATACAAACACCAGGCAATATTTGACATAGATATGAATACTGATATTCATATTTTACAGCTATTCATACAGATTATTGATATTCTGAGTCACCCTTGGCTAAGAAAGGAGGTATACAAATGTAGTAACTAAATAAATATTCATATTTGATTTGAATATCAGTAATTTTACAGATATTCATACAGATTACTAACTGGAGCCCCATGCAGGGAGAGATCCACTTCCATGCTGCCGGAGCTCCACTGGCTGCTGCTCTGCTTCTGGGCTAAAAACAAAGTACTGGTCATTACCTTTAAAGCCCTAAACAGCTTGGGTCCAGGCTATTTGACGAATCGCATCTCCTCCTATAAACCAATTCTGGCACTGTGGTCAGCGGAGGAGGCCCTGCTCTCAGTCCCATCCCCATCTCAAACACAGATGGTGGGAATGAGAGAGTGGGCCTTCTCTGTGATCACCCCCCACTGCTGGAACTCCCTTCCTAAAGAAATAAAGATGACTCCCTCCTTCCTCTCCTTCAAAAACAACAACATCAATAACAACTGAAAACCTATTTTTGCTCATTAACATATGGAGAGGAGTTAGGATTAGCTCATGAGAGACCACTACGAGACCTCTAACTGAAAACTATTATTGAATTCGGGCTTGTTCAGATCACGTTAGCCCAATTAACATCACTGGCCACATAATCAATTCACATATCTTAGTGAACCTTTGTTGGCTTCTGTAAATTAATGTGGATGTTTTATGTTTAAGTTTTATGTTACACATAATTTTTGATAGGTTACATTTAATTTAATTTATAGATGTCATGTTATGAATTGTTTTCATATGCGGGGTTATTTTGGGCTATTACGTTTGTATTTGTTCTTGGACTGAGGCATTGAATGTTTGTCTTTTTTTGTTTGTTGGAATCTGACCTGAGTCCCCTCGGGGAGATAGAGCAGGATATAAATAAAGTTTTATTTATTATTACATTACTGTTACATTTATATACTAACTTTCTCCTGTCAAAACCTCACAATATTTTGCATTGTCTGTTCTGTATTTGTTTGGAGATTTTCCTTTGACATTATCTTGAAACCTTTGTGGATCTTTTCCACTTAATTAGAGTCTTCTTGAGCTGGTATCAGACAATAAATGTGAAATTTAGCATTACATATTTTAAGTAGAATTTGACAATCAAGGTATTTTATCTCCACTCCTCCTCCAATAATGGGAACTATCCATTTACCAATGACTGCTGCAGCTAAAGATTTCTTTAAAATCATGGGACATCTAAGAATGGATACCTCTATTAATCCTTCATCTTGGCACTAACCATCCTTTCTGATTCATAGAACATGTATATTAATAGCTGGTTCTGTTTCGTAGTCTACCTGGAAGAGTCAGCAATGTTTCAGCATTGTCTCATATGCGTTCAGAAATGGTGGTAGAGTATATATAGTTTCTCAGAGCTTGGAAGCAACATGTGAAAAATAACAACACCTCTCATGACATGTTGTCCATGAATAATAGGCCAATAGAATCCCTTCTTAAATTGTATAAAGATCACATATTTTGAATGGAACAAAAAACCCTTTGCAAGAAGTTTGAAATTTGGGGGGATTTTTTGTAGGGTTTTAAAACTAATGTTGACAGTTAACATTAGTAACATGTCATTACTTGCTGCTTGCGATTAAGGAGCAGCTCATTAATCATATTGGAAAGATGGCAACTGAGTGGCATGTTTACTTTTTGAGTAGCATTTTGAATTTTTGCAATTCCTTCTTGTATCATAAAGACAAACCAACCTACAAGCATCAACTCAATTAAAGGGTTCATACTTTTGGGAACTGTCACCAGTGCATGCTGTTCTATGTGAGATATGATGGTGATGTATAAATATGTGAGGGGAAGTCATAGGGAGGAGGGAGCAAGCTTGTTTTCTGCTGCCCTGGAAACTAGTGCCTGAACAATGGCTTCAAGCTACAGGAAAGGAGATTTCACCTGAACATGAGGAAGAACTTCCTGACTATGAGAGCTGTTCAGGAATGGAACTCTCTGCCCCAGAGTGTGGTGGAGGCTCCTTCTTTGGAGGCTTTTAAGCAGAGGCTGGATGGCCATCTGCTGGGGGTGCTTTGAATGTGATTTTCTTGCTTCCTGGCAGGAAAAATCTGGATGGCCCATGGACTGGATGACCCATGAGTTCTCTATGATTCTATGTGTGTATATGTCTGTCCAGCTTCAAGTTGGTTCTCAACTAATGGTGACCCTATGAATCTCCTAAGGTTTTCTTATGCAAGGAATGCTCAGAGGTGGTTTTGCCAATGTCCTTCCTCAGAAATATAGCTTATAGTACCTGGTATTTGTTGTCAGTCCCCATCCAAGTACTAAACAGAGTTGACCATGCTTAACTTCAAAGATCAGAAAAAATTGTGGTGCTTCGGGTCAATTCTCTAGCATATTTCTCTCCCTACTTTCTTTTACTATAAGTTGTCCCATGTAGATTTCTTAGTGGTTAGCATACAACAAGTAATATATACAGGGGGAAAAAAGCTTCATACAAGATACTGGAAAAATTAACTGACTTTCATTACTGCAAAAAAAAAAAAAAACATTGTGAAAGTCTTGGTATTTGAGGTCTGTTTCGACAAAACTGTTTATACTCTCACTGTCATGTTTCTCATGGGAAGGGTTGTTGGGAAATTTACCAAGTCTGTATCTTTTGTGTTTCCCTTCCACTTCACCTTAAAGAATAAGAGACCCCAAGAAAGAATCGTTATGAAATCAGTTTGTTTCTAGTTTAAACAGTGACATTTAAAGAAATTCTCTAAATTACAAAATGGTAATCCTTGTTTGTATAGTGGTAGTGTGGCCACTTACACACCATCAAAGCATAGGCTGCATCTCACTTCCACAGAAACTATGAAAATTCAGAAATTTGTCATTGATGTATGTCTTCAAATCATTTCCAATTTATGGTGACTCAAAGATAATGCCAATCAGGGAGTTTTCTTGGGAAGGTTTATTCAGAAGGAGTTCGTTATTGTCTCCTTCTGAGGCTGAGAGAGTGGGACTTTTTCCAATGACACTCATTACATTTACGTGGTTGAGTGAGGATTCGGACCCTGGTCTTTCTGATGCTAATCCAACATTCAAACCACTCTTCCATACTGGTTCTCAAACTCAGAAATAGTTTACATTTAAATAAAAATACATTTCAAGACCATGGGGCAGAAGCCCTGTGTGCCTTTCTGCTCTCAACTAATATGCCTATGCTCGCTATGGATGCACAGGCAACGTTGAACTGGATGTGGATTGTGATTGCTTTTGGACAAGTAGGAAATTTTCAAGTAGGATACTTGGCCATTTTAAATGGGCACACTGAATGGTGGCTATGCCTTCCTGATTCCTGAACCCTCTCTCTGACACTAGAAGGTTATATTATAACCCTGCAATCCATATATTCCCGGCTGGAGCACCCAGCCAGATTTACCACTTTGATTTCCTTTCTGTGGTCACATTAACAGTTAATGAGAAATTAGGCATTTAACGCACCTGTGAATTATTTAGAGCAATAAGGAGAGTGGAAATGTGTTCTGAATCTTAAAAGTATCTTCAGAAAATTGCTTGCAAGGGTGAGTAGTTGTGCTCAATTTGGTTATTTGGGGGAAAGAAGGGGAAAAATGGCGACCCACCTTGAAAATGTTTGGGCTGTAGTGTGGAAATTGTCCCAGAAAAGTAGGGAGAAGAAGGCAGGAATATTTCGGTAATAATTTTTGTTGTACGGAATCACAGAAAATTTTCACATACAGGTTCTTTCAACCTGCCATACCTTCTGGATGCCTTCAGAGACATTGGTTGGATTGCCTGTTTCATTATGGAAAAAGGAGACCAAGACATCAACGAAAGGGACATGTGAAAAGGGAGAAAACCTTGGGTGGTCTCTGGCATCTTTTATAACACAGGAAATTTTGGCCTGGGAAATTTTTATGTGACCCTAGGTGTATATGTATATAAAATAAGTGTATTGTAAAATCAAACATTTACTGATAACAAATCAGCATTATGCACGGCTTGCTAAACAGACTGCATTTCCTTTTTATGAAGTTCAGCTGAAGCATCTTCTGCAGAGTCCACTATAAGTAAACCTGTACAATAGATTTGTGTAACAGCTACTATCTGTTAAACTGCTTGTATAGAAATTTCTCATCCCTACAAGCTCAAACTACTCTCCCTTGTACTTTTAGTTTCTCATCTTAGGCTTGGAAATGCTAACATTACATACTTTCTGATATGAATTCCAGGTCTTTGTTTTTTCTACCCATATGGAAATATGAGAGCCTTATACTTTCCCAATCAGTTATACAGTATTAAATGCTTTAAAAAAATAATATACACCTTTTACACATTGTATTTATTGACTGAAATGTTCATGTTAACTTGTTTCCAAGATACACATTTTAGATTTATTTGTATATAATTTAAAAAGTTGAATCTGATGCTTGTGGTTTCCTCTAGCTTATAGGAAGCCAAAAGATAGATAGATACACACACACACCTTTGTCATTAGTTCTTGCAGACTGTGAACTGGTTGAATATGTTTAACAAATCAATAATGCAATTTTTTTTCTTTAGGAGCAGAGATATAAATTTACTAGGGACCACGGTTAGCACAGCGGGTTAAATCGCCAGCTGCAGAAAATCTTGCTGAATGGAAGTTTGGCAGTTCAAAGCCATGAGACGGGGTGAGCTCCTGCTGTCAGCCCTAGTTTCTGCTTACCTAGCAGTTCAAAAACAGTAATCTGAATAGATCAATAGGTACCACTTTGGCGGGGAGGTAAAAGGTGCCCATGAAGACATGCTGACAATTCGATCAGGAAGGCATTCACAGACAACAGCCTCCTTGGCATGGAAATTGGAACAACAGCACCTCCCCATGGCCAGAGTCGAGCACAGCCTCCAGGTGCTAGAGATAAAAAAGAGGGAAGTCTTGCCTCTGTCTATGTACTGCATGTCTTTGTTGTTAATTGTATAATGGCACTGAATGTTTGCCATATATGTATTCTGTAATCTACTCCGAGTCCCCTCGGAGAGATAGAGCAGAATATTAAAAAAGTATATTATTATTATTATTATTATTATTATTATTATTATTATTTAATGATGAATCATGCCTGTTCCTATTGTTGTTAATTATTGGGATAGGGCTATGAATAATAAATTATTTCATTCTTTAATGAAAAACTTTAGCTGATTACACCCTTCACTCGTGTGAAAATGTGAAGTTTTCTGCATATTTTTTTTAAAAAAATCACTATTTGTATTTTGGAACTCTTCTCAGGGAAATATTTTAGTGTTCTCATTTTCCCCCCAGTTGTTGTTGTTCTGTGTCTCAAAATTGTTTCCAACCTATGGCAACCCTAGACAATCCTTTCATGAGATTTTCTTGGTAGAAAATTTATTTTTAAAAAGGTTTGCCCTTGCCTTCCTCTGAGGTTAAGATTCCCAGAAGAAGGCAATGTCACACATTGGGTTTCACCACCGAGCAGGTATCTGAATCCTGGTCTCCAGAATCATGGTAAAGTAGAGAATCATGTATTTTGCAGAAATTTTCAGTACAGAAATCACAGTTTTCCTCACAAAGTTTTCTGGAAAGAGCCTCACTGTTCAAGAGAGGACACTGTTTTGTCAGTGCTCCCAACTGCACACAAACTTTAGTACATGTCCTTCTCCAGTTCTGATACAGTCAGGCCCATAGCCAGGATTTTGATTCGGGGGGGGGGGGGGGGGGGCTGAGTTTGATTTGGGGGAGGGGGGCTGAGTCTGGGAGAAACAAAGAAGTTACCCCAATACCCCCATACATATGGGATATATTGAGAATGGTGATCAGATCATGATATTAATAAACATAACAGTTTAAATAATGTACCAGTAAGGCCTTCTCGTGGACCACCATGAGAATTTCGGGGGGGGGGGGGGGGCTGAAGCCCCTATTGCACCCCCCCCCCCCGGCTACATGCCTGGATACAGTCATTTGTAGATTAGTACATCAAGGTATTCTGGTTAAGTAGGGGTATTCTCCTTATTAAACTAGAATTCAGGAAGCCTGGAATGATGGAAAGACAAATTTTTGATATAATATGGAGATAATCTGCTTGAATTGCTTATTGCTAGCACTACGCCCATGAAAGATAGACTGTCCCTCTTTCTCTGCTTATAGAGAAGTGCAGTCCATTCGTGGTGAAAGAGATCTATGATACCCTTTCAATAAATACAGTTACATCATCATGATTCTACTTTAACTGTCATGGCCACACACTATAGAATCATGGGATTTGTAGCACCAAAGATTCTCTCTGACTCTCCGAGTATTCTAAATGCCTCATTGTAAACTTCAAATCCTGTGATTCCATTGGATGCAAACATGGTAGTTAAACCGAAATTACAACACTACAATTCTGCAATGTAAAAGGGTCCATGATTTTGAAACATGGTAGAATTGAAATTGGCAAAATTCACCTGCTGTGTGATAGGCAACTTGGTTGAAGGACAAAAGGATAGATTTGGCCATGTCAAACTGCTGGGTAGGGGTTTATTGGGGGTTTTGCATGCTTCCTAAAACACATCTCTGTGCTACATAGGAGTCGTTTTTTCCTGGGGTTTCCTGATTGTTCCAGTAACCTTCTTTTTGATCCTCCTCTCCTTTTTCAGTCTTATGTCTTGAACCAGGGCCAGCCCTACCATTAGGCAGGATGCCTTGACCACCTTAGGGAACAGAACTTGGATGTCAAGAAAGGCTAGCATCGCTGTCTATTGTCTTTCTCTTGTATTTTTCTTACTCCCTGGAATAGATATTTCTTGGATTGCCTGCCTCCAATGACATAACACCTTGGCTAGCCTTGGATGCCCTACAACTTCACTTGGGAGAATGGGACTTATAACTATTCTGCCTCTGGCAACAAGAACACCAATGTTTTGGGCCAGCTCTGTGCTCTTGATAGTATTTAAGATCCTTTGATTTGATTTTTATGGCTATATTTTTTTAATCGGCTGTGTTTCCAGCATTTATTATGGGATCCTTGTTGAAATGTAATCTTGATAGACGGAACTTTATTGCTTTTATGAGGATTAGTGCCTGGTGACTTGCTGCCTTGAGGGCATTCACATTGAAAGGCGGGGTATAAATCCTATATAGAAATGAATAAATATTCAGGAGACATAGCTTTAACACCTGTTTCTGTTCTACTACTTATGCAAAGTTGTCTGGGAGTGTTTAATAAGCAGACTACAGAATATATATATATATATATATATATATATATATATATATATATCTCCTCCCTGTACAGATGGCACTGGAGGACATTTACATTGGATTACATAGTCCAACAATGTATTTCCTGTGGGTATGGCATTTTTTTTTCTTCTAGAAAGAGCTTTAACATATTTTCTCCTGAACTACAGTTAACTAGAGATTTCTAGCAGGGAATTCTAGATACCTAACCAGGCCATAAATACGAGAATTTAGAGAATGGAGATATGGCAGCTAAACTGCTGCAAGTGTGTAGTGTGGTTAGAATCACATTAGTCCCATCTACAGTGACCACTTAGGTTGAATCTACACTTCCCTATATCCCAGGATCTGATCCCAGATTATCTGCTTATTCAAGATTATCTGGCAGTATAGACTCATATAATCCGGTTCAAAACAGATAATCTGGTATCAGATCCTGAGATATAGGGCAGTGTAGATCCAACCTTAGGGCCCTCCCAGACAGGCCCTATATCCCAGGATCTGATCCCAGGTTTTCTGTTTATCCCAGATTATCTGGCAGTGTGGACTGATAAAATCCAGTTTAAAGTAGAAAACCTGGATCAGATCCTGGGATATAGATTAGTGTAGATCAGTGGTTCTCAACCTGTGGGTCTCCAGATGTTTTGGCCTTCAATTCCCAGAAATTCTAACAACTGGTAAACTGGCTGGGATTACTGGGAGTTGTAGACTCCCAGTTTGACAATGGCCAGGAAATGACTAATGGAATGGAATTTGGAACTCTGAAAGACTTACGCTGAGAATGTGAATAGTTTTATATGATGCGTTGTATATTGATGTTTTGATTGTTTTAATTGTGATAATTGTTTTAACTATGGTGGTTTGTAGATTATGTGTAATTTGTATAGGCATCGAATCGTGCCTTTTTTGTAAGCCGCCCTGAGTCCCCCCTTGGGGGTTGAGAAGGGCGGGGTAAAAGTACCCAAAATAAATAAATAAATAAATAAATAGACCAAAACACCTGGAAACCCAGTTTGAGAACCACTGCCTTAGACCCAACTTAGCAAAATTCACACAAAACTCACTATATAACCCTAGGGTCAACTGTTCCTTCTTTCAGTGTGCACCTGTAGAATTAATGCATTTTGATACCCCTCGATGGATTGTCACCTTGTCATAGTGAGAGGGCTTACATGTTCCAATGAAACTGTGGATGTAACAACCTTGGTCATGCACTCCCAGGAGGAGTTGCAGGGAAGGTTCCAGACCAAGCACAATATGAAGACCTCAACAGCAGATCAGGTGGAAGACAACATGGTACATGTTACATGTGAAGGGGGAAGAAGGCTGCAACAGATTGAGAAGCCATCATCATCATGTTAACCATGCCACTGGTTGGGACCCTCACTCTGTGAAGACTTTGTATTAATCCGCCATGCACGGACCTCAACACATTAAGAAAACAAACTCCTGCACAGGCATCTTCCAAGAACTTGGAAGACCATCATACTTGGACAACAAGGGATTACCTAAGAAGAAGATACCACTTTAATTGCCATGGTAATGAGCTTGTGAAACTACAGCTCCCAGAATTCCATTGAGCCATGTCAGTTAAAGTCATGTCAAACGGCATTGATTCTACATTGTAGATACATCCAATGTCAGACCCAATTTGCAAAATAGATATTGGAAATAGAACGTGGGAAAGGCATGCCTTGTGATAGCTCCAGACCCGCCAGCCAGGATGGCCATGGTTGTGGCTATAGATTCATGCTTTCTCTGTCCTTTCAAAGTACAAAAAGTTCAAGGATGGACCAAAGCTCTCTACTGCTTTTTGTTTAGATTTTATTGGCATGTTCATGGTTTTTCATGCAAGCTTTTTCTTGAAATATCCTGAGTTTTTCAGTGCACTCCTTCTTTGTATTCTTCCTGCTTCACCTACTGAGCACTTGTCATATCTAGACTCAGGCAGTATTTCAGAAATTGAAAATAATAGCTGTGTGCACCCTTCAACATTAATAAATCATTTTTTTTCTTTGGCCTCATTGTTTTGGCATATTCTGATACTGGTCAACCACATGTATCCCAGTTTCTTTCTATGAAATTAGAGAGTATGAGAGCAGGACAACCACTCAACTGTACCTTGAGATAGTTGAAGTCAAGGTAGCATATCATAATAATAATAAATAAATTGGGTTAGGTGAAAAATAATCCATAAATAAAAGAATCATCCAAGCAATACAGTTAAAAAAATAGGATAAGTACATTTTTCAGGTGGTTTCTACATAGGTCTACGTGCTACTGCTATTTTTGACCATCAATCCTTTCAAGAGGTAAGCACATGTGCTTTTTAATAGATGACTATCTTTAATAGATCCCACATGAGGCTGCAGCTTGGTAAAAGACAAGCTCTATCAAGGGCCTGGGAGGGTGTGATGCATTTAAAGATTCTCATTTTAGTTCCAGGCTCTATAGTCCTGATCCCTGCTAGTTTCCATAACAGACTGCATCCTCAGCTGGTCTGGCCTTGGCAAAATTGATCCCATACCCTTTCTACATTGATCAGTTTGCAACAGCCAAAGATGGTGGCAGGCATCTTTCTCCTCCTTGGGAGAACTATTTCCAGGCTATCTGCAAAGAGCTGCACAGACCACTGAGCTTAGAAACACAGCTGTCTAGCCTGTTTCTCCATCCTTTGTTCTTGGAGCCTGCTAGCAAACGACATGTGTTCCCCATACAGTGCAAAATCCTTGGCAGCAGACACTATGCTGAGAGACAGGGGCAACCGCCAAACAGCCAGGGGCTGGGAGGGCTGCTGCGCACAGCTGCAGCACCGGGTTGCCATTGGTACTGGTGCACAGCTGGAGCACTAAGGTGTTGTCAGTCCTTGTGTCTGGCTGGAGTGCAGGGGGCCTTGGCAGCCTTAACTTTGCACACACTCCTGCAGAGCTAGAAGACAAAGAACCTCACAGTGTGCATCTGGATTGTAGCAGCTGTATAACTCTGTCTTCATGTACAGCTAGGATGCAAGTTGTTGCTTATACATGTGCAGGGCAGAAGAATGCACTTCCTTGATATGTAGATCCTGGCCACTTTTTTGAACCAGACCTAGCTATTTGAGGTATGATTGCTGGCTCTCCGACAACATCCTTTCTCAGAGCAGCATATCCTGGATCAGAAATAGCATATATTTACTGTTTTGTATTGCGCTTCATAAAATTACAAATGATAGGAATTTAGAAAGTTATTGGTCTATCTATCTATCTATCTATCTATCTATCTAGTATCTATCTAGTATCTATCTATCTACCTATCTACCTATCTACCTACCTATCTACCTATCCCATTTCAGGTTTTCTTAGAATGTGGAATGGGCCAGCATATGTAAAACACAATATATACAGCATAGGGATAGCCACAGGTATTTTGTCTCCAGGTGAAAAAATGGCTTTCTGAAATATTTCCACCTAAACATCAGGAAGAACTTCTTTAATGTAAGAACTGTTCAAAATGGACTTCCTTGAAAGGTGGTTGACTCTTTATCTCTGGAAATCTTTAAAGAGGTTGGATGGGCATCTTTTAGCCCTATATCCCAGAACATCAAGGCAGAAAATCCCACAATGTCTGCTTTGAACTGGGTTATCTGAGTGGGTTATTCTTGATATTCTGGATTATTTGCCTGTGTGGAAAGGCCCTTTGAGGAATGTTGCAGTTGTGTGTTCCTGCATGGTAAAGAGTTGGACTGATGGTCCTCAAGGTTCCTTTGAACTCTATGATTCTATGACATTCAGGAAATTCCAGCAATCATAATACTAGATCCGTGGGGCTTTGGCACAGTTTTCTCCTTATACTATAATGTCCAAGAGTGTTGCAGAGGAATTTGTTGTTGTTTATTAGTTCAGTCACTTCCGATTCTTTGTGACCTCATGGACCAGCCCACGCCAGAGATTCCTGTTGGCTATTGCCACCCCAGCTCCTTTAAGGTTAGCAGAGGAATTATTGTGCAGGAAAAAAAACAAGTGGATTTTTGTGCCCACCCCACTTTTCTGGGTATAAAACAGGTTTCCTTCACAGAAAACCAATTCCCCATACAGGAAATTTGTCTTCTGAGCAAAATACTCCAAGTGTTTTTCCCCCATAATAAATATTCCAGTTTGAAATGTTTGAATACAAAAAAAAAAAAATACCATGGAGAAATATCTGCTTTCTGCTGATTAAAAGGAAAAATGTATAGCAAATACTCATCCATGTATGTGAGGATTAAAAAGTTGAGGATTTATGTCCATAAGTGTGTGTGTGTGTGTGTGTATGCGTCTTTATTTATTCTTACCAATGTGGAATAAGATTCCTATTTTACCTGTAGGATGCACTAAATGCTGGGAAGTTTCAATAAATTTGTGGAGAGGGGCATCTTTCAATAGCTACTAGTCATGCAGACTAATAAGAGCAGAGTGGCTAGTAATTTGTGTTAGGCTGGAACTTAAGAGATTTAAGTTGAAATATCCACTGAATTGTGTAGCTCTCTGGGTAACCAGTTACTGCTGTTCAACCTATCTGTTATGAGGATTAAGTATGGAGGTAGAAAACCATGTATTCTACTGTGAACATATTTAGACAAAAGGTGGGAAATAAATACATAAATATTAACTCTAGTATCTGACCGATCATCATTCAAAGGACACTAAATCAACTACCAAGCTTGCAAACTTTGTGTTTTGTTTGTTTGTTTGTTAAAAATGCAATACAACTGTTTGGTCTGCTCCTGACACGATAAATAAATAATCATTCTATGCCTATAAGCTCATAGAGCAGTGGTGCAAACCTTTGGCCCTCTAGGTGTTTTGGACTTCAGTTCCCAGAATTATTGGACTTCTGGGAGTTGGGCTTCTGGGAGTTGGCGGCGGGAGATAACTTCTAGAGCCAGGTGAGGGAGCCATATTTCTCCCTCCCTGTGTGTGTGAGTGTGTGTGTGTGTGTGTATAATTGCATGCTGTTAGTTTGGAGGAGCAGAACACACAGACAGAACTGAGTTCTGTTTGCAAGCTCCCTAGAGAAAGATCTCTAAGGGCGCTTCCACGCAGCTGTATAAAATCCACATAGAACTGGATTACATGGCAATGTGGACTAAAATAACCCAGTTCAAAGCAGATATTGTGGGATTTTCTGCCTTGATATTCTGTATTATATGGCTGTGTTGAAGGGCCCTAAAACATGAAAAATATCTCCTAGGACATTAATGCTCTGAACACCTTCAGGGCTGAGCATTCCATATCTGAAATCTTAAATCTGAAATACTCCAAACTTGTCCACATGATTCCAAACTTCTCCACATGAGTGGCTGAGATGTTGATACCTTGGCTCTCTGATGGTGCAGTGTAGACAAACTTTGTTACACAGTCATTACATTATTTCATAAAACTACTCCAGACTATGTGTATAAGGTGTATATGAAACATAAAATGAATTTTGTGTTTAGACTTGGGCCCCATGTCCATGATATCTCACAATGTATGAATATTTATGTTCAGGTATGCCAAAAAGAAAAGAAAAAAAATCCAAAAATATGAAACATTTCTGGTTCCAAGCAATTTGGATAGGGATAGTCTATCTTGTGTGTAAGTAGAATAATTTTATAAATAATTGCAAGTCCATGGGTGGCTCAGAACATTTTTCCACTAGAGGAGTAGAATGAAGCCAAAGGTTCAGATGTCCAGTAGTTCCCACACTGCTACTATTTTTGTAGTGTATGGACTGGGGTGTTGCCTGATGAGGGTGGGGGGAGTAATGTGTTGGTTTTCATGTGAATACACTGATGATGAAAGTGTCTGTGTGGCTGAGAATCATAGATAGATAGATAGATAAGTAGATAGATAGATAGATAGATAGATAGATATAGATAGATAGATAGATAGATAGATAGATAGATAGATGGCTAGTTATATTCTTAAAAAGCACTTACATAGAAATTCAACTTAAGAACAAACCTACAGAACCTATCTTGTTTGCAACTTGGGAACTGCCTGTATTGGCTTGATTAAGGAATGAAGATCAAGAAAGGAAATATCATCCACTTCTTCCCATGTAGTTTTGCAGAAGAAGTGTAGAGGGCACTGGTGCTTCAGTTTTGTGTTCCTCCATAGAGCAATAATCTTTCTCTAGGAAGTCTGGGCACTGAATCAGCTAGCAGGCTCTGGATCTACAGGAGTGAATGTTGTGCACATACAGGAAAGAGGCGGATTTTCCAGTATGGAGAACAATGTGTTGTGTTCTGGGAGCTCCTTGAAGCTCTTAGGGGAGGGAAACTTGACCCTCAGTTGCTAGGCAAAAATTAGTGTGATGGGAAAAGCCAGCATTTAGATACATCTGCAGGCTTTATGTAACATGGACAGAGGGCTGTCACTAAAATTAATTAGTCTTCATCTAAAAAAACAGACATGGAACAATGATGTACTGCTGATTTCATCTGGCCTCTGAACCTTATATTGTGGTCTCAGGAGCCCCCTCAGCAATCTTACAAAGACTGAAGATTCTGAATTTGGGGGGAGGGGGTGTCTTTTACTAGATTGCCCTTACCTACTAGCTACTAGTTGACCTTTTCCTAGCTAGTTGGCCTACCTAGCTCCAACTCAACCAATGCCCCTCCATTTTTTTCTAATTCAGAATGACATGATACCATTTCAATTGTGTTCACAGATACTAACTTTCTGGAGTGATGATCATACAACTGGCCTTGCATCTTTATGCATTTGCCCATGTCTGCTCTAAAGGGTCAGGAGGACAATTGTCAGTCAAACATGATAATGAATTTTCTTCTCAGCATACTACAAGATTTTTGATAGGCATTGCTTTTGTCCTAGCTTGAGAGGCCACTTTAGCACCAAAACAGTATCTGATCTTCTGCAAAATTACTTTCATTGCTACCAGTTTCTTTGATGGCAATAGGTTGATGAATCCTGCCTATGTTTCAATTAACATCTCAACCAATTAGACTGAAAGGGCTCAATGCCTTGGATCACTCCTTTAAAGTTCAGATTAAAACATGGAACAGATTCACTGCCTCACTGACACTGGGGTTGCCAACTACGGGCCCTTCCACACAGCCCTATATCCCAGAATATCAAGTCAGAAAATCCCACATTATCTGAGTGTGGACTCAGATAACCCAGTTCAAAGCAGATATTGTGGGATTTTCTGCCTTGATATTCTGGGATATAGAGCTGTGTGGACGGGCCCTACCACTGCTTCTTTGCCTTGAGTGAAAGAATATGGAGAATATTGTTGCTAATGGGAATACTTCATTGAATCTAGAGCAAGTCTTAATTTGCCACTAAAGTTGGAGTCAGTCCAGAAAAGATATGTTCTGGATTGGCTCTGGAACATCCTTACTGGTGACAACACACATTAAGCTTAACCTGCTATAGTGCCCCCTTGGTGCCCATATAGTCAAGTTGGGCTGAGATCGCATCAGCACTGTTGGACCATTACCTCGCAATCTGTATTGCCACTACTACTCCCAGCTGGGTGTAAAGCTCTATCCAAGTGCTGGCTATTGCCTGTGATGTCATAATGGAATGCCCATGCAATCAGCACAAAGAAGGGGAGATTGACCCCCTGCTTCTTGCTAGTTGGACAGGTGTCCCATTCTGTCCAGGCTGCCACAAAGCTTCAACATACTCTGGATTTTCCAGAAAACTCCTAGAGTAGCCCCTGATCTTTCCTAAAATAGGACAAAGTCAGATTAAGACAAGAAAACTAATGATACTGACCAGGCATCAACATATGTTGTAGGAACAGCCAGCACTGGATGGGAGTTGAGTCCACTTTTTCTTGTCTGTGTAAACCTGCCCTAGTTAACTAATTGACCCTGCTCCTAATATAGATATATTCCATAGTGCAAGTGCATAGAGTTAGACCAAGAGTAGATTTAGTCTTTTATGCATGCATATATGACACCTTAAATAGTGTCATGGGTGAAGAAGAGTGTTCCAGGTCACCTTTTTTCTACTCTCTCCCCCAGAACTTGGAACATAAAAAGTAATCTATTAGTTGTTACTTATTTATTTGTTGATGGCAGTAGTATTCCTAAACACAGACAGTGAAAATTAGCTTTTTTGGGACATAATAATTAATCAAACAAATAAATAATGTAAGATAAATATTACAAAAAGTGTTCAAATTACATTTTTTTAAAAAGAGGGAAAACCGATTCAACATGTAGTGATCCCTGGTTTTCTGCAGCCTTGAAGGTGCATTGCACATTTTTAATCCATAGACAGTGCTTTCCTTTCCATATTTCTTGGCACCAACATGACTAGGGAGAAACTATGGAGCATTCCTTAACTTTTATTATTGTGGTATTGAATCAACTCAGTCCAGCCTTGCATTAAATATTGGACATTCTTGGATGTTGTCTGAACATCCAGGTTTGACTTCTCGTCCATTTCAGGGCAAAAGGATGGCAAGAACAAGCTCTAGCACTCAAATCATTAAACATGGCAATTCCAAGAGAAAAGGAGAGGAGGAAGCCAGTTTGATTCCAAGCAAGTTACAAATGTCTTCTGGTCAACTTATGTCCCTGGCAGCTGAGGCCTTCTTCTCTTTTTCTGGTGCCTTCTGCATACCCTCATTTTTTCCCTACACCTGAGATGATGCCCCCTTGCTTTCCAGTGTTTGAAGGTCAATATCTCATAATATCGGTAATATTATGAGTAATTTTTGCATCGCATTTGAGATTGTGAAAAAGAATCTTGTAGTCAAAGCTCTTTTTTGTGGTACTTTTAGATGAAGCAGTTTGCACCTACATTTTAATATGTGGATTTGTAGTACTTTTACAATGTTTATGTGTTTAAATTATTGTGACCCACTTCAAGCTACGAGGAGAGACAGGTAATAATAATAATAATCTTTAAAAGCTTATGTTACAAACTTGGTGGCATAATGCAAGAGTGGGAAAGGTGTGCTCCTTAGATGCTGTTATGCTGTAGTCCCCTTTAGCATTGATTACGCTTGCTGATAAGAATAGCAATTAAGTAATATCAGGATAGCTACTTGTTCCTCAACCCAAGCATGGTGGGTAATGATGGGCTTGCTGCTTTTTTTTCTTTTTCACAACCATGATTAACTTCCCTAGGAAGAACACAGCTAGGTCTGCAAGTGCCTATCCAATGTCAGAACTGTTGGGTAGATGTCCATAAAGCCTCTATTATAATTCCATTGTCTCCTGTTAATGGGGAGCAATGGTGCCAGCCTGTCTACCCATCTTGGCCCCTTCCTGGCCTTTGTCCATTTCAGAGCTGGCCTCACTTGGCCTAGAGGTTTATCACTTCGTTTGACAGTGTGACTCAGAATTCAAACCTCTAGGCCAAGTGAAGCCAGCTCTGAAAGAGTCACACATCAGCCAAGAGTTTGGACTCATTTATGGGCTCACCATGTCTCTTTCTGTAATCAAAAGCATTGTGGTTTCCTTTAACTTCAACTTAATCCCCATTGTGGCAGCCCCCAATTCTTTCTTCTCTAAAAGCTCACTCTGAATATTTTGCAAACACCTTATTGTGTTCTGAAAATAAGAAGATTTAGTGACAGTGTGATTTACTCTACCACTGAGAGCACTTCTCTGTTAAACCTGAGATAGTTGGGGCTTGGATTCATATATGAAAGCTGCTTTGTTGAAAATTTGTACCAATAAAAACATTGCAAAAATTGGACCAAACGAAGCTTGCCTATGGGCAAAGATCATTCTTTAGGAGGATGTCTTACACATGCTACTACTATTGCTTGACACTGCAGCCAATAATAAACTATGTACTTGTGATCAAGAGGCATTGACAGTTGTGACAATAGTTCCATAACTATTGTCACAACTGTCAATGCCTCTTGAATCCCACCTTACATTACAGGGAGCCACTTTACGTAATGGAGGTCTGTCTGCTTGTGATCGAGACTCAGCAGAATGATGTTTCTAGCCCCTTCTTGCCAGCAGATGAGGTTGCATTAGAAATAGGAGTCTTTCATAACTTCACATTGTTGGTGGGAGGGAGCTGGAAACATACTGCTGAGTACCAATTACCATCAGAACAGACCTCTATTGCCTGGAGCACCTGATAGTTGTTAACGTAAGTTTGGGAGCTCAGGTCAGGAGATAATACTTAGATGCACATTCATAAGTGAGTTGGCAATGTATGATCTCTTAGCTGCTGCTACGATGATGCTTTGGCATGGGCAAGCCCTTGCCAGCGTTACAGGGCATGCATCAAGCTGCTAAAAACATGTCCTTAGTAATCCTTGCTGTGCTCTCCTAAGAGAGGCTGCAATTAAAAAAATAGGAAATACAGTTTCTTCTGGCAAATAATATTTTTATGTGCTGTCTTTGCAAAAATACAGACTTCACCCATCGGTTGCCACTGGAAAATCTGAAAAGAACTGATACATTATTCACATTCTGGCAAGAGATTTTCAGAGATCAGAACTGAAACTGAATGAGTGAGATGAAACTTAGAAGAGGGAAAAATGACAATGACCGTTGCTTTACTGAGAACAGTTGTGTGTTTGCAGACATTTTCTATTGTAAATGTTACTTAATCAAAGTCCAAATGTAATGCACAATTAGGAAGGAGAGCGGGGGAGGGGGGGTGTCATTCTGTCCACAGTGACCATAAGGTAAATAGACACAGATAGATCACCTCTGGTGCAGGGTTTCCTCACTATTGTGAGATGTTTCGCTCAGCCAAGCATTCCTTCTACATCCTCATTTACTATCAGGGTAATTGGGCTTTAAGCAATGTGGATGCTTCCTGAATGCCTCTACCCTCCACACCTTATCTCTCTAGAACTTTCACTGTTTGTTCTGTCACCAGTTGTAATGCATCGTCATCCATGTATCTAAGCAACCAGACCAACTGACCATAGAAACCTACAGGCATTTGTGATCACATAAAGACTCCTCCGTCACTTCTTCTCTGTCTCTTTCCTCTACATCCTTCAAAATGGTGAGTGCCATTTCTTCCTTGAGTTAGCCAAGCTATATATGTATGTTCTAAAGGTACACATTAAAGTAAGTTTTACATATGCAATTTGAATACTACATGTTTGCCTTATTTTGCTGAAGCTAGTCTCAGAAGGACCGAAGAGATTTAGTACTTTCCCTAACATGTGGGATTGCCTTTGAAGACTGTTCGGAAGCTTCAAATGATCCAATGGGCAGCAGCCAGGTTGTTAACAGGAGTGGCGCTCAGGGAGCACACAACTCCTCTGTTGCGCTAGTCCCACTGGCTGCCAGTTTGCTACCGGGCACAATTCAAAGTGCTGGCTTTAGCCTTCAAAGCTCTAAACAGTTCCGGCCCAGTTTACCTGTCCGAATGCATCTCTCCCTATGAACCATCTGGGCGCTTAAGATCGTCTGGAGAGGCCCTGCTCTCAGTCCTGCCACCTTCACAATTATGATTGATGGGAATGAGAGACAGGGCCTTCTCAGCAGTGGCCCCTTGGCTATGGAACACCCTCCCTTGGGATATTAGATCGCCCCCCTCCCTCCTAGCATTTTGAAATAGAGTCAAAATCTGGCTGTTTGAGCAGGCATTTGCAGGCACAGTGTAAGACTAATTGAGATCCACGGAACGATTGGACAATGCGATGGAAAAATGATTTTAGTGATGAGACGCTGAGGACTTGTGTTTTATGGCTTTTATTGTTTTATTGCTTTTATATGGTTTATATTATATGTAATGTTTTTAACTGTATTGTATGTTGTTTGGGGGCATTGACTGCTGACCGTCCCTCTCAAGTTGCCTTCGGGCTGAGAGGGACGGTATATAAATATGGTAAATAAATAAATAAATAAATAAATTATCATCATTACTGAGATAAGTGAGGGGGAGGCTGGGAAAGGCTAGGGCCTGTGCTGTGGGTGCCATTTCCCACTATTACGTATTTTTGTGAGACCTTATTCTCAGTGTTAAATAATATCAAAACCAACAAAAGAAATAGATTGACAGATGAAGTTAGTAGCGCTTGCTTGGGCTTGAAGTGTACAAAATACCACACTTCATTTGTAGCCAATGAAATTCAGCAACCAAAAAGTCACTAATAGGCAGGTAAGTTAAAGAATTCCCCCTCCTGCTCACTTACCTTAGTTCATGGCACCCCACACAAGTTAAATAATATCAAGACCAACAAAAGAAACCGACTGATGGATGAACAAAGAAGTCGCTAAGCAGGTAAGTTAAGATAATTAGTTTTTGGTTTATTAAATACAGTTATATATTACAATTATACTTTTAAAAATTTAAACCATAAATATTGTGAAATTATGGGTTTTTTTCTCAAAGTGATACCCCACCTGAGTTATCCTTGTTTTGTTTTGTTGTTGTTGTTATTGTTGTTGTTGTTGTTGTTGTTGTTGTTTTTTGGCAAATTTTGACACACCAAGGGCGTGAATATTAGGTTGTAGTCTGGTCTCCAAAGAAACTGTCCATAGTGCTGAAGCCTATTTCCCCAAATGAGTTTAATATTTTGGATAGCTGGATAAAACTCAGAGTGAATTCAGC
The DNA here is from genome assembly GCF_037176765.1 of Anolis sagrei. Classification (NCBI taxonomy): domain Eukaryota; kingdom Metazoa; phylum Chordata; class Lepidosauria; order Squamata; family Anolidae; genus Anolis; species Anolis sagrei. The sequence continues at coordinate 189,799,817 of NC_090022.1, read as the reverse complement.
ACTTCAGGGACATGGAAACTATGATCGTTGACCTTGTACAAAGCTCCGGGTAGCATGTGTTTGGCAAAATGGGGGATGTTCAGGATCTGTCATAAGTTGTTATAGCCCCAGGCCGAGTGCAGGCTTATGCTAGTGGATAGGATTTGCTAGCCTCTAAAATTCGGCTAGAATTGCAAGGCTGTGGTGGTGAGTGTCTGGCTCTCCAGGTACTGTAATGCTGCATCATCTCTCCCATGAACTCCCACCATTTCTCATCATAGATGAGACTGAGCCATAACATTAAGTTTGAGGTTAGGCTGTGAAGTATAAAGACATACTTTAAAAATTTTTGTGTACATTTATATTTCAGTGTTACTTTTTGTTTGTAGAAAATATTGGACAACATAGGTTTTACATTGGCCACTGATGAAGATTGCTAATCAAAAGGTGCCAGGCTTAAAAGAATTGCATGAGATATTGGACAATATTTTTCTCCAGCAAACGATTTATGTCACATGGATCTTCTATATTGGTATTTATAGAGTGGACAGTGTGGAGCTAATTTGAACACTTGATTACTTTAGTGATTTGTAATACTTGTTATATATGTTTACATACATATATTTCATATTTATATTCTAACTCTTTCTGATTATCTTGATTGCATTGAGCTTCCTTCCTTCCTTCCTTCCATTTATTTATTTATTTCGGGCACTTCTACCCCGCCCTTCTCAACCCCCAAGGGGGGACTCAGGGCGGCTTACAACTGGCACAATTTGATGCCAAAAATTCAACAGATAAATTACATAACAGTAATAGCCACAATAATTAAAACAATCCATTAAAACAATAACAATTAAAATCCAATCTTTAAAACCTAAGATGGGGCATGTAGAATCACAACGAACAACAATATAGCCCAGCATTCTGTCTCAGAAGGGCAGTGGCCAAAGGATGCCCAATTCAAGTAATCTGAAATGACTGTGTATGTGTGAGAGATCCATGTGGACAGGGTGTATTTTTAATGGCTTTGTTCTGGCTTGGTTTGCAAGACCAAGTCAGTTCATCTCAAGAGAAACTCTCTCTCTCTCTCTCTCTTAATTTGTTTGTTTTCATATCTCACTATTTAAGATTCCAGCATATAATTCTTAGGGGGCTCTCAGTAAATAATAATAATAATAATAATAATAATAATAATAATAATAACAACAACAACTTTATTTTTATATCCCGCCATCATCTCCCCTAAGGGATGAGCCTAGGGAGTATAAAATCCAGTGCAGTTCTTCTTGACTTCCTTCCCCAGAATATTATTTATATAGTTTGGTGTTGGAGGAAAGTTCTGAGAGTGCCTTGGACCACCAGAAGATCCAACGAGTCCATACTTCAGGAAATAAAGGCTGACCGCTCATTGGAGGGAAGGATAGTAGAGGCCAAGATTAAGTATCCTGGCCACATAATGAGAAGACAGGAAAGCTTAGAGAAGACAATTATGCTGGGGAAAATTGAAGGAAAAAGGCAGAGGGACCAACCAAGGGCAAGATTGAAGGGACTGGCTTGACTTTGAAGGAGCTGGGGGTGGTGACGGAACACAGGGAGCTCTAGTGTGGGCTGGTCCATGAGGTCACGAAGAGTCAGAAACGACTGAACGAATGAACAACAACATTTATATAGTTAATGTCATTAGTCTGCATGGCAATTTGGAAGATGTCCTCAGTCCCAAACATCATTTATTTATTTGTTTGTTGAAATGCTGACTTTCTTCCAAGGTGCCTTGATTAGAAAAAAAAAAACCTTTATAATAAGAACTCACATTAAGCAGTATAAAGTCATATAGAAGACATACAAAAGTTTTGAAAGTAAATAAAACACCACATTCCAATAAGATGCTTCTCTGCTTTCACACTAAAAACCTGTTTGAACAAAAAGGTCTTTGCCTGCTGGCAAAAGTAAAGCAGAAAGCTTACAGTTCAAACTGTAACACAGGGAGGGCAACTAGGAAAAGGCAGGAGAAAGGAGAAGGGGATGCAGTAGACAGGATGCTGGCAGATTCACCATAATTCCCTCTTCTGATCAGTGGTTACACAAATATGAATTCTCCTAATCTCCTAAACAATACCCAGAGGAGAACGTGGTTTGCATCTCATTGGCTTTTGAGGTTAGGCTGGTGAGTACGCTTGACAGTCCTTTCTCTATAGCATTACCCAACCATGGAACCTGCATCTGAGGAAGGTCAGATTGGCTCCATTCCCTGTGCATTTCCATCAGCAGACTGTGTTATGTTGCTTAGTCTCTGGCTCTTGAAAATTAGAGATGTCTGCCCTTGCTGATTTTCAAACTAGTGGCCTAATTTTATACTGTTTTTAAACTAGTTTTCAGTTATTTAACATTTATAAAGTGGTTATTTGCTATTGTGCATCACCTTGGGGCCCTGATGATAAATGCCTTTATTTTAAAAAATTGTAATGATTACCAGCTCTATTGGGATCTTGTTAAAACTCCAGAATTTGACTGAGAGTGAATGTAAACACGATAGCAGCAGATGCATATCCCAAATCTGATCAGCCACTAAATCCATGCAAGGGAGTGACGAGTATTGGGAAATTAAAATAAATCATGGGTTTAAATCTAAGAGAAGGAAGCTCAACCTAGGGTACTTCTAGACAACATCATAATGTGGGACAAACAAATGGGGCAAAACAAAAAAAATCACTGGACTTGACAGAAAGTTTAAGCACAGACCTGTCAGCCTGGTAAATGGTCCTCCATTGTCCTGACTCTTTATAATGGATTTTATAAATATGCAAGATGAATGAGGAACATCCAGTGGAAGATTATTATTATTATTATTATTATTATTATTATTATTATTATTATTATTCGACTTTCTGATATGTGTTGGACCTCATATGTGCTCATGTGCAGATCTAAATGTACACACAAGCAGATTTCATATTATTTCTCATCACCTGTAAATTCGAGATCTGTTTAATTTCAAAAAGATCAGAACAAAGGAATGGTTGCAGAGACTTCTCATGGGAATTGCTTTCCAATTGTGCTTTCATTTAGCTACCTGTGTGTCTGTGACTCCATTTGTTTACAGCCAAGATCAGCCGTTTCAGGATTTTAGCATGCACACATGTATTGGAGTAGTCTACACCAGTGTATACAAATAAAATCATGTGTTTTTCTTAAGTGCAGGGATACACAGTCATGCGATTATGCACATTTTTTGGGCAAAATTGCATTTGAAGTGCACCTTTTTTGCATGTGTTTTTCAGCTGTTAATTCGAAGCAGTGCATATTCTCATGGAACATCATTTAGCCACCCTCCTCTTTTATCCCAGTTTCTTCCACATTTCAGGGCATGTGTATAAGGGCCTCTACTTTCTTCCCAGTGCACTGCCCTCCCAAGCTCTTAATTTTGTTACTTTGTTGGAAAGGTTCTCTGAGCAGGAGTAGCAATAACTACTCACTCACTTGCTCCTCCCACATTTTTACATGCCAGGGGCCAGTGCAAGCAGGGAATACGTTTGGTTTCATCTCATTAGTGTTTTCAGTTCCAGATTTTATATCCCCTGACCCATTTTATAAGGGGAATTGGAAGGGCTTTGAGACAGGTTCTTCTCCCTTGAGGTGGTTCCTTAGTTTGACCCTGCTCTATTATTTATTATAGATCATGTTCCACACAGTGTTCCTTCTGCTTCAGCGTTTGCTTCCACAATCCAGACTCTGAGGGAATGGGCACTGCCACTGCCATAAAGAAAGAAAGCAAATCAATGGCAAACCATCCAAGTAGTAAAATTATTACATAGCCATAACTGTAAATCTGCCTACATCTCCTCACTGACTCTGTTCTCCAATGATGACTCAGTTGGTGGAGAACATGGTGTTTTATGGAAGGCATCTGCCACTTCTGTTGATTTGGTTGATATTTTCAAGGAACGTTTTGAACTTTCTTAACTGCCTGTGCCAATGAGATTTTAGGGAAGAGGAGCTGAAGGGGACATGCAGGCAGAGAAGAATTTGCTTTTATCTCATGAGTGTTTTCAACTCCAGGCTTTGCATCCCTTGACTTATGTTATAAGAGGACTGCAAGGACTTTGAGACAGGTTCTACTCCCTTGCTGCATTATATGGCACTGAAGCTGGTTACTCAGGACCCATCTATACTGCCGTATAATGCGGTTTCAGAATGCAGTTTAACTGCATTAAACTGGATTATATGAGTCTGCACTGCCATATAATCCAGTTTGATGCACTTAATCTGGCTTCTAAAATTACATTACATGGCAGTGCAGATGGGGCCTTAGTTTAGTTCTGCAAGGGTTGGAATAAACTTGTTTTCAATCATTACAACAGGCTCTTGAGAAGCATCCAAATGGCAAATTAATTAGAAGTGTGATGATGGTGGTGGTGGTGATGATGATCACAACTACTTTCCTTCAAGTTAGTTTACTAATTATTGGTATTGTTATGCACCTTTAAGTTGATTCCAACTTATGTTGACCTTATAATAGGGTTTTCTTGGTTAGGTTTGTTTGGAGAAGATTTGCAATTGCCTTCCTATAAGATTGCTAGTGGGACTGGTTCTGGGGCATCTAGTTGAGTTCCATGATTGAATGGAGATACAAACAGTGGACTGTAAGCATCTTAATCTATCACCCAGGCCACAACCCCATATCTGCTTGCGTACTCTCCTGTTGTCCCACCATTTTTTCTTTGCTGAGGAATCTTAGCAGATAGTGGATCAGAGGTTTAGCACAGCTGGTAAAACATCGGCAATTATAAGATCAATCAACCAAAAGGTTGCAAGTTCGAAGCCCCGGGTTGGCATGAGTGGCCAACTGTCAGACCTAGCTCATTGTTTACCTAAGCAATTTGAAAACAGCTTTAGCTGTTAGTAGAAAAATTAGGTATTGCTAAAAGAAGCAGGGGAGGTGTTTTATGACACCATAAAGAAGGAAGATCAGAAAATGCTGGGTGACCAAAAGGAAGGAGGAAGTCCTGATGGCTCTTGGCCATAGAGAATGGAACAACAGCACCCCCTGGACTCAAGCCCAACCTTCCATGGCACCTCCTGTTCTGTTCTGTCTGTGTATTGTCTATACAAAGTGGCATTGAATGTTTGCCGTGTATATGTACTGTGATCTGCCCTGAGTGCCCTTCGGGATGAGAAGGACAGAATATAAATAAAGTGTTGTTGTTGTTGTTGTTGTTGTTGTTGTTGTTGTTGTTGTTATCTTTTCCTAGAGGGATTAAGTACAGTGAGCCCATAGTATCTATTGGGGCTTGGTTCCAGTCAGGCATGTAGCTGGGGGGGGGGGGGGGGCTTGGGGGCTTCAGCCCCCCCCCCCCCCCCCGAAATTCTGATGGTGGTCTGCGAGAAGGCCTTACTGGTGCATTATTTAAACTGCTATGTTTATTCATATCATGATCTGATTACTATACTCAATATATCCCATATTTCCCATATATCCCAATATATCCCCCCCCCCCCCCCCCGAAACAAAATCCTGGCTACGGGCCTGGTTCCAGTATACTAAAATCTGGGAATGCTCAGATCCCATTATATATAATGGTATGTTAAAATGGTATCCCTTCTGTCAAATGGCATAAAATGTTATATAACAGGATTTAAGGCCAAAAGATGTACTTCCAGCATACATTTAGCCTGTCTTCTTACAATGATAGGCCTTGTTGGCCCTTGTAGTCTCTTCCAACTGTGGGATTCTAGGATTTCCAGGCAAATACTGTGCTGACTGTACAGTTACAATAGCTCTTCAATATTGGTGATGGGGCAACACCTTTAGTGGCATGTGAAGATAGCACAAATTTTAAGGGATGCAGTACAAACTGTAAGGCATGTGTTTCAATTGGCCCTCCAAGAGGAATGACTAGCTGGAAGACTCAAAGGAACAGCTGGATCACTGCCAGTACTGAACCCTTGTAGCATCTGGCATTTGTGTGTAATGGCTGGGCCATCCTTGTTTCTAGCTGTTCTAGAAACATTGTGATCAAACACATTCTGAACTTTGTGTTTATGTAGACAAGAACTCTGGTGATCTATCTGCTGCATTGAAGGATTCCAGGTCCCACAAGTGGGAATATATCGATCTTAAAATGTCCTTCCTCTCCCCTTGCATTCTAATGTTTGCAGCTTCCAGTTATATGGCAGCATATCCAGACCTAAACCACTTAGTCTTTGAATTAAAAACAGTATAGCTTACCATCTAACATTTCAAAGATGAAAATTAGGGACATATGAGGGCATATGACATCAGAGTACATTCGTGATGACAAAATATCTTAATAAAAAGGAACAAACAAAGAGAGGCCGTAGCAGTTTCCTTTTACCAAACCACTTGTCATCCCCTCTTTTTTCTCCCCTCCCTGTTGAGTTAACTGAGTGCAAACTACTTTTGCATCTTGCAGCAATTAAAGTAAGCTGAGAACAAAGAGGTAGTGTGGGCGGAGTAGAGAATAGTTAGGACATGGTAAAAGCAGGCAAAAAGTGAGATTATGGAGGATTAATTGGGATTGGCACTGCCAAACTGGAACAGTTAGCAGTGGTTCTCAACCTGTGGGTCTCCAGATGTTTTGGCCTTCAACTCCCAGAAATCCTAACAGCTGGTAAACTGGCTGCGATTTCTGAGAGTTGTAGGCCAAGATACCTGGGGACCCACAGGTTGAGAACCACTGAGTCAGAGACTGTAAAGGGAGGCCTCCTGGTCATCTATGAACTGCTATGGTTCAGTGCTATGGAGTTTGTAGTTTAGTTGGGTATCAACACACTTGGTAGAGAAGGCTAAAGACCTTGTCAAACTACAACTCCCAGGATTCCATTGCAATGAGCCATGACACTAAAGCATTCATTCTACAGTATAGATGCTCATGTACAGATGAATTACTATTATATTATTATATTAATTTATATGTTGCTTTCTCTCTCTGCTAACTTCCTAGGACTCTGTTCCTGGCGGTGAGAAATTATATCTTCAAGGTCATATTTGTATAATACCATCACGTTGATGTAAGGCTGAAAAAATAAATAAAAATCAGGTTGGATGATTAGAATTATTTTATTTTATGTGATGAAAAAAAACCAACCTAAGGTTTTTCCATGGGTGTCTGATATCATTTAGTGGTTGTGGGATTACTTTTACTTACTTACTTACTTACTTACTTATTTACTTACTATTGCTTAGACTTTGCAACTGTTTACCTCCCAAAATTAGGCTGGCTTCGTCTCTTTCAAGCTTTTGCTGTACAGCCAAAAGCAGTGCTGTTCTGCTTGGCATTCAAAGTCTGAAATTGTTGTTTTAACTGTTTCAGAACTGAATTTAGTATACTTTTTAGACTGCTTTAAAGAGTTTTTAAAGAGTATTTTAATCTGTTTTTTATTTTTGTATTGCTTTAAATGGTTTTTATTTGTTCATTGCCTTGGGAGCCCTTGTGGGCTGGGAGTCAATACAGAAATACTTTAATGAATAAATACAGTTAGCTTCATAACTATTGAGCAGTTCTTGTGTGTTTTAAGACATACTTTGAATGGCTGTCTACATACACCTCTGGGGTAGATTAGTTTGCAGCTGTCTGCAATATTGGAAGCATCTGGAATTATTCTTGGCTGTGTGGATTATGCCACATTGAGTTTGGCAAGTGCTAAATATCCCTACGAAAGAGCAGTCTATGCCAGAGAAAATTCAGAAGGCAGGGAAATGATTTTTGTAGAGGCTTTTTTTGACAATACAACTCCCAGAATCCTCCAGCCAACTTGAATAAGTTCACTGTTGTTAGTGTGTGCCTTCAGGTTGGGTCTAACTTATGGTGACCCTCAGATGAATCTATCATGAGATTTCTAGGCAATATTTGTTCAGAAGAGATTTGCCTTCCTCTGAGTCTGACGGCGTATGACTCACCCAGTGGGTTTTCATGGCTGAACAGGGATTTGAACCTTGGTTTCGAGAGTCATCCAATGCTCAAACCACAACACCACGATGGCTCTCAGAGTTCAATTTATTGTACTTCAAATGACATCCAATATGGATTTCTGCTCTGCCTGATGTTGAAAGGCAAATGAAGTCCAAGGAATAGCATATATTTAGAGTCTGATTTTTCCCCACTCTTGCACGAGTGTGATTACAGTGCATAAAAATAACAATATTCTTCTTGCAAGGTAATTATAATTGGTTTACTTGGACATTAACCAGTGTATGATCCATAGCTGTGTTTTGTGAGCATCTTCTAGCACTCTTAAGGGTTTTTAAAAAAAAGTAATTGAAAATAGCTATTATCATTACCTATAGAAGCATTCATTTTTTAAAATTTGAAACTTCAGAGGAAGATAGAAAGCTCCTTTTTACTCAGGCAGCTAATAGTTCATCTGGCCTGGTCTTCTCAGCTTTGATTGGCCACAATGGTCTCATAGTCAGGTTTCTTCTTAGATGTGTTACTGTATATAGCACTGAATGATTACTTTTTTGCCTTTCTTAGCCGTCCCGAGTCCCTCTGGGAAGAGGTTGAATAATAATAATAATAATAATAATAATAATAATAATTATAATTATAATTATAATTATTATTATTATTATTATTGTTCCCATTCCCCAAGGCTTCCCATTCAAGTGTGTTGCAGGTCTGATCCTGCTTAGCAGCTGAAAACAGAGGTATTCAGGGGAATATGTTGTTCCCTAAGCACCATAGTAATTGACTAGGGGAGTGGAATGGACTGGAGCTGCAAATGTAATTACTTTTTTTTTAAAGTAACATTCATGTTCCAAAGTAAATAAAATATAAATCCCAGAATTAAAAGCAGTTTGCGCTATAAAAAACGAAGGTTCCCTTCCCATTCCTTACCATTCTATATTTCTTTCATCACTGACACGGTATATATATTTTTGGAGTGGGGTGGGGACATTGATTAAAGCCAGTTAGACTGTCATTTCTCTAGATTTACTGTTTGGAAGCCAGAGGCATCTTCATACACCTTATTTGATGTAGTAGCATTCAGCAGGCATGCCTCGAGGGATAGCATGTTTCACAGAGTGTGTGTCACTTCTCAAACAAGGTGGGCTGGTTCAGGTAAAGTGCGATGTGGTGGAGGGCAGGAGTGGTTTGCCTTTCAAGGAGATGTAGTCGGCAAGTGAAGATTCCTGTCTCCATCCTCCTCGACAGCCTCCCTGCATTAAAGAACAGATTATATTAAAGGCACGAGTGTGAAAGTACATAAAAGTACATATGCCGCATTAAGCTGGAGAATGTACATTTCGCTGTCTTTATCACAATCTGGAGGAGGGGGGGGGGGACCTTTGGGACTACTACTCCCAAAATCCCGCAATGACATGCCCAGTGTCAGGATGATTATTGGATTTGTACCTCAAATGGCTACACACGGGGAGCCATTTGCCCAAATATATGGGATCTTAATGGCTGAGAGATCAAATATTCACATATTCCAAATATGTGGGATCTTAACCGTTGAGCCCTAAACAGTTCAGGACCTGCCTCTCTTCATGACCGTATCTTCCCTTACCAACCTGCACAATCTATAAGATCTTCTGGGGAGGTTCTCCATTCGCTCCTGCCCCTGTCACAAGCATGGTTGGTAGGGATGAGGGACAGGGCCTTCTCAGTGATGCCCCCCAGCTCTGGAACCCCCTCCCCAGGGAGTTTAGGCTAGCATCCACCCTCTCCATCTTCCGCAAAAATCTAAAGATGTGAATGTTCCACTGTTCTTTTGATTAGACAATTCACCAGACAATTTTGGCCCTAGCTATGACCCAAAATTTCATCCCTGTACTTTACTATTGTTCTCTACTCAGAGATATAATACTCTATTGCCCTCTATCCTCAATTTTGCCATCTGACTTATGCACTTTTTCTATCAGCCCTTCCCTCACACTCGATTGCACTAGTTCGCCCTCTGTGCCAAAAACGGGTTACTACTTCAGGTCCATTGGTTGTTGGTTCAATGGTTGTTTTATATTTAATTTTAATGTTGTTGTTTTATTCTGTTTTTATGCTGCTATTATGTTTTTAATGTGTTACATTTTAACTATATTGACCAGACATAGTCCCCATGTGAGCCACCCCAAGTCCCTCCAGGAGATGGAGACGGGGTACAAAAATAAAGTTATTATTATTATTATTATTATTATTATTATTATTATCTCTTTAATCATGACCCAGCCTATTGTAGATTGGCTGCCATGCTTAAACCCTTGTGACTGCTCCTCTTGTAAGGATTATTTCTATTGTTGTTGTGTGCCTTCAAGTTTTTTCTGACTTATTGTGGCCTTAACATGAGTTTTCATGGCCAACTTTGCTAGAGGGGTTTGCCATTGTCTTTCCATGAAGGTAAGTGAACGTCACTTGTCAAAAGTCAAGTGTTGAGATGTCTTACGTTATAGACATCAATCCTTGATTTAAAGGAGTTATTGAAAAACAGACTGTTAGTAGTTTTTTCATTGGGTTTGATTTAAATATCACAATGGATGTATCTGTACTGACAATGGAAGTAGTTTGTTATTCTTGAACTGCCATAGTTGCAGCCTACAAAATCTCAGGGTTTGTAATTTGATGCAAACCTTAAGAAATATCTGAACCTAGAGAGCAGAAAAGCATATCTCCAGACTATAGCCCAGGGTACAACTCTCTTGCAGACAACCCAAAGCCCCTCATCAGTCTATAAATCCCAGCATGGAGTTGCCGCTCTTAGAGGGATAGTAAAATGTACTGTGTGTGGAATAGGTATATGCAGCAAGCATCTGGATCTACTCTGAACATCTGGATAACAGACTGAATGGCAAGCAGGCAGGTCACCACGTCATGTCTTCTTCATTACTGTGAGATTTACAGGTATTCCTATTTGAACTATTGAAATGTTTCTATATTGATATCAAGGAACAGAAGAAGCCTTTTTCCTTTGATTCAGATCTGAACCATCTGGTGTCCTCTTTTAATCTTTGGTGCATTTCCTCTGCTTAGGCTTCTCCTTTAGCTTTGTATTCCTGTTTTCTTTCATCTATTTTCTAGTTGTTGTTTTCACAGCAAGTGAGAATTGAATGTTGTGGCTTCCAGTTTCTCCTAGAGTAATGGAAAAAAAAATTCCCAGCTGCTTTGGAGACCTGTATTCACCAGTATCTTCCAGAGTCCTGGCAATGCAATAAAAGCCCTGTTGCATCCCTTCTTTGCTTTGTGCTTTGCCCAGTTCTGAGGTTAGTTCAATGATCTGGTGCAATCTGCAAAGGCCACTGTGCATCTCATAAAACCTGACAATTCTCCCAAAGATGCAGCCAACTTGTTAAATTTTCAATCAAATTCTTCCTTGGTTTCATCCTTACATCTAAGGATTGGAAAGAGTGTCATGGACACAACTTTGGGGCCATTTTGTCATTTCTTTCTCCAGATCATGCATTTTTATCACTGTTTTACCAGGATGTCAGAAAAGAAGTTTAGTGTTTGTGCTCTGGTCAGTTCTTTCCCATGCTAACCACTGTCATTTGATCAGCCTGTTTGGCAATAGACACCACATATTTACTGCCTTATTCATTCTAGTCATTTCTGATCAAAGGCAAACATATTACAGGATCTTCTGGGCAAGATTTGTTCAGAAGAGGTATGCCATTGCCCATTTCTGTACTCTGGTTTTCTGAAACAGTCTCAGGGTGCAGACCTACTGAATGGGATGGAGTAGAGATACGTATAGGATCCATCCATCTATTAACTGACTCACATCTGTGGACTAATCCTAAGCAAGTCTTGATTTTCCACTAAGTTATACTCCTTAATTAGTGTGTTAGAGGCTGGAGCCACAAGTCATCTATTTTTTTAAAAAAAATCAGATATACAGGAATGGCAGAGAGGAAGAAAACAGACATTCCTACATCATCCAGCAAAGCCAATTTATTTTTTAATACATGTTTTTATATGTTATACAGTACAACCATCATATCAGTGTGGATATGTTCTAAGACACACAGATGCCTGAAACTGTGGATAATGATGAGGTATAAATCTTTATTATAATTTGCCTGGCAGCATAGTGTAGAATTGCATTAGAAGATCTAGAAAATCTTTTGAGGGGATTTTTTTTGTATAGGTAGGTGAAACCATGTGTATCAAATCCATAGATAAGAGGCACACACTCTATATTTGCTGTTGTGTGTCTTCAAGTCATTTCTGAATTGTGTTTGCCTTAGGGTCACCTATCATAGGGCTTTCTTAGTACGATTCATTCAGAAGGAATTTCCTATTGCTTTTTTCAAATTTGCGCAAGGGCACTTGCTGGCTTTTTAACGGAGAGAAGATTTGAACCTTGGTCTCTAGAGTTATAGTCCAATGTTCAAATAGCTGCAGTTCATTGGTTTAATGTAATATTACCAATCTATATAAATAAAAATGTAATGTTTGTTTGTAGGATTAACATAACTTAAAAACCATTGGACAAATTGACACCAAATTTGGACACAATGCACCTATCAGGCCAATGAGTGGCCATCACTCATAAAAACACTGAAAAACACAGTGGAAGGGTTTTCAAAAGCCAAAAAGCAAAAAAGATGCTACAGTGCATGCGTTGGTAAACAAAACACAATAGCATATCCACATGGATGATCCAAATGCACTGCTTCCAAGCTGCAAGCTTTCTTCTCCTTGGATCTCTTTGAGAGCATCCCAATCCCTGCATATTTCCAATTTCCTATTCCTGGACTGCAACTTCCAGCAATCCTCCAGATAGATAAATTAGATAGATTAGATAGATAGATAGATAGATAGATAGATAGATAGATAGATCAGGAAGACTGCTGGGAGTTGTAGTCCAAGAATAGATAGAGAAGAAAGGGGAGAAAAGGGAAGGGAAAGAAAAGGGAAGGGAAGAGGAAGAGAAGGAAGGGGAGAAGGAAGAGAATGAAGGGGAGAATGAAAGAAAAAAAGGGAAGGAGAGAAAGAAAGGAGAGAAAGAGGAAGGTTGGTCACAGCAACGTGTGGCGGGGACAGCTTGTATAATATATAATATGCCTCCATTCTTAAAAGAGACAACAACAGTTTAACCACAACTGGAAAAGGGATAATTTCCCCAACTCTGAGAATAATATAACAGTAAGTGGTGCCTTATGTGAGTGATGGCTTCCTCCTATCCCTGGGGTCTTGTTTCTCTGCTTAAGATCTACTTGAGGCTTCCCAGAAATCAGAACAATGAATGATGAGCTGCTTGTACTCATGCATTGCTGTCTGCTCCTAAGGACGGATCATTACCCAATGCTAGCCTTTTGTCAGGGTAATTCATGAGTATTCCTTGCTGGTCCCGGACATGAAGGAGTCAGTGACTCTCTCAAATATCTGAGTCAGAAGATCGTGAGGTTGAACGGGGGCATCAAGATGGAATCATCAAGTTTTCTCCTGAATCTTTTATGTGATTGACGTTACAGACACCCACTGTGTTTTCTGTCATCCAAGGATTTGGCTTTCAGCCAAGGTGCATATACACACTTAGAGAAAGGAAAGGAGAGAGACTAGTCTGAGTCAAATGCCATAGTGCCACTTTGAAGAGTAGAGGTCTGAGGGATTGAAAGGAAGTAATAAACATTTTTTCCAGAAATGTTCAAGCTCAAATGAGGAAATATATGTGTGTAACTAAGGAAAAATGGAATGAAAATCAGAATTTCTCTAAATTTCAAATATGATTGGGGAGGGGTGTGTGTGTGCTTAACTACCGAGCACTTTATTGAATAAGACACCTGCCTTCTTATTGTCAACAGCCCCTGTTCAGGTCTTGCAGTGGCAGGGAAGCCATAACTTCCCTGATTGAGTCTTCCTGTTTTCTTCCTGCCCTTCTACTTTATCAAGAATTCTTTTATTTTCTAGTGAACTATGTTTTTTCATGACATGGCTCAAATAAGACAGTCACAGTTTAGTAATCTGGCTTTGAGGGAGCATTCAGGCTTGATTTACTCCAGGACTCAATCTTTTGCCTTTTTAGAAGCCCACAGCTTTTTCACCAGCACATCTCTGATTATTTGATTTTCTTCTGTTCCACTTTCCTCACCGTCTAGCTTTCACAACAATACATAGAAATGGGACATACAATGCCTGTGGAATGACCTGCTAGAAGAATTCCGACAGCTAAATGAGCTGTCAGAATTTGAAAACCATCTAAAGACCTCTCTCTTCCTGCAGGCCTGCCCAGCTGCATGAATTTTAAACTCATGTTCTGTGTTTAATCTCTGTTCTGTGTATTTTCATATGTATTTTGTAGAAATACTAGTGGTCCCCTGCCATGCGTTGCTGTGGCCCAGTCTGATGATCTGGAAAATAAAGTAATTGGAAAGTGTTGGTTTCTAATCTATGTAATTTCTTTATGCTTGTGGGTAAACAGTATTTCTTGCTGCTTCTTTATCAGTGTTGATATGGAGTGGTTAGGGTTTGCCCACTCTGGAACATGCAACATATAATTGTCCTTCTTTAGGGGGTCTCTTTCAAATCTATGGTACTATATCTGTGTGTCAGTGAATCATATATGTCTGTGTATATCTGTGGCTGGATAGCTCTTTGTCAGGAGGGCTTTGATTACATTTTCTTGGCCTGGTGAAGAGAGTTCGACTGCATGGCGTTAAGTATTTTCTGTTGGTCATGGGGGTTCTGTGTGGGAAGTTTGCCCCAATTCTGTCATTGGTGAGGTTCAGAATGCTCTTTGATTGTAGGTGAGCTATAAATCCAGTAACTACAACTCCCAAATGTCTAGGGTCTATTTTCCCCAAACTCCATCTGTGTTCATATTTGGGTGTATGAAATATTCATGCCAAGTTTGGTCCAGATCCGTCATTGTTTGAGTCCACAGTGCTCTCTGTATGTAGGTGAACTACAAGTCAAGGTCAATGACCACCAAACCCTTCTAGTGTTTTCTGTTGGTCATGGCAGTCCTGTGTGCCACATTTGGTTCAATTCCATCATTGGTGGAGTTCAGAATGCTCTTTGATTGCAAGTAAACTATAAATCTCAGCAACTACAACTCCCAAATGACAAAATTTTATGTGATTGTCACTCCTTGGGTTAGTAGGTGTCTTGTGTCCAAATTGGGTGTCCATTCGTCCAGTGGTTTTTGAGGTATGCTAATCCCACAAACGAACGTTATATTTTTATTTATATAGATGTTTTAATATGTATCTTTTATAGAAACACATGTTAATATGTATATTTGTAGAATTTTTACAATGTTTATGTGCTTTAATTATTCTGTAACCTGCCTCAAGGAGAGGGGGATAAGAAATAAAAAATACATTACAACGCATCGCATAATCACATATATCCACATATATACATATATACACAAATATATACACATGGCAATGCATGGCAGGGGATGGCTAGTTCATAATATTAGGTGCATGTAGATTGTGAAAGTCAGATATGTGCAAAATTAGATATGAATAAAGAAAACATTTCACAGTTAGAAGTTGTGTGTTATCAAGTCCAGCCTAGTGCTTGAAACTGAACGAGATGAGGTATACAATTTTTTCATTAAATAATAATAATAATAATAATGTTATTTTTTGGCTTTTTAAGTCTCTTCTGCTGTGTTTTGCAGTGCTTTTATGAGTGGTGGTCACTTGTTGGCCTGATGGATGTATTGTGTCCAAATGTGGTGTCAATTTGTCCAGTGGTTTTTGGGTTATGTTAATCCCACAAATGAACATTACATTTTTATTTATATAGGTTACTTAGTGATGGAAATTTTCCAGTTCTCAAGTCCTACTTTATTTATAAATGAACTGAGAAACAGGGAAAATATGTTACTTCCACTTTTACCTCATATTTAAACTTTGACGTCACAAATTATTCTGTCATGAAAATATAGCAATGTATGAATTTTGGTGTGTTTCTATTGATCTGGCGGTTTTTGTTTTTTTCATGTCAGGAGCAACCTGAGAAACCCACAACCAAATTAAATATTTTTTATAATTAAATATCGCCCCAATTGCAAAGGGAGTTTTTGCAGCCTGAATGATTGTGTAATCACTCACACCCAAGTGGGGTGAGAAACACACCTTGGCGTAAAATATTACACAATAAATCCATGCCCTGTTGTGTCTTATTGCTTAATTAGGCCATGTAATGACATGCTTTGGAATAACCAAAATGGGATTGCATCATGTGACTCATTAAAGTAGAGGCGAATTAGTAGCTGCCTAGCGAACTGCAAAAAGAAAGCCATTTTGCCGCCTTGTTTCATAAGCTGCTAATGGTCAAGAGGTTTGATGGGAGAAAGTAGGGAAGACTCCAAGAGTCAGCAGAGCAGAAAGAAGGAAAATTGCAGGCTAAATCCTGTAATTTGCTTTTATTTGATATCTTGTCCTAACATATTTGAGATGAGAAAAGCAAGTGGTTGAAACTGACGGACTAAATCCCCCCCCCCCCGCCCAAATGGGAGGAAAAACTGGAAACAAAACATGACTTTCCCAACATGCACTAGGGTTCACTGGTTAAGTACAGATCAATATCATCCAAGTTTGGAAGGGACAGCCCCAATGAATATTCTGTCATCCTACTTTTTTGGCTGCTTTTAAAATGTTGCATTTTCTCCATCTATCTCCCATTTCCCCCAAATTATCCCTGTTGTAGCAAACTGAATTCAAGGTGGAAAAAGTAGCTTATAATTAATTTACCATGCAGAGGGAAGAGAGAGGAGAGCACAGAATCTCACTCTCCCACAGTGAAAGCAAACTACTACAGCACCTCCTAGCTGATCTGTTCTTCTCTTTAATAACTTCTGTAGTCTTGACCATTCTTTGATGTTCCTTGGTGATTCATGTCCCTGTTTCCATCTGTGAAGTGTTGGAGGATAAGAACTTCACCTAAATTATTCATTGGGTCTGCATTAGAACTTCATCACACATGCCATTCTGCCATCCTCCATGGTAAAATGGCAAGGATGCACCCCACACCGCTTAATTGTGGCACTGTTTCCACCATCACACAGGAGAAACATCACCAAAGTGGTGTGGATCTGTCCTGGATCCATTGGAGCCAGGGGCAGCTCAACCCATTATGCAAAGTAAGCATTTGTATTATAGTTGATTTTGCCCAGGGGCGCTCTTGATGCGCTCTTGGGGGAAAATAGACCTTGATATATGCGAGTTGTAGTTACTGGGATGTATAGTTCACCTACAATCAAAAAGCATTCTGAACTCCACCAATGATGGAATTGAACCAAATACAGCACACAGAACTCCCACGATGTACAGAAAATATATATCAGTGATTGGTTGGGGGAGGGGGGGTGTGCCGAAATACTGTTTGCTTACCATTGAAAATTACCTAGGGCACCTCTGATTGGAGCCATTACAAGACGGGCAGGCTCCTGTGTTTAGAGGGAAGCTTTCTAGTATGCTTCCACTCCAGTTGTGGGTGGAGCCTCCGCCAGAAGTCCAGCAACATCAGGTGATGGACACTAGTGGGGAACTGACTTAGCACCTCTTCACATGGGGCATTTTGGCTCCAGAATTTCCCAGCCAGCACTAAAATATGCTGTTGGGGTTTCTGGGTATTGTAGTCTAAAATATTGCTTTTAAAAACTCTACTCCTGAGATGGTGTCTGTGGAAGTCTTTGAAGAATACAAAGTACAATTCAAACATGCCATTGCTCATTCGTGTTTGGTATAAGTGGTGATTTGTAAACACACTGGAATTAAATCCAAACAAAGCAGGGCTTCCATTTTTTTGGGAAATCTTCCAGTTATTAGACTGTTATTAGATGCTCAGACATTAGCTCTGCTCAGGAGTGCTTTTCCTCAGCCTCAGCTGTGGCCACTCATGCTTGTAAGACTTTCTTTTTAATATTGTCTCTGAAAACCATTTGAAAGCTTTGATTAGGCAAGAATGTGGATGCATTGCCTGCACTGGCCACACATTCCTTTCTGAGAGTAATTCGGGTTGCTCCTCTAGTAGCCCTAAAAGAGCTTGGAACCCAGCCACTTAAAGGAATGTTTTCATTCCACAAGAACATGCCTGTGTTTAAAGATCAGGTGTCGAGCCTTTCTCATTCCTTTCAAAGGAACAAGTGGTTTCAGCACACAACAAGGTATTGCTTACTATTTGGGACTACAACTCTTGGACTCACCAACTGACATAGGCAGCAAAATAGTCACTGAATGAGTCTGAGAGTTGTATCCAAATATATTATTTCCAAGCTCCTGCTAAAAATGGTAAGAGAGGAGCAAGGGCAATGGTAAGAAGATTGCCATTAGACCTGGGGAGGCCAAAGTTCAATTTTTCACTCGGTTACAAAACTTTGTAGGTGATCATAGGTTAGGTTCTGGTTACTTCCAGAAACTGAAAACAAAATGTCAAAAACTAGTATCTATACCCAGCATTGCCTGAATATAATTGGAACCTCTGTCCACCTACTTTCTCACTTCTTTAGCTCTTGGAAGGCCTACCTCACAATGCCTCCATGACAACACTCTGACAACAATGGGCAGGATTTTTGTGGTTCCTTCCTTCCTTCCTCTGTTTCCCTCCTAACTTTCTCTCTTTTTTCTCCCTTCCTTTTCTTCTTCCCTTGTTTTTCTTCATAAAACTTCCCCCATTTGTTCTTTTTTCTTTCTCTTCTGTTCTTTTTCTCTCTTCTCATTCTTCCTTCAACCCTTCATTCTCTTTCTTCCCTTCTCATTCCTTCTTCCACCATACCTTTTCCCTCCCTTCCTCTTCCTGTCTTCCTTTTTCTTTCTCCTCCACTTTCCTTTCCTTCCTTCTCTTTCCCTTCCCTTCTTTTTCTCTTTCTCTTTTGTTCCTTCTTCCTTCTTTTCCTTTTCTTCCAAGTGGCAACACAGGTTTTGCACAATGGAGTAGAGTGCTGAGACCCATTCTCATACTTCAGTTCAAGACTGTGTCAATGGAATCACATGTTTCTACCTAACGACTTCATCCCACAGTCTTCAGACGGTTTCCATGCACTTGGGAAACAAAGCTCCATGGGAGTCCTTTGGAGGCCATCAGACAATATAAGGGCACTTCCAGTGGGACTCTGTGGTGCTCCATTTCCCAAGTGCAGGGAAACAAAGTCCAAAGACCTCCAGCAGGAGTGAGGTGTCAATTGGCTCCTGATAGAGAAAGATGGAGTAAAGCAGAGGACATGTGAGGTAAGTATGTGGGATGGCTTGCCATCCTTGAAGATGGGAAAAGAGAGGAGGGAACGGTGTAAGACAGTTCCCTCTGCTCCCCACCCCCATCCATCTGATGGGGCCCTAAGTGTGTGCACCTTATTCACACGAAGCATACTTGTTTAACTGGTAGTTCTCCAGCTCTTCGATATTATAACAGAAGCCCATAGAAGAGATGTAAGATGCCTGTCTGGACCGGCTCAGCTTTTGCCCTTTATAAATAATGTTAGGATCCTTAATTCTAATCCCTTTCCAAACACTGAAAACACCATAACTTTGTTTTATGATTATAACAGGAAGGGTGAATTACCACTGTAACAAGGTGTCACATGGAAATGGCAGATTATTCATCATTTGCTTTCTGCATGTCTGGGCTGGATGCTCTTTATGAAATACATGGAGGGTTGGTGGGAGGGAATGTCCGTGAATGCCTTCTTGGAATTTGGATGACTTACATTTTTGGCACTGTTTTCTACGTCAAACAGCAGCCACATGATTTTACATGCTTACGGACAAATTATTACACCTGATTTAGCAGGATAGTGACTGTGACAGAGGTGAATTTTTTTAAAGAAAAAAAACGGGGGAGGGGGTGTGTGAATATAGAATAGGAAAATTATTAACCATGAGTGAATCACTCTATTGTGAGACTGTGCGACATTCTAAAACATCTAAAAACAGAGGTGTTTGTAGTTTCTATGTGGGATTTAATCTAACTTTAAAGTAGATATTCATTGTATTGCAGAGCTTTAGGGATAAGCTTTAGCATCTTGGATTGCTCCTTTAATGTTCAAACTATCATTCAGAGTAGATTTTCCTGGCCACTGACATGGAAGCCACCAGCTACCTGTGTCATAAATGAGAGGCCAGGAAGACAGGATCTCCTGATATTAGAACCTTGAATTAGTTCAGAGCCTTACTTGCCTGGTGAAAGTGTACATGAAACCATCCTTGAGAATGCATTTTATATGCAGGTTTCCTGGCCATTAAAATGGAAATAATAATAATAATAATAATAATAATAATAATAATAATACTTTATTTATACCCCGCCACCAGGCATGTAGCCGGGGGGGGGGGGGGGATTGGGGGGCTTCAACCCCCCCCCCCCAAATTCTCATGGTGGTTCACGAAAAGGCCTTACTGGTGCATTATTTAAACTGTTATGTTTATTCATATCATGATCTGATCACCATACTCAATATATCCCATATGCATGGGGGTATTGGGCTAATGATACAAAAGGTTTGCTAGGGTAGACCCTCTTTCACTCAGACTCAGCCCCCCCCCGAAACTCAGCCCCCCCGAACCCCCCCTGAAAAAAACTCAGCCCCCCCGAACCCCCCCTGAAAAAAACTCAGCCCCCTCCCCCCCGGAATCGAAATCCTGGCTAAGGGCCTGCCCGCCACCATCTCCCCAAGGGGACTTGAGGTGGCTTACATGAGGCCAAGCCTGACATTACATACATCAGTAAATCAACACAGCAATAAACAAGGAAAATAAAAAATAAAAATAAAAACACAATACAAAGCCTTTATAAATAACATATCAGCAAAAACAAGACATTTAAAAACACAAGGATCCAACACTAAGGGCAGGGCCAAAGCTAATAGATTAAAAATTTAAAACACTGGGTGTGAGCAGCAGTAAAATGAATCTGAACAGGGGTTTTTAAAGGGTAAGGTAGGGTTGATTGACCCAACAGGTAGGATAAAGTGCTTCAGAGGACATTTTGCAGAACATTGGTCAGAACAGGGAGTTATTGTTTATTCAGGGATCATCTTTAGAAGACTTCAATAATGCAAAGCAAGGTAGGTAGAAGGAGCTGCTTCACCCACCCATCCATTTTGTACCACCTTTCCACCAAAATGTTAGAACCTTATGCCCCCTCCCTCCCCTCCTTTCGTAAGAGCTTGAAGACCTGGTGATTTCAACAAGTCTTTGAGAATGACCAGTTCTAGTCCAACCCAAACATTGTTGAATATAGCCTTCCACTCTTGCCTATTACCCCGGTCATCCCTCTAATAGGTCCTGGAAATGAGCAGCCACAGACCCGTACCTGCTATTGCTGTTAGCCTGTTATAGCACTGTACTTAATTCCCAGTCCTCTCATATTTTGAGTTTGCACTAGCCTTGGCCCGGCTTTTTAATTGCTCTGAATAGGCAACATTATTTTTAATACACATGTGTTATTGTGATAATTTTATGCTTACGTTGTTTTGTGAATTTTATGTTATGCTGTTTACTTTGTATATTTTGGTGATGTTACTTGGGAACCACCCTGAGTCCCCCTCAGGAAGATAGAGCGGTATATAAATAAAGTATTATTATTATTATTATTATTATTATTATTATTATTATTTTCTTTATCAGGAGAAAAACCACCAAAGGGGACAGCTTTTAAAGATACAATAGCAAGAGAAGCCAGAAGTTGTTCCCTCATTGTTCCCTTCTAAGTGTACTTACAAAGAAAAAATAGGGAAAATGTAACCTCACTGTAACTAATGCATTGTGGGATCCTGTGTATTTCCTAAGAGCAAGTTTCAGAATGCAATTTAACTGCATTGAACTGCATTATATGACAGTGTAGACTCATATAACACAGTTCAATGCAGTTAAGCTGCATTCCGAAACTAAATTATATGGCAGTGTAGATGGGGACACTCTCTCAGCTGCTGAGGAAGGCAAAGGCAAACCCTATCTGAAAAAAAAGTTGCCAAACCCTTTGATAGGTTTGCCTTAGAGTTGCCACATTGCAAATGACTTGAAGGCCCACAACAACAATGTCCCTTAAAGTTTTCCACACTGTACAATTATAGGAGTTAGATACCACTTTAATTGACCTGATTCAATTCTGGGATTTGTTATAGGTGAGATATATAGATTTCCTTACCACAAAGATTAAGACATATGCAGGACCGTACCCAGAAAAAAAATGGTGGGGGGGGTGTGTGAATTTTTTTTTAGCAAATCATGAAAAGTAGTTCCATAACACAAAATAATTTAAATAGTATGATTAATTCTTCATGGGGGGCTTCAAATCCCTCCCATGCCTTAGGCTTTGCCTACCAGTTGTGGGTGGGCCAACTTGGCTGCCTCCACTATATCAGCTATTGCTGCAAATAATGACTGTGAATAAATTGTCAAAATTTGCTTGAGATAGTGCTTGCAGTTCTGGAGGGACTTGTTTAATTTTTGCTTCTCATAGACTTAGCAATATGGAGACTTGGTTAACCAGTTAAAACTCATGAGTAAACCATGTTTTTTTAACCTGAAAATTTTCGTGGGGGGGGGGGTTGAAACCCTAACCCACCCACCCCCCCACCTTGGCTACAGCCCTGGACCTATGGAACAGGGAAGTACAGTAGATAAATCCATGTCCCTTAGAAAGCTATAAATCATAAGATTCAATATGTCATCAGTTAAAGAGGTATTAAACTGCTAGATCTGTGTGGTATGGATACATCCTAAATCAGAGGTGGGAATCTTGTGGATCTCCAGATGATGTTTGCTTATAAGTTCCAATTTCCTTCACTATTTGCTATGCTAGCTAGGACTGAGGGGAGTCGTAGTCTAACAACATCTGGAAGGTCACCCTTCCCCCACCCAAAGGACCTTAATCCAAATCTAATAGCTCACAGACAGGAAGAATGAGCACTATTTCCATGAATAAATATTAAGTTTTAGAAATCAACAAATCATTAACATTATTTTTATTAATGGAAACAGTGCTTAATGGACAAACATTAGCTCGGCTGATGGCCTTTACTTCTAGTGAGTTTAGTTTGCAATAAACTGGAGAGCTTTTTAAAATCCTTTCAAAAACCTCTGTATTCAGTTTTTGAAATATTGTGTTTGAAATCGATCAAACATCTTAAAATGCAACCTATTTTTCAATGATAAACTAATAAGGGAGGAGCATCACCTTTGTAACAAGTCTAGTAATCGGCCCACATATAGTAGACTTTGGAAGAGACGCATAATGGCCATCAAACCCATTATCCCCATAATTACAAGAAAAGAAATACATGACATGGTGCTACCATACATAGCATCCCCCACCCACTGTGAGCAGCAGCCAATGAACCAGACTGGGGATGCGGAAATGCCATGTGCGACTCCACATTTCTTTTACAAGGTGTTACTTGTGGCATATACACAGAGACATGATCTTTGTAATGTCTGGTTATTCCTTCAGGAGCCAACGTCTCAAAGTAATGACAAATCAAATGATGACTAAAAACAAACAAATCAGCCAGACATTTTGGTTACATGTCCAAAAAAGACCAGACTGTGACCACACTAGGAAGGTTTAAATGCAATTTTGATATATGTATATTTCTGTGTAGCTGAAGAGTGTGGGGGAAAAGCTGCACTCTAGATGCATCTAGACTGCAATTCTCACCATCCCCAGTCAATATAGCCAATGATGAAGACAAGACAGGAATTATAGTCCAACATTTGAAGAACACTATATACAGTATGGCCCTTGTATCTGTCAGGGATTTATTTATTTATTTACCTTATTTATACCCCACCTTTCTCTACCCCGGGGACGGACGGACTCAAGACAACTTACAAATGGCACCTACACATTTGTAAACTGTGTAGGTGCCATTTGAAAACTGTGGATAAAAGCAAATCCTAATGAAATTAATGACTTCCGTCGGATGTTACTCTAGAGTTGCTCTGAAAGACCTAACAAGTTCTCAGATAGCTATCCCCTCTAGAAATTTGCTATTCTTCCAGAGCAAACCTGTGGTAACTTCTAGCAGTAGCACACCATCAAATTGCCCAGAGGACCTAGAAATTTCCCAGAGGACATATTTTTTTCCTGATGTGGGTAAATGAAACTGTGGATGGCATCAGGGATCAGGTTGACCAGGTACACAGTTCTTTGTGATTTGAGGTTGAAATTTCAGACCAAGGTGGGTAAGCAATTCCCATGCCAAAGAAATGGGGCAAGCAAAGACTGAGCAACAAGCTAAGAATCTTTCTGGTTGTTGAAAGGGGAACAAGAGCAAAAGGTTTACCAAACTGAAAAATGGGAAGGTGTCCTGTATCTTTCTGTAGCTGGAGACCTGGAGAAATATACAATTCCCTGAAAGTAGACAACCTGAAGTTTTAGACAACTGCTGTGTGCTCATCAGAAAAGAGTTCTCTGGACTTTTTTGCCCATTGCACCTTGCTGTTCACTTGTCTACATTTGGTCCAAAGAGATGGTAGTGATATTGCAGCCCACTGAATCAATGCAGTTAACTGCTAAGTCTCAGTGTTATGAAGTCCTGGCATTTGTAGTTTGGTGAGGCACTAGTTACAGAGTAGGCTAACAACCTTGTAAAACTACAACTCCTATAATTTCATAGCATTGAGCTATGACCATTACAGTGGTGTCAAATTATATTAATTCTCCAGTGAAAAACCCATCCAAGCCAGACAAAAGATACATCAATTTGAAGTTTTAGTCTTCTGTATTGTACAGAACTCATTTGTACCTACTGTTTTCATAAGGAAATTCCATTCATACAACCCTTTTAGATAGATTTAGGACCTCATCCGCTAACATGTTAATACATATTAAACTTCAGATTTGTCCTGTAAAAAAAAGGTTTAAGACCTCATCCCATTGAGATCCTCAAGCCTGGGAACAGTGGGGGCATCCATAGGGCAGCAGGGAAATCTGGCGGGCAGTGGGGAAAACTGTCACCTTATGCTCTGCATGACCCCCTCCCCCATCCCAGTGGAGAAAATGTTGTTGCCTGGCTTCTCCCCACGCTTTCCCTGACTTGTCAAATGGGAACACGGGAAGCCTCCTGTGTTCTCAAGGCTCTATTGTAGGACAATTCCAGGACAGAGCCCCACCTGCAGTTGGATAATATTGGATGAAGATATCTGTCTCGCAGTTCCACATATGCTGGACAGTCAATTAAGAAATGTTTGATATCTTCCACTGTTTGTTCTCCCCATATGCAGAATCTCTCACTTCTTGGGAGATTACAGTAACACCCAGTTTGCATCATAATACCGAGTTGTTCAAACCTAGCCCTAGTATATATTCTTCTTAAGGGTAATGGAAGTGGAATAGTCAGATAGTGTTCTAAATGAATATTTCTTTTCTGAGAAGCTAAAAACCTTGTGGCAGAAGACCTACCTATGCTTGCTAGGTCCAGTTGAGCATAGATATCTCGAGTGCATTGCATGAGCACTTGTTTTGCCTTAAGTCCTAGATCATTCAAAAATGGTAAAGGCAGGCCAATTTTAGCCAACTCATTATTTAGAGTCACTATCCATGATGACTTTTGGTCACGCTGGACTTGGTCCTCCAGACATAGGTGTGGAAGTCTACTGGGATTCATCTAGTTTATTTTTGACCAGCAATTGAATTGTCTCATTAGGATTTGAGCTTTTACTGGGGGCATTCCTTGCTCCGCCCTTACTGCCGACGTCAGCGTTGTTCTGGAAAGGCCCAGGAGGGTGTGTAGCTGCTTAACTTGGAAGGCTTTGATCTTGGTCAAATTGATGTGCCCCCAAATTTCAGCCCCAAATATAAGTGTTGGCATTATTTTTGTCTTAAAGACTTCCATTGCACTTCAGTTTTCACAGGACTGAATCTGAAATGGACCACAGGCTTCCTGGACTTCTGAAAACAGTCGATCGATGATTCCTACATCATCTTCCTGTAGAGAAAATGGTTCTAGAGTATTATTTGGGCTTAGGTAATGTGTGGATTCTGTGGCTTTTTTTAAACAGGTAAGATGGAAGGTTGTATATAATGTGCTGGATATAATGTTTGGATAAATGTCACTGTGCATGTGTTTACAATATATTTCATGCATTGCACAATATATCTTAGTAGCAACGGTATGTGTAGTCTAATGTGGGAGCATGTCTTTTGTGTGCTGTCATTTTATATGCTTCTAAAGCCTTATAATAGTTTTGAAGGATTAGCTTGTCCTCCTTACGTTGTTTGCAAGGCTATAAACTACATTTATGACTTGGTTAAAATAACAGAAAGCCAAGCACCTCTGCACACTAATGGCGTATTTACGTTTCTTGGTTTCTCTTCCCACCTGCTTTTCTTTTCCTCGCACTTCCACTACTCCCCCCGCCCGCCTGCCGCTGTCTCTGCATTGCCACCCCTATGCACTCAGAAGACCCGTAACCAGATCCCATCTCCGATCTTCCTTAAAAGCTGTCATGTTCAATTGCTTTATTAGATGATAATATATCACTTTCGCCTCCCTTTGCCAGGACTGCTTTCAAGAGCTTGTATCATAAAAAAGCACAAATAAAATATTATTGCTGTCTCTTTATGCGTGAGCTGGTATTTTCCAGGGATAATTGGGGAGCGTTCCAGGCCTTGCATGAACCTTAGAGCATACAGCCAGGACACCACTCAAACAGCTGAGCAGCAGGGAAGGCATGGGAGCTGCGAAGCCTTGCTTGGCCACAGTCTTGCAACTAAAACTCCTCTGGCTTCCTGCCACCTATTTCTAACTGCTGGACATAGGCCGAAACAGGGAAGATAGAGTCAGACAGCTTGTGGATATATATCTCTGTGTCCAACTCTTCATCGTCTCAATGTGGTGGTTGCATGCAAGGAGGAGGCCCATAAACACTCTCTATCAGATGAGAGATTCATGGCTCTGGGTTTTTTTAAGTCTTGGTTTCTCTTCTCACCACAGTATTGCACATGGAGACTCAAGGAGTACATCTACACTGTAGAAATAATTTAGTTTGACACCACTTTAACAGCCATGTTTCAATGCTATGGAATCATGATCATTTTGCAAGCTTTCTCTGCCAAAGCATGTTGACGCCTCATGAAACTACAACTCCCATGATTTCATAGCATTGTGCCATGGCAATTAAAATAATATCAAACTATGTTAATTCAACAGTGTAGATACACCCTAGGTAAGTCTAACATCTCCTGGATCTTACCTCTCCAATTGCAACATCCTTACCTGTCATGATAATCAAATCTTCAAGTGGAATGTGCTACAGATACAATCCACAGCAGGAAACATATAGGAGAAATTCAGTAATGATGAACACAAGAGCCTATGTTATGAATTATTTTTTCTCAGTGAGTCTAAGAAGCTACAGGAATTATTTATATCTTCTTTTCTCAAGGGTTATGATTGTGCATTGTAACAGTATATTAATAGCATGCATGTGTTTGTAGGCACACACGTGCTTTTGCGGAAACACGCATAAACAACTCTGCTATTAGGCAGAGTGAGGCAGCTACTTCAGGTAACAGATTTCTCTTTCCTCCTTTGTCCTCAGCTTATTCCGGTTGTTGTCAATGTAGTTTGCAATCAATTCATGCAGCAGTGGAGAGGAAGGGGTAGTAGTCCTAGTCCTGGTCATGGCCCTGACCCTGCTTCTGCCTGTATAACCTGGCAGGTTTCTCCAGTATAATTTGTCTCAGAGTAGCCTTGGATTCAGCACATTCAAGCTAAATAAAAGGACCAGTGTCCAGATGGGCTGCTATCTCATTCTCTGTGTTACTGCCACCACTCCCTACTGGTTATGGAGACCCATGCCATCACCTCTGTCATGGCTACAACTGCTGATCTCAGATCAGGTCATTTGCACAATCCATATGAAGGAGAGTTGATTCCCCCTACTTCTTGCTAGCCATGTGGGCACCCCTTCTCACACCATCAGTAGATGCAACTATGATTGCCAGGCACTCGCAGTGAGCTCAGTGGCCAGTGGAAAATTGTGGTGATGATACATGGTAAAGACATTATCTTCTGTGATATTATTCTGTGTCAGCAATAAAAACTTATATTTAAAAAAAGAAATAAATTAAGAGAAATATTTGAATTAAAAAGAAGTTGTGCCTCTGGGGGGGAAAAAGACATTATCTTCCCTAATCTGTGCAGGGAAAGCGTGATGGTGATGGTATTCATCTAGACCAGTGGTTCTCAACCTGGGGGTTGGGACCCCGAGGGGGTCGCGAGGGGGGTGTCAGAGGGGTCGCCAAAGACCATCAGAAAGCACAGTATTTTATGTTGGTCATGGGGGTTCTGTGTGGGAAATCTGGCCCAATTCTATCGTTGATGAGGTTCAGAATATTCTTTGATTGTACGTGAACTATACATCTCAGCAACTACAACTCCAAAATGTCAAGGTCTATTTTTCCCAAACTCTACTAGTGTTCACATTTGGGCATATTGAGTATTTGTGCCAAGTTTGGTCCAGATACATCATTGTTTGAGTCCACAGTGCTCTCAGGATGGAGGTGAACTACAACTCCCAAACTCAGTGCCCACCAAACCCTTCCGGTATTTTCTCTTGGTCATGGGAGTTCTGTGTGCCATGTTTGGTTCTATTCCATCATTGGTGAAGTTCAGAATGCTCTTTGATTTAGGGTGAACTATAAAACCAAGGAACTACAACTCCCAAATGACAAAATCAATCCCCCCCCCAACCCCACCAGTATTCAAGTTTGGGCATATTGGGTATTTGTGCCAAATTTGGTCCAGTGAATGAAAATACATCCTGCATATCAGAGATTCATATGACAATACATAACAGTAGCAAAATTACAGTTATGAAGTAGCAATGGAAATTAATTTATGGTTGGGGGGTCAACACAACATGAGGAACTGTATTAAGGGGTCGCAGCATTAGGAAGGTTGAGAACCACTGATCTAGACAGTGTTTCAGTCTAAAATCAACCCAATTTAGCTATCCATGCTGCTGTGAATCCTTAGGATATTCCAGCGTTTTCAGCAAACTCTGCATTATTCCCAACTTTGCCTAAAGCAAGAAACCCCAAGATATTCACCAGAAGTTCCTATGTGTCATTGGGAAAGACAATTGATTCACCGCAAATCCAGATTTTCTGGGCAGCATAGAGAAGTTCTTTGAAAGGGCAAGACAAGACCATTTTTTTACATCTCTTATAAATTACCCATTTCTTCCCTTGATTGAATTAATAGAAACCTTAAATGTGCCTCTCTGTATCTAGCCAAAAGCAAGATGTCCCCAGTTGCTCTTGGCCTGGATGCAACCTTTTGCAGAATGACTGGGAAAGGGGGAAAACCAGATCTGTTTGGAGGAGATATCTCTTCTATTTGGCCCACAGGCACTGTCCTTTCAGCTCTTCTTGGCTAGTTATGCAAAATTGCTGTGCGGTCAAAGGTGGAGCAGGTTGTACTGACCTGCTTTTGACCAAGATCTTGCCCCTTTAGCTGAAGCCAAGAGAAAACCACAACAGCACGTGCACATTTTTAACAGGAAGTCTTTTCCCTGTGAGAATCAATCAGCTGAGGTCAGTCTGACCAGACTGCTGTTTGTTACAAACAGCATCCTGTGAATGAGCCAGTAGTCAGCACAATAAGCCGTTGTCGTAGGGCTGTTTTTTCCCCAACAGCAACACACTATAGGTCAGTGGATTCCTTTCTGGGATTTAGGTTTCGGCCAAGACAAAACATGTTAGCATTACAAGACTAATTATGCTATTGATCCAATTTAGACAACCAGCCTTTATCCCTTATCTTGTAAAGCCTAGCCCATGACCTCCAACTGTCCAGATTTGGCAGGAGCAAGCTTGATTAATTCTCTGCCATCCTGCTTTTTCAGGCATCTTAAAAGTCCCAGTTTCTCTCTCCTCATCTGTTCTTTTCCACTCTTGTCATCCTACTTGACTTGCTGAAATCTGAGTTCAGCAGGAGGAGATATGAGAAGGGGAGCAGGAAGAATTGTATATATCCCATGCAGCTCATGCAAAAGCAAATTATTTACTTGTTTGTTATGCCTCCTTAATTACCATTATTGTTGTTGTTATTGTTATTATTATTATTATATTTATTTATATTCCCCAATAAGGAGACTCAGTGACCACACTCTGATGTTGCCTGGCCATAGCTGTCCTAGTTTGTATGTGGGAAATGTTGGAAGATATGCTAGCCTTGGTCACAATTACCTCTGGATTTATGAAATAAGACACCAGCAATGTTTGCTGCATCATTGTCAACTAGTGATGTTCCTCAACAATGTTAGGTCACCATGACTCAACCAAAGCTTGCCAAGGTTTATATTTTCCCACCACTGTTACAGTTGCTAAAAGGATTATGGACTGTCCCTAAGAAGAATGTCAGCTAAGCTGCATCACAAATCTAGGAAGTGGGTAAGGATGATACACAATGAGAGAAAAGACAGCTTTCTGGATCACCATCAGGCATCTAGTTAAATGTAGCTGTATTCTATTTAGATAAGGCTGAACCAAGGCATAATGCTATCCAAAGACGAGCAACAAATTACACCAGTCTCCCATATCGCCCCAAACCAAGCAAGTTAGCCTGGGCTTATGATGAAGAAAATCTGACATTCATCTCTCTCCTACTCTGGCAATAAAAGAGGATATTAAAGGGGAGACTAATAATTAAACAATTAAACATTTCACAGCATCCAAAATCTGCTACTAGGGCTTTCAGCTTGAAAACTGGAAATGGCTCCTGTTAACAATGATGTAGACAAGGAGATTTCAGCAGGTGTTGCTTCTGATTGTGTGACAAACCTCACTTGTTGGTATTCTCTTTTCTACACAACTGCTAAAGGGGCAGAATCCCTCTCTAGTTTTCAAGCTAGCAACCCCATGCTTAAAGCAGTAGGGACACTTTTCCAAAGAGAAGTGCCACACAGCTTGTGTCCAGATAGTTGGTGGCTTTAAAAAATAGCAATATATCTAACCAAAAAGTGACATCACTGAAATGATTTTCTTGGCAAGTAATTTCAATATGTCAGGAATTGGCAATGGGTAGTTTGCTCTTGTGTCCTTATATCATAGGCATGCCTGGATGTGAGAGCACATCTATGAGATAGTTTTTAGCAAAAGCAAACTGTTTCAGCTGGGATCTCAAGAGGTAGTTTTGGACTTCTTGCCAAATTCCAAAGAGGCCAGGATTTGACCCTGACATGTTCCCAAAAGAGGGAAAACCCTTCCACAATATCTTCTCAACAGCTGTCATCACAGACTATCCCAATCTATGCCATTACAAGTTTGCTTTCTGGTTTTACAATTGAGACCTCACTCTCCAAAATTCATAGCCATGACAACAAAGGCAGCTGCCAGCATATAACTTAATCACAACTTGGCCAAGATCTTTTTTTGTTTTTGAGACCTCAGCTCTCAGAAAGCTCCAGAAAAACGTTGGGAATTAAAATCCACAAAAAGGAATATTTCCAAGTCCGGGCTTGCTTATGTTTCCAACAACAATGCATGCATGTTGAGCTTGTGAGAGTTGAAGTTCAAAACATTTTGATGATGAAAGTTTGGGAATCCCTGGTAGATGAAATATTATTTTGACAATTGTATCATTATCTCTTAAAGCCTTGAACAAATAGTTGCAAGAATATCAATATGGTCTTTCTTTGAGAAACCTTTACAGAACATCCACCTTATTCTCCTGGCTCTGTGGGACTAACACCTGCATGTAGGACAGATAAAAATAATAGTGGTACAAACTAGGGCTGGGTAACAAAGGAAAAATTTGTTTCTAAACTCGTTTCGTTTTTAGGGGGTCCATTGCGTTTCGTTTTTTAAAAGAATTCTGAATTTTTCTTTAAAAAAAATTCGTTATTTACGAAATTTCATAAATTTTGAATTGATTCATTAATGGTGGACGCGATTGCGCAATACGCTAAAAAAAACCTCCAAATGGTACAGGGGGAACTTCTGAAGCTTCCCTCTCCCTCTGTTGTTGACTGTTGGTGTGATAATTTATTTTTTTATCACTGATAAAACAAACAACAACTATAAAACTTGCACCAGACATACGGAAATAATAATGAAACAATTTCGAAACAATTTCGAAACAATTTCGAAACGATTTCGAAACGATTTTGAAACGATTACGAAACAATTACGAAATAAATTGAAAAAATTCATTTTGATTTTTAGTTGCTCCTGCATGGCTCAATATCGGATCGTAAGCTAATTTAAATACGAATCAATAACGAATTACGAAATTAACGAACGAAAACGCCCAGCCGTAGTACAAACAACACACGTAAGAGGGCATGCGAGATACAAGATTTCAATTTATGGGCTACTCTGATATAATGGTTAGAACTAAGGGTGCATTTGGCCCTCCAGATATTATGGATAGAGATTCCCATAATTCCTAACTTTGCTACTAAGTCTTGTGGAAAGTGACGTACAAAACAAACTGGAAGGCCAAAGGGTCTGCATTTCGAGATCACGGTATTACACAAATAGAAATAGTTCCCTTAAACATAAGATGGTGTCCTCAGGTGCTTCCATGCATTTTTTTCACTTAAACAGGGGCTCACAATTAGAAAGGTTAGCTTTGAATTTTAATTTCATAGGAATTATGCATGAACAAAAGCGGCAGTGTTTTGAATACTGCTAACCCAGTACTGATCTGTTTCATGATGTCAACTGGCCATTGTCTACATGTAGACAGAAGAAAAGGCTATTGATAAGTACTAGTCATGAGAGCTGGATCTTTGCTCTACTATAAAGCTAGTTCTGTATATATTTCTGATTGAAGAATGTGAGTGGGTAAAGTTTTTTATAGTCTTATTCTGTTTTTGGATTCCCTAGAAGCATCCATTGGCCAATATGAGGAGTGAATGCTGGACTAAATAGGTATAGTCTGAAAGTGGCATCTGTATTTTTAAAAGCAGCTCTCCTCCTGCCACCTTATCACCAGAAAGCCTTTTCCTTTCTTTTCCCCTCCCTCCCTCCCTCTTGAAAAAGGGCTGAAACTGACAAGTTTGAGTTGCTCCAAATCTTAGAAATCAAAGGTTGTTCTTAGTAACTTCCACATTCGTCTCTGGGTACCCATCAACATTGCCATTATAATACAGATTGTATTGCATTATATGGTTAGTGTATACTCATGTAATGCAGTTTAACTGCATTGAACTGGATTATATAAGCACACTGATCACATAATGCAGTTCAAACTGCATTATAATGGCATGGTAGATGGGACTTAAGTGCTCAGAGAAATTACTGATACTTACTTATCTGTTCTAGAGCCTTTTCTGGTACTGACATCAAAGTGATTGGATGGTAGTTATTAAGCTACTCTTTTTTTCTCTTTTGGGAGATGGAGACAACATTTGTCCCTCCAATTGACTGCAATCTCTCCTGTCTTCCAAGAATTCCCAAAGATTATTGACAATAGCTCTGAGATTCCATTTTAAAATTTCTTTAATAATTTTGGGGATCTGGAAGTGCAGTATTCCTTCTACTTTGGAGTAACAAATAAACTTTATGGTCTAAATCCCCTAAAAGCACCAGAAGCTTGGAAATTAAGCAGGGTCCGCTCTGGTTAGTACTTAGATGGGAGACTGTCAATGGCTATCAGATGCTGTTGGCTCTGTTTCAGAGGAAGGAAGTAGAAAAACCTCTCCTGGATAGCTCTTGCTTAAGAAAACTTTATGAAATGTGTAATATTGTCATAAGCTGAGAAGCAACATGAGGACACATACATGTTTCTTTACTATTTCTGGACTGTAATCCCCTCAATGCATGACTTATTCTGTTTTTACCAATTAGAGTACTGTCTTCCCCTTTAGGAGAAAACTGGGACAAAGAATGCATTATGTAGTTTGGTTTTCTCTCTATCTCATTAGGATTTCAGCATCTTCTCTACAGCGTGGTTCTAACCTTACTCTTCCTCTTGCTCACCCCTCTTTTAAGTTATCATAACCTCTCTAGTGAGTGTGCACTCATTCTGAGCTTCAGCTTTTTTAGGTTTCTTCCTACAGGTTTTGGCCATTAATTTTATTCCTCTTTAGTGCTTCCCCCTTCTTCCTTTTCTTATACATCTCTCTTTTAAATCTCAGCTCATCTAAAAGGGTTTGTTTTTCATATCCACACTGGTGTCCTTAGATACCTCTCACTTTTCTTTCTTCTTGGAATTGTGTGCAAATGTGCCTTCAGTATCTGACATTTAATGAACTCCCATACACTACAAATTGACGTCACTTTCAGCATTTCTGACCATGGGGTTTCACCTAGTATTTCCCTACACTTACTAAAATCTTTCCTCAAATCCAGATTGATTACTGGTTCTCCTGAAGAAGTCTTTGATATGAAAGATGCAGGTTGTACACAAATGCTGATTTACAGTGGAAAATGTCCTGATGTAACCCATCATCATGATAAAGGAAAGCAGAAGAAAACAGAAAGAAACTTCTACCAATTGTACAAACTATTCTCCTTTGTGGCCAACAAGAACTGGTTTTAAGAAAGAACGATAATTCAGGACCTATTACTTGTAAATAACCTTTGCAACAGTGATGGTAATTTCAGGGCTTTGTTGAGATCTCATGCCAGATCAGGAGACACTGAGCTTTAATAGTCATCTCAAAACTGCAGCTATGCCAGTCCTCAAATACAGAATGAACTAATAGATATCTGTGGTGACAAGGTAGTTCAAAAATTGTTGAAAGATGCAATGCATCACAGTGTTTCTCTGTTTTCGCAGATGAAACATTGGATGGGAGTACCTCAGAACAGTATCACAGTCAATAAGGTACGTTGATGACAAAGTTGTAGGAATAAGACTTTATAGGATCTGTAATTGGTTAAGTGGACGAACACAGAGAGTGCTCACTAATGCTTCCTCTTCATCTTGGAAAGAAGTGACAAGTGGAGTGCCGCAGGGTTCCGTCCTGGGCCCGGTCCTGTTCAACATCTTTTTTAATGACTTAGATGAAGGGCTAGAAGGCATGATCATCAAGTTTGCAGACGACACCAAATTGGGAGGGATAGCCAATAGTCCAGAGGACAGGAGCAGAATTCAAAACGATCTTGACAGATTAGAGAGATGGGCCAAAACTAACAAAATGAAGTTCAACAGTGACAAATGCAAGATACTCCACTTTGGCAGAAAAAATGAAATGCAAAGATACAGAATGGGGGACGCCTGGCTCGAGAGCAGTACGTGTGAAAAAGATCTTGGAGTCCTTGTGGACAACAAGTTAAACATGAGCCAACAATGTGATGTGGCGGCAAAAAAAGCCAATGGGATTCTGGCCTGCATCAATAGGAGCATAGTGTCTCGATCTAAGGAAGTAATGCTACCCCTCTATTCTGCTTTGGTTAGACCACATCTGGAATATTGTGTCCAATTCTGGGCACCACAATTCAAGAGAGATATTGACAAGCTGGAATGTGTCCAGAGGAGGGCGACTAAAATGATCAAGGGTCTGGAGAACAAGCCCTATGAGGAATGGCTTAGGGAACTGGGCATGTTTAGCCTGAAGAAGAGAAGGCTGAGAGGAGATATGATAGCCATGTATAAATATGTGAGAGGAAGCCACAGGGAGGAGGGAGCAAGCTTGTTTTCTGCTTCCTTGGAGACTAGGACGCGGAACAATGGCTTCAAACTACAAGAGAGGAGATTCCATCTGAACATTAGGAAGAACTTCCTGACTGTGAGAGCCATTCAGCAGTGGAACTCTCTACCCCGGAGTGTGGTGGAGGCTCCTTCTTTGGAAGCTTTTAAGCAGAGGCTGGATGGCCATCTGTCAGGGGTGATTTGAATGCAATATTCCTGCTTCTTGGCAGGGGGTTGGACTGGATGGCCCATGAGGTCTCTTCCAACTCTTTGATTCTATGATTCTATGATTCTATGATTCTAGGCTTTGTGAACATAAGTGATATGACAGGTGGAGGACTTGCAGGCATTCTTTTGAAAACACTGGAAAAAATGGTCTGAACCTGCAATACTTGTTTGGAGAAGGTTATGATGGAGATGCTAATATGAGTGATCATTGTATTGTTGAAGGCTTTCATGGCCGGAATCACTGGGTTGTAGTTTTTTTCGGGCTATATGGCCATGGTCTAGAGGCATTCTCTCCTGATGGAAGAAATGTAGGCGAAATGTCAGGAGAGAATGCCTCTAGACCATATAGCCCGAAAAAACCTACAACAACCCATGAGTGATCATATTAGTGGAACAGAGTTAATTATTTTGCAGAAGTATTGGGTGACTGTCTACATCCACTACAGTGCTCTCTCACTAAATCTAACCTTAGGAAAGATTTTCAGCATTCCACCTGTCAGAAACTGTCAAGTATTTTCATCTACCTCAGCAGAATACTGGAAATGTCCCCAAGCTATTAACCAGCTGGGCCCTAGATTAAACTGAGCAATGCAGGAACTTTACCATGTAAGAATAAAGAGTCAACAAACAGATATTCTTTCACTTCTAGTACGCAGGTAGGCTTTATCTTCAGTTACTTCAGAAGATGTATACCAAACTATATACACAATAATACAATCTTTCTCTGCCTCAGCTCCTCTGTCCTCCATCCACAGCTCCAATAGCCTACTCTCAACACAGAGCCCAGAGGAGGTACCAGCCTCCATATCTTCCACCATAAATCACTAGTTCAGTCATGTGACTCTGCTCTACAGAGTGTCTGAGACCTACACATGAGTGACTGTACACTTTAGTCAGGCCTAAAGTCCTCAGTACTTTACCATTGTTATCTATGCCATTTACCTTAAAACTTGACAGAAACTGTCAATTAATAATATCAGTGTGTAATTTCTTCAGAGCATCATCCATCAGACTGGAACTGTTGAAGAAAAATATAAAAAATTGTTTCCCTAAATCAAGACCAAACAGCCAGTTGCCATTTTGTGAAACTCGTTGGGTTGAGCAACATGATATTATAGGTTATATGTGTACATCCCATTTCTGGACTTTTTCTGCAGTCAACTTTAAGAAATGTTTACAAGGCACAGAGAAGTCATTCAGGAAATGCAAGTGGTCCTCCCTATTAATTGTGGAAATTTAAAATCCAACTTGAACAAGTGCTTAGAACTTTACCATGAATGCTTTCAAGATACTAACACATTGATGGAAGAATTTGACTTGTGGTGTAGATAATGGAAAAAGATTGCAGCTACAGAAAACTGGAAACATATCTTGTCTGTGATGGACAATTTTTTTCCAATCATTAAGAAACTTTTTGATATTTCGGAAACATTTCCAGTGTCAACAGCTACAAATGAAAGGTTGTTTTCAACACCGAAACGTTTGAAAACATACATAAGAAGCACAAGGGGGCAAGAAAGACTAGACTTATTGATGGAGCCTGATTTCTGTCAACTTGTATGGACACAGTTTTCAAATATTTCCAACAGACATTATGGTATTCTTTTGTAATCACTAAATTAATAATTTTTGTCTGCTGAGACACTGGAAATAGCCCAAGAAAGAAGGAACGCAAAAGGAAACAGTAACAGGTGGAGATATGCCCAATTAAATGCAGAATTCCAGAGATTAGCCAGAAGAGATAAGGAACTATTTAAAAACAAGCCATGCATGGAAGTGGAAGAAGAAAATAGAATAGGAAGGACAAGAGACCTCTTCCAGAAAATTAGAAACATTGGAGGTAACTTTCAAGCAAAAATGGGTATGATAAAAAAAACAAAGAGAGCAAGGAGCTAACAGAAGCTGAAGAGATCAAGTGAAGGTGGTGAAACTGCACAGAAGATATTGATGATTGCTTTGATGGAGCGATGAGTAAATTAGAACCAGAACATCCTAAGGAGTGAGGTCAAATAGGCTTTAAGAAGCATTGCTAATAACAAGGCAGCAGGGGACAGGTGGATGTTATCCTTGAAGTGATTGACTTGACCTTGAAGGAGCTGGGGTTGGCAATGGCTGACAGGAAGCTCTGGTGTGGGCTGGTCCATGAGGTCATGAAGAATTGAAAGCAACTGAATAAATAAACAACAACAAAATTACCAATTAAGAATAATTTCCTATCTTGATAGGGGGACTGCAAACTTGGAAACAGCAGTATGGTAGAAACTGCACTCTTCTCTATCATTTAGATGGGTGAAATGATGCCCTAGAGCTGCATGATTTGGACCCCCTTTACACTGCTCTATATCACAGGATCGGATCCCAGATTTTCTTCTTATCCCAGATTATGGCAATTGAGACTCATATAATCCAATTCAAATCAGATAATCTGGGATCAGATCCTGGGATATAGGGCAGTGTGGATCCAACCTTTGTGGCTCACATCACCTTCTCAGTCTGCCACGTTTGTGTACTATTTCAGAGAAAAGCAAGTAATTCACCTGGCAGATGGAGAGGGCAGCTATGGGACACTTGCCCAATCATACCTCCTACCCCTTTCTTGTCCATTGTACTTTGTAGAAAAACACAACAGTTTTACTTACATAATTTGGGCAGTGCCCCATAATCTGGCCTACTTCCTTCAGATGTGACAGAGGGATCTATCCCATTGCACTTGCTGAAGTAAATCTTACTTTCTTTATAAAGAAGGAAGGAAAGTATCATCCTGTCTTTAGCTGGCCCAGTTTTATTGACCAGTTTTTAGAATACTTGTGTGAAAAGTAATGTGGAGTGTTATACCTGTAAGAGGCCAGAGCCAACTGCCCATATGTAGAGTGGGCTGCAGGCATTAGGTCTTAAGATCCTTCTTTAATTAACAGTAATGGTCTAACCTGAGATAAACTGCTACTTGACTTAATGATACCCCAAGGAGAGAATAAAGATGTCTTATGAGCAGAAGAATAAATGACAAACCATTCTGGTGCAACACTTCCTAAAGGGAGAAGAAGAAGGGAGCTCAGTTTGGATCAAGGTCAGCAGTTCCAAATAGTTGTGCATGCTGCTGCCATGGCAATCTGTCACCATCTGCATCACAATAGGAAG
The DNA here is from genome assembly GCF_037176765.1 of Anolis sagrei. Classification (NCBI taxonomy): domain Eukaryota; kingdom Metazoa; phylum Chordata; class Lepidosauria; order Squamata; family Anolidae; genus Anolis; species Anolis sagrei. The sequence goes on along the minus strand of NC_090022.1, from coordinate 189,760,970 downwards.
CCTAAGCTATGTCTGAGATTATTCTGTGCCGTTGCAGACTGGGCAGTGTATGTTGTAAGCACCAGTAAATAAAACAGGATATGGAAGTGGTTCGTTGTTCAGGTTTTGTGTGTGCCTCTGCAACAACCTTGGCCATAAGCAAGATATGGGAAGATGTCGTAGAATACCTCATTTATGTCCTCAGTCTATGATTAATGCTGGAGAGAAAAGGGGGGACAGATAATTTCTCATCACATGTGTCTGCTCTGATTGCAAAGAGATACCATGCCATAAAATCATTTGTTAGGTGCACAATACTGTCCCTCTCTTCCATTAGGCTCTAGGGCAGGCATAGGGAAACTTCTGCCCTCCAGGTGTTTTGGACTTCAACTCCCACAATTCCTAACAACTAGTAAGCTAGCTGGGATTTCTGGGAATTGAAGTCCAAAACATCTGGAGGGCCAAAGTTTGCCCATGCCTGCTCTAGGGGAAGAGCACGCTGTTCCTAGAGGAGATGAAGAAGAACACTGCTTAATGTGCATTGTTTAACTGTGCCAGAGACTTGTACCCAGTGACATGATCTGGTGTGGAAGAGCTGAGTTACAAGATGGCTACCATGTAGAGTTATGGCAAAACCATTTCATTTGACCTTCATGTGGCAGCTCTGATATGTAAACAGAACTTTCATGTGTAGATGTCCAGATTCCTTGGGACTATAGCTAGTGTACAACATCACAGTGTACATCTGTATCGTTCCCAAACTTTGCAAAGAACTCTTTGACACAATGAGCTGAAACTATTTCAGGTCCCATCTATACTGCCATATAATGCAATTTGAAGCTGCATTACATGGTCAATGTAGACTTACATAATGCAGTTCAATGCAGTTAAACTGCATTATATGAGTCTAGACTGATCATCTAATAGAGTTTCAAACTGCATTATATGGCAATGTAGGTGGAGACTCAATAAATGCAACATCAGTGAAAAGTTCAAAAGAATGTGTTGTCCTAACAAAGTATGGTTGGAAACTTGACCCCATGAATCCTGCCATCAAGTATATGTATCCTAACTTCCAACTGTCTGGGTTCCCTACAACTGAAGAGTGTGAGATTTTTAAAGCCGACATCCTGTCTTGAAGAGAAACACTTCTTCCTGTGACCTTCCATACTATATACTGATATGATTCCACCTTAATTGCTATAGGAACATCTCATGAATCCAAGGATTATTGGTTGAAAGTGGGGCCTTAAGAATCCTCAGCCTGAATGTTCCTCTGATGACTTGACCCACTAGAAATCTTAGGATTTCATAGGATGCAGCGACAGCAGTTGGGGTGTTCCTTATTCTGGACCATTGGGCAGGTCTGCTGCTTGACTCTTTAGGTATGAGGAAGGCATCCATGGGTGTTTACATGTTCATAATGACTGTCGTGGAGTGCAGTATCATGAATCCAGATCATTCTTCAGCTCTCTAAAGCAACTCTAGGTCAGAGTTTTGAAAAGTTCCCTTTCTAGACTCTAGCATCAGAATTTTGAGCACCTAGAATGCTGCCCGTAGAAGTTCTAGAGCTCTCATTTCAGTAAAGGATTTGACTAATTCACCCTCTTCTGACTGTGAAATGTCGACCAATATCCTTAACTCTTGGGTGAGAGAAAGCCCAATAATTCCTTACACTGAGATTGAGAATTTAGGGTTAATTGAGGTATTGTCCCTGACCTAGACTGCTGATATGGCCCCAGCTGACAGTTTAGAGCCAGCAGAGAATGATTTGACCAAAGAAATGAGCAAATTTTCAGTTCACACTAGGATAAACTACTAGATAATGCCCTGGGCACTGCTTAGGGTGCTTCATCCTGGAGAACCAATACTCAAAGCATGAGCAGTAGCTTGATGCATTGGGAGGAAAGATTTTCAAATTGCCAGAAGTATACTGCCAAACACTAAGTTCCGAATTAAAAAGTTTTATTAAGATGAAGTGTTGCGATAGAAGGAAGGAGGAAGAAAATGGATAGGTAGTATAAAAAAGAAATAAAATACTTTACACTCTAAGTAACTTAAGGCTAGATGGTTAGACAGTCTTTAGTACCACCTAAAGCTTGATGAACAGTTCTGGACAACACAAAACCTTGCATACTTTTGAAGCATGTTGGTTTGGCATTAAAAGGAATCTCAAATAAACATGCAGTAAGTATGAGTCATGCCATGATATTCAGTAAAATAGAACTCATTTTTAAGAAAACTAACCCTGTGGAATTAGAGATCTACTTGGATGTATCTGCATGGGCACTTTAGTCCAGAGCAGGTGAGACTCAGCTCTGTGACCTCCAATGTCTCATAAGGCCTTCTTACCCCCAATGTGGGGCAACTGCTTAATGTGGTTTTGCCCATGTTAGACAAGTCAGGGGATCTTTTCTGCACTTCAAGGTAGTGTGTACAGATGTGCTAGTTCTGAGTCAAAATCAACCCTACTGTTCACAAGATCATTCTGCTTTTCCTAAGCTCCATGATGCAGAAGTGGAGGGGGATGGCACTCACCTTTGCCATCATACCACTATTGTACCTGTGGCTACGTAGCTCTAAAGAGTTCTTGGCCTTCCCTGGGCACCATTGCTGATGTTAGCAAGGCTGTCATACAACTTGGAGAGGGGAGGGAAATCACCCTCTCCCTGAGTCATGCAGAACCCTTTGCTAATGCTGGCAAAAGTGTTCAGGGATGACCAGGGACTCTTTGGAGCTCTGTGGCTGCAGCTATGATGGAGACAGGGCAGCAAAGGTAAGGGCGGTCATCCAGAAGCATGAGCTGTAGCTTGGAGGTTGGCACCAGACTATTCAATAATCTCGAGTCCATCCCGCCACCTCTGCAGGACAGAGGTGGGTAGTGCAGCCACCTCTAGGGCCAGGCCAGAACTGGATTATATGAGTCTCCACTGCCAGATAATCTGATATAAGAAGATAATCTGGGATCAGATCCTGGGACATAGAGCAGTGCAGAAGGGACTCAGTTGGATCCATGCTAGTGGGATAATGAACCTGCTCTGAGGGTTTATCTGGACTTCACAGGAGGGTTTATCTGGACTTCTACTTCCAGAATTGAACCTGTTTGGAAAGTAGAGTTCAGGAGCCTAGATAAACTCCTTTGTAGTTCAGATTAAAATCTGGAGCAGATCTATTGCTTCACTACTATCAAAGCCACCATGCCCTGTTTGTGTATGTGGGGTAGAGGTTTCATATTTGAAATATTACTAGTCCAACATGCCTGCAGAAGAGTAAGTGGCCTTTGGCATCATTTAACAACTCAGGAAGAAAACAAGAAAAGGGAACTTGGAGAAGTTTGAAAATATTCTGGGATAGATGTAAGTGTATAGGGAATTTTTGAGCATTTACAATACACCATTATATAAAAGAAAATCTAGGCATATATTAGGGAATAAAGTATATTCTTAAATATGGAACGTACTTAAGAAACAATATTAATTTTGCTGCTTCCACATACTACAAAGCCCCTTGCTTTGTTTTAGTTATTGATTGGAAGGGAATCATGGGTTTAATTTACAAATTTGATTGCTCAGCTATGGAGCTTTAAAGGGATTACATGTTCAAATGGAAATGATGAGAATAATTGCTGGGCACATTTTTCTGCCTGCCCATCCATAAAAATGGGATGTATTTTCACTATGTGTGAGTTGGCATAAAGAGAGCCAGCACGGTTTAGTGGTTTGAGCAATGAACTAGGACTCCTTCTACACTGCCCTATATCCCAGTATCTGATTCCAGATTATTTGGTCTGAATTGGTTTATAGGATTCTACACTGCCAGATAATCCAGTTCAAAGCTGATAATCAGGATTTTATATGGAAGATAGTGTAGAAGGGGCCTAGGATTTGAAGACCAGGGGTTGAATCCTCGCTCGACCATGGAGATGTATTAGATAATCTTAGACCAGGGGTTCCCAACCTTTTTTTTTTTTTTTTTGACCAGGGATCATTTTGACTGGGGACCACTCTCTAACATTAGTACCAAGAGGGTTACAAATCAGTTTTTGGTCAACTTTAGATTTGGTTTGATTATTTGGAGTGCTGATTCAAAAATTGCATTGGATAGATTACATCAGCTTTAGTTTCTGATACGGAGCATATGCCATCCAGTAGTCACCATCTGCTCACCCACAGAAAACCGCATTTAATAAGCCTCATCATTATAAGAGGGTTTTGTGAGACCGGTTGCTCTCGCTGCAACAGTGTAGGTCGCAGACCATATTTTAGTTCTTGTGGACCACTGGTGGTCCATGGACCACAGGTTGGGAACCACTGCCTTAGATAGATCACACTTTTTTGCCTCAGAGGAAGGCAAAGGCAACTCCCCCACTGCTCAAATGTAGCCAGGGAAACCCTTTGATGTTTTAGAAATGACTTGAAGGCAAACAACAACAACAACAGCAACAGCAACAACAGGGTTGTCCAATTACCAGGTTATCAGTTTCTACTTCCACCTACCTAATTGCCCTTTGTGTCTCTTTCCATAATCAACTAGTCTGGAATTTGATACAGCCTCCTTCCAATGTCTTCCCTGCTTCTGCTCTGTGACATCATTATGTGATATCACAAGGTTGTTCCTTGTGACTTCACAGGATTCATCAGTCAGGTTAATTTCCATAGCTGAAATCTCATGGAATGGGATACACCAATATCTGAGGGGCTACACGTTGCCCATTCTTCTTCTGATTATAGTTATATGACTGTCCATACTTGTACCTGCTATTTTTAAGTGCTTCAGTAACAGAAGGAGGTAATAACTTGTGATGACGGGGGCCTTTACATTACATCTTAATGTGGCAGTTATTTAGCAAGCTGACTTCTCTGAGTTAGAAAAGCTCATATCAAGATTTTACGTAGACAATCTTTTTGGGAAAGAATTCCAGAACTATGGTACTCCACTTGGGAGCACCCATAAGATTCAGGGCAATATTTAGGGATTATATCATTTCTATTTTCATTCTGATTCCCACAAGCATCAGTTTTGTCATCCTGTCTATGTCCCTTTTCAGATTGTGATCCTTCATTTTGCACATGGAGGCTTGTGCATAGCTGGTGGTTTTTGAAATGTATGCATGTTTGTACAAGTTCTTAAAATATATGCATTGTAGTGAACTTTCTTGTATGTTGACTTGATTGTCTGTATTTGTGTTTTTCAATTATATAAGGTTTTTTTTTTACAATTCATAGCCATGCTAGTTTGGAATATCACCTTGCAAAGGAATCTTGTAGCACTTTCAAGTCTGAGAGAATAAAGTTGGTAGTGTAAGGTTTTGTAGATCTAGGGGTGCATCTACACTGTAGAATTTGTGTAGTTTGACATCATCATGGCTTATTGTTATGAAATCATGGAAGTTGTAGTTTTATAAGATCTTTAGCCTTCACTGCCAAAGAGAGCTGCTGCCTAGCGAAACTACAAGTTTCATAATTCCATAGCACTGAGAAACAGCAGTTAAGTCCTGTTGAACTGCATTAATTCTATAGTGGAGATGCACCTCTAGTTTCATTGGGGGGAAAAAAGGAAGAGAATCGGTTTCTTCACAATGGGGAATGAAAAGACACATGGAGACATTTTTTTTAAAAAATCACATATTATAAATTGGGCAATTTTTTTTTACATCTGGCTTAACATTAATTTCTTTTCCATCCTTAATTATTTACAAGCTATGCTTCAGTGAAATCACAAAGACTCACAATTTGGTATAATCTCTGACATTCATATATCGATACAAACAATATGAGTTGTATAATAATAATTAATTCCCTCTTTGTACAGAAGCTGGAATTTGTAGTTCTGGGGTTGGGAACAGAGAATTATGAGCTTCTCAACACACCAACCAGTAGAAAACCAATATAATCTTTGAGATTGTGTTGAATCTCCCTCTCTCCTCTTGCTCTAGTTTTGAGATATATTGAATGAACTGGCTAATTTAACAACTGTGGGCAGCTAGACATTGCTGTTTAATGGCAGTAAATTAGATTACGCCCCCTTCCAAGAATCAATTTGAATATATTTTAATGATCAACTATATTTTTCTTCATTTCGCATCATGAATAGTGATTTGGTTTTGCATGTTTTCTAGGCTTCCGACGACTTGAGTTATAAAATATAAAAGGTTTTATTGAGAGAAAAAAATGTGACAATGAAAGAAAACATAGTATAGCTTAATGCTGCAATCTGTTTCCAGTTGAGGAATCTAACATAAGAGGAAGTCTATTTGAGCTTCTCTGTGTTTTACCGTAGAACAATTTGAAGAACTGAAATTTTTCTATACAAAATCATTTCTCCAAGTAAAAAGAAATTGCAAGTAGTTGTGGAAACAAATGTATAAGTATCAACCAAGGGCTCTCCAAAGCACATTTCCGATATGAAGAAGTGGCATAGAATTTCTGAAGTAAGTCTTGTAAAACAAAAACTGCAGTTTTAAGTATGTTAATCTCCTCAACACCTTTTTAATAAAGGTTTATTTATATCAGTTTCTTGATGGAGATGTAATATTGTTTATGCTACTTTAACCATATGCTTTGGAAATACCCTGTAGCATTCTTATTCTGGGAGGGAAGTAATTACAAAAATTTGATACTCAGAAGGGATGTAAACATTCTTTTAAATTATTTACCCATCCTGGAACTTGGCACATGATCAGAGGAAATTGATCTTTCACACCCTGCTTAAAGACTGATATTCCACTGTTGGAAAGATAACACATCCCCACCTTGGGATCTAATAGAAGATTTACACTTGCAACATTTGAAAGAGTGATAAATCAACATAATTTACAAATAGACTCAATGCAGATATGTGACCTACTTTTATTAAAATGTATAAGCGATGACTTCTCTTTTATCTCTTTATTGCTTGTTCATTTAATGCTAAAACATCATTTTATGTAATGATGATACCCTCCCAAAGTATTTTGGCTTTGCATATTAAAAAACTTTCCAAACCTGCATTTTTGGAGCCATTCGCTGTGCTTTGTCTCCCCAAGATTCCCCTTCACATTTATTTTAATGATCAAATTTATGTTCTTTATGTATATTTTCTGTTTTGATTTTGTTAAATCCAAAGATACTCAATTTTAGTAGACATTTTTTGATTTAGTGTGATAGTTATAGGGAAAACAATATTTTATTATTTGACAATATGGGTAGCATTAGCTAATTGACAATGATATACATATATTCTTGGTATATGATGACATTGTGTGGTTGATATGCCAAAGGATTTAATATTGAGATGCACTTGATGTATAGCATGCAATGATATTTAATGTCTGCTAAGGCGGAGCCATGAGTAGCAGACCAGCTGGGAATCAGAAAGTGTGGGTTGCAGCTAATTGTTGAAACCAAAGTTTGAATCAAAGCACCATCTGGGAGAGATAATTAGAAAGGAAAGTACATGACAAAACTGAACTAGGTACAACACAACTACCATATCTTGGGGGACTATGTTTATGGAAAGGCTTCTGACTTGTGAATTGTGCTGGAGGAGCCAGAAAATTCCTAGAGAATTTTCTGGATCTAGGCCTCCAGAGTGACTTAATTGATAACTTCTAGCAGAAGCAAAACAGAGAATCATTCTGGAAGATTTAGAAAAGCAGTGGTTCTCAACCTGTGGGTCCCCAGGTGTTTTGGTCTACAATTCCCATAAATCCCAGCCAGTTTACCACCTGTTAAGATTTCTGGGAGTTGAAAGCCAAAACATCTGGGGACCCACAGCTTGAGAACCACTGAGCTAGAGAGAATATTTTTGATACTGTCCCACACTAGGAACATGTCACAGCACGCCCATAGCCAGGATTTCGTTTTGGGGGGGGGGGCTGAATTTTTTTCAGGTGGGTTTTGGGGGGGCTGAGTTTCGGGGGGGGGCTGAGTCTGAGTGAAAGAGGATCTACCCTAGCAAACCTTTTGTATCATTACCCCAATACCCCCATGCATATGGAATATATTGAGTATGGTGATCAGTAAGGCCTTTTTGCGAACCACCCTAACCCTAACCCCCCCCCCCCCCCCATGCCTGTGTCACAGCTCAGAGATTTATTTGAGCAAGGTTTAATAGGTCAATGTATTGTCAAAGGCTTTCATGGCTGGAATCACTGGGTTGTTGTGAGTTTTCCGGACTGTATGGCCATGTTCCAGAAGCATTCTCTCCTGGCATTTTGCCTGCATCTATGGCAGGCATTCTCAGAGGTTGTGAGATCATCTGGAAACTAGGAAACAGGGTTCTACAGATAAACGAACTCCCTTTTCCTAGTTTCCTACAGACCTTACAACCTTTGAGGATGCCTGCCATAGATGCAGGTGAAACATCAGGAGACAATGCTTCTGGAATATGGCCATACAGCCCAAAAAACTCACATCAACCCAGCTTAATAGGCCATTCCTCTTCCAGTTCTTCCTGTCTAAGAACATATATCAGCAACCAGAGTGGGTAGGGGTCAGTCCACATCCTGAGGATCCCATTTGCCTGGTTTATCTTCTAATATGGTTGCAGACTGTTTTCCCAACTTCCCAGAATGGTGTGGATCCTATTGGGTGCACTCAACTAGAATCAGACCCACTGAACTTGTTGTTGAATAGTGATTCAGCACCAGGTAAATCCTTTTACCAGTATATCAATTAATCTACTCCATTTGGGATTAACAATAGAATTCAGTATAGTATTCCATTTTAAGAAATTTGGGTTCAACTAGAGGAGCCATTTCGCAGTGCTATTGTGGTTGGAACACCAATAAAAATGCTCCTGCCATGAACAAGCTCCCACCGCAGGTTGATGTATGAAGTTTGACAGTTCCAGAAATCTGCCAGGAGAGGGCGGTCTTATCTACTTTCCCGTGTACTAGCCCTTCATTCTCCTCCTGTGCCAAAGATATCTCAGTTGAGTCTGTAGATGCGCCATTTGGATCGTGGACAAATGGTGCATTGCACAATGTCTTGATGGGCCTGCTTGTTGCATTTACTGCCAGAAGTTGTAGGTTTGGGATTGACTTATGTGTCTTGGGGCTGCAGTCCTAGGAAAATGATAGTAGTTAGAAAGAGTATGTGAGAGAGAAGGGGGAGAGTGGGGGCAAAGCTGGTAAGGAAATAAAACCCTCAGACCGTTCCCATTAACAGATCCCTGGAGTCAGCCTGTCTTGCATATGGCGAGATAAGTCAGCTGCCCATCCTGGATGTAGATTTGCCCCTGTAGCCCAGAACCACATTTAAATGACATGAACATCTGCAAATGAATGAGAATTTTGTTTGCCAGGTTGCTGGGAAAGGAATATGACCTGGCAGCCTTTTGATGCCTTTGGTTTGTTTCATCCAACATCACTTCTGATTCCCTCTTGTTATTATGCCTTCTCACAGTGATAGTGGTGTGTATATGTGTACACACATATTCAGAAGGGTATTCCAAAACACACTCTCTCTCATGGATGCTCATGCAATTTAGCATGTGAGACAATACTTCTATATCTTGGCTATATTCTCCAGAAATGAGAGTTGTGCTGCCCTGGAGATGTCCTTTGGCTAGTAGATTCAGATGCTGTAGCCAGCATAGCCCAATCGTGAGAATTTGGGCTATGTGGTTGAGGATCTTGAGGATCTACAATGTTTGGATGACTGCAGGATTCTTACCCCCTGATGTCCCACTGTGGCATGGTAGCATAGACCCATGGAAAGGACAATGACTTGGGCCAAATTGTTATCTTTCAAAAGAAGGGTGGAGAACTGGCTGTCCATAGATATTTGATTTACCACAATAGTTTGAAAGGAAACACTATTGACTTGGTCCAACATCGTTCTTGGGACCCTTTGTTTTGCTATGATTCCACTTTAACTTCCGTTGTTGCATCTTATGGAATCCTAGGATTTGTTGTTTGATCAGAGGCACTAGAGGAGCTCCGTTGCAGAGATTTCTAAATAATTTCCCTTAAACTGCCAGTCTCAAGATCCCATAGGATTTCTGGATGACAATTATAGTAGAATTGTACAGTTATAATTCTGAAGTGTGAAAAGTTCTCTTCTTTATGTTCTGGCAATGCCATGTCTCTTGTCATCCTGATGCTTGTATGTCTGCTCTTCAAGAAAAAGATGGACTCAAAATGTTGAAAATGTGATTTCTTGCATTACAACTGCAAGAATCCTCAGAAGTACAGCCATTAGGAGTGATGGTGCAAAAGTAACTTTCCGCAGCTCTGGCTAAACCACTTCACTTTAGTGGTCAGTCATGAGGTCAATTGGGGTATTAGGTGGCAACCTGTGCTTGATGGAGTTAGACTCCCCCTGAGGACACAGACCTGCAGTTTGAGGGTCATCCTGGACTTAGAGCTGACACTTGATGCTCAAGTGTTGGCAGTGGCCAGGAGGGCCACTGCATAGTTAAAGCTTGTGTGCAAGCTGCTACTGTACCTCGAGAAGCTTGACTTGGCCACAGTGGTCCATGCCTTGGTGACATCCAGATTGGATTATTACAATGTACTCTATGTGGAGCTGCCTTTGAAGATGGTCCAGAAATGAAACAGCAATTGGTACAAAGGTCGGCAGCCAGACTTCTAACTGGAGCTAATTATAGGAAGCGCACAATGTCTCTATTAAAGCTGATCCACTGTCTGCTGATAATTTCTGGTCCGACTTTAAGGTGAAGGTTATGACTTACAAAATCCTAAACAGTTCAGTCCCTACCTATCTTCGTAATCGCACCTCCCCTTATGAACCGGCGTGGGTTCTAAGATCTGCTGAGGAGGCTCTCCTCTTGCTTTCACCTCTGCTACAAGCATGGTTAGTGGAGATGAGGGAGAGGGCTTTCTTAGTGGTGGCTCCCCAAGTTTGGAACACCTTCCCCAGGGAGATCAGGCAAGCCCCCACACTGTCCTCCTCTTGTAGGAAACTGAACATCTGGATGTTTCAGCCAGCTGCCGAGAATGACTAGTCCCTAGGCCCAGTCCCTAGGTTGCCAGATAATTCCCTGTTCTGCACTTAATTCACTTTCCTGGTCCTCGAACATGTTGTTTGCACTATCCTTCACCCAGACCTTTTATAGTTGAGCACATCTCTTTTAATATTCCTGGCCATTGGTATTGTTGAAACTTGCCTGATGGAGCTTTGATGTTATCTGTTATATATGTGTGTGTGTGTGTGTTTTACTAGGGTTTTGAAATTTGTGATGTATTTATTTTTTGCTATTTTGTTGAAAATGCCCTGAGTTCCTTCGGGGAGATAGGGCAGTCTATAAATATATTATTATTATTATTATTATTATTATTATTATTATTATTATTATATAAAGTTGATTCCTCAGTTGTTCTTTGGAAACCTTAAGGTCTTGCCCCACCAGAAGAAAAATATGATGTATTGGTCTGCTGTTTTTCTTTCCTGGGAAAGGAAATATTTGAGGGTGTGGTGAGAGGAAGTTGTTTTACTTTAGCAAAAGGAGATTCCCATATCACCCACTACAGACCCTTTGTGAATGTCCCCTCCTAGCTTCTGGCCTGACATGATCAGAGGTCACGCAGCCCTCCCGGGTATTACTGGTCCCTGTCTGGGCGGAAAGAGACTAGGAAATGAATCTTCTGTCATGCCTGGTGGCAACAACACAAAGAAAACCAACCACTCTTCTATTTCTCAGCAATGAGCTCAGCAAATGTGCAAGGAACCCATATTATGTTACACACAGACAACCCCCCTTTCTCTTTTCTACTCTCCGCCCCATCCTGGATTCCCGGAGAGGATGGAGCAGCCACCATTTCTGCCACCCCTTAGGAGAAGAAAGGGTCTGAGTCATCTCTCCTGAAGCACTTCCAGTAAAAGGACCCTGACTCACACTGCTTCTTTCTCAAACCGTGTCAACATCTAATGCAATAATAAACACAAACATCTCTCCCACTTCCTCACTAGCTACCACAATAGTAGAACTGATAGTAACTGAAAATATTGTTGCACGCCAGGCTCCCCCTTGGCGCCTCCCAGCAAACTTGTCTGTCTCTGTAGGAAGGTGGAGAATTTGGGCTGCCAGGAATTTGCCAGGAAAGGGATTGGGGTTGGGTGAGTTAGACTGGGTTGGGGAGATGAACTTGTGGGTAGATCGGAAGTCTTGATGAACAATTATGCATTCTGAGCTTGGCCCTATTCCTAGCTATCGATCAATCTCCTTTCTTTCTCTCTCTCTCTCTTTCTTTCTTTCTTTCTTTCTTTCTGAAAATATTGACTGGGAGTTATTCATGATGGTGCTGCCAAAAAGGAAAAAAAGATAAAGGAGAAAGGAGAAAGTTAGTCAAGGAACTATGAGATAATCTATTCCTGCTGTGAGCGAAAATTAAAAACCCAGTTTTAAAGGTCAGTGACTGACATTTGGTTTCTTATCGGCTCAGTGAATCTCAGCTTTGGGACTCCCAGTAGCACACTATAGGGCTACGCAGAAGTCCCTCAAGAAATACCATTAGTATTTTTATATTTAAGGTTTAATGACTTTATTATAAAGCAATTTGAAAACAAAGCACCGGGTTTTATTTATTACACTTTTACCCTGTATTTATTCCCAAAAAAACTGAAGCAGGATATGAGAGATCCCCATGTCCATACACTGAGGCTAGATCATTTGCTTTCAAGCTGCATACCACCAGGCTTTGTTTACGGATGAATCTTTTCTCCATGACATTCAATGTATATTTTCTGTCTGTCCTGCCTTTGCTCTTCATATCTTGTGTATAAGAACTTTTCTGTTCGTGGATAGGAACTCTGTTAGTACTGGACAGTAACACCTATAATTGGTTAAGGATGCTGAATTTGTAATCCAAATATCTGGAGAGATTTCAATGGTGTTTCATTCAAGAAGGCGAGCTTCCAAATTTAGCTAAGATTTTGTGTTAGGTGAAATCAGATGATTTCATGATTTTAAATGCATGGGAACATCTTTGGGAGGCTGCTGGTTCTCTCTTTCGCCATAGTGCCTTCCTGTTTATGTAAATTTATTTATTTATTTACTTATTTACTTACTTCACCTGTATACCATGGGGGGGGGGGGGACTCAAAACAGTTTCTAACATATTTATGGGAAAATTTAATGCCTCACATGCATATGAAACATAACATAAAACAACATTAACATATAACTATTGATAAGATCATAAAAATGTAACAACATTAAAACATTAAAACAGGAGTTAAACATATTAATGTCAGCATTAAAATCACATAATCCAAAAATCATGGTCCAAGGCCATTCCAAATATCAAACATTAATTGCACATCATCCCTGACCATTCCTCGTATTTCTTACTGCCCAAAGGCTTGGTCCCATAGCCAAGTTTTTACTTTTTTTTCTGAAGGCCAGGAGGGAGGGCACTGATCCAATTTCACTGGGGAGGAAGTCAAGGGGCCACCACTGAGAAGGCCCTGTCTCTCATCTCCACCAGCCATACCTGTGAGTGGGTTGGGACAGAGAGCAGGGCCTCCCCAGATGATCTTAACCAGATGATGGTTCATAGAGGGAGATACGTTTGGACAGGTAAGCTAGGCCAGAACTGAAGCTTTATAGGCGAAAGCCAGAACTTTGAATTGTGATCAGAAGCAGACTGGCAGACAGTGGAGCTGGCGTAACAGGGAATTTGTGTGCTCCCTGTACCCTGCTCCAGTGAGCAACCTGGCTGCCACCTGTTGGAACAATTGGAGCTTCCAAACAGCCTTAAAAGGCAATCCCACATAAATGGCTAATCTTATATATTCAACATGAGCAGTAAAATCTGCAGCAATATACTTTGCTGCTGCCTTGTCTCCCACAGAGGCTGAAAACAATCAACATTATTTCCTGAGAGTTTTCCATCACTCTTGTAAGTCTTATCACTGGTATTAAGCACATGCATGGTTCATTGAACACAGTGATGATGTTTTGAATCATTGTGACTTTCAACTTCCAAAGTGAAAGGGGGAAAATATTGCCTGACACATAGGTGCATCTACACTTACTGGGTAAATCTAGTTAAAAGAGCTCTGGATGCTCTGATGCAACCCGGGAGCATTCCTGAGGCTCTCGGCCATCCACATGGCTGATTGGTCTAAGGACTTATCGAGGCTGCTGCCACCATGCCCATACCAGCAAGCAGCCCAAAGGAGGAATGTGGGAGCAGTCAAGAGGAACTGGGACATTTTCAAAAACAGCCAAGGAAGTGGGATACCATAGAATTAATTGGGATTGTTCCTGCCAAATTGGCATTTTAGTACGATCAACGGTTTTAACATTTTAATGCTTTTATTCTAGCAAGAGCAGCTATTTCTGGTGTTGATTTTATGTTATGTTCTATGTTTTCAGTAATTGCAATGGTTCTATTTTAAGTTATGTTAATTTGACCTACATACTATTTTTTGTATTGTTTTAACTGTTACTTGCTGTAAGCCACCTTGAGTCCCTTCTGGGATCAGGATAGAAATAATAATAATAATAATAATAATAATAATAATAATAATAATAGGTGGAGGGTGTGTGATTTGAGAATCTAACAGCAGAGTAAAGTTCTCTGTCATCGTGATATTTACATCGGTTTGAAATTCCTGTTCTCACAAGACTTGAGGTAGGCTGCCCCATGTGTTCTGTATTGCTCTGAAGAAAATCTGGCACCAATCATGGTGATCGAGTAATGGTCAGAAGGACTTCAGAAGAAAGTGTCTGCTGTTGCTATATAGACAGATAATGCCAGGGGGAGCTGTGATGCTGAGACTGAGGCATGTGGTATTGGTTATGTGGGAAAAGATCTCCCTCTGTAGGTAAATAATGTGCCTGAGGTGTCAACTAAACCTGATGCCTTGAATATTTGGCAACCACAAAAGTATGAAAGAATGTAACCTGAAAATTTAGAGCATATCCAAGGATGTTACATCAAGCATGTTTGTAGTAGAAAAGGAGACACCTGAGCACTGAATTGGGTTTGATCCAGTTCCAAACTGGAGTGGGTCATAACTTGCATCACTGGTGCTGGAACATGTAGCATTTTGAATTATTTTTTAAGGGCTACATCTCCCAGAACCTTGCAGCTAGCATGGATAGGGAACGTATCATCAATGGCATGTGTAAACCTTGGCAAAGCCAGCTTGGGATTCCCCATCCAGTTTACAGCACAGATGCTTCAGCTGTTCTCTCTGGTCAGAGAATCAAAAGGGAGTTTAAAGATATTTAAACTTTCAATATCCTTGTAGATAACTAAGATTATGTCAAACAGCTGGGGGATAAGTAGACAGTCAATAGTTGTGGAATTATTTCCCCTAGCATGGAAATGCAGTCTTGATATGAAAAGTACGTGGAAATGCTGTGCTGAATTTCTGTCTGCAATGCTTTTATTTTATATACAAATTAATAATAATAATAATAATAATAATACTTGATTTAATACCCCGCCACCATCTCCCCAATGGGGACTTGGGGCGGCTTACATGAGGCCAAGCCCAACAGCATATTACAATAAAATAAAACCAAAACACAATAACAATGCAGCAAAATACATACATATAAGTACAAAAAACAAAAACAAAACAAAATCATACACAATAAAATAACAATGAGTGGGCCGCATGTGCAAGATAAAAACTAAAACACTAACAATACAAATGAACCAAAAGAGAAGGGAGGAATGGAATCTTCCTTTACAGTAAGACTGGATCCACACTGCCATATAATTCAATTTCTGAATCCAGATTATCTGCTTTCAATTGGAATTATATGAGACTCCACTGATATATAATCCAGTTCAGAGCAGATGATCTTGATTCAGAAACTGGATTATATGGCAGTGTAGATGGGGCCTAAGGAGCATCTACACTGCTCCTTAGTGAAGTGTATTCAAGGAAGTGCGTCTGATGTCACAATGCCAGGGCTCTGCCATTACAGTGGCAGAGGTGAACTAAACAAACACCCAGTATGAGTTAAACAATTTAATTAAAACAGCACTTACTATCTGGCTGTTTTAATAGTCCAAAATATAAAACATAAAGATAGCACTCAGCCACAGAATACAAAATGCTACACTGTAGTCAAAGGGTCGAGTCCAGTGGTCAAATGCCGAGAGTTCAGTGAGCAAAGTCTAGAAAGTCTATACCGTAGTCAAAAGCCAGTCCAAAGATTCAAGGTTCCAGGGGCTCAGGAGACAGGTCAGGATACCAAAAATCCATGAACCTGGGGGAAAACCAGCAGCATCTACCACCAAGATAAGGAAAAAAAATAGGCTAGCCTTCTTCTTGCCCAATACCAATTGGAAGAATCAAGAACAATGAGGAACCTGTTTTCTCTTTTGGCCTGGAAGAGCTCTTCTTCCAGTTTTGAATCAATGTAACATTGATTCAAAACTGAACAAAATTCACAAAATTCTTCAAATTCAGGACGGAATGAATACAAGATACAAAAATACAAACAAACAAATTCATCCCACCAGACTGAGGGCACTGAGTTCTTAGCTCTTAAAATCTGACCGTGTGTTATGGTTCTGAATTGTTTTAAACTGTTTTCACTAATTTTATTGTCATGCTTTGACCTGTCACAGCATTTAATATGCTCTCACACTGTTTAAATTGTTTCCTACTGTTTTATATTATTGATTGAATTAATTTTATTGAATGTTGCTCTGAAATCATATGACATTGAAGGAGATAATATTTTAATAATAAACATGGGGAACACGTGTATAGCTTGGAATTCTTGCAGAGTCAAGCATGCTGGTGCTGAGTTAGGATTATCCACAATCGATTCACGTAAACTTCTGAGAATAAAAGAAAAGACAGGCAGCCCTGCCAAATGGATGTAATTTAATATAAGAAAAATAAGGGGAGGGGAAAAAGCCAAAGGGAAATAATTTAAGAGATCTTAAGGGGCACAAAGGGAGATTAGCAGCCAATCACTTAGTTTTCTTTTACATGAGGTGTCAAAATATTACAGCCAACATGTTTTCACGGTTTGAGAGTACTTAAAACAGGGTGCATATACCCCAAGGATAGGTAGACCATTTCCTTTAAATCCTTGGAAGGCTGCACTGATGTAACTGATGGAAAGTGAGGATGGTATTTCAGGTTACCTGAAGACACTTTTGGACACTGTCAGGTGTTGTTGTTTTGTTATTTTCCAGCAGAAGAAGGTCTTAAAGTATGTTTACTGATCAAAACAGATCTATCAAGCTGGGAGTGTGGCTTTGGCTGAGTGGAACATTTTCAGATAGAAAAAAATACATTTGTAAGCTGGAAAATTTTCTGCAAAGATATGCTGAGTGCAAAATAACATATCCCCTCCATTTTTCCAGGGAAAAGTGACCCTCCAAGATTAATAATTATAATTTTATTTTTTACCCATCTCCCCTTATGGCTCATGGTGGGTTACAACATCACTAAAAACCATACTCATCTAAAAACATTCTATAAAATAGATATATTAAAACATATTTCTACAAAATACATATTAAAATACACAGAACAAAGATTAAACATAAGATACAAGTTTAACATTTGTCATTAAAACTGGCTGGGTAGGTCTACTGGAAGAGGTAGGCCTTTAGATGGTTTTTAAATTCTGACAGCTCTTCTGGCAGGCCATTCCAAAGTCTTCAGGTGGTTGATGAAAAGATCCACTGGTTAGTGGTTGCCAGTCGGTTCTGGCTGGTTGGAGAAGATCCCCCCCCCCGCCCCCGAGGAGCTAAGCATTTGGGGTGGATTGTACAGGAGATTCTGATCCTGTAGGTTACCTGGACCCAAACCATGTAGGCCTTTAAAGGTCAAAACCAACACTTTGTACTTTGCTCGGAACCTAATTGGAAGCTAGTCGAGTGACTTTAGTATACGTGTAATATGTTCACTTTTGGACGTTCCCATATCCAATACGGCTACCATATTTTGAACCAACTAGTGTTTCCAAACTTGATACAAAGGTAGCCCAATGTAAAGTATATTGCAGAAGTCCAGCCAGTGCATGCACTATCATCTTTAGGTCCTTCAGATCTAGGAAGGGGTGTGGTTGACATATCAGCCGAAGTTAGTAATAAGCACTCTTGACTGTTGCATCTACCTGGGCTAATATTTGGAGAGATAGATCCAGGAACACTCCAAGCTGCAGACACAGTCTTTCAGGGGGAGTGTAACCACATCCCGAACTGGTTGACACACCTCCAGCCCCCGATTAGGACCCTTGATGGCAGGCAGCTCAATTTTGTTTAGATTCAGTTTCAATTTGATTTTCTTTATCCAACCCATTAACCCCTTCAGGCATTTATTTAGAGGAGACAAACTATCCTTAGCTGTTTTTGAAGGCACGGAGAAATATATTTAGGTGTCATCAGCATGCTGATAACACCCCACCCATGCTCCCAGATGATCTCTCCCAGCGGTTTCATTTAAATAGTAAAAAGCATTGGGAATAGAATGGCACCTTGTGGGTTGCCACATAACAAGTCCTTTTTTGATACTGGTCTTTTTAGTTCCACGGCAACCTATTTTTCTTTTTACTACTTTCCATCCTATGCCATTAAAAATAGAACTTACTCATTTTCCAAAAGTTCCACTTAAAATAAACTGGGATAGGCTCTTAGGCATCTGGGAGGTGTTAAAGGCAGAACATTAGGCTAGCTCCATCAAAATTACCCACATCTGGATTCCATGAACAGGGACGTGAATACAGGGTGAGAAACTTGTGGTCCTCCAGATGTTGCTAACCTACAACTCACATCATCCCCAGTGATCACTAAGGATGGACAGAGATTGTGGAAATGGCAGTCCAGCAGCAGCAGCTATCCTCTCAACCTTTTGGTGCTGTGAAGAAAAGGTACTAGTGGATTGACTTCCATGACTTCTCTGCCTTATGAAACACCTTGGCATTGAAGTAGCCAGTAGCCTGCCCTGAAGAGGAAAACTTCCCTCCCCCTCTCTTTCCCTCCCTCTCTCTCCTCTCCTTTCCTGTCTTCTCCTCCCTTCTCATCCACAAAAGTTATTGCTGCTGTAAGCAAGCAGTATTTGCAGTGGCCAAGCTAGCTCTATTACAATGTGCTGAAAAGGTCATCATAATTAAGCATAATTTTTATTTATAAAGCACCAGCCAACTCCCATTTCCCTTGGCCAAATCACTGGAGGCCCTGTACAGGCTCTTTAAAGCCACCATTAAAAAAAGTCATGATAGTATAGTTCACACCATCACCTTTTCTAGCATATATTCTACCATATTAATTAATGGATACTATCAGGGGGGCTGTTATCAAATGACTATCACCTTCTGATTGATGTGAGCAAGGGCAGCCTCAACCTAGAGAAGGAAGGCAAGATCTCTCAGTGAAAGGAGAGCAACCACAATTCAGCTTTCATAGATGACATGGAATTATTTTCATTCTGGTGTGTACCCACACATGCATAGCATACGCATATATAAATACAACCCTATTTTGTACTGAGCTGGGTTTGCCACTCATTATATGCTATTTCAGGTGTAAGGAAGTTGACGATCTTCGATATAGTGAATGCCAGATTATTGCAATTGGGGGCAACACAGCTAAGTGGTCAGGTTACAGAAGATGTAGTCAAGAAATATCTGACCAGCTGGACTAATAGAGTGTGATATTATGTGATAAAATAACCCTGCTGAAACTCAACATATTCAGGATTTTCTATGGGCAAAGGCAGTATCGAAGTCTCCCAATCAATCTTCGATATATTTACCCCTCTAAATTATTTTTACTGTATGAAAATTTTCAGTGGGAAAACACATACCAGGAGCAGTGCAGGTTCATGATTTCTATGTAGTGGTGGCAATGAAACTGGTCTGAGTTGTAGCGTGAACTTTTAAAGGCCTATTCAAGAAGATGAACTCAACTACCTAACTAGATTCAGCACCATGGAGAGTCTCTGACTTTAAGGGGCCTCTCCATGGTACTGACTATATGGAGGGGAGTTCATCCTCTGTTACAAATTCAAACTGAAACTAAGAGCCAATATTGGTCTAGCAAAATTATTTATTTATTTATTTATTTGCGTTATTTATACCCTGCCTTTTTCTACCCTGAAGGGGACTCAAGGCAGCTTACATATGGAAATTATTCAATGCCTTGAAACATATGCAAACATTAAGCTTAAAATCAATGACTTAAAATCATATTAAAAACATTATTATGTGAATGAAGCAGAGTTATTACACAATAAAGGCATCATCTGGAAGCATCCCTAATCATATCACCTAAACTCCAGTTGCATCACCTTGAATTCTAGTATCCGAACATTTATTTTGCTATTTGAGGGAAATTACAGCACATCTAAAAATGGAATGGCAGAAGGTGAAATAAATACTGGGAAAATATGTTTTGGCAAGTATTACAAAATGTCATACAGAACAGGGCTCAATTCTCAATACCATACAGCCTCCTCCCTGCAAAAAACACACTTAAGTGCTTGAGTCTTCTGCAAAGCCCTGTTTTTCAACACATGACTTTGCACTTAAGCCAGGATATTGCTAATGTTATTCATTCAGGCTCAGAACTGGGCTTAGTAAACTGGCTGTGTAGTATCTTAAAAACCCTGATTTATTTCTAATTTATTTCTAATCCTGGGCCAAGTTTCACCCTGCACCTTTCCATCCTAGTGAAAATAGCTCTGGTTCTCCTATTCTTGACCATCTACCACTTTTCCTGACTTTCTAATCAAGACACAGTGAAACAGAAGGAGATTTTTTGAGCATAAAATGCAACATGAGTATGTTGAGTTTTAACCTCTTCTTCCTCATAGTGAATTATCAATCTTTATATCTCTCAGATCTTTTTGCTTTCTGCCCCTCCTAAGGGCAGTATAAACATGTCCATCGACATATAATGAAAATCCCATTCTGAACTTCAAAACCAGTGTTCTCCTTCCTTTATTTATTTATTTATTTTTATTACTTGCATTTATTAACCGCCGCTCTCAGCCCTAGGGCGATTCGTGGCGGTGTACAAAAACATAGAAAAGACAATTTACAATAGGTCAAGACAGCACAACAACATTCTACTACTACATAACATCTACTTATACTAAAAATCCGCTTCGTCTTATCATGGGGTCATAATCAATCTCATAGTCGTAGTCCATTCCGGTCATCATTTCCAATAACATAGCACTCAGTTGAAGGCCATCTCGAAAAGCCATGTTTTCAGGCCCTTACAAAAGGCCATGAGGGAGGGCGCCTGTCTAACTTCAGCAGGGAGGGAGTTCCACAGCCGGGGGGCCACCACCGAGAAGGCCCGCTCTCTCGTCCCCGCCAGGCGTGCCTGTGAGGCAGGTGGGACCGAGAGAAGGGCCTCCCCAGATGATCTCAAGGTCCTCATGGGCTCGTAGGCCGAGATGCGGTCTGCAAGGTATTTTGGGCCGGAACCGTTTAGGGCTTTGTAGGATAACACCAGCACCTTAAATTGGGCCCGGTAGCAAATCGGCAGCCAGTGGAGCTGGGACAACAAGGGCGTTGTATGCTCCCTGCGTCCTGCTCCTGTTAACAACATGGCTGCCGCGCGCTGGACTAGCTGAAGCTTCCGGGCCGTCTTCAAGGGCAGCCCCACGTAGAGAGCGTTGCAGTAGTCGAGGCGGGATGTGACCAAAGCGTGTACCACCGTGGCCAAGTCAGACTTCCCGAGGTACGGGCGCAGCTGGCGCACGAGCCTAAGCTGTGCAAATGCTCCCCTGGTCACCGCTGAAACCTGGGGATCCAGGCTCAGCGATGAATCCAGGGTCACACCCAAGCTGCGAACCTGCGCCTTCAAGGGGAGTGCGACCCCGTCCAGCACAGGCTGTAACCCTATACCCTGCTCGGCCTTGCGACTGACCAGGAGTACCTCTGTCTTGTCTGGATTTAATTTCAGTTTGTTCGCCCTCATCCAGACCGTCACAGCGGCCAGGCACCGGTTCAGGACTTCGACAGCCTCCTTAGTAGCAGGTGGGAAGGAGTGACAGAGTTGGACATCATCTGCGTACAGATGACACCGCACCCCGAAACTCCGGATGATCTCACCCAGCGGCTTCATGTAGATGTTAAACAGCATGGGGGACAAGATGGAGCCCTGAGGAACCCCACAGGTCAAAGGCTGTGGTGTTGAACAGGAGTCCCCCAACAACACCTTCTGGGTACGACCCTCCAGAAATGACTGGAGCCACTGCAAAGCAGTGCCCCCAAGACCCATCTCTGCAAGGCGCCCCAGAAGAATACCGTGGTCGACGGTATCGAAGGCCGCTGAGAGGTCCAGGAGCACCAACAGGGACACACTCCCCCTGTCTAGCTCCCGGCGCAGATCATCCACTAAGGCGACCAAGACCGTCTCGGTACCATGCCCCGGTCTGAAACCAGACTGTGCCGAATCCAGATAATCCGTGTCTCTCAAGAATACCTGGAGTTGTGAGGCCACCACGCTTTCCATGACTTTGCCCAAAAAGGGAAGATTGGAAACAGGCCGAAAGTTGTCGAATTTGGTGGGGTCCAATGATGGTTTCTTCAACAGCGGCTTTATAATAGCCTGTTTTAGGCTCGCTGGAATCTTGCCTTCCCGAAGGGAGGCATTAACCACCACCGTTACCCACTCGGCCAATCCCCCTCTGGCCTCCTTCAGAAGCCAGGATGGGCAGGGGTCTAGGATGGACGTGGTAGGCCTCATTCCTCCAAGTATCTTGTCCACATCCTCGGGCTTCACAAACTGAAAAGAATCCATCAAAATGGGACAAGCAGGTGCTTGTGTCACATCCACGGAGACTGCATTTAAAGTGGTGTCCAGCCCAGAGCGGATCAAAGCGACTTTGTCTGCAAAGAACCGAGCAAATGCTTCACAGCGCGTGGCCGAATTGTCAGGGCTCCCACCTGAGGTAGGGGGAGTTAAAAGGCCTCTGACAATCCGAAACAACTCCGCCGGACGGTTTTTTGCGGACGCAATAGTAGCCGCAAAGAAAGTTTTCTTTGTGGCTTTTATTGCCGCGGCATATGCCCTTAAAAAGGACACAAACCGTGCTCGATTTGGCTCGCTTGGGTCCGAGCGCCACACGCTCTCTAGTTCCCTCTTCCTTCGCTTCATCGCTGCCAGCTCCTCAGTGAACCAAGGAGCTGGTTTAGCTCGGTTACTTGAGAGGGGACGTTCCGGAGCGATCCTGTCAATTGCCCTGGTCATCTCCCCATTCCAGAGAGCGACCAAGGCCTCGACATGGTCACCTACCGAGGCGGCGGGAAAATCCCCAAGAGCCGTCAGGAATCCATTCGGATCCATAAGCCTCCTGGGGCGGACCATCTTAATGGGTCCTCCACCTTTGCGGAGGTTAGGGGCCGCAGTGAGCCTAAATCTGATCAGGAAGTGGTCGGTCCATGGCAACGGAGAGATAGACAACTCCTCCACACCGCCACCCTGATCCCATCCCTGGCAGAAGACCAAGTCCAATGTGTGTCCAGCGCAGTGGGTGGGGCCAGTTATTCGTTGGGACAGCCCCATGGTTGCCATGGCAGACATGAAGTCCTGAGCCGCTCCCGTGAGGGTCACCTCGGCATGGATGTTGAAGTCCCCCAGCACAAGAAGCCGTTGGGACTCCACCGCCAGGCTCGAGACCACCCCCGCTAGCTCAGGTAGGGAGACTTTTTATCCTAAAAAGATGGCAAATGAACATTTCTAAGCTCCCTGTTTAGTGTGAACATGAACCATCTATTTGTTCTTCCCAGGTGGGGCGTATAGTGACTTACTTGCTTTGTTCAGCCCAAGGGCAATGGGCCATCCTGTATGGTAATTGCGCGATGATATCTGCACCTGCTGAAATCTAGTTTTTTTTCTCTCTTTTTGCCCCCAATCCTCTTAGAGTTATAGGGGAAAATGAGATACAAACTTTTATGTGCCCTTTCATGTGCTAAACATATTTTTCATAAATATTCATTGGCACATACAACACACAAATGTATCCATAGCCCAATGGGTCCATGTTTGGAGTCCCTCCCACCACCTCCCCATTCCACTGACCCTTGAGTGGGAGGGAGGCAGCCAGGTAGACACAGCAACATTGTGTCTTATGTAATATTTATGTCATAATTATTGACCTTATGTATATTGTAAGCCTGAGGGCAAATTAACATTTTGTAAGCTCTCTGTGTGCCTTTGTAGCCAAGAAACGGGATGAAAATTGTCTAAATAAAAAATGGGGCAGGTGCAAATCCAACATGAAATCCTCCATAGCTAAGGGTGACTTTTGGCTTCCATATCAAGGAGATGTAAGATCTACTTACTTACATAGTTCCTTTAATGTTTTCTTCTAAACATTAAAGGAGCTATCCAAAGCACTGGACTTATTATGTGGATATGGATCAGCACATTGTGTAATGACTTTTAATTTTCAGTCTCAAACCCTGAGTGGATTGAACACCCTCCTTGTCACCATCTGCCACATTCCCTGGATCCATGCTTTGGCAGTACTGGCGCATAATAATACTAATAATAATACTTTATTTGTACCCCGCTACCATCTCTCCAAGGGACTCGGTTTACATGAGGCTGAGCCCACAAAACATCAGCAAAAACAACAACAGCAATACAAAACAATAAAATAAAACTCATAAACAAAAAACAAGCAGTAAACATTAACAATAGTACAACAATGCTTAAAAACCTATGGCTGGGCCAAATGTAATAATTAAAATTTAAAAAATAATGCTGAGCATGACCAGGTGAAATATATAACTAGGATAGAATTTCGGAGAGGAAAGGGCGTGCAGATAATCCTAGATCATTGATAAAGTGCATTTGGGGACATATTGCTGGGAGTTTCCTTGTTCTGGGAAGGCACACTGGAACAACCATGTTTCCAGGCTCCTCCTAAAGACTGCCAGAGTTGGGGCATGCCTGATGTCCTTGGGGAGTGAGTTCCAGAGTCGAGGGGCCACCACCGAGAAGGCCCTCTCTCTCTCTCGTTCCCACCAATTGCACCTGCGATGGAGGTGGGAGTGTGAGCAGGGCCTCTCCAGATGATCAAAGAGAGGTTCGTATACAGAAATGCGGTCACGAAGGTAGGCGGGTCCCAAACCGTTTAGCATGACCTGGTTGTGCAAATGACGGTGTCAATGCCAGTCCTATGGACGAAGAGATCATCTCAGTGGATACCTCATGTGCCCACCATTTCCTACTGGCCTCTGTTGCCATTGGGTATTGTGTGCCTTTTGCACTAGGCTAAAAGAGCAACCACTCTTAGTGAGAGAAGGCAAAGACATAGAGGCATTGTTGCTCCTTTTCCATGGTACTTTCAGTGTTCGCTCACTCACTCATCAAAGACAGAGCAGTTTTGACTGTAGACAAGGGAAGAAACATTGCTCAGTGGCAGAGCACATGCTCTGAATGCAAAAATGTTCTGTTCTGTCCCAGGGTTGAGAAAGGCCTATCTGTCTGAAAGCCTTGAAAAGTGTTATAAGTGTAAATCATACTGTATTTGCCAATGACCCTCATTCAGTATAAGTCTTATTTCTATGTTCCCATGAAAAGAAGGAACAGCAGACTGTTTTGGTGATGTGCTTTTGGACATGTATGAGTGTTTGGGGCTCAGTGGGCACTCATAATGCCAATTCACAGTTTTCGCCTCGCAAATGACTCTGAAGAATTTACAGATCTTGTACATACACAGCTCAGATTGCAAGCCCTGGGTCTGGCTGGATCCAAAAACCCAAAGTACCATCTACAAATCCTACAAGGAAGCAGAACAGGATGAAATTGAGCTTATACACTCACAAAGTAATTAGACCATGTAATTTTGCGACCTCTGAATAAGATCAGCAGATATTGGTCCCCTCTGGGCGGCAAACTGGGCACTTTCTTGAGGGGTGGGGTGGGATATTGGGATCAAAGGTAGGGGAGAAGAACAAATGGGCAGGGGCAAAGGAATGAATCTGAAGCTTCTGATAATGGATGCCATGGTTACGGTTGTCTGGGTAACCACAGCACACATGCTTTTCTCTGCACCAAGAGCTGGAAGTGAATGACAATTTGGAAAGCAGCAGCCCAGAAGAAATCTAGGAGGCCTTAAAGAAGATTGATAGGAAAATCAATGCCTTATGAACAAAACAACAACAGGTGACTGATCCACCTGGCAAGAGGGGGATGCTTTGCTTTGCTTTGTAAAGAAAGGTGGTGGGAAAAAATGGATTATTCAGATACAACCAGTGCCTTGCTGGTGCCCAGCTCTCCCTCTTTGAAGAGGAAACCCAAAATGCCAACTTCTATTCTGGTCCCCATCCACCCTTGTGTGATCCATTTTAAAATGGTTCAAAAGTCATTACAAACTGGGAGGAGCTGGCATTTTGTTTCTAAAGTGTTTCTACAATATAATTAATGACAAATGTATTACTATAATGGGAGTAACAACATTTTGTTACTATTTTGTTACAGTAATTGTGCCTAATTACTATAATTGGAGAAACTTCAGGGGCTCCTTTCTCCCTCATTTTAAAGCTATTGGGGTAAAACTTGCTACAATCATAGAACACATTCACCACTGTTAGCCCACCACTTATACACTAATTTTTGGGGAATTTACAAAGTTTTTATAAACACCATTTTAAAAATACAGGAGTCATCTACTTGAATTTTGTGAACAATGCGCAAGATAACCAGGGCATCAATCCTCAGAAGTTTCAGAAAGATCCACACATCTATAGATTTTTGGGGATTTTTAAAAGTTTAGACAAAAACAATTTATCCCCCCCCTCCAAAGCGACAACAGCAATCCCCTTAAATATCTATCTGTCTTTATGACACACAACAATGTAACTTCAACTTAACACAGATTTATAACATTAGTTACTTACTTTAGTCCTCTTTGCAGATTCAATAATTTTATTACTAGCTGTACCCGCCACGCGTTGCTGTGGCGAACCTCCCCCCCTCTTTCTTTCTTTCTCTCCTTCCTCCCCTCCCTCTTTACTTCCTTCCTTCCCTTTTTTCTTTATTTCTCTCTTTCCTTCCTTCTTTTTCTCCCTTTTCCCTGCCTTCCCTCCCTTTCCTTTCCTTTCCTTTCCTCTTTCTTCCCTTTCTTCCTTCTCTACCTATTCTTGGACTGCAACTCCCAGCTGTCCTCTAGATCGATCTACCTATCTACCTATCTGTCTCCATCTAATCTATCTATCTGGAGGATTGCTGGGAGTTGCAGTCCAGGAATAGGAAATTGGAAATATGCAGGAATTGGGATGGTCTCAAAGAAATCCAAGTAGAAGAAAACTTGCATCCTGGAAGCAATGCATTGGGATCATCCTCCTCTCCTAAAGGGCCTCGACTAGGAGATGCTGGGAGCTGTTGTCTGGAAGAGAGTGTGGATATGCTATTGTGTATTTTGTTTGGCGGAGGAATCGTTTTTGCACATGTGTAGTGGCTTTTGCTTTTTAAGTCCCTTCCACTGTATTTTTCAGTGTTTTTATTAGTGATGGTCACTCATTGGCTGATAGGTGTATTGGGTCCAAATTTGGTGTCAATTTGTCCAGTGGTTTTTGAGTTATGTTCATCCCACAAACAAACATTACATTTTTATTTATATAGATTATTAGACTCTAAACGCTTGGTGCCATTGGAGCTTTCAGATGCTGAGCACTGCATTTTGGGAAATGTAGTTTAGGGCAAGGCCTTTTGCATTATCTGCCACAGGGGGGCCTTGTCTTTCCAAACTACATTTCTAAGTATGTTAGGTTCTCAATCTCCTGCCCAAGTCTACTAGTCCTACCCCCAGTGCCTTCCTTATGGTGAACAGTACACGCCAAAAAAAAAAAACCCAACAAAAAACCCCAACAAAAAAAACAAGAACAAACCAGGATTGGTTTTTAAAACACTTCATGTTATCTTGGCTTTACCAAAGTTGCTTAATGCTTATACTGAAAATTAAACTTACCTTGAGAAGCATCCGAATGTTACATAATCTTAACAAAAATGATTGGTGAATGTTTTGATTCTTAAATTCCCCCACCCACCCACTCCCCACATTTCCTGCATGTTTCTAATATTGATTTGTATGCACAAACTTAGCAAACATGACATGAAATACAAAGAGTAATGATAACTTTGCACACCCTACACTCTTCCATCCCTCAAGCTTTATTGTGTGCATAGGGAAAGAGGCTTGCTACAAATTTTTACCGCCATTGGTTCTTCATTCAGGCAAGAACAGGTTTGTAAACATTCCAGATGACACAAAGCAATCAGCCTGAGATTCCAGGCATCCCTCTCTATCTCTTTCCCTTTCTCTCAGCAACAGCCGAGGAGGAATTTCTGAGAAGCAGTCAGCTTCATGATCCACTGGCTCTCTCACTCATTTCCTCCACTTGCCATTTACAAGGGGAGCTGTTTCTCATAACTGAGTAGTTTGGAAAGGTACACTGACTAAAGAGTCACATTGCCAGGCATGCTGTGGTGGAGGGTAACAGCATGGACTCCTGATGGTTTCTCCCTACTCCTAGAAACTCTAAAGTCAGACAGTTAGTTGGATATTAAAGAAAAACATGTGATGAAGGAGAAGGGGTGAAGGGGAAGAGAGGAAGAAAGAAGAAGAGACAGTGTCTTAGTCCCCTTTCCTGCTTACTTTCCAATGCTGTGTGATGGAATATTATGTGAGGTGCATGGAATGCGTGGTAATAAACCCCCTGAGTCCAGGGATCTGGGAAAGGATGTGGATGTTGGGTTCAGAATTTCAGTTTTCAACACAACCCTTTGTGATCACTGCCTTGAGACACGCTAGTTCCCCTCTTCCCCAGATGTCTTGGCTGGAGTAAAATACAGGAACCCACAGGGCTTCCAGAAATGAACTGGCAGCAAAGAAGAGGCTGTTTGTGCTCCCAGAGTATGTTTGTGAACATGCTCTGCTGGTAAAATGATCGTGTGCATGTCTTCAAGTCTTCTGTTGACTTATGGTGTCCCTATGAATTTCAAATGGTTTTCTTATGCAAGAAATATTCAGAAGTGGTTTTGGCAGTTCTTCTGA
Organism: Anolis sagrei; assembly: GCF_037176765.1. Taxonomy (NCBI): domain Eukaryota; kingdom Metazoa; phylum Chordata; class Lepidosauria; order Squamata; family Anolidae; genus Anolis; species Anolis sagrei. The sequence continues at coordinate 189,732,036 of NC_090022.1, read as the reverse complement.
AATATGTCATACAATTCCTGGGATTCATTATGGCATTCCTCCCAAGTACTAATCAGGGTTGATCCTGCTTAGATTCCCTGATAAAATGGTATCTGGTACTTTTGCGGGATTGCAGCCCTTAAGTGATCACATCACTACTACCTATTGCAAACATTTGTGTGGCAAGAAAGTTTGTAAAAATTGGGTCATGGCTTCAAAAATAGCATCTCTATGATTTGGATATGGATCCAAAACCAAACCCACAAACCAAGGATATGGCAGAAGACAACTTTGGAATTTGAGAAGAATCCAATTCAGCCTGGCAGAATTGTTGCCAGGAGAAAATAGGGAATATTTCCCTGAATGCTAAAAATAGTCTCATGAAGGGGTAGTGGGGCAAATTACAATAGTCATGGTTTTCCTCCAAACTCTGTTGCCCACCAGATAATATTGGATTCCAGTGTTCATCAAATCCGGTCAGCACGAGTTGTAGTCAGATCACAAATAACAGCCCATTTATCTCTTCTACTCCAGCCTTCTTATTTTTGTCTTCTTAGATTTCTTGTGAATCTTCTCCTAATTTTATCATTAAGATGTGGTGGGGAATAGCAATGACAGACATGGCCATTGACCAAACTTATCTTACAGAAGCCTCATCTCTAGAACATAAGGAAAACAAAAAGGGTGAGAGGTACCCAGTTTTAGTTCTATCTTCCTTGCGGTTGCAGTGACTTCTTAAATCAGTCCTATAGATGAGATCTCCCAAGCCCCCTCAGTATAACATTACTATCATAATCATAGACATATGGTTAAAACAAAGGTGGGGTGGGGGGCTTGCCAGATAAGCTTGGGCTGCAGTTCCAACCAGCCCCAAACCTAAATAGTCAATATGGAGGAATGATGGAGCTGCAGTCCAACAAAATGTGGAATTTCATAGATTTCCCCCTCTTTAAAACAGGGCTGCTGAAAGAAGGATATTTTCTCCTGACCTATCATTTTAATAAGATGCTGTCTTCAACTTTGGTAAGCAATATTGTGTTTTTCACAAAGTCATATCATTGCTTAATGTGTCCAAAGTACAACAGCCTCCATTTAGTCATTTGGTCATCTAAGGAGAGCTTGGAGTAGATTTGCTCTTGGACTCATTTTGTTATCATTATGGCAGTCCATCACATCTCTTCAATTCTCCTTGAGCACCAGATTACAAATGATCTGCTCGGCTTTCACAAACATAAAGAAAAATTGGAAGCATTATGACAAGAAGTACTCTGATTTGGTATTTAATGTTCTATCTTTACACTTGGACATCTTATTTAGTTAATTCATAGCTACCTTTCCACATTTTAGTGGAGCCCCCAGTGGCACAGTGGGTTAAACCCTTGTGTCAACAGGACTAAAGACCGACAGATTGCAGGTTCAAATCCGGGGAGAGCGTGGATGAGCTCCCTCTGTCAGCTCTGGCTCCCCATGTGGGGACATGAGAGAAGCCTCCCCCAAGGATGGTAAAACATCAAAAAAATTCCTGGTGTCCCCTAGGCAATATCCTTGGAGACGGCCAATTCTCTCACACCAGAAGCGACTTGCAGTTTCTCTTGTCACTCCTGACACACAAAAAAAAAAACCTTTTAGTCTTCTTCTGATTTCTTGATTATAGTCTCCATTTTGATTGACAATTGAGCCAAGGTGATGGAAATCTTTAACCATTTCAACACCTTTATTACTTACTTCAAAGTTATATAAATCATCCGTGGTCATTATTTTCTTTTCTTAATATTCCACTACACCACTGCTTTTTCCTGCTGGTAATACAGTGTCATTTGCACACCTTAAGTTATTGATGTTTCTTCCTTCTCAATTCCAACCTTTCTCCTCTGTTAACACAAGATGCATTCTGCATGTAAATTAAATAGATACTAATTGCAGCCTTGTCTGATCCAGTAGCCAACTGAAAATCATGTTTTGACATATTATGTTCTGATGGTGGCATTTTGTCTAGAGAATAACTTATGCATCAGAACAAACGGATGTGTGGCACACTATTTCTTTCATTGAAGCACCTCCCATGCACACGCTTGAGCTGTGGTCTGCCTTTGGACTCAGAGCTCTTCGTGCTAGGTGAAGAGGTTTTCTAGCACCAAGTCTTAAGAAGACATGGCCAATATTATTAGGAAGAGCAGATTGCTTGTGATGCTGTTATCAATGGATTGGAGAATCCATGCTGGGTTTAAGTACAAATGTTAAGATGATAGTTGAGGGTGGAGCATAGCCCTTGGATAGCTCATTAAAAGTTCTGACTGATGCACAGAAGGGAGACACACAGCCATGTTGGTCAGAGAGGTGGAGGAAATGGAAGTTTTTTGGGAGTCCTGTAAGAAGCCTCTCTTAGGGCTAGTTTTAGGCTTCCACCTTAATGATATAGGAGATCTTTTACATAGCTGCTTCCATGCAACACTAGCCTTACTGGAATAAAGTTGATCTAGGGCAGAGATGGACAAGGCAGTGCCTACTACCTCAGTGCATCCTGCACACTGAACAATTGCAGAATCCACGTTGCCAACAGGGAAGCCCCAATGATAACACTTCAGGTGTGTGAGAAGTCTTCCTCTTGACCTTTGAATGAACACAGGAGCTCAAGTGGGAGTTTGGAAACCTTCCTTTTGGACACTACAGCTTTTGGATTTGTAATCCCAAAAAGTGACATTTCCAAGCTCTGGATCATGTACTTGCTTTCCCACTGAGCAAAATAATGGTCAAGTAGTCGAATAAATTCCTCTGCTTCTACACCTTTGAAATCTAGAGCAGATGCCACCTATTTCATTTGTCCTTCTTGGAATCAACACTTGAAAATGTAGGCAGATAGTGATGTCAGACAGGCAGGTGGTAGAAATGGGAGGTTCCAGATCTAGACTCTTGCCTCTTGTGTTAGAAAAACTCAAGTTGCTGCTTATGCTAGGTTAGATCTTTATGCAAGACTTTGGAGAGCTCCTACCAATCAGAGTGGACAGAACTGGGCTAGATGGAAAAATAGTCTGGCCTGGTATAAGGCATGTTGTATGCCTTTTTCACCTGCTGCTGTACAGAGAGCCAGTTCATAAGCTATCTTTTTCCACATCCACTTTTCCCACAGGGAGAGCATGGGGAGTACTCTCTAATCCACATCTAAAATGTGATTAATGGCAAAATGAGATTTGTGTGTTTGTATATGTCCCTTTCCTCATTAAGTGTGGATAGATTGTCTTCCCTGGGTGAAGATAAGGGTGATAGGCTATATTTCAGAGTAAGGAACTGACAAAACCTCCTCTAAGAATACCTTGCCCAAAAGAAAACCCCTAAAAATCATGGGTAACCATAAGTTGACAGGTGACTTGAAGTCACACACACACAGAGAGAGGATTAGACCTGCATCCCATCTCAGTTCCACAAAACAAATAAAGCAAAAGGTCCTTTTCTTTTGGACACATAATTTAACCTTGAACATCTTTACAGCCTCAGCAGTCTTAGCCCTGTCCTGTGTGGAGTCTTTCTCGAGACAACCGAGAGCGCTTTGCGGATCAATAATTGATCCTTGCCTGTCTCCTTTCCTAGGATGGGTCGTTAGGCAGCAAAGTTAGAAAGCAGCAAATGCCAGTTTCTATGGCAACAGCAGAAATCTGCATTTCCTCCATGTCAGTAGAAAGGGTGCAATTTGTATGCAAAAAGCATCCACTTTAGAAACCCAAGCCAGAAATCCAAACATTAACCCCTCCCCTCCCCAAAAATCCAAAGCATGGCTTTGATCTTGTGGGGCAGAAGGATATTTACAATGGAGGCAAAATAATGATACCTTGCTTTTATTTATTGCTCCTCTCTTAGTGTTAGAAGGAAGCTTTGCAGCAAGAAGCAATTGAACAAACAGAAGAAAAAGAAATCAGACAGAGTATGTGCACAAAAGGAAAGTGGTTTCAAGCCATCAGCCAGGTGTGTCCAGCCCACTGCATCCTAGTTACATCTTTCGGTAATTTAAGCTCTCAGATCAGCTTTGGTCCTGGGCTCAGCCTGGAACATGTGATATATATATATATATATATATATATATATATATATATATATATATATATGAGCTGTCCAAATACTAAGCCTACTTGGACAAACTGTTGTCTTGAAAATTACAGATCACAGAGTAAATGTGTGTACATAATAAGGTTGTTTCCATATGATCCACTTAGACACCTTGAATGAGAAACAGAATGGAAGGATAAATAGATAGATACTTAGATTGATAGATGGATAGAGAACCAGAATCCACCTCAATAATTACCAGGTGAGAAGCTCAGTTTTCTATTCCAAGGAGGCTTGCTTACCCTCTCCTATGTTGTGAAATAATCTTGGACAGGAAATATGCAAGTGTTTTGGAAATGACTCCCTGTGCCTCTTATGGTCTTGCTACATACATGTGGATATTTTTTTTGCCCCCAAAGTCTCTCCCAGCTAGTTGTGCTGCTTTTGGAAAAACTAGAAATGCTGTCCTGCATTTCAAAGTGTGTTCCATCAGTGGTAGCTGGTGGCTTCCATTTCACTGGATATTCAATCCTTTCTAAGGTTTAATTTGAACTTTCAAGAAGCATTCAAGGTGTACACCCTACTTACGAGGCAAGGTATGGCACCTTGGACAGCTCCTTGAAAGTTCATGTCAAAATCTGGAGGGCATTCTCTGCCCCGCTGACATACAAGAGATAGATCTCAATCCAACATAACCTTGCCTATATGTGAATGCACACTGTGGCAGTACTGTGAAACCTCCATGTGGAATATCAGCATTATCCAATTCTTACAAATGACTAAATGCCATTGTGATACATAATACATGATACACAACCCAACGGAAAGTATAGAATGTACAACTGCAATGTGAAATCACAATGCAGAGTATAAGATGTACAGCCACAACCCACAATGCTGAAGTTGCAAAGACAAGGTACAGATGAGCGTGCTGTTTCTGCAACTCCATTTCCACTGCTATCCATTGTGTTGACTTTTGACCACAAATACATAGTTTGACTTACTCATGCATCCAGTCAGTCCTCCAAATCCATATATTCTGCATCCATGGCTTGAATATATAAATATAATACCCAAATGCAAACAATTATTTTCCATTTTATAGAAGGGACACCATTGTATATACTGAGACTTGACTATTCCAGATTTTAGTATCCGTGATGGTGTCCTCAAACCAAACCCCAGTAGATACCAAGAGCCTAAGTGAATTTATATCATGGGTTGCCATAGACTGCTGCTCATATAGGTGGGTGACTGCACCATTGAAAAATGGCTATCTGCCTTGATCCTTGAATGTTAAGATTCGCTATGACTTAGTTTTATGCTATGGCAAAGGAATAGAATGACTGTTTAAAAAGCATTAGTACAAATTATGCTCAATGAATCAGAGTAGAAAAGCAGCAGAAAGCTGTATAGCTTTGGGTCTAGTGGTGTCATCTTGTCTCATTGTGAATGGTGGTTTCATAGAAAGCATTTTCCTAAGGACTGCAACAAGGGTTAAGTTGGGCTGCTGTGAGTTTTCTAGGCTGTATGACCTTGTTCCAGAAGCATTCTTTCTGACGTTTCACCCACATCTATGGCAGGCATCCTCAGAGGTTGTGAGTTCCGCTGGAAACTAGGCAAATGATGTTTATATATTTGTGGAATGTCCAGGGTGGGAGAAAGAACTCTGGTCTGTTTGAGGCAAGTGTGAATGTTGCAACTGACCACCTTGATTAGCATTGAATGTCCTTGCAGCTTTGAAGCCTGGCTGATTGCTGACTGCGGGAATCCTTTGTTGAGAGGTGATAGCTGGGCCTGGTCGATTATTGTCTGGAGTTCTCCTATTTTTGGGTATTGCTCTTTATTTATTGTCCTGGTTTTAGAGGGTTTTTAAAATACTGGTAGCCAGATTTTGTTCATTTTCATGGTTTCCTCCTTTCTGTTGAAATTGTCCACATGCTTGTGGATTTCAGTGGCTTCTCTGAGTAGTCTTCCATGGTGGTTGTTGGAGTGGTGTTTGCAGTTATTTGGAATAGGGGGATCTTCTGAAAGATTAGGGACATATTTGAGTGGTGCATGTGAACATTTGAAGGGTTATTTTTGCAAATTAACTGCAAGGGTTGATAGAAACTCATGGTTCAGAGAAGCACCTGTCAATTACCTAAATGCTACATATTGTAGAAATAGAACAGCTGAGAAGTGACAAAACAACTGATGATGAGGAAGATACATTGCCCTTGGTGGTATTGAATAGGGGATGATGCTGAGGATATGGTTGACCCGTAAAAACATCCCACGGGGGCTCCCAGTCTTTAAAAAAGAAATCACACAGCATTTCCCCAGGAGCACGACTGGCCTAGTTTTCTAAGCTTGTGGGCACTCTGCCAACAGCAACATTTTTAAAGCATAGAAGGAGGACATGGGAGAAGATGTAATCTCACAGAACAGTTTGCTGATTAATGTAATGCAATTGCAAATTGAGTCTCAAGTGAATTAATGTTTCTGTGTAACGTTCCTTTGCACATGTGAAAGAACAGGTGGGACCTTTAGCAAAGTGCAGCACTGTGTCTTCCCTCTTGGACATGGATGTCATCTCTCATGCTGACCTCCTCTAGAATCTCAATAAATGTATGTGGTTTTAAGACACCAGTTCACCATTAATTTCATTATTTCATTCCCTAAACCTTAAAATATTATTAGAATGCCCCAGTTATTATTGTTATTATTATTATTCATTTTTTTTACATGTCGGGAGTGACTTGAGAAACTGCATCTCACTTCTGTTGTGAGAGAATTGGCCATCTGCAAGGACTGGCGAGGGGATGCCCAGATGTTTTACCAGCCATGTGGGAGGCTTCTCTCATGTACCCACATGGGAAGCTGGAGTTGACAGACGGGAGCTTACTCCATCTCACGAATTCGAACCGCCAACCTTCAGGTCAGCAGTTCAGCCAGCACAAGGGTTTAAACCAGGGGTCCTCAAACTAAGGCCTGGGAGCTGGATATGGTCCTCCAAGATCATTTACCCGGCCCTCACTCAGGGTTAACCTAAGTCTGAAATTACTTGAAAGCATACAACAACAACAACAATCCTATCTCATCAGCCAAAAGCAGGCCTACACTTCCCACTGAAATACTAATAGGTTTATATTTGTTAACATTGTTCTTCATTTTAATTATTGTATTGTGTATAAGATGTGTGCAGTGTGCATAGGAATTCATTCTTTTTTTTCAAATTATAATCCGGCCCTCCAACAGTTTGAGGGACTGTGACCTGGCCCTCTGTCTAAAAAGTTTGTGGACCCCTGGTTTAAACCATTGTGCTATTGTGGCTCCGCCATTATTATTCATAATAAATCTTTATTTATATCCTGATTTTCTCCCTAAATGGGACCAAAAGTGGCTCATAACATTTTAAAAACAATACAAATCAACCATACATATAATAATAAAACCAACTATAAAATAAAATATAAATAAACATTTTAAAATCATTGAACAGATACAATTGTGGTGGGAACTTGTCAGTTCAACTAATGCACTTCACTTGACTCACTAAGTTCTGGGAGTTCAAACGAGTAACAAGTAAATTCAAATTTCTGTTTATTGTGGAAATTACGAAATATATTCAATCCTCATTAGATGGCTGCGCTACCTCCTCCCACCATTTACTCTTTCAAAAGTATGTTTGGCATTTCTGCATATTTGGGATATTCTGCTGTATGTATAGACATTGATAGAGGTTGAACACCCTTTATCTGGAAATTGGAAATCTGAAATACTCCAAAATCTTCAATTGTCCACATGGATGACTGAGTTAGGGACAAATTTGCTTTCTGATACCTTCAGTGACATAAACTTTGTTTCATGCACTAAAATATTTTTTTAAAATTGCATAAAATTCAATTCAGGCTAGTGGTTGTCATAAATAAATTCTGTATTTTTCCCATCTCCAAGATATTTCATGATGTACATATATACAAATATAGATAATCCAAAAATCTAAAAACATCCAAATCCCAAATTGTTCTGGTAGCAAGCATTTTGACTAAGGCATACTAAACCTGTACCTTTGTTTTGTTCCTGGGGGATGCTATGTTAGCTATATGTCTGCTGGCACTCTATCATCAGAACCTCTGATGATTTTTTGTTGTTGTTGTGTCAGGAGCAACTTGAGAAACTGCAGGTCACTTCTGGTGTGAGAGAATTGGCCATCTGCAAGGACGTTGCCCAGGGGACGCCCAGATGTTTTGATGTTTTATCATCCTTGTGGGAGGCTTCTCTCGTGTCCCTGCATAAGGAGCTGGATCTGATAGAGAGAGCTCATCCGTGCTCTCCCCGGATTCGAACTTGCGACCTGTTGGTCTTCAGTCCTGCCGGCACAGAGGTTTAACCCACTGCGCCACCGGGGGCTCCTACCTCTGAGGATGCCTGTCATAGATGTGGGACAGAATGCTTTTGGAACATGGCCATACAGCCTGGAAAACTCACAACATCTCAGTGATTCTTGCCATGAAAGCCTTTGACAATACACAGAAGGAAGGGTGATGCAGATGCAAAGGAGGATACAGAATCTTTCCTTTGACATCTAGTGTTCTATTTAGAGAATAATGTGACATGTGGAATCCTTGTCCTTGGGGTAGTGAATTCACTCTGCAGTTTTAAGCAGTCTTTAAAGGAGCTGTCCAAGGTACTGACCCATCATCTAAAAATATTCTGAACCTTGGGTAGCTCTTTAAAGTTCAGACTGAAAGTCAGTGTGGATTCACTACCAACTAACATAGAAGCCTCAAGATCTAAAGAGATTATAACCTAGCAGGAAGAAGGAACATTAACTCATCTATCTCAATCTGCAGTACAGTCTAGACACAAGTTTACTACTGCAGTAAACATGAATCCCATCTTGGAAAAACTATATCTACATGTGCAGAATGCTACAAAGCATAGTCATTAAATCAAGCACCAACTGGAGTTACTATACTCATGTATTCTTTGTTAGTTATTACACCTGCATACATGTTTAATGAAAAATCTGGCTGCTTTCCTTTTTCCCACCTAACTTTTTTCTATAGGGGGGGGGGGGGCTGGCCATGTTAGATATGGAAAGTGGTATGCAGGTCTGATGAGTCACAGAGAATTCATTACTCTGGTAATTACAGAAGGTACTAATTTAATCAGAATGCTTTGCAGAGTTGGGTGGAGTGAGACATGCTGCACAAACTTCAAAGCCCTCCATGCTCTGTTCAGCAAATAGCTATAAATCATTCGTGCCCATTAAAAAAACCCAACACAAATGACTTCTGTTACAGGCACAGGCCTGCTGATAAGGAACGTGTGAGTCTCAATCAAATCGAAGTGAAAGTGCTGATCAAGGGAAAGGAAAGTTTTTTAGAAGATTTCATCATTATCATCATCATCATCATCATCATCATCATCATCATCATCCTGAAGAAAATAAGATCGATCTCAGACAGTGAGGCAAATAATTATTTGCTGTCACTCAATCTAGGATCAGTCTGGCTCTTGATGTTCCTGCACCCAAAGGAGCTGATTACATTAAGGTCAGCATAGATGTGGCACATTTCTTGCCGTGCTCTTTTCAAGGGCTGTGGGCTGCACCTGCCACTCTGGATCAGCTGTATCTGAGAGAGAAGCACCAGTGATTTAGGGAGTGCCAATGGCTCCGCAGACATCTGTCTCTTGTCATGTCTTTGTCTGAAGGCTCACACAGTGGCGCCCTTGTCTGGAGCATCCTCTCTCCCCCCACCTCCCCACTGCATCTTATCAGAGAGTAAGGTTTTCTCACACCCCTTTCTAATGCATCAGGGCAATGGCATTCATTAAACTGGGGACACAAATCAAAGGATCTGATATTGCAGGGGCAAATTAAAAAATGCTCTTTCTTATGCCTCTTCTTCCTAAAAGGTAAGCAGCTAAGTAGGCAGGCAGGCAGATGTGCATCCCCACACAAACCACAGGAAAATAGAATTTGGATATAGTATAATATTGGTTTATCCCCGTGCCAGTCCTGATGTAAGTGTCATGTATACAATTGTTGCCTTACTATTAGACCGCATGTGTCAAACACAAGGCCCATGGTGAATTTATGTGGCTCTTAAGACTTTCAAGACCAGAGCAACATAGTTATGGGTTGTTGTAGGTTTTTTTGGGCTATATGGCCATGGTCTAGAGGCATTCTCTCCTGACGTTTTGCCTGCATCTATGGCAGGCATCCTCAGAGGTAATGAGGTCTGTTGGAACTAGGAAAGTGGGTTTATATATCTGTGGAATGACCAGGGTGAGACAAAGGACTCTTGTCTGCTGGTGCTAGGTGTGAATGTTTCAACTGACCACCTTGATTAGCATTTGATGGCCTGGCAGTGCCTGGAGCAAACTTTTGTTTAGAGGTGGTTAGATGCCCTTGTTTGTTTCCTCTCTGTTGTTGTGCTGTTGTAATTTTAGAGTTTTTTTTAATACTGGTAGCCAGATTTCGTTCATTCTCATGGTTTCCTCCTTTCTGTTGAAATTGTCCACATGCTTGTGGATTTCAATGACTTCTCTGTGTAGTCTGACATGGTGGTTGTGACAGTGGTCCTGGATTTCTGTGCTCTCTGTGTGATGAACCAACCTGTGTCCAGGTTGGTTCATCAGGTGCTCTGCTATGGCTGACTTCTCTGGTTGAAGTAGTCTGCAGTGCCTTTCATGTTCCTTGATTCGTGTTTGGGCAATGCTGCGTTTGGTGGTCCCTATGTAGACTTGTCCACAGTTGCATGGTACACGGTAGACTCCTGCAGAAGTGAGAGGATCCCTCTTGTCCTTTGCTGAACTTCTCATTTCTGAACTTCTCACGTCTACCATGTACCATACAGCTGTAGACAAGTCTACATAGGGATCACCAAACGCAGCACCCAAACACGAATCAAAGAACATGAAAGGCACTGCAGACTACTTCAGCCAGAGAAGTCAGCCATAGCAGAGCACCTGATGAACCAACCTGAAAACAGCATATTATTCGAGAACACAGAAATGCTGGACCACTCTCACAACCACCATGTCAGACTACACAGAGAAGCCAGTCTAAAGATGAATTTACAGAAATTTATAAGATTTGGAATTTTAGTCAAAATGGATAAATAATAATAATATAATAATAATACAACTGTATTTTTTCCACCCTATCTTCTCAAGGAGACTCAGGGCAGATTCCAAAATACAAAAAGTTGGACATTCAATGGCTCGATAAAACAAACAAATGTTAACAAGTAATCCAAAATAACCCCATATGAAAATAACGTCAGAACCTAACATCAATGAATTAAACAAAACCTATTCAGACAGTGCCCGTTCTATAGGGATATCCATTCCAGGCTTATCTTACCTCTGATAGACAAGCACCCAGGCCATTCAGGACAATTTTATACCTCCCTGCTACTGGCAGATACCAATTCAGCTACAACATACAATGTTGCAAAGTTCTGTGCAGCAGCATACAAAATCCGCCAAGGAATGACTAGTTCCAAAAGTCAACTGTGTGTCCAGTAATCTTCCCTGAATCTACAATTTGGTGATGGATCTGGGCATTGTATGTTTTTACCCTGTTTCCCCTTCTGCTCCCTCACCCATATTGTGCTTTTAGTAGTTATATTTATATTTTTAATGTACCAAACATGCCAGGTTTGTATGGAAATGTGACTCTATTTCCTGTGCTGGTCAATGACCGAAATAAATGATTTGATTTGATTTGATATTCAGACAGATGTATATAATGAAATAAAACCTAAATAAAACATCTGCATTGATTTACAAAAAGCCAACTGTTGACATGAATATTATTATGCTGTAACCTGCCTTGAGCCATGAGGAGAGGCAGGTAAGAAATAAAATTATTATTATTATTATTATTATTATTATTATTATTATTATTGCCAATGGTTATGTATTAAATACACGGGTTTATATTTAGCAGGAGCTGAAATGTCTTTGCTTAAGGAGGAGAAAAGTCAATTGTTTAGATGTTTTTACTTTTTATTTTTAGTCTCTGTTGGTAGTATTGGGGAACATTATGAGGTGGGAGATAGAATTTTTGTATTAGTTTATATTTGTTTTCTTTTTTCTTTTTGATTATTAAAATTAATTTAATAAAACTTAATATAAAGAAAGGGAAAAGGCACCAGCTCTCATTGCAGAGACATGCAGAAAATATGAGAAAATATTATTTTGTGCCTCTCTTGTACTTGTGAGAAATTTCTTGTGGAGGTTTGAGGACCCTCGGTGGACTGGCTCACTGTGTCAAGGGATAGTCTGTCTCAACAAAAATCTGTATAGCTGATAGAGCGTTTCCTGAAAAACTCTCATATAAAATAAATGCTCCCCCTAGCATGTTGTACTAAAACAAAGACAAAACCTGAGCCAGAAATGCTGCTTTAGTTAGCATGCTATGCTTTCCACCCCCTGGCTAGTTGCAGCTGAGGTATTCATTTCCCCAAGACGGGAGGAATGGTATAATGATTTTTCATGAGGAAATGGGTAAGAACTCACCTGGATAAGGAGGAGAAGCAGTATCAACTTGTCAAGGGTTGTGTATGTCATGTTCAACATAGGGATGGACAGATTCTATTATTGTGATGACTTTTCCCTCAAGGGGCCACCACCTCAAAACTGCAGGAGTAAGGTTGCATTATGGTATTGATTTTGCTGCTGAAATATGGGAACATGGTAGCACGGAAAGCCATTCTTTGTCTTTTAAAGTGATATTTTACTTAGAAGAGAAAGGTTTGAGAGATGAACACATAATCTAAAGGAATATAATGTGGAATAGTATTGCTCAAAGTAGTGATACTGGGCTGGCCACATTGTCCGGATGTCCGACCACCGTCTCCCAAGGCAGTTGCTCTACTCTGAACTCAAGAACTGAAAACGGAATGCTGGTGGACAGGAAAAGAGATTTAAAGATGGGCTCAAAGCCAACCTTCAAAACTCTGGCATAGACACTGAGAACCGGGAAGCGCTCCAGCTGGAGGTCAGCTGTGAGCGCTCCAGCTGGAGGTCAGCTGTGACCAGCAATGCTGCAGAATTTGAAGAAGCACAAATGGAAGGTGAAAGAGAGAAATGTGTGAAGAGGAAGGCACGTCAAGCCAACCCCAACCGAGACTGCCTTCCACCTGGAAACCAATGCCCTCACTGCAGGAGAAGATGCAGATCAAGAATAGGGCTCCACGGTCACCTACGGACCCACCAAAACACTGATCCTGGAAGACTAGCCTACTCGGCCAATGAGGGATCGCCTAAATAAGTAAGTAAGTAAGTAAGTAAGGTACTGGGCTCATGCTGGTCTTTGAGCCACTAGATGTTGATTTCAGGAAAACGTCTAGGAAAGAAAGTAACAATTGTAGCCAATGTATACAAATATGCTGGTAGGGGAAAAAATGTCATTTCCCCAGATCAGATACTCATGAAGAACTATGTAGGAGATAAAATGAAGAGAATGTATTCAAATTACAAAAACAAAGGTTCTGCTCAAGCAAGAAAGACATTCTACCCAAAGAGAATTATTTGACAGTGGATTGGATGGCAGTGGTCTCTCCTTCTTTGAAGTTTTTTAAACACATGGTCATATTCCAGCAGTGCCTAAGCTGAATATTTCTTCATGGCAGGTAGTTGGATTAGATGGTTCTTGTGGTCTCTTCCAATTCTCTAATTTTAGATTTCTGTGTTTAAACAGTGTGTAGGTAAACTCCGAATAAAGTCACCAGATCTTATCTGATCTTGGAATCTAGCAAGATTAGCCCTGGATAGTACTTGGATAGGAAACTGTTGGTGAATAATAGGTGCTGTGGGCTATATTTCAGAGGAAGGAATTGACAAAATCACATCTGAAGATTCTTTGCCTTAAAAAAAAACTATAAAATTCATGGGGTAACCATAAGATAACAGTTGACTTAAAGGCACATACATACAAACACCTGCCTTTGCTTATGAAGAAAGCCATGCTTCCAGGGTGTTTCCAGGACAGTGGAGCTGATTAGAAATCAGACAAAAGAGAAGCAAATGTTTGTTAATGGCATCGACTCATCACATTTTTAGAAGCTCAGAAATTCTACATATTATACATAAATCCCAAATTGCCATAGAATTTTTTTCCATGTCAGGAGTGATTTGAGAAACTGCAAGTCGCTTCTGGTGTGAGAGAATGGTCTATCTGCAAGGATATTGCCCAGGGGATGCCCGGATGTTTTTTGATGTTTTACCATCCTTGTGGGAGGCGTCTCTCATGTCCCCGCGTGGGGAGCTGGAGCTGACAGGGGGAGCTCATCCACGTTCTCCCTGGATTCGAACCTGTGACCTGTTGGTCTTCAGTCCACAGTGTCATTCTGGAAGCACTTGTTGCAGGGTCTTTCCTCCCTGAAATAATGTAGGACCATGTCTGCTGGCTCAAAATGGTTAGAAAAATTGGTCACAAACAACAGCAGAAAAAAATAATCCTATTCCTTTTGGAAAAGCTGTTGTCATCATATATCATGGTAATCTCCACACAGGATGCAAATGTTTAGATTCCCAAACCCAGAACACATGCCAATGTTTAGCCTGAAACTATGCCTGTTCTTGTTACTGTTGATATAGTTACATTTATTTATATTTCCCAATCTGAAACTCAAGGTGACTTACAAAGGTTTCAAACAGCTGCACCTTTATAACCCATATCATACAGAAATTAAAGCAATCATTAAATCAAGAATAAAATTAACTACATTTAAAAGCAAGAAAATTAAAAGAGAACTAATAAACAGAATATGATACATTCTGAAACACTCTTTTCCTCCTGAGCCTGCAATAGCCAGCCAAAATCTAAAATGATGAACCCAATTTCAGACCAGTATAGTTATGATGGCAACATGTTACAATTACACAAAAAGTTACAAATGGTTCAGTGAGTTACCAAATGATCAATTTTTCTAACCATTTTGAGCCAGAAACACATCTAATTCCCAAAATGGGGAATATCTCATTAGCCCTGTATTGCAAGTTCATCATCTTGCTAAAGACTGAGGCCAGGATGTGTTTGTGCATTGGGAGAGTGGTAAACATTTCAAAGTCTATGCCTCACCCCTTTCAAGTGGAAGAGTTTTGTTCCTGGGCAGTTTGTGGTTGCAGAGATATAGCCATTTCAAATCAGATCCATCTTTTTGGTTTCATCTGTTGTGTAACATAATTAAAGTTGTAGCGATTTCTTTATTTTTCAAATGAATACACAAAATGCAAGCTAGTACATATAACCGATCAGTGGTCAAGTCTGTTGTCAGATCTTAACAAGCAAGTATTGACAGGTGAGTGTGTCACGCATTGTTGGGAAGTCCAGGATTCATTGGCAGAAATGTGCGTGGAATGACATTTTGACAATACAATACTATAAATAGGTGATGTGTGACAAACGCTTAATACTAGTGCAAGTGCTATAAGTATTTTTTTTAAATTAATTCCTGCTGCTGACAAAAGTAGAGCTTGATAGCAGTACACCAGATTCATCCTTCTTATTTAGGATCAATTCAATATTATCCTTAATTATCTTAATTTTCTGTCTGTAATCCAAATGTTACTACGCTTGATATTAATAATTTTATAATGTCAAGCTACAAAGTATCTGATTTACAAATAACATTGGTCTTTATCATGCTATAGGGTGTAGGCAGAAATACCAGTAAATAAAGGAATGCACTTTTATCATTGCATCCTTCTGTTTGTTTACTTAAAAAAGGAAAATTTTCCATGGGGTCGCTGAGTAATTTTTCTTCTGAAATGGGAGCAGTTGACCAAATATGTTTGTCAATCTCTGTTACAAGGGCTGTAGACATTAAACTGACTAGAAGTTTCTGGGAGTTGCAGCCCCATGAAATAACTGTCCCCGAACTTTGAAAATAACACCCATATGAGCCTGCTTCTCAGGTGCAAGCAATGAATCTTCCACAATGATTCACATTTCACATCTCAAGAATGTTTCCTCTGAATATGGACTCCTGGAATACATTTGGAAAAAGAAGGACTCTTTTTTTAAAAAAAAAAATTACAGTATTACATTGTTCTCAGCCCCTTTGATATTCAGAAAGTAGAAGTGAAGATGTGACACTTTTCAAAGACTGGTGCTCCCTTCAAGTGCTGAGCCTGGTGGAAATCAAAGCATTTAATTAATCTGCTGGAGCCAGACTCATCGTAGGCTGTTTCTTAATTGCTTAAGGAAAGCACAAATCCAAAACTATCTGTCGCTGCTAAGAAACAGACCTGTTGCAATAGTACATACAGTGTGGCTCTTGACATATATTCCTTTTTGTGTATGTGCCGAAGGGCCAGGTGCCTAGCTCAGACTGTGTGTGCCTTTTGGGGGCTAATCTGGGGATTAAGGAACAAAGGAGCTATTTCTCCACCTGTTTAACATTAACCAGGAGATTCACCTGTCTCGAGTATGTGTGAATGGAGGAGGAAATCCACCTGCACTATCTGATGGAGATTATTTATTCCTATTTAGATTACATGATGAAAAATAATAACAAAGGAGAAACACAGCATGGGGCAATTGCCCGGGGCCTTTCCCAGACAGATACGTCTGCCTTTGCAAAACTGGCATTCGAAAAGGGAGAATAAAGCACTTGCCTTTAAGCAGACATTTATCACCTCTATTACATAAATGTTAACCCTTTTGGTTCTAGCATGAGAACTTCTATAGAGAACTTCACAACAGAAGGACCATTTTGGGCTTGGGTGGGTGTTTATATACGAGAGAGGGAAGGAGGGAGGGACAGATTTGAACACCCAATCTATAAAATTAAATTTTCCAACACTACCATCTCTGAATTTCCCACCTTAAGGTATTGTAGGGCCCCCATAACTGCAAAACCTCTACCTGCAGTTTCACTTACCAACACCCAGAGAATTCAGTGTTTGAAATTGCTATTTTAACTTCTTGGATTGGATTTTGGACTGCTTTTAGGAGCTTTAAAAGTGATTTTGATAAATAGATAATTTTATCCCAATAGACAGAGTGAATAACCTCACAGCACCAGTTTAAAGCTCTTTAACTTGCTTTTGAGGTCTCTTGCCTTTCTGAAACAGCAACTTTCTAATAGATGGTTCCTTCCCAAGTAACTGGAAATTAAAGAAGTAACTTTCGTGACACCCCAGATCTGCTACCTGAAGTGGGTGCCTCAGTCAAATACTAGAACCGGTTCTGGGTAGGACAAGTACTCTCTGGGGCACAATTTGTACAGTTCTGTTTCCAGTTATGTGGATCTTTGTTGTGTCCTAAAGCACAACACACACCATTTACTAGTAGAAGATAACACTGTGGAAGCCCTTACTTAAACCATTAACTCTTGAAACCTCATTCTATTTAATCAGCAGTAAAGGAAAGAACTTGAATACAATTTGGAGTAGACTTTAGTCCACATTTTCCCAGGTGAATTTCTGGCTTGAGAAGAACAAGATGGCAAATATGAGCATTGACACAAATTAGTCATGGAAAAATACAGTCATCCTTCCACATTTGTGGTTTTGACTTTTGTGGATTTGATTATTCATGGATTTCATGAAAATTTTCTCTCTAGGAATCTCTAAATCCTCTAGTGTAATTTTGTGGTCTATTTCCTCCATTCATGCTGGAGGACCTAGGGATTTCAAGAAAGAACATTGACTCTGTGGTCAGCTTCTAGCACAGTGGTTCTCAACCTGTGGGTCCCCATGTGTTTTGCCCTACAACTCCCAGAAATCCCAGCCAGTTTACCAGCTGTTCTAGCATAAGTCAACCACAGAGTTATGGTGAAAAACCTGGAAATTCCTAGAGAGGTGTTTTCACAGGTAAAATTCTCTTTAGTCATGATTTTTCACTTTCACAAGAGTTCTACTCCCTAAGTCCTGTGAATCTGGAAAAATAACTTTAGGAAAAAATAAGACCTGCAGAGGGACTCGATGAGTAAGTAAGTGAATTGTGAAATGGAATCAAAACTATGTCACTTTACATCAAATGTTATATGATTCTTTGTCAAAAAACTGGACCCCAAAATGATGAAGCCCATAGTCTGGGGTTCCATGGATGAATTAGGATACCTGCACAGACTTCATTCCTAGTCTCTGGGTTATTTTTCAGTAAGCCCCCTGGAAAGGTGCAGATACACATTATACACACCTTAGGGGATGGTGACATCTTAGTTAACATCATCCCCTCACAATATATATGATATGATATATATGAAAGATATATGGGATGCACCATGGGATTACACAAAAGCCTCTGGGTTCTTTCTTGTTTTTCTTGATATGAACTGATTTATTCCTGGGAACATTTTCTCATCTCTGCCACCAAGTTGGACCTCTTCCCCAGGGCTTC
The DNA here is from genome assembly GCF_037176765.1 of Anolis sagrei. NCBI lineage: Eukaryota > Metazoa > Chordata > Lepidosauria > Squamata > Anolidae > Anolis > Anolis sagrei. The sequence goes on along the minus strand of NC_090022.1, from coordinate 189,713,666 downwards.
TATTGAAATGGCCAACATATTGAACACCTAGCTCCAGCAGAGAAGAGCTCTTTGCCCCACCCCAGCCATTCCACAGATATATAAACCCATTGTTCTAATTCCAACAGACCTCACTACCTCTGAGGATGCTTGCCATAGATGCAGGCGAAACGTCAGGAGAAATGCCTCTAGAACATGGCCCTAGAGCCCGAAAAAACCCACAAGAACATATTGAACACCCTTTTTGGTTTCTCGACTGGCACCCATTGTATTAACCAGAGCTGGGACATCAAAACCCATTTCAGTCCATTATCGCCTGTCCCACCACATTCCTTATCAATAGCACTCCTCTGCTAGGTGGATCAATAAACAGACAAAAATCTCAAAATAATCCAAGGATATTAAAGTTTCCCTCTATGACCAGACCCAATTATGTCGGATGGAGCCCCAGACCAACCAGAGAGCAGATCCTAGCCAGACACTTTTTGGACCAATCAGAAGCCAGCACGATAATCTTGGATAGCTGTTAAAATAATATAAATAAAAAGTATGTTTGTAATTGTGATATGTCAGTCTTTGGAGCAGAAACTCCACTGACGTTGACATTGGCCAAGGTAAATAAAGCCTCTGATTTTGCCTTTAACTGTGTCTTATCATTTGGAAGGTTTGCATGCTGGGCTCTGAGCCCACAGTTGTCACAGTAACTGAAATCACATTATAATTAAAATATAGAATAGTAAAGTAAAACCTGTAGTCCACAATATAGGTATTGCTTGATCTCTGCAAGTAAACAAGAGCATGAATATCCACATAAGAGTTGTGTAATTGTCATTAACAAAAAATCAATGATCTAAGGATCCTGAGAAGCAGAGAGACAAAAATAAGAAGATATTTGCCAACAACAAGTCTGAAAAATTCAAGGTAAACCTGGCCATGTGGCAATTCCTTGAGAGTTTGGACTAAAACCTGGATTTACTGCCTTGCTGAAATGGAAGCCATGTGTTGACCAGATGTGAAAACTGACACATAATGTTACTGGCAATTGATTGCATTCTGAAGGCTTTGCAATGGGTTGCATAACAAACTGTTTTTCCCAAGTTCTGGCTTCAAATAAATTTGGCAAAAATTGATGACTGAAGATATTCCATTGAATCATCCTCCAGTTTCAATAACTCTTTCCATTATGGATCAGGAGAAACTTGGATGCTATGTTTTGCTGTTTTGGGGAACAGGAGGCAATAAGCCCTAGTGAGCAACAGTGGACTTTGCTGTGCCCCGGACAGTTATCCAAAAATGTTGGACTGAAATCTGCCTATATTTAGTCATGCACATATTTTGACTACTTCCATCGACTCATTACTAAGAAGGACTGTGCAATTTGGAAAAAAACCAGTGCTGTTTTTAGTGCTAATTTTCTACTCCCCCCCCCCCCATTTTTCAGGAACTTCCTGAAATTGGGAGGGGGAAAATGCTGCTTCTTGATCCATCGGCTGAAAGTTCAATTTTTCCTCGGGGAAGATTCGACCCATTGGTGGCATTGGGGAAACTTCTCGGGATCCTCTTTCCATCATTCGGACTATCAGAATGAAAATGGCCACACTTGGAGAACACATTTATGATTGCAAGCTTCCGACATTTTAGAATGTCTGGGCCATCCATTGATTTTTAGGAAATTCTTAAATATTTTGTTAGGGAAGGAAGGTGCAGGACAGAGTCTGGAAGCAAGAAGATAGATAGGGCTAGAGAGGGATTAAAATTGAAATACTAGGGAAGGGAGGCTATCCCCCCTCTTCCCTACCCCCCATACACACAGAAAGGTAAAAAAAATATTTAAGCAAACATCCCCCCCCAAAATGTCCTTTCACAGCCACCCCCCAATACACACCCACTCTCACCTCCCAAGCGAAATAATAATAATAATAATAATAATAATAATAATAATAAATGACTGAAAGATATTAAAGTAAGAAAATTTAATAAAATTGCCAAAGAAAAAGATTGGAGATGAGTCAAAAAGCAATCCTAAGCAGTGATGGCACTGAGATAGAACACAGAACTAGCTGGCACACACCAGGACGCCACAGGAATATAGAAGACCAACTATATAAACCAGCTTAGCAAAATGACAGGTGATCTGCTTTCTTGCTCTGATTGGCTCAGGCAAGACTAAGAGGGAAAAACCCTATGCACATGCAGCTACTACCACGATGCAGCCAAAAGCAAATGAAAGCAGCCGATTTTGGCGGCAACGTGATCCATTTTGACTGAGTCAATTTGAGCCCTGAGCCGCTGGTGGTGCAGTGGGTTAAACCCCTGTGCCAGCAGGACTGAAGACCGACAGGTCGCAGGTTCAAATCTGGGGAGAGCGTGGATGAGCTCCCTCCATCAGCTGCAGCTCTCCGTGCGGGGACATGATAGAAGCCTCCCACAAGGATGATAAAACATTAAAAAAAATCTGGGTGTCTCCTGGGCAATGTCCTTGCAGATGGCCAATTCTCTCACACCAGAAACAACTTGCAGGTTCTCAAGTTGCTCCTGACATGAAAAAAACAAAAAACCTGCCCTATTTCCAGAAATTTGGTTTCCGGAACTGTTGGAATTCCCAGATCCCATTTTGAGAAACAGTACCATGCACACCCCTGTTACCCAGGTAGATGAAAAGCATGGAAGCAGAGTGTTGACAGAGAGAGTAGAAATGGGTTCATTGATTATTTTTCTGCCGGCAGGCAAAAGGTCTTTTTATCTAGTCAGTTCTGGAATCATGTTGCCGAAGCAGGTTTTGAAAGTGGAATGCTATCGAACTTTAGCACTTTAATCTATCGAACTATCGAACTTTAGCACTTTAATCGACTTAACCATCTAGTGTTGACTCTAAGTCCTCCATGACGCACTTCATCTAGCACTTTAGAGCCATTGACAAGCTATTGCACTTTAATCAATTATACCATTGTGTATGCTGATATAATTATCTATCTGCACTTTAGGAACTTAGTGAACTTTTCTGACAGTGTTTAACAACTATCATTCATGTCACTACCCATTCCCTGGCATTTGTTAATCTTGCTGCTAACTGTTTATAGTGGAGAGAGGGAACAGAGTAGCTCAGAAAGACCCGCGTATAATATAGCAGGAGTGGGAAATGAATGTAAAGCAAGACTATGGCAATCTGAAGTTGTAACATACCAAACAGTCAATAATGATCTATGAGGTGATACTTTGGCTGCTGAATGCGTCATGGAGGAGGGAGAGGCTTCCGTTAACCGAGGAGCCCCCATAGAAGTCGTGGTGGGGAGGGGGAGATACGGGAAAAGGAGACCTTTAATTCGGCCTAGGGACTGTGGAACAACATTAGTAATTCCAAATCGGTCTCCTGATATGGTAAGTTGGTGTAACCAGGATGGCGGTCCCTCCGGATTGAAAGTGATGCTGTTGAACGCCAGATCTGTCAATGGTAAAACAACTTTCATCCAGGATTTAATCCTGGATGAACGGGCAGATCTGGCGTGCATCACAGAGACCTGGTTGGACGAAGCGGGAGGTGTAAACTTGACCCAGCTTTGCCCACCAGGTTTCTCTGTGCAGCACCAACCGAGATCCGGAGGGCGGGGAGGCGGGGTTGCAGTGGTCTACAGAGATTCCATTCTTCTGACCAGGGCCCCCATCCCGCAGTCAACAAATTTTGAATGCGTCCACCTGAGGGTGGGTGACCGAGACAGATTAGGGATTCTGTTAGTGTACCGCCCACCTCGCTGCACTACAGTCTCCCTGCCTGAGCTAGCGGGGGTGGTCTCGGACCTGGCATTGGAGTCCCAACGGCTGCTTGTGCTGGGGGACTTCAATGTCCATGCCGAGGCTGCCCTAACGGGAGCGGCTCAGGACTTCATGTCTACCATGGCGACCATGGGGCTGTCCCAGCGGGTATCTGGCCCCACCCACAGTGCTGGACATACATTGGACTTAGTTTTTTATCAGGGATGGGAGGAAGGTGGCGGTGTTGAGGAGTTATCCATCTCTCCGTTGCCATGGACCGACCACCACCTGGTCAGCTTTAGACTCACTGCTCCTCCTAACCTCCGCAGAGGTGGAGGACCCATTAAGCTGGTCCGCCCCAGGAGACTTATGGATCCGGATGGATTCCTGACGGCTCTTGGGGAATTTCCCGCCACCTCGGTAGGTGATCCTGTTGATGCCCTGGTCGCTCTCTGGAATGGGGAGATGACTAGGGCAATAGACACGATCGCTCCAGAACGTCCCCTCTCAAGTAGCCGAGCTAAACCAGCTCCTTGGTTCACCGAGGAGCTGGCAGCGTTGAAGCGAAAGAAGAGGGAACTAGAGAGCGTGTGGCGTTCGGATCCGAGCGAGCCAAATCAAACACGGTTTGTGTCCTTTTTAAGGGCATATGCCGCGGCAATAAAAGCCGCTAAGAAGACTTTCTTTGCGGCCACTATTGCGTCTGCAAAGAACCTTCCGGCTGAACTGTTCCGAGTTGTCAGAGGCCTGTTAAAACCCACCACTCAGGATGGGTGCCCTGATGACTCGGCAGCTCGCTGTGAAGCTTTTGCTCAGTTCTTTGCAGACAAAGTCGCTTTGATCCGCTCTGGACTGGATACCATATTAACGGCAGTCTCTGAGGATGTAACACGAGCATCTGCTTGTCCAGTTTTGATGGATTCATTTCAATTGGTTCAATCCGAGGATGTGGACAAGGTGCTTGGAGGAATGAGAGCTACCACATGCATCCTAGACCCCTGCCCATCCTGGCTTCTGAAGGAGGCCAGAGGGGGATTGGCCGAGTGGGTGAAGGTGGTGGTTAATGCCTCCCTTCGGGAAGGCAAAATTCCAGCCAGCTTAAAGCAAGCTGTGATAAAACCGCTGTTGAAGAAACCATCACTGGACCCCACTCAATTCGTCAACTATCGGCCTGTTTCCAATCTCCCCTTTTTGGGCAAAGTCATGTAACGTGTGGTGGCCTCACAACTCCAGGCATTCTTGGTAGACACGGATTATCTGGACCCGGCACAGTCTGGCTTTAGACCGGGGCATGGTACCGAGACAGCCTTGGTCGCCTTAGTGGATGATCTGCGTCGGGAGCTCGACAGGGGGAGTGTGTCCCTGTTGGTGCTGCTTGACCTCTCAGCGGCCTTCGATACCGTCGACCACGGTATCCTTCTGGGACGCCTCGCGGGGATGGGTCTTGGAGGTACTGTTCTGCAGTGGCTCCGCTCATTCCTCGAGGGTCGGTCTCAGAAGGTGTTACTGGGAGACTCCTGTTCAACCCCACAACCTTTGTCTTGTGGGGTTCCTCAGGGTTCAATACTGTCTCCCATGTTGTTTAACATCTACATGAAGCCGCTGGGCGAGATCATCCGGAGTTTCGGAATGCGATGTCATCTGTACGCAGATGATGTCCAACTCTGTCACTCCTTTCCACCTGCTACTAAGGAGGCTGTCGAGGTCCTGAACCGGTGCTTGGCCGCTGTGACGGTCTGGATGGGGGCGAACAAATTGAAATTGAATCCAGACAAGACAGAGGTACTCCTGGTTAGTCGCAAGGCCGAACAGGGTATAGGGTTACAGCCTGTGTTAGACGGGGTCGCACTCCCCCTGAAGACGCAGGTTCGCAGTTTGGGTGTGATCCTGGACTCATCGCTGAGCCTGGAACCCCAGGTTTCGGCGGTGACCAGGGGAGCATTCGCACAGTTAAAACTTGTGCGCCAACTGCGACCTTACCTTGGGAAGTCTGACTTGGCCACGGTAGTCCACGCTCTGGTTACATCCCGTCTTGACTACTGCAACGCTCTCTACGTGGGGCTGCCTTTGAAGACGGCTCGGAAGCTCCAATTAGTCCAACGGGCGGCAGCCATGATACTAACCGGAGCGGGGCGCAGGGAGCATACAACTCCTCTGCTGTACCAGCTCCACTGGCTGCCGATTTGCTACCGGGCCCAATTCAAAGTGCTGGCGCTGACCTTTAAAGCCCTAAACGGTTCTGGCCCAACTTATCTATCCGAACGTATCTCGGCCTATCAGCCCACCAGGGCCCTAAGATCTTCTGGGGAGGCCCTGCTCTCTATCCCGCCTGCTTCACAGGTGCGGCTGGCGGGAACGAGAGACAGGGCCTTTTCTGTGGTGGCCCCTCGGCTTTGGAATGCCCTCCCCATAGAGGTGAGATCAGCCCCTTCGCTGATGGTATTTCGAAAAAGGTTGAAGACATGGATGTTTAAACAAGCATTCGATTAATCTGGTGCAACGAAACTGATGAACAAGGATTGGTTAATCACAGACGACGAAATTGGATTGCGACTACAATTAAGAGATGCATTGGATTATTATTGGTGGCCCAATAATATTGTGTATTGTGTATGTGTTTTTATGCTTTTTAATGGAATATTGCTGCTTGTCGTTGTGTTGTAAACCGCGTTGAGTCGCCGATTTAGGCTGAGAAACGGCGGTATATAAGCACAGTAATAAATAAATAAATAATAAATAAATAAATGCTGTACTTTTATCTTTTAAGTTATGTATAGAATGTTGTAAAGCTGTTTTTAATCCATATGTTTTTTTAAAGAAAATTACATAGTTCATGTGACTGCGTTTTAATTTTTATAGAGTAAGATTTTTCACTGAACTTTGTTTTAAAGTATTGTAAGCAGTTGAGGTGCCCTGCCAGCTGAAAAGCTGGATATGCAGTGAATAAATAAATATATAAATAAGAGACATCTGACAGCCTCTTTGAATGCAGACACAGAAGGAGCTCCATTATATGAAAGGAAGGTTAGTGGTGGATGAAGGTACCCTCCTCAGCATCTCTACAATGATGACTTTGTCTTAATTGATGGGTGAAGGGAATCCTGTAAACTGTATACCATTTATTAGGTCTTTTAAACTGTCTATTAAAACAGAGCCTGGCTGGCTGGGTTACTGCAGATGCTATCACTGCTATAGGAATCCTCAATAATTTTAGCAGCTAATAAACCTAGCCCCTCACCAATAACACGGCCTTTCCATCGTGGTGGGATTGTGCGTTCATGTGAGGCAAGAGTCTATGCTGATTGAAGCAGTGTTGCTGATAGGGTTTTCTGTGTCAGACAGGCTTTGGCTAAGGAGCCAGACTAAATGTGCCAAAGAGCTACTAATCAGTGACAATAACAGGAGGTGATACTGGAGAGGATTTCCAGAGATAACAGCACTGACATCATAGCTAACACTTAGTACTGTGCAGGTGGGGGACGGCATGGTAAATCTCCTTTGAAGATCTCTTACCAGGAAAACTCTATGACTAGACAATAAAAAATGAAAGAAGAGATAAGTGCCAGAAAATGAACCTCCACCCCTGGATCAGATGACACTCAACAAGCTACTGGGGTAATGCAGAGGACTATGGCTAATGGCACATCTGGGTTCAAGCTGAAAGAAAAATCCAAAACTGTATGATGCATATCTTAAAAATATGGAATGTGAGAAGCATGAATTGGTGGAAGAAGCTAGACAAAGTAGAAGAAGAAATGGAACATATAAACATTATAATACTTGAATTATGTTTTCAGTCAGGGTATGTGTTTTAATCAAGACATGAAGATGTTAAAACACTGTTTTTTTCTTGGAGTAACCAATAAATATAAACCACACATTTATGCATATGCAAATACAGGAATTCCAAAATCTGAAACAATCTGAAATATAGAACACTTCAGGGCCCAATCGTTTTGGATAAGGGGTGCTCAACCTGTACAAGAGTTGTTTTTAATAAGGATTTTCACCTCATCACAAAAGTTAAACAATGCAGATGTAACCACAACAGAAAAAAACAATATGGGAGTGGTCTTAAAATAGAAACTTGATATAATAATATTTATTTATTTGATCAGTCATATGACCATTTCAAATTAGAACACGGGTAAAAAAAACAAGGCAAAAAGGTGAGGACAGCAGCTGACCTTCTATGTAGAGTCAGAATCTTATTTTCCTGGTTCTTCTTTCAGGAAATCTGCTCTTTTCTTAATAGCTTTCAGAATAAAAAGGCTTACTCTGATTATGTTGGATCTTTCCTGACCTTGCAAGAGGGATGTCAGAATATCATTTCTGTTGGGGGACCTGCAGTTGGATATTGGATGTAAATATCTGTCTCGCAGTTCAGTGTATGCTGGACAGTCAATTATGAAATGTTCAATGTCTTCCACTGTTTGTTCTCCCCAGACGCAGAATCTCTCACTTCTTGGGATGTTACAGTAGCGCCCAGTTTGCATCATAATACCGAGTTGTTCAAACCTAGCCCTAGTATATATTCTTCTTAAGGGTAGCAGAAGTGGAATAGTTAGGTAGTGCTCTAAATGAATATTCCTTTTGTGGGAAGCTAAAAACCTTGTGGCTGAAGACCTACCTATGCTCTCTAGGTCCAGCTGTGCATAGACATCCTGAATGCGCCGCATGAGCACTTGCCCTGCCCCCGGACCCAGGCTTATACTTATAGAAAGTTGATAAATAAGTATAAGCCTTATAATGTGCCAAAAACCAAGTAGAATTGAACAGACTTCACTGTTTCCCTAAAACGAAGGAGGCAATGTAAACTCGGATGGCTCCATGTGCCCCAGGTTCTGTGCCAAAATGAATGATTAGTGTTGCATTTTCATGAGGACTTTAAAAAAAAGAACATAGAAACAGTATCACCCTTCAAAAAACATTAAATGGCTCCAGGTGGGGAAATTTGGCTTTATTATAGTGAATTTAGATGTGTTGAGTCTCCTCAACTAGCCTGAGAGAACCAAGGTTTAGGCCCACCAACCATGTCAGCTTGGTACTGGCATAGTAAGCTTTCAGTGGTTGTTAGGGTATGAAAAACCATACCACTCATAGCACAAAACCTATCCCCACCACACTTCATATTTTGACTTGCACGAGGTGCCAGACTTTTTAGTATTGGCAGGTCACCCACCTTTCGCTTTCCTCCATCTCTGCAGCAACTAGACTTGCTTTGTCTTTTGTTAAAAAAAATAAGGGAATTGAAATTAACTTCTAAGTCTCTGCAGATGGAATGGCCTTGAATTCCCTGCTAGTTTTATGGCTTTGCAACTACCTTTACAACTACCAATATCAATTTTCTGTTTTCTCTCCTTTCCCAAGCGATTCTGTGTGGGGTAAAATACAAGACAAAAAGAAGGCTCAATCAAAGGCTTAGAAGACTGAGAGGTAGCAAAAATAAACAGCAATCTAGCAATGCTGTCACCTGAGAAACAAACAAGCTGAGACAACCTCTACCTTTTCTTCTTCCTCCTCCTTTGGCCCCTTGCTGTTGAAACCACCCCAAGTATTTCTTTTTACAAAAGCAGGTAAAGTATTTTCAGGCAGGAGAATGATTTTTAGTTGTCAGTGTCCCCTTAATATTTCATTTTTATTTCCTGTTGTAAATGACAAATTGTTCCATGTTTTATATCACATCCCAATAGACAAACTGGTCATGGGATGTACTTTTTGTCTTTTGTCCTCTTTCTTTCCAGCCACCCCCATTGCCTCCTTTTTCTTGTTGGTTTTACTTAGGGCAAGGCAATAAAGCTGAACAATAAATGGACTCAAAATTATCAAATGTAGGCTATGCTAATGAGCACACTTGAGATGTCCATAAATACAGGGAAGAGAAGAAAGAAGAGAAAATGCTAGGGTATGTGTGGCCCTAAAGATGTTATTGGGCATCAATTCCCATCAGCTTCAGTCAATGTCATCAGTAACTGGGGTGATGGAAGTTGTAGTTCACTGACTTTTAGGAAGCCATATTTTCCACATCCATCATCTAAAAGTGATATGCAATTTATAATAAGAAAAAAACATAGTTCCACGTGCCCCAGATCCTGTGCCAAAATGAATGATAAGTGTTGCACCCCAGGCCTGGAGCCACCACAGCCACCACAGCACCACACAAGAGCACAGAGTTTAAGCAAACAGTTTATTGTAAAAATACAAACAAATATATGAAGAAAGCAGGAATAAAGAAAGAAGAGGAATAATAATAATAAAAACTGCTTCTGGCTTCCACGAGTGACCCTTACCAAGCAGAGCTTTGTAGACTTCCAGGGGGAAGAGGAGTTCAGGTTTCAGTGATGGCTGACTGAAGTCCCTCAGCGAAGGAGCTGTAAGGCTGTATATCTTCTGGCCAAGCTGTGGGGCTGTATCTCCCCGGCCAAGCCATAGGCTGTATATCTCCCCGGCCAAGCCGTAGAAGACGAAGCTTTCTACAGGAGCTCTTGGTATTATGTCCTGCATGAAAGGCTTCTCTGTGTAGACTGAACCCAAAAAGGCTCCTATTCTCTCCAAAAACCCAAAAAGGGGGTGGGACCATGGAACTTAACTATAATTGACAGGTGGCTTGCCCTATGATTGCAGCCAAAAGAAGCCACCTATCTGCAGAGTCCCTGAAACTTAGGACTACAACAAACATTCAATGCAAAGCAAACAAAATTGGAGCTCCTGGTACAGTTGTACCTGCACACTAGGTGTGTCGAGTAACATTTCAAAGGTAATTCGTGAACAGGGGTTACTATAAGGCAAGAGTGCACTCACTATAAATTCCAATGGAGCCGTGCCTCATAATTCATATATTTTATACATTTTATAATTTGAGGGTCAATTTTTTGATATCATCTGAACCAGACCCAGGCATTGCGGTGATGTCCTCCTCCCATTTCCGGAGGGGACATAATTATTGGCTCTGCAGAACTCATAACTTGAGGCTTCACATTCCAAGCTGTACCAATAAAAATATTAATACCCTCCTGAGAATGGCCACAGCTCACATCTCCATGATCTCTCACCAAACCTCCAAGCTAGCTTCCATTCTGCAATTGCTTTACAGCACCCCTCCACAATCTTTAATTAAATAATAGTATCATAGCTTGCACACTGTTTTGTTGAAATATCTTTTTTATGGTCTCCTAACATGAAGAAAGCACACCTGAGACATTTTTTTTCTGGAATAAAGGATGAAATATTTGCACATGGTTTTCAAGAGCACATTCTATTTTGGCTGTTAGTGGAAGTGGTTGGATGCAAACATGGCAATGATCTCATGGTGACACTGGAGGTTTTTAGTTCAAACTAGAAGGGAGATACACAAAGTTCTAAACAAATTTTGGGGATAGAGTGCTACAGTAAGGACTCTAAACCTCTAAAATCTAGAGAGGATTCATTGCTTGCAATGACGTGGATGCTTCCAGCCATTCTGGCTTAATACCAGTGTTCCTGTTATAAATATCGGAAACGACCAGTTGTTACAGTCTTATATGTTTATGCATGGATGATCAAACATCATTAATGAATAATTCACCAATGGTAAAAAAAAATGGCTGACTAATTTTATGCCTAGGAAACTTGTTTCTAGACATACCAGCTGTGTATAAAATAGGTAAAATTAGCTTGAAGGACTTGTGGATATTGCCAAGTGAAAAAAGAAAAGAGATGAATCATCAGACAGCTGGCTTGGCACCAGCAGTGTGAAATGATTTGCCTTTATTATGTTCTCTATATGTAAGGTATATTTAAGTACTAAATGGCTAGATTTGTAAGTTCCTGTGGGCACTGTTGTTCTTTAGTCAGTCAAGTGGAGCAGAAACACAGGCATATTAGTCAGAGACTGGAATAACTAGTTAGTTACAAATTACTGGTCACTTGTAACTTATGCTGTGTTCAAGCAATTTTAGATAACTGAAAGTAATAATTTGGTTACTTTTAAGGATTGTAAAAGATGAATGGTAGCACTCAACAGATTTTTTTCTTTATTTGTTTCTAGAACTCATGCTCATAGATGAGAAGCAACTCATGTTTTAAACAGATAAATAAGATTGAACTTTCTGCAATTCAAATGGCAAATGGGGGTGAGGTGGACATAGTAAACAATGGAAATACAATGCAGATTACCATCTTGTTTGATTTTTGAAATAACTTCAGCACTGAGTTGCACCACCTGACATCTGTCTGGAAGTAGCAGCTTCTAATGAAAGGATCAAGGCATTGACATCTCTGCCCCATCCTCTGTTCAGATTTCAGCCAACAGGCCATTGCCTTAAATCAAGAAATAACTTCCTAAAATTTACAGAGATACTTGCAGGAACACCTCAGCAAATGAGAGTCCAAAATTGGCAGATTAAAACCCAGAACCTCAATCAGTGGCTGATACCAGATGAGAAACTCCCCCCTGAGCACACAGAAGACTGGGCGACTTGGGAGAAGATGAACAGACTGTGCTCGGGCACCAGGAGATGCAGAGCCAACCTTAAGAAATGGGGCTACAAAGTGGAATCCACGACATGTAAGTATAGAGAAGAGCAAACCACAGACCACTTACTATAATGCAGCCTAAGTGCTGCCACATGCACAATGGAAGACCTTCTTACAGCATCACCAGGGACACTCCAAGTGGCCAGCTTCTGGTCAAAGGAAATTTAGTATAATGCCAAGATTTTAACTCTGTGGTTTTTCTATACATTATAACTATACTCTCAACTTGCTTCTGACATGATAAATAAATAAAGCACTGAGTACAGGAATGAGAATCAACTTAATTCAAGTTACATTTTAATGTGAACTTGCCATTCATTGTGTGTGCCAAATCAGTCTGTAAACACTGTTAAACTTTGAAATCTGTGCATTTCTGAATGTTGTCATTGAAGTCTCCAGTCAATGACGTATACAGAAGAGCACACGTTTTAGGAAAAAGTGCTTACAGACAGGTCTGTAAACAGTGAAAATGTATTATGTTAGAAAAATGTCTTGCAAAAAGGGGTGTTAGGCAAATATACATACAAGGACACACGTACTGCCAAAAAGCACATAGAGATGTTCGTGTGAACTTTGCACACCAGACAAGCCTCAAGGTTCAGACCGATCAGAATTTAAGATTGGAAACATTTGTGGTGAAAACTTAACACTGGTAGAATGAGCAATTATGCAAAACTAAAATCAACCGATCTGTCTATTCCTTGTCTCGTACAATGACCATTGTGTACGTTATCTGTAGCCTCTAATCAGCCTCCCTAGTCAGCATGGGAATGCTTCAGAATTTCTGCAGGAAAAAAAGTACACCGAAGAGATAAACCCTAACCATAAAATGGTTTTACGTCCAAGCTTTGTACCCTGTACAACTTTTTTAAAAACAAGACTTGGTAAGCTGCTGCTGCTGCTGCTCTCACTTACTTGCCCAGGGCAAGTCATATATTTTTTTGATGGGCAAATAAAATATAATTAGTTTTTTTACATCATCATCATTATGCTAAGGGTGAACAAGGAGATTTTGAGCTGGAGAATTCTCATGAGGGTTTTGCCGTGCAGTTAATGACTCTCGAGTACTTGAGAACATGCCTGTCAGACACTCATTTATTCAAGTGATTTTGACAGATCTATAGAAATCTAGATATATATATATATATATATATTACTCGGGAGTTGCTAAGGAATCACTGTAGATGAAGATGATGGAGACGGAGCTTGTCTACTCAGTCCCATGTGACAGCATCATTGTCCCCTAGTATATAGGAGTGTATGAAGAAAGGGAGAAGTAACTTCCCATTTTGTTTACGACCACCATC